>NC_082712.1:153891570-154516579 GCF_030144855.1 Hypanus sabinus
TAAATCGTAATGAGCTGTGGTCCCAATACAGAGCCCTGTGGTACCCCACTAGTCACCTCCAGCCAGTCTGAGAAACACCCATTCACTGCTACCCTTTGCTTTCTATCTGCCAACCAGTTTTCTATCCATGTTGAAACCCTGCCCCCAATGCCATGAGCTCTGATTTTACTCACCAATCTCCTATGTGGCACCTTATCGAATGCCTTCTGAAAATCTAGGTACACAACATCTACTGGCTTACCCTCGTCTAACATCCTTGTTACACCCTCAAAAAACTCCAACAGATTAGTCAAGCATGATTTGCCCTTGGTAAATCCATGCTGGCTCGGCCTAATCCTATTTCTGCCATCTAGATGTGCCACTATTTCGTCCTTTATAATGGACTCAAGCATCTTCCCCACGACTGACGTTAGGCTAACAGGGCGATAGTTCTCCGTTTTCTCCTTCCCTCCCTTCTTGAAAAGTGGGACAACATTAGCCACTCTCCAATCTTCAGGAACTGATCCTGAATCTAAGGAACATTGGAAAATGACGCACAATATAAACAACTTCTTCAGAATGCATGATAAAACAGAATATCAAATGAAACTATTGGAGTTTGGGTGAAGTGTAAGAGATTTCCACCCCAATACTCCCTCCCCATTAATGTGCAATGCGTAAATATGTATTGCAATTGTTAATTATGGCCCTGTATTTCCCGAGCTGCATGAACTCACATCCAGGAGCAGAGTTGACTTGGAAGGCCCTGTCCAGTGCTTGTGCTCTTGGCTGTTAACCACCTGTTTTGACAGCTGGTTAAGTTACATAATTCCCTTATTTAAGAACAGATATATTAGCATTGGAGGTTGTCCACACTATATTCACCAGGTTTACAAACTGGTGAAGAATATGAACATGCATGAGTATATGGCATTCAAAAACTATTATTTATAGGACGCCACAGTTACGTAGCAGTTAGTGCAACACTACTACAGTTCAGGGCACTAAAGTCCTCCGTAAGAAGTTTGTACATTCTTTGCATGAGTGCATAGGTTTTCTCCAAGTGCTCTGGTTTCCACCCACATTTCCATAGATGTGCCGGTTCAAAGGTTAATTGGCCATCGTAAATTGTCCTGTGATTAGGTTAGGGTTAAATTTAATCCCCCAGGAGATTGCAAGAGCACAAGAAGGTTTATTCTGCTCAAAAGGGACATTACAGGCTGCTGACTGAAGAAGTAGGTCTCAAAGATGAAGAGTATCTGGTAGTCTTATGAGTTGTCTGTGACATGTCACCACTGTTCACTGCCGCCATCTTGTTCATTCTTCTCCTATTCCTGTTGAAATGAATGAAATGACTAAAGGCAAGCTAAGGAGTCAGCACTCTGTTCAATACCAACGTGCAATTGGAATGACAGTAATGAGGTCTTTCAGGAAATTGATGTACGTTTATACAGGAGTCTATCTGCAGTGCCACCATGCCTTTGTGCCTTCTGAACAAGCAGCAACACTCAAAAATTAATTTTCTTGAAATATGTGCCTGTACTCAATATACAATCAATTCCAATATATTTATCAATTTATTATCATTTTATTCAGTAATTTAAATGTAAATACATATAATTGATTTAAAATACAGATTTATTAGTGATTGGCTCATGAGCAATTAACATAATAACAGCAATTGGTTAAAATGTTTACATTCATATAATAATTAATATCAATAATATATGATTCATTTTGTCACATTAACAGCAACCTATCTGTCATGTATTTTATTCATGTTTGCTAGAAGCACAGAAAGAATTATAATGTTTTTAATTATGTGAAATAAACAACTATCCCACAGTCATATTGGAGAAACAATCCCATTAAAGCTATTTCTCTAAGACTGCAAAATATCAGAAACCCAGTCTCCCACAGAACAGTGATTATGTTGTACCCATTTCCAATGTTACCTCCATTTTATATATACGCTATTACAGTTATTGTAATTTTGACAGGTTGGGCATTTTATTATTCTATGCAGCAGCAGTGACACCTACAGATGAAAGCCTGTGTCGCAGAAATCGAAGCGAATTTCATTATCCCACCAACAAGCGTGTCTTTACCTCTTCCCTCCACTTTCCGCAGGGATCATTCCAACGCAACCTCCTTGTCCACTCCTCCCTCCACACTGATCTTCCTCCTGGTACTTAGTCTTGCTAGCGGAACAAGTGCCACACCTGCTCCTACACCTTCTCCCTCAATACCATTCAGGGCCCCAAAGAGTCCTTCCAGGTGAGGTGACACTTCACCTGTGAGTCTGTTGGGGTCATCTACTGTATCCACTGCTCCTGATGTGGCCTTCTGTATATTGGTGAGACCCAACAAAAAATTGGGAGACCGCTTTGTCGAGTCCGCCAGAGAAAGTGGAATCTCCTGGTGCCACCCATTTCAATTGGACTTCCCATTCCCATTCCGACGTGTGAGTCTGTGCTCTCAGCAACCATTAATTGGAGCGATAAGGCCACACTCAGGTCACAGGGGCAACATCTTATATTCCATCTGGGTAGCCTCCAACCTCATGGCACAAACATTAATTTCCTGAACTTCTGTTAATTGCCACCCCCTTCACCATTCCCATTTCTATTTTCCTCTTTCACCTTATCTCCTTACATGCCCATCCCCTCCCATTGGTTCTCCTCCTGCTTCCCTTTTTTCCCATGGTCTTCTACCCTCTCCTATCAGATTCCCCCTTCTCCAGCCCTTTATCTCTTTCACCAACCAACTTCCCAGTTCTTTTTTTCACCCCAGTTTCACCTATCACCTACTACCTTGTATTTCTTCCTCTCCTCCCCCCACCTTCTTACTCTGACTTCTCCTCTTTCATTCCACTCCAGGTGAATGGCCTTGGCCTGAAGCGTCAACTGATTCCTCTTTCCCATAGATGTTGCCAGGCCTGCTGAGTTCCTCCAGGATTTTGTACGTGTTGATTTGAATTTCATTGTCATTATTGGTCCAACTGATAATGAATACCTATCTCAATGCACACTTGCAAATTACAGTAGTTAGATATAATATTGCTTGAGGAATGTATTAAAGGAAATATTTTGACCAATATGAACTATAAGAACATCAGTAAAAGCAGGAACACGCTATGTGGTTTTTAAACCTGTTTTGCTAATTAACATAACAATATCTATCTTAAACATGAGGAAATCAGCAGATGCTGGAAATTCAAGCAGCACACAGAAAATGCTGGTGGAACGCAGCAGGCCAGGCAGCATTTTGAATATCTATCTTATCTTACTTTGTCTTCTGGTGCCCATATTTCTCAGTCACTAAGAATTTGAAAATCTATTAACTCACTCCTTAGTATGCTCAGCCACTAATCATCTCTAGGGTCTAGGTTAGAACATTTGTATTCTAAAAATTAGCCCAGGTACTGAAGAAATATCTCTAAATCTCTGTCTAAATGATCAACCTCTTATCTTGAGACTATTTCCCCTAACTCTTCACTCTCCAGCCTGAAGAAACGACCTCAGCATCTACATTGTTAATCTCTGTCACAACCTTATATGTATCAACGTGGTCATTCTTCATTCTTCTTAACTCCAATGCGTGTAAGTTTATCATATTCTATGATACTCCTTGTAAACATCACAAATAAAGTGGAAGGAAGACCCCAGTGACCTGCTTACAGTTTTCAACTATCCCCAGTAGGGTCGTGTAGACTGATGTCTTGCAGTTTCCATACCAGACAATAATGCAGCCAGACAGGATGGTGCTACTGTAGAAATTTGTAAGAATAGGAGTGGAGATCCTTGCACAACTCAATCTCCTCAGAAAGTGTAGACACTGTTGTGCCCTCTTGGCTAATGAGGAGGTGTTGTGGATCCAGGTTAGATCTTCCATTTTGTGCACACCAAGGAACTTGGTGCTCTACACACTCTCCGTGGCAGAGTCAATGAGGTGCAATGGAGAGTGGTTGGCCTGCACCTTCCTGAAGTCCACAGTCACCTCTTTTGTCTTGTGCCTCTTGAGGCTCAGGTTGGTGTTTTCACACCATTTGACAAACCTCTCAACCTTCTCTCTGTATGCCGACTCATCATTGATGCTGATGAGACTAACTACTGTTGTATCATCAGTGAACTAGATGATGCAGCTTGAACTGATTTGGCAGTGCAGTCGTTAGTCTGCAGTGTGAACAGTGCAGGCTGAGCACTCAGCCCTGGGCAGCACCAGTGCTCAGCATGATGGAGATTGAGGGGTTGCTGCCAACTCCAACTGATAGGGGTCTTCTCGTCAAGAAGTGCAAGATCCAGTTACATAAAGGGCTGTTAAGTTCCGACAAGGACAGTTTACCCACCAGCCTCTGAAACATGATCTTGTTCATCATCAAGCTGAAGTCCATGAGCAACATCCTGGCACATGAGGTGGGCAGGATTTTCTAGGTTGAGCAGGACGAAGTGGAGGGTTGATACTATAGCATCATCAGAAGACTGATTTGAGTGATCATGAAGAACCATCTTATGCATAGCAACTACTCCTGTTGTTACTTCCCCCAAGACATCAGCAGTGTCATTGCTTACACTTTCTAAAGTTGCATCAACATTTTTAATCTCTTATACTTCCCTTGAAGTGTGTGGTACATATTAACATACAGCTGGATACACTTACAACATCAACAAATTAATGTGACATCCACAAATACACATTATGAATCATTTCATTTGACACATTGTGAGCAGGGAAATTAGAAGAAATATAACAATAAATAATATTGGAATAAGGATCAGAACATCCAGTAGTTATTGACTCTGAAGTCTTCTGGCTGGTTAGTGATTTGCTCACTGAAAACCAGCAGTGTAGGCACTGAGTTGGAGGTTACCAACACATTAACCTGGTTTTTCTCCTTGGCTACCACTTTAGTTGTTTACAGTGGCTAGTGTGTATCTGCTTACTTCCACCTTCACCAATGAGTTTGTAATTCACAGCACTGGATAAGGAACTCCTCATCAAGCTCTCAATGGTTCTTTATGTGTTTTGCTTTAATCAGGACCCACTCTCCAGGGATGAGGGAGTGTCCTCCTTCCATTGGATCACTCCAAGCAGCAGAAACCTGTCAAGAAGAAGACTGTACAGCTTTGGTTAATCTCACACAAGTTAACTAAACTGTCTGCCAGAATATGCCTCTCTGAGATCGAGAAATCCCAGCAGTGGTATGCGTCACCCTGGTTCTACTTTGAATAGTTGTCACAAGGTGGGCGATGGGAACGGACCCAAATGCGAGACACAGACACTGAAGTACCAGGGAGAGGACTAGGTGTACCAAGAAAGCAAGGGAAGCAGGGGAGAAATGATGCTGGACAAGACACAGGCCCTCAACAAGACTAGGAGACAGGGCCTGGGCTAGGACTAGACTGGAAAAGTGGGACCTGGAAGAGGAACTAGGAACTGGGAACTAGGAACTAGGAACCTGGAAACTGACTCCGATCCAGAGACTGTACTAGGACCCGGAACCTGGGTCTTGACTCGAGCTCAAACTGCGGATCCAGGTGAGGACAAGACATGGCAAGGCAACAGGACTGGACGAGGGGGCAGGACACAGGACTCCAGAGCACCGACAGGAAACCTCCTCCGAGCCTTGGGCACAGACAGGAAACCTCCTCCGAGCCCTGGGCACGGAACGGAAACCTCCTCCGAGCCCTGGGCACGGAATGGAAACCTCCTCCGAGCCCTGGGCACGGAATGGAAACCTCCTCCGAGCCCTGGGCATGGAATGGAAACCTCCTCCGAGCCCTGGGCATGGAATGGAAACCTCCTCCGAGCCCTGGGCACGGAATGGAAACCTCTTCTGAGCCCTGGGCACGGAATGGAAACCTCCTCCGAGCCCTGGGCACAGAATGGAAACCTCCACCGAGCCCTGGGCACGGAATGGAAACCTCCTCCGAGCCCTGGGCACGGAATGGAAACCTCCTCCGAGCCCTGGGCACGGAATGGAAACCTCCTCCGAGCCCAGGGCACGGAATGGAAACCTCCCCCGAGCCCTGGGCACGGAATGGAAACCTCCCCCGAGCCCTGGGCACGGAATGGAAACCTCCCCCGAGCCCTGGGCACGGAATGGAAACCTCCTCCGAGCTTTGTACACAGACAGGAAACCTCCCCCGAGCCCTGGGCACAGAATGGAAACCTCCACCGAGCCCTGGGCACGGAATGGAAACCTCCCCCGAGCCCTGGGCACGGAATGGAAACCTCCTCCGAGCCCTGGGCACCGACAGGAAACCTCCTCCGAGCCCTGGGCACGGAATGGAAACCTCCTCTGAGCCCTGGGCACCGAATGGAAACCTCCTCCGAGCCTTCGGCACGGAATGGAAACCTCCTCCGAGCCCTGGGCACTGAATGGAAACCTCCTCCGAGCCCTGGGCACGGACAGGAAACCTCCTCTGAGCCCTGGGCACGGACAGGAAACCTCCTCCGAGCCCTGGGCACGGAATGGAAACCTCCTCCGAGCCCTGGGCACGGACAGGAAACCTCCTCCGAGCCCTGGGCACGGACAGGAAACCTCCTCTGAGCCCTGGGCACAGACAGGAAGCCTCCTCCGAGCCCTGGGCACGGACAGGAAACCTCCTCCGAGCCCTGGGCACGGACAGGAAACCTCCTCCGAGCCTTGGGCACGGAATGGAAACCTCCTCCGAGCCCTGGGCACGGAATGGAAACCTCCTCCGAGCCCTGGGCACAGAATGGAAACCTCCCCCGAGCCCTGGGCACGGAATGGAAACCTCCTCCGAGCCCTGGGCACAGAATGGAAACCTCCTCCGAGCCCTGGGCACGGAATGGAAACCTCCTCCGAGCCCTGGGCACGGAATGGAAACCTCCTCATAGCCCTGGGCACGGAATGGAAACCTCCTCCGAGCCCTGGGCACGGAATGGAAACCTCCTCCGAGCCCTGGGCACGGAATGGAAACCTCCTCCGAGCCCTGGGCACGGAATGGAAACCTCCTCCGAGCCCTGGGCACGGAATGGAAACCTCCTCCGAGCCCTGGGCACGGAATGGAAACCTCCTCCGAGCCCTGGGCACGGAATGGAAACCTCCTCCGAGCCCTGGGCACGGAATGGAAACCTCCTCCGAGCCCTGGGCACGGAATGGAAACCTCCTCCGAGCCCTGGGCACGGAATGGAAACCTCCTCCGAGCCCTGGGCACGGAATGGAAACCTCCCCCGAGCCCTGGGCACGGAATGGAAACCTCCTCTGAGCCTTGGGCACGGAATGGAAACCTCCTCCGAGCCCTGGGCATGGAATGGAAACCTCCTCCGAGCCTTGGACTGGAGCACAGGAACACTGAGCACAGAGCCGGGACCCCTCCTTGGGAACAGGACATAGGGCCAGGACTCATACACAGACACTGAACACAGGGACACAAAGAGAAAGTTCTAAGCTCAACGATACATAGTTCCTTCTGTTGGTGTGGCAAGGCTCCAGTCTCACTCCAGTGGCAAAACTTGACGGCGATACAGGCAAGGTTTCAGGTGTGGGTTGCAGAAAGAAGGGGAAGGGAAAGGAACAGTCCAGCCTCAGGGTAATGGCAAAGACAGCCTGTCTTACCCAACACAGGCAAGGACAGGGAGGGTCAGATCCAACCACAGGGTATCAGCAAAGACGGCCTGATTACCCAACAGAGGCAAAGACAGGATACTGACAAGACAAACCAGCACCCACATGTGAACCTAGGGCCACTTATATTCCAGCCCCAATATGAGAATCAGGTGCCTGTGATTAAGCCCAACTGAAACAATGGATAGCCAGAAGATATGGAGTCTGGAATCTATGGACTAGACCATGAACTGGAACACAGACTTCACTGACCAGGCCAAGAAATTAATTTAGTTTTCTTGTTTGGGGTTGCTCTGATGCTACATTATACCATAGGAAAAGCCAAGGTATGCCTTCTTCATGATACTTAGTTAGCCATTGCTTGATGGTGCAGTTCATTCACTCAACTTGTCTTGATGACTCTGGGTGATGTGGACCATGAAAAGATTGTTCAATATTCATCAGTTGCAATAATTCCTGACAAACGCTCCCAGTGAAATGTGTTCCCTTCCCAGAGTCACATGCAATCCCCATTTGGAATATAGTCCTTGATCAGAGTTTTTTTCTGTATGTGTGGCATGGCATTCCTTACTGGAATATTTTCCTCCAATCTTGAAAACATGCCCACTATTAACATTTCATCTGAGTGTGCTTTTACAAATGGATGACATTTGTAAGTGTAAGTGTAAAAGTGGGCCAGATGGGGCAGAAGCACTTAGTTATGGTAGCTTTCCCAGTGCTCCAGAATTTATTTTCTAGATTATGACATTGTGCCCTGAACTTTGGATTCCACCACCTCTGGGAGAATCTGTTGATTAGCTTTTCCACTCCAATGTGTCCTAGGGAGTGTATCTGCTGTGCCGGATAAGGAACCAGTGTAGTTGGAGCCTCTAGTTCCATGCCTCCACAATCCATCACTGTTTAACCTCAAACCATTTTCCATCCAGAACCACTTTTCTTGGTTCGTGCACTGAGCTTGCATCCTCGATTATCTTGTATGTTTGTCTGTTATAGAGTTCAACTTTGCCCATTATTCAGTTGTCAGGTCCACTCCATATTTTCCCAGAAATTTGTTCAGTTCCTGGGCTTTTTTAAAAACTTCTTTTATTCATTTTACCTTTTCCCGTGCTGCCTTTTTTCGCAATTTCATCCATGAATGCATTTCCATGGTGTTCCATTATAGTCATTTGGAATGGCTTTTACATTTTTATAGAGCCACTCCAGACTGCAATTGTATAACATTCATGAGGTCCCATTGTAGTTGGCAATTCTTGATTAGGGTTCCCACATTCTTCATACATTTCCTTTGACTCCACAAGTTTCCAAAGCCATGAACAACTCCAAAAGCATTTCACGAATCAATGTAGGTATTAGCTGATTGTCCCACAGAGGTACCATCGTCTTTCCTGATGCCAGCACTTTGTTTTCAGACACAACAGTTCATCCAGCCATTTCAATTCCTTCCTCAATCATTGAGGAGCCATCGGTGTACAGAAACAGATCTGGGTTCAATAGAGTAATACCTTTGTAATAATATGCATCTTCATGACATATTATCTTTGCAAGTTAGTAATCATGTTCTAGCAAGAATTCAGCACACTCATTCCCAAGTTGTAAGTTAACATATAAGCTGTCAGTCCTAGGTCTATCTGGCAAGCAAAGGCAGACGGGAAGGACTTAGTCAATTTTTAATTCAACAATACCTTCATTGCATGCAAAATTGCTTGCTGAAACCATGTTATTAGATCAGGATCTTCCAACATTAGCGAGGCAGAGGACTGAACTTGTTGTTGTGCTTGTTTCTGTTGTCTACCTTGTTTCTTTTGCCGAAAGCTTCTAGCACACTGTCTTCTTTTACTATAAAAGTGACATTTTATTTTAGGGGTTTTGCCTTGGAGGTGTGTCTCAGACAGAGATTGTTGTGGTACGTGCAGTGAATTCCAGTCTCGCTTATTCTGTTGGTTAATGAGCATTGATGATTTACTCACCTGCAGTAGCTACGATTGTGGACAAGCAAGCGATAGCTCCTAGTAGGTAACTGGCCCATCTGTAATAATCTTCATCAGTTTTTGATTTCCCGTTCCACTTATTTGCAGCTTGTAGTAGCTCACTATATGGAACACTAACTCCACTCCAACTTGTTTTTGTCAGCTTCACCATTTTGGCAATATCTGGCTTCAAGATATCCATAAAGGTTAACTTCAAGAGACCATATGTAGAGACCTCTATGTTACTTTTATTTCTTCCCGGAACCCCTGAGTCACTAAACCACACTGTCCTGTAGCGTTCCTCATATTAAGAAACATCCTCAGAAATGTTTTGCACAGAAGCCAAACTACTTTCCTCCAATCAGTCTGTATAGGGGCCTGTTCTTCCAGCCACATCCTAATCACTTGTATATTTGGTTTCTCATCTCCCACGTTGTCATTAGCTCTACGAGTCAACTGCCTGATTGCAAAAATTTGCATGCCATCATGTAGATGCAGGTTTTATATATTCTTAATAAGTTGAAGCTCACCCAAGGTATTTAAATATAATTTTTTATGATATGAAATATGACTGGACTATTTAATCGATCTTTTCCAGTTCGGGTGTTTGATGTAAAACTATCAGCTCCTTTCATAGCTTCCATCTTCAATCCTTCATGACTTTACTTCCTTTGTCTTTATTGGAGCAACCATGACATAATTGGCAATCCTATTGTTTCATCACTGTCATCCTCACTGGAGTCGCCAAGATGTCACTGTAGAGTCATGTCAGGTACAGCCAATGATACCTCAGAGCTTAGATGGTGACACTGTCTGAGAAGACTGTGTTATGTACAGTCCCTGACAGGACTGCCCATTCGAGGTCCCTGCTGGGCTTTCTGATACTGCTTCAGTTTACTGTGAAGGTCCGTATAATGCGCTTCACCTTGGTTACACTTACCATGTTGTGCTTTCACTTATTCAGTTAATGCAAGGCTTTGCTCTTTAGACTTTCAATTGCCATTGTCATACTTTCCTTTTGTAGTTTGTCACAGTTTTCCCTTTCCTTTTCCTCTTGTTCAGTAAACTTTTTCACTCTAATATATTTGATCAAACTGACCATGCATTCATTCAATATCCTTAATTCACATATTTCAGTTTCTTTTCCTTTTCCTCAGGCATTCTCCTGGATCTTGTCCCATACTTTCTTAATAGACTCAACACTGATGGTGTATTTCATTCAGACTTCTTCACTAATATTATTAAATTGAAATGTTTTATTCAACTAAGAATTCAAAGCCTCAGTTATCTCTTCACACGTAACTGGAGATTCAGCTCCCACTTTCCCTGTTGTATGTTTCATGACTTCGGCCATTGCTTAACTCAGTCCCGTGTAATACATACTGTGTATGTCCTTTTATCACGTAGATTGCAATCGAAATACTGTTGGATTGCATCAAAATATTATTGGATTACAATCAAAGTATTTGTAAGATTGTGGATTTTAACCAGAATATCATTTTAGGATTGTGATCGGTATATTTGTTTATTAAGCATCACCAGAACAAAACAAGAGGAAATGAAGATGGAGGAGAGAAAGTGAGAGGGAAAAAAACAAAGAAGACAAAATCACAATCCAATGTGGTCTGCTTCTCTAATTCCATTCTATTTCCATTGATAACTGTTAACCAATCAGAGAGCTCCTATTCAAGTAATGTGATACCCCCAAATGCAACCACTAGAAAGCACACTAAATCATTACCTGAATGCAGGTAATTACACAAAAATACAAACAAGCAAAAGTTAAACTGCAAGGAAAATAATAATTATGCAATCCATTCCAAGACCAGTTTAGGAGAAAGAAGGGAAAATCTTCGTAAGATAAATGACAAGTGAATATTTTCCCTCATGGAATCTAGAAATAAGAGGCATGGTTTCAAAATAAACGGTTGACTGATTTAAGATGGAGAAGAGGAGGATTTTTTTTCTTTCAAGGAGTAATTTTCTACACCAGGATTTTTCAGATTCAGATTTATTTATCACATGTACATCAAAGCAGACAGTGAAATGTGTCACTTCTGTTAACAGCTAACACAAACTAGGGATGTGTTGGGGGCAGCTTAAGAGTGTCATCGCACCTCCCAGCACCATGTAGCATGCGCACAATATTCAGCAGAACAACAGCAACAAAACAGAAACAACAAAGAAGCCCTTTCAACCCTCCCACCCACCCACCATTCACACAGTCAGGCCTTCAGTTCCAGGACAGGCTGCCTCCAGACCTCCAACCTACTGACCCCAGCCCAAACTTGCAGACTCCCAGACATCAGGCCATCAGCTTCTGGGCACACCATTGGACCTCCAACTCACAGACACAGGGCCATTAACTCACAGGTATCGAACTTTGGCTTCTGAATCACCAAATTTGACCTTCAGTATTGACCCCAGGACCCACCAAGCATGGGAATTTGAACTCAAGTTATCAAACTCCAAATTTCCAACTTTGGGGGGGGGGGGGGGGGGCGTGTCAATGGCCTTCATGTTATCCACCCACATGGACCTCCATGAGAATCACTGGCCGTCTACCGCATTGTGTTCCAGTTGGAATCCAGATCCAGCCTCTTGACTTTTCGTTTACAGCCTTCAAACTCTAACTCCCCTTATCCATGTCCTTAAACCCCAACCTGCTTCCTAAATCCCCACAAGTGTAGAACAAGCTTCCACCTGAAGTGGCAGATGTAAGTTTGATTACAGCATTTATGAGAGATTTGCATAAGTACATCAATGGGAGGGATATGGAAGGCCATGGACCAGGTGCAGGTCAATGTGACTACGTAGAATAGCAGTTTGGTATCAACTAGATGGGCTGAAGGGCCTTTTTGGGCTGTAGTCTTCTTGTTTCTATGAATAGCCAAAGGTGTCTTCTTTTTATTCATTATTGACATACTAGGTTAAATGGCTTCTTACGAAAAATTTCTCTAAGAACAAACGTCCCTCTATTTTCTGACAAGGTAATAAACTGGACCAATCTGCCTATTTGTGAGGAATTGTGTTGTACCCATTCAGAACATCCCATAACATGCTCTATCCCCCATTTCCAGCCAAAAAGCAAAGGTTATTAATCAAATCCTAAATTGTTGGATTCTGGTAATGGATAGTAACATCCAGAGGAATATAATTAAAGGAAAACTGGGATGGGGGAACATCTTCACTCAGAGGGCAATGCAAGTGTGGAATGAGCTGCAAGCAGAAGTGGAGCACGTGAGTTTGTTAACAGCATTTGAGAGAAGTTTGCATAAGTACATGCATGGGAGGGGTATGGAGGGTTACAGTCCAGGAGCAGATCGATGGGACTAGGTAGAAAGATAGCTCGGCATGTAGTATTTTGACTGAAGGGCCTGTTTCTGTGCTGTTTTGTTCTATATTTCTATGGTTAGACAAAGGTGTCCTCTTTTCATTTGTTATAGACATGGGACGTGAAATGGCTACTTATGAAAAATTTCTCTAAGAATAAACAATATGCTTCCTATTTTCAGATAAAGTAATAAACTGGATCATTCTGCTGACAGTTTCCAGTTAAATGCTGCAGTGGTGGATAAATGTTGAATCAGACACCCTAGCAACACACAGAACATGCTGAAGGAACTCAGCAGGCTGGGCAGCATCGATGGAAAAAAGTACGGCTGACATTTTCAGACACACTTATCACTTTTAACTTGTTTAAGTAATCTGCACTCAGAAACCTAATGCAGAGTGAACAAGTTGATGATTATTTGAAATTGTTAAGAGCAGTGAAGAAAATTCTTCCAAATTAAAGAATGAAATGAAAAATAAGTATACTTATTTCCAATTAGTGAGTGCATTTCATTAGTAATAGAATTTAATTCAAATGCTTAATTTAAAAGGTTTGAGATGGCATTGGTGAAGCTCGGCAAAAATTTGCTAGCAAAAACAAAATTACTAACTACTTTATTAGTCATTCTTTTTCTGGTAAAAGATCACTGCAATCAACAGCCTGTAACTTAACTTTCAGAGTTGAGATTTTGAACTGCCCGTTCGACCCGGCACTTATACAGTGTGAATTGAATTCTCAAAGGTGCAGGACAGTAACAGGATGGTGTGTTCAGACTTAATCAATGTAGTGGCCCAGGCCCATGAGCAGGGAATGAGCTAAAACTTGTCCATTGGACTTGAAAGCGATTCAATGAAGCAAACCATAGGCAAGGCCTGGGCCTATGTCCGACAGCAAGGAACGACCCCAGGTCTGATGAATTTAAGTGTTTGGCTAAATTAGAAAAGTTGGGTAATTAAGATGGTGGGGCCCAGGCCCAAGAGCATATTGAAGCAGTAAAGGCCCAGGTCTGAGAATGAGGAAAAACTGGAGGTTTTAACCATTTAAGTGCTGGGCCAAATTGAAAAGATCAGAGTGTTGAGCCAGAGGTGAGGGATGGACTGGTTGGCTCACTGCTCTATGAGGTTTACTCATCTCTGCACTGAATTGAGGATGGAGCCTGCAACTAAAAGGCTACTGGATTGGTTAGAGAGATGACCGGCTTTATGTCTGTGAACTCACTTTCATGAATTTCAGTTATGTGCTTGCTTTTGTTGTTTGCACAATTTGTTTTTTTTTTCTTCACCTTGGGTGTTAACTGGCCTTCCTTTTTTTAATGAGTTCCGTTGGGCTTCTTTGTTTTGTGGCTTCCTGTAAGGAGATAAGTCTCAAGATTGTATATGGTATACATACTTTGATAATAAATGTGCTTTGAACTTTGAAATTTAAACTTTAATAAACAGCATTACAGTAACTGAGGATGAACCCAAAATGCATTGTGTTACATTTTACTGTTGTGAAAGTACCATCGAAGCTCCAATTTGGCCTTTCTTAAGGTTCCAATTAGGTTCCAATTTTCATGTTCCTGATGTTCAAAAATGATTCTCAGACAAGGATTCTCATTTGCAGACTGGTCACATTTGTTATGGACAAAAACATGATAACAAGCTTGGCAAGTCAGTAAGATAAAGAACTTGACCATGTTCATTCAATTTAAAGCCAGTTTCTATGTTGAAATATTAAAATGAACACAGAAATATGACAATTATTACTTTAATTTCAGTGAATAAATAAAATTCTTGACAGTAAATTGGTGAATGGATTTCATAAACCAGGGAAAATTGGCTTCAGTAATAAAGTATATCATTTCTAATAACTGAAACACTTAATAACAATTTCAAAATGACATTTATTTCACTGTATACACATGATTCAGCTCTTTGCAACACTACATTGTTTTGTGAAATATACAGTCAATGTTCAATAACACACAGATAGAGAACCAAAGGATATAAAATATTTCTTGGATTGTAACATCCGGGAATTTGTTTCTTTCTATTAACGTCAAACATCCAGCAATTTAAAATTCAGCTGAATATTGTGGGTGTTTATGAGTATCATGATGTTTGCTAGAGCTGTTGGGAAGGTTTAAACAAATTTGACAGGAGTATGGGAACAGGGATGATAGAGCTGAGGATGGGCAAGTAGATAGAGTGTGCACTGAGACTGCGAGGAAGGGCGGGCAGATGATGGGACAAAATTGCAGTTAGTGGGTTATGTTGAAATGTAGTATGGGGACCAAATCAAAAAGGGTGATGAATACAGGACTGAAGGCTTCATATTTGAATGCCTGTCATATATTTAGTAAGATAGATTCTGCTTGGAATACAGTTAGAGATTGGCAAGTCTGATGCTGTGGGCATTACTGAGCCATGGCCAAAAGAACATTATAGTTGGGAGCCTAACGTCCAAGGACACACATTGTGTTGAAAGTTCAGGCAGGTAGGCAGTGAGAGTGGGGTGGCTCTATTGGTAAAAAATGAAACCAAATCATTAGAAAGAGGTGACAATGGATCGGAAGATGTAGAATCCTTGTTCAAAGTTCATAGATCAGAGCAAATTTATAATCAAATTATGCTTATGTCACCATTTACAACCCTGAGATTCATTTTCTTGAGCACATACTCAATAAATCCATAATAGAATAATAACTATAATAGCATCAATGAAAGACCACATGGACCAGTGAGCAAGTCAGAAAACTGTGCTAATACAAAAAGAAATAAATAATAATAATAGTAAATAAATAAACAATAAATATCAAAAGCAAAAGATGAAGAGCCCTTGAAAGTAAGTCCATAGGTTGTGGAAACATTTCAGTGATGGGGCAAGTGAAGTTATCCCCTTTAGTTCAAGAGGGTGATGGTGAGGGATGATAACTGTTCCTGGTGCTGTGAGTCCTGAAATTCCTGTACTTTCTTCCTAATGGAAGCAGCGACAAGAGAGTTTGACCTGGGTGGTGGGGGTCCTTGACGATGGATGGCATTTGCCTGCAACAAGGTTCTGTGTAGATGTGCTCAAAGGTGGGGAGGACTTTCCCTGTCATGGACTGGGCAGTATCCACTACTTTTTGTAGGAATGTCCATTCAAGGGCATTGGTTTTTCTATTGCAGGCTGTGATGCAGCCAGTCAATATACTCTCCACCTTACATCTATAGAGGTTTGTAGAAGTTCTAGATGTCATGCCAAATCATCCCAAACTCCAAAGGAATTAGAGGCACTGCTGTGCTTTCTTCATATTTGCGCTTAAGAGCTGAGTCCAGGACAAGTCCTCTGAAATAATAACACAGGAATTTAACGTTTTTGAACTTCTCCACCTCTGATCCTCCAAAGAGGACTGGCTCATGGACCTCTGGTTTCCTCCTCTTGAAGTCAATAAGCAGCTCCTTGGTCTTGTTGACATTCGGTAAGAGGTTGTTGTTGTGGCACCACTCAGTCAGATTTTCAGTCTCTCCTATAAGCTGATAAGACACCACATTTGATTTGGCCAATGACAGTGATGTCATCAGCAATGCGGATTGGAATGGTGCTGAGCCACACAGTCGCAAGCATAAAGCGAGGGGAGCAGGGGACTAGCACATGCCCTTATGGAGCACCAGTGCTGAGGTGGATTGTGGAGGAGATGTTGTTGTTAATCCAAGCTGACTAGGGTCTGCAGTGAGAAAATTGAGGATCCAATTGCACAAAGGAGTAGTGAATCTGAAGTCTTGAAGCACATTGAGTAGTTTTGAGAGGGTGATAGTATTGAATGCCAAGCTGTAGTCGATAAAGAGCATCCTGATATATGTACCCTTGCTGTCCAGATGTTCCAGGATTGAGTGAAGAGCCAATGAGATGGCATCTGCTGTGGACTTGTTGTTCTGATAGGCAAATTGTTTAACTCTTGACAGTTTCTTAACTCTACTTTTGTGGGTAGAGTTAAGAAATTGCAATTGTGTAAAAGACTCTTGAGGTCTCCAAACAGTAGCCAGGATGCAGGGTACAATGAGAGATAGAAAGGGCATGTAAAAAGGACAATCTAACAACAGTCATCGAGGATAACAATATGTGTATAGATAGGGGAAATCAGGTTGGTGGTGGATCCCAAGAGAGTGAATTTTTAGAGCAGCTTGTGGTTGAACCCATCAGGAGAAACTCAGTTCCGGACTGTGTGATGTGCAATGAACCAGATTTGATTAGCAAGCTTTGGGTAAGGGATCCATTGGGAAGCAGTGATCATAATATAATAGAATTCACCCTGCAGTTTGAGAGGGAGAAGATAAGCCCGAAAATGTCACCACTATAAAATATACAGTAGGAGCAGTATGAGGCTATTTGGCCCAAGCGTGTGTTCTGCCATTTCATCAGGGCTGATCCAATTTTTCTCTTAGCCCTAATCTCCTGCCCTCTTCCCATATCCTTTCATGCCCAGACCAATCAATAGTTCAATAAGTACATTTACAGAGAAATGTATACCATATACATCCTGAAATTCTTTTTCTTCACAAACATCCACAAAAACAGAGAAGTGCCCCAAAAAAAGAATGACAGTTGAATGTTAGAACCCTGAAGCCCCCCAAGCTCCCCCTCCCATGCACTAGCAGTAGCAAGGTAAAGACAACCCCCCCCACCCCATCAACAAAATAGCATCAGCGTCCTCCACTGAGCACTCAAGTGTGCAGCAAACCATCAATATCAACACAGAATTTGCAGTACCCCAAAGACTACTATTCACCCGGTATTGGACATACCACAGGCTCTCTCTCCCTAATATGGGGAAAAGAGGTGTCCCCATTTCACAGCGAGAGGGGAGACATAACATAACAAATTGCTGATTTATGGTGTTAAAAGTCTGCTGCGTCACTTTTTCCGAGCTCTGTTCCTCTGGGCACGCAGCCAGCATCAAGCCCACTGCTTCCAATCTTCCTTGTTCTCCTGCGGCGCATCAGTCAGCGGCACCAGCCTTGAATCAGCTTGCCTCAAGAGCCACAAAAATCCAACTCCCTGAAGGCGCACTAATCCTCCAGGCCGCGCCCTTGGGATATGGAAAAGCAGCCGGTCGTGAGGCCCTGAGAGCGGGTCCCATTCCCGCAATGAACAGAAGTCAGAGTGCAACTCCAGGTCAGGGTCTTCAAAAGAACCTTCAAAGGAATGTTACCCCCAGGTTCAGCTGGCGGCGTTAATCTTGGGGAAGGCAGTCTCTGGCCCCGCCAAACTCGTGGAATCTCATTTGTGTGGCCGCTGCGTGATGTATTACCCTGTTACAAATCAGTACCACGAAATAGCTGACAGTACACCATATGCAATTAAATGATTGAACTTTATAATTCTTAATTTGACCAGGGGTTAGTAAAGAAACAAAAAGAAAAAAGGCGCATTTTAATGAAAATAGTCTAACGTGCACGTTGGAGCTCATTGTTTTCCTGTCCATTAGTTCTCCATAGATTTTGTCTGGGCGTCATTGACTCCCAGCCCCATTCCAAGTCCACTCCATCCTGCAGTCCATGTCCTCTCCATTTTGGAATCTTCTTTCCCCATCTTCCACCAAATAGAAGACCTCAAACAACTCACTCTCAGGCAGACAAGAGAAAACACTCCCTTCATTGGACAGCCGAACATTCCAAAGCCCCTGTCATCTCTAGTCATAACCCAAATACTGCTGCTACAGAACAACCATTACATTAACAGTAAAACCTTTCCCAGGGTGTTACACTCTCCCCCCACCAAATTTAATCATGTCATCATGACTTGAGATAATTTGCCAACCCTTCCTGCAATACACAAAGTCCAACCCATGTGTAAAAGGGAGTGACATAGCTCCCAAAGTGGTAGGGGCCACACTCTGTTCCCCCGGTGCTACATAGGCCAGCCTTTCCAGTGGTGACCTACCTCCGTACCCCCTCATCTATCTCTTCATATTCCAACACTACTGGGGATGCTTCTGGTCTACCTGGTGAGGCCTCCCCACGGTCTATCCCTGCTTCATTCCTTGCAGGGTCCCGCTGCACCCCCAGGTGTCCACAGATAGCCCCCCCCCCCAATTACACCAGACTCAATGGGAGAAGGGTTGGGAATCTCATCTTAAGTCAGTGGGGAGTTAGCAAAAGGCAGCAAGTACCACCCCTCCATTTCCTCATCCTCCAAATCAGTATTCCAGTCAGGGGTGGGGGCTGATCTAATCTCTCCTGCTATTGGTCCTGCGGTCCCATGTCACCGCAGAGTCCTCTTACTAGGTATAGGCTCCAGGTCGGGCTCTGGGTCAACCTGCACCTCCTGTCCCAGAGGCAGAAGGTGGTTCTGATTGACAGGCCCATTCCCATCTTCTGGTTTGGGATGTTTGACATCTGACTCAACACTATATAGGGCATAACCACCCAGCAGTCAGCCAAATTATGCTTCTCAGGTAGCCCTAAATTCCTTATCAGGACTTGATCTCCCGGCATGAGTTGGGAGAACCTAACCTTTTGATCATTCCTCCAAATCCTCTCTCATGCTTCAGTAATTCCCTTTACTCCATTGTAATACTGATACATCTGACTTTAGCTTCTCCTGCTCAAATTTCTGGATGAATTTGATCATATTATGATCACTTTCCCCTAAGGGTTCTTTTGCCTTAAGCTGTCTAATCAATTCTGGTTCATTGCACAACACTCAATCCAAAGTAGCTGATTCTCTAGTGGGCTCAACCACAAGCTGCTGTAAAAATGCATCTTGTAGGCACATCAGAAACTTTCCCTACTGGGATCCAACACCAACCTAATTTTCCCAATCTACCTGCATATTGAAGTCCCCCATGACTATTGTAACATTGCCCTTTTGGCATGCATTTTCTATCTCCCGTTGAAATTTGTAAGTCACATCCTTACAACTCTTTGAGGGTCTGTATACAACTCCCACCAGGGTCTTTTTACCCTTGCAGTTCCTCAGCATATCCACAATTATGCAAAACCTTCCAGCCTTATGTCACCTCCTTCTAATGATTTGATTTCATTATTTACCACCCACTCTGCCTTCTTGCCTATCATTTCAATACAATGTACATCCTTGGACATTATGCTCCCAGGTATAGTCTTTCATGATACAGTGATGCAGTGTATAAAGTCAGATGTATCAGTATTATATAGGCATCCATTAGTCTCGTGAGACCATGGATTTACATCTTGGAAGGTTTCCAGGGCGCAGGCCTGGGCAGGGTTGTATGGGAGACCAGCAGTTGCCCAAGCTGCAAGCCTTCCCCTCTCCACGCCACCGATGTCGTCCAGGGACCCAAGCAGCTTGGCACCAGTGTTGCTGCAGAGCAATGTGTGGTTAAATGCCTTGCTCAAGGACACAACACATTGCCTCAGCTGCGGCTCAAACCAGTGACCTTCAGATCACTAGACCGATGCCTTATCCAGTAGGCATTACAGTGGAGTATTACAGTGTAACTCTGTGGTCAACAGCTTGCCCCAGCATTCCTAGTGGCCAGCACTACTTATTGTTCTCGTTTTAAAATGCATTCACAGGATTATGTTCAGATGTTCAAGTTTATTTATTGTTACATTTTAGCTTGGGTTACACAGTTGTTCACGTGTGTTTGTGGGTTACCCTGACTGTAACTAATGTGTATGATAATCACCTCCCCCATCTGTACCTGACTGAGTTGGCCCTCACCGAGTGATGGCGCTCTGTCTATTATTGTGCTTGTTGCAAGAAAAATGGCAGTTGAGATAAACAAGCTCTTCTCACCTATCATCATGGACCAAATGCTTACCACATAATTGTTTGTTGGTGCTGCTTTAGAATGGAATTAATTTATTGAAAGAAGTTCAGATGGTTTTTTGGTAATGTTTCTCAGTGTTGATTCATTGTTTCCACTGTGTAAAGCCTGTCAGAACCATCAGACCTTAAAGTTCTTGCAGTTGTGAATAGTGAGATGTTCTGCTGTCCCTCTCCACTGCATATAAAATTTTACAAGACTGTCTATCATAAAAGTCAACAGATTAGTGGAGAGCAGGGTTGGAGACGTTGGTTGGTGCTAAGGTGAGAGAATTCCTTGCTTCCCTGGGATATTCCAACTTTCCTGGCTGTGAAGTACCTCAGTGAGTATTATCCTAATGAACTGCTGGACATCTCAAAATTCCCCCTGGATTATGCAACTGATCCCAGAAGGAATTGGTGTTAAGAGTGACTCCACAGAGCCGAAGTCCCAATGAGATTATTTCCTTTGTTATTTTAGGTCTTCCACCATGGAAAGTTGGAATATCAGGGCCAATATCATTAGATTCAACCCCTTCCCCCTACCATCCCATTGCCACTGGCAACTTGGCCTGGTATCTTACTGAGAAGAAATCTGTGATCTCCAATAAACAGAGATGGGTCTTTTCCTTTGACCTTCATTGAGTCAGAGCAATAGTATTGCTGCTTGTGTCTACAGTATGTGCTAAATTATGAATGACCATTTTTCCTTGAAGGTAGGATATAGGGTTTGATAAGGTTGATATGTTGTTCATGTGACAAACTACTTTCTGGTCTGCAGTGATATTTATAGGAGTTGGAGAGATTTATTCTGTGACATGCTGTTGAGAAAAAGTATACTTACTTTGTTCTTTTTGTCCTAGGTATAAATTCGTATATTTTGCAATGGACAATGTTAAAAGTTAAGAGCACAATGTTGAAAAGGTCTCCCTGAGAAACTATTCTTTGGTTTCTTCTTCAGGTAATTATTGACCAGATGAGTCCATTCAACAATTTCTCATTTCACTCTGGGTCTGCTCAGCTCCAAGCTCAATGTTCAGACAACATTTCAATGTTGATTTTAAAATAAAAGATTCAACAGTGTCCATCTCTCTCCTTCCATCTGGTCCTACTGTATTTATCCATCTGAAGCCTCACTCTGCAGCCTGCAACAAACATTCTGTAGCTCCCGAAGTACCACAGGTCTGACATTAAATTCTATAGATACCATCTGATCAAATCATGGATTCTGAACTGCATAGATAATCGCTCTCATTAAGTAATGGTGTCTTTAAAATCCTTCACCCATTGCTTACAGCTTTCCTTGACCTTCCTTGATAATTTGTTTTCACTCTCATTTCCATAGGAGTACAATGAAGATTAATGTGAAAGAACATACAAAAGATTAATGGAGATTTACAAGAACGTCACTTAGACTTGAGAGTCAGGATTATAGAGGGAGGTTTGGTAGCTATAACTTTATTACCTGGAGTGAAGAAGGCTGAGGGGTGACCTTATAGATGTGTATAAAATCATGAAAGGTATCAATAGTGTGAATTGCCACAGTCTTTTTCCTAGTATTGGGAAATCAAAAACTAGAGGGCATGGGTTTAAGGAGAGAGGGGAAAGATTTAAAAGGGACCGGAGGACAATCTTCTTCATGCAGAGATGGTGTGTATAAGAAGTGAGCTGCAAGAGGAAGTAGTTGAAATGGGTACAATAAGAATTTTTAAAAGACACTTAGACTGGTACATGGACAGGTAGCTAAGGCATTTGGACATGTTGAAATGATGGGACAGTTAAGTTCCTTGTTCTACACAAACACAAGAGATTACAGATGCTGCAACACGTAATTGGTTGGGTTGTGTTTTGTTCCTTTATCTCTGTAATGTCTTGCTAATGCTGTAAAGTCTGGGTGATGTAAAAGGCTGACTGACTAAGATGTGCTGAGCAGGCTGAAAGCACCAGCATCCAGTCCTTGAAGAAGCAAATTACCTTAAACTGGAGAATTCAACATTGAATCTTGCAAGCTGTGAGGTGCCCAGACAAAAATAAGTTTTAGAACATAGAACATTATAGCACAGCACAGGCTCTCTGGCTCCTGATGTTGTGTTGGCCTTTCAGCCTACTGTATGATCAATCTAACCCTTCCCTCATTCCTAGACCTCCATTGATCTATCATCCATGTGCCTTTCTAAGAGTTTCTTAAATTTTCCTAATGTATCTACATCTGGCACCAGCCCTGGCAGGGCATTCCACATGCACACACTTTCTGTTTGAAGAACTTAGCTCTGACAAACCCCCCTATACTTTCCTCCAATCATCATAAAATTATTCCCCCTTGTTTTAGCTATTTTTGTTCTGGGAAAATAGAAACATAGAAACATAGAAAACCTACAGCACAATACATGCCCTTCGGCCCACAAAGTTGTGCCAAACATATCCCTACCTTAGAAATTACTAGGCTTACCCATAGCCCTCTATTTTTCTAAGCTCCATGTACTATCCAAAAGTCTCTTAAAAGACCCTATCGTATCCGCCTCTACCACAGTTGCCAACAGCCCATTCCACGCACTCACCACTCTCTGAGTAAAAAAACTTACCCCTGACATCTCCTCTGTACCTACTCCTCAGCACCTTAACCCTGTGTCCCCTTGTGGCAGCCATTTCAGCCCTGGGAAAAAGCCTCGGACTATCCACACGATCAATGCCTCTCATCATCTTGTACACCTCTGTCAGGTCACCTCTCATCCTCCGTCTCTCCAAGGAGAAGAGGCCAAGTTCACTCAACCTGTTTTCATAAGGCATGCTCCCCAATCCAGGCAACATCCTTGTAAATCTCATCTGCACCCTTTCTATGGCTTCCACATCCTTCCTGTAGTGAGGCGACCAGAACCGAGCACAGTTCTCCAAGTGGGGTCTGACCAGGGTCCTATATAGCTGCAACATTACCTCTCGGCTCCTAAATTCAGTTCCATGATTAATGAAGGCCAATACACCAAACGCATCTTTACCACAGAGTCAACCTGCGCAGCTGCTTTGAGTGTTCTATGGACCTGGACCCCAAGATCCCTCTGATCCTCCACACTGCCAAGAGACTTACCAATAATACTATATTCTGCCATCATATTTGACCTACCAAAATGAACCACCTCACAGTTATCTGGGTTGAACTCCATCTGCCACTTCTCAGCCCAATTTTGCAACCTATCAATGTCCCGCTGTAACCTTTGACAGCCTTCCACACTATCCATAAAACCTCCGACCTTTGTGTCATCAGTAAACTTACTAACCCATCCCTCCACTTCCTCATTCAGATCATTTATAAAAATCACAAAGAGTAAGGGTCCCAGAATAGATCCCTGAGTCACACCACTGGTCACCAACCTCCATGCAGAATATGACCTGTCTACAACCACTCTTTGCCTTCTGTGGGCAAGCCAGTTCTGGATCCACAGAGCAATGTTCCCTTGGATCCCATGCCTCCTTACTTTCTCAATAAGCCTTGCATGGGGTACCTTATCAAATGCCTTGCTGAAATCCATATACACTACATCTACTGCTCTTCCTTCATCAATGTATTAAAATGTCTCTGATTATCCAGTCTATCTATGCCTCTTATTATCTTGGAGGATGCAAGATCATAACAAGGCAGGTTGTGAGGTCAAGAGTCCATCCAGTCATTGTAGGGAACTCAATTGTCTTATAAAAGCAGGATTGAAGCTGCAACTTAAGCCTGGTGGTAAGTGCTTTCAGGCCCGAAAGGAAGGCAGAGAAGAGAGAATGTCCAGGGTTTTTTGGTTATTTCCGGCTGCTTTGCTGAGGCAATGACAAGTGTAGACCAAGTCCATGGAGGAGAGGCTGGTTTCCATGAGGTAGTGAGCTGTGTCCACAATTCTGCATTTTCTTGCAGTCATGTGCAGAGCAGTTGCCAAACTGTGACGCATCAGATAGGATCACTTCTATGGTGCACCGATAGAATTGCTGGGGGTCAGAAAGAACATGTCAAATTTATTTAAAATACTGAGCGTGTACAGGTGCTGGTATGCCTTAGCTGTGACATCAACATGGTTGGATTAGGACAGGCTTTTGGTGATGTTCATTCCTGAGAAATTGAAGCTCTCAACACTCTTGACCTCAGCACTGTTGATGGGCTGTAAACAGGGACATGCGCACTGAGCCCCTTCCTGAAGTCAATAACAAGTTTGCTTCTTTGCTGAAATTGAGGGAAAGGTTGTGGACACGTTACTAAGCTCTCTATCTCATTCTTCTATTCTGACCGATCATTATTTGAGATATGGCTTGCTGGAGTGGTATCATCTGTAAATAGTGTAGGCAGAAATAGTGGAATAGTTAAGGCAGTGAATGTCCCGCTGACATCTAGCAATGAATAAATCGAAAGAACGCAAGAGGTCAGAGAAAGGGACCCAGGTGGATTGGGAACTTTGATTTTCATTTTTAAATATTTTGTATTACTGTATGGTATCTCACATCACAAAGATTGTAATAGTTGTCATACCTATTATAGGGCTTCAATTAAAGCAACTTTTACATTATTACAAATCACACTACTCTATCTAATCGTCATTCTGCAGTTGTAGCTTGTTTGTTTCATTTCTCAGTCTGTTTTAAATATAATGATTATTTTGAGAACTGTGGAAGCTGGCAAAGAGGCGTGAGTGTAATAGTTGTCTATCTTAAGAAAAATTAGAGTTTAATATTACATTTACTTACCAGTATTTATCTAGGTTTAAGGTCTAGTTCTGTTCCAAATTGTAATCAAATTACTTATTTACAATTTTCTATAGATTCAAAGAGCCATTTGGTTTCAAGCCATTCTGGAGGCAAGCAACCATCGCCAATATTCAAAACCTCTTTGTTAGTCCAGTAACATCACGTTGTTTGGATGATCCTAGGCCAGATGTTCCTTAGTCTTCTAAACTAATATAACTAGATAACATTCAAAATATAATATCATCTCTATTTTCCTTGTCCGAAGAAGCCAAGAATTCCATTATTTGATTCATGAAAGGACATATTTATATAAAATACTGGTAAGAGAATGTTTTGTGCCTGTCAGAAATCAATTGTTCATTTTTGTTATGCCAGTGACTATACTATTAATTATGTCTGATATTGCCAACCATGTGTTCCCAGTCCCCTATATCACAACACATGCATTATCTTACTCTTCATGTGTTATTGGTGTTGACGGCACTCTAGAGCTTGACAGGAAATGGGTAAGAAATAGAGTGCCATTGTGTTAATGGACAATAAGTGCTTTAGATTTTGACCTAAAATAAGCTGTACCTCGTGCAGGTAAATCTCAGATGAAAAGAAAGAAATGGTGCTTAATGTATGGTGTACGGTTGTCATAAATATAAACAGGCAGACAGATAATAAATTATTTATATTGTACTTTTACCCTGAAGAATGTGAGTATTCACAACACAGATTAGAAAGGAAAAGAAAACAAATACAATGGATGAGCTGTCTCAGGTCATAAAGAAAGAAAGAACAACTTGGGTGCCATTAACTTCGGCAGTTCTATTTTTTATTTAGAGAATATATTTATCAAAGTGCATGCTTCAAAAAAGTCTGAGTTTGAGTACTTTACTTTCTAAATGAGAGTTCCAAGTATTCATAGGCAGATATTTCAGACTCTGATCCATGTTTTCATTTGTAAGTCTTTTTATTCTTTTCTCTTCCACCACTGTTCAAATTTAACTTGTTCTAATGTGCAATGTAAGCTGATAAGATCTACTTTATGTGGGCTCCAGAAATTAGATCATAAGACCATTCGGCCCATCATGCCTGCTCTACCATTTGATCATGGCTGATCTATTTTCCTCTCAACCCCATTCTCCTGCCTTCTCCTCATAACCTTTCACACCTTGATTTATCAAAAATCTGCCAACCTCCACCTTAAATATAGTTAATGACTTGGCTTACACAGCCACCTATAGCAACAGATTCCGGAGATTCATCACCCTCTAGCTAAATCTCCTCATCCTCACCTCCCATCTAAATGGACATCCCTTCATCTGAGGTTGTGGCACATGAAGAACCAGCCTCTGTTTTGTGGCACAGTACCGTGGCAGTCAGTACAATACTATACCGTGCCAGTGATTGGAGGATTGGGGTAAAATTCCCACCACTGTCTGTAAGGAAACCACGTGTTCCTCCACTGCCAGTGTGAGTTTCCTCTGCAGGTTCTGGTTTCCTCACATTTTCTAAAAAAGCCGTACAGGTTAGGGTTAGTAAGTTGTGGGCACGCTATGTTTGTGCGAGAAGCACAGCAATGCTTGTAGGCTGCTCCAGGTACATCCTTGGACTGTGTTAGGTGTTGACATAATGATGCATTTCACTGTGTGTTTCAATGTTTTGATGTACGTATCACAAATTAAGCTAACCTTTCTCTTTATTTTGATGAGTGGTCAGAGCAGGGAAACCCTCTTCATTTCCTACCTGTTGAGGTAAATTCAATGAAGCATTTCAGAAAAAAAGGCAGACTATTTTTGATGGTGCTGGGCAGTCAACATCTGCCCTCGAGGTTAGGTTGAACTTGCTCGCTTTCCTTTCTGAGCCAAAACAGGAGCTCAAACCAGTAATGAATTCTAATCTTGTTGAAACCTGCTCATCTGAACCATGACTGTTTTGGACTTCGTATGATAATGTCTGAAAAAGTGCGACAGAGTTTATTCTACAAACAACTGAAAAGAATTGTGAAAATTCACATCACTGAATCAAATGTTTTTGAGCCTTTTGGCATCAGTTTGACTGTAAAGCAAGCTACCCAAGACTGCCTAGATGCATACTAATCTGTTTTCTAACACAGAATATTTTATCACTTTTGCACTTCAGTACCTTTATTTCTTAGTGGGGTACAGTACAACAATTGTTCTTTTGATCTACTTATATTTTATTCCCAAGATGTGGACATTACTTGCAAGGCTTGAATTTATTGCCCAAACCTTATTTGATCTCGAAGCGAACACAGTAAAACTCCAAACTGGCAGATTTTCCAAGCTAATGATATCCCAACATACTTAGAATTCAAAATTTTTAGATTTTACCCAGTATTGTAATAAATGTTTCCCTGAGCCCCTAGAATTTTAATGAGGGCAGGACTAGGACCCCAATGATTTGAGAGGGAGCACCGGGAATCTTGGGAGTGCAGGGAGTCCAGTGTGTTAATGGAAATTTGGGAACCGAGGCCCTTGTGAGTTAAAAAGAATTGTGGTAACCAGGGCCCTGGTGAGTTGAAAGAGAGCTTGACAAACATCAGATTGTAAACCAAATACTGAATCACTGGGACTTCTGAATCAGTGGGTGACAGTATTGAAGCCTTTTTGTAGTTTGTTGGATCATTTCAGAAGGCTGTTAGAACATACAGCATTGCAACACAGTACAGGCCCTTCAGCCTATGATGTTGTGCCTATCCAAGATCAGTGTAACCCTTCCATCCCACATAGCCATTCATTTTTCTTCCATTCGTGTACCTATCGAAGAGTTTCCTAAATGTCCCTAATGGATCTGCTTCTACCTCCACCCCTGGCTTTGGTCACGAGGAGAAAATTCTGGAAAGCAGATCCTAGATTGCGATTGCTAAGTGCAGCTAAAAGTTGACAGGCACATGACACAACTAATTGTAACTTAAAACTGTGAACTAAGCTCGCTAAGCATATACTGTGTATATCCAAACCAGTCAAGGTTTCAAGCAACATGAAATTAGCACTGGAGCAATAAATAAGTTTTTATTCATTTTACAGGATGTCAGCATTGCCGTTAAGTGTTTATCTCCCAACCCTGACCACCAGAAGGTGACGGTCAGCTGCTGCCGTTCTCCTGACAGAGATACATTCACGGTACTGACGGTTCAGGATGAGAATGATGAACCAACAATGATCATATTCTGAAGTCAAGGCGGTCCATAACATCACAAAGTATTCATGAGTCTGAGGTCCCGTCTAAGTCAGACCAGGTTAGGATGGCAGATTGTCTTTCTGGTTGCTTTGCTATGACTAGAAATTATGCAAGATTTTTTTTTTTAATTTGACTTATTTAAAAGCTGGCATTTAAATTTCCCAATAGCCTTGGTGGGATTTGAACTCATGTCTACCAACTTCAAAGAGAAATTTAAGTATAATAAATGTAGCCCTTGTCAGCAATGATCACATCGTGTAATGAATAAGAAGTCAGCGGAGAACCCCTAACCAAAGGCACTGGCCTGACTACATGATAAATATACAGTTATGTGCAGCTCACTGAATTTCTTTAAGAGCTCTTCTGTATTCTCTACCTTAGATCCAAATCTGTCCAAATTGAACCATGATTTCTAACCTTATTTTTCTTTTGCTAGTCTCAGTAGGTATATCCTTTGGCTGTCATCAAAGAACAGAGAAGAGGAAGATGGTGAGGATGTAAAATATCACATACTAGACTTTGCATCAGATTTTCAACAGTTATTCAATACAAGTTGGAACTCGTGGTAAGGAATCCACTAGTTCTATTGCTTTTTTATGAGAAGAAATCTTTACAATTTCTCTTACATGATAGATACTAATACAACATTGAAGGTGTTCAATCATTTTCAGGGTCAAGATTCCCAGGCTCCAGCCTGGTTGGTACAAGATGTAGATTGATTGAAGATTAAGTGTGTTTGTAGGGGATTGGAGATGGGCGAGTGGGAGGTGGTAATTGTTTAGCATTCTGAGAGACAATAATGAGTGGAGGGAGGCTTCTTGTGATGGACTCCTAAATGAACCTTGCTTGTAAATGTTGCTGGTTCTATTCAGAAAAGTTGGTATTTGTCTATTTTAAATATTCAAAGATTCAAAGTACATTTATTATTAAAGTATCTATGCAGTGCACAACCCCGAGATTTGTCTTACTCAGAGACAGCCATAAAACAAAGAAAACCATGGAACCCATTCAAAGAAAACCATCAAAGCCCCTCCCCCAATGCACAATAAAAACAAATTGCACAAACAGCAACAAAAAATACCAGCGAAAAATACAGAATATAAAGCACCAAATCTAAAGGGTCCAGGCATATTCAATTCAGCCCAGTGTCAGTTATCTTCAGGCTGCCTCGATTCAAAATAACAACTGAAAAGGAGCAACCAGAAACCAGAAAAGCATCATAACATGAACTACAGAGTCCAATCCACAAACTGCACCAATTAAACCTTACCTGAGACCCAGGACACCAGCACAATCCTCTGGCAGTAACAAGCAAGAGGGAGAGAGAGGCCATTTGTACACAGGGACAGTAGTGAGTGAGCGGAGGTTAGACAGTGCTGAACACCCACTCATCTTCCGCACTCACCTCGATGATTTCAATCTCCCTTGGCACTGTAATCGGCGAGATAGGTGAGAAATGGAGTCGATCATAGACTCACACACCATCTCCAGGCTTCTTGGCCTTGAGTTTGCATACTTCACTCAAAGCCTCACTGTACACCGTCGAAGACAACAAAACAGCAGACCACTCAAACGGCCCGAAAGCACACCACCAAAATGTAGATCACAGGCTCCGGTGGTAGCAGAACCATATTTGAACGTAAAAGAAGTTGTAGAAGAACTGAAAGAAGTTGTTTCATGAACTGTCTGGAGGAGGTTGCCCTTGGTCGTATTGTTCACTGGCGTCATCTTCTTCCAGAAGCAAGTTTGAGACTTTCTCATAAGTGTTGTCAAAAGTTTTGAACATGCTGATGATTTATAACTCACCATGAATCAAGAAACAAATATCAATCTTGCTGGGAATCGCCAGCAGTTACATTGACAAACTGCCTGATGGATCTTCCAGATTCAGATTCAGTTATTTATCCGATGGATCGAAACATAACAGTTAACAATCGACACAGCCCAAGGATGCACTGGAGCAACCCACAAGAGTCACGCACATTCAGACACCAACATAAGTTCACCACTTTCACCAGTATAACACAAGCAACAACAGCAAAGCATCCCACTCACACATAAAGGCAGGCCCCCATCTCCATGACAGACACCTCCTGGCCTCCAACCTGCAGTCCTTTCCCACAGACTCTTTAGCTAGGAGTCTGCATTGGATTCCACTGGGATTGTAGTACTACAGTATGGAAAGAGTTTTTGGTTACATAGTGCTCTTCATTAAGTAGGTACTTTGGTGTTTAGGGAATAGCATTCGGAGAGGGATTTTGAATTTCTTACTGCTTATTTATTAAAATAGATATTGAGGTGTTCAGGGAGTAGTAATGGACAATTGAGTTTGAGTTAGTTAAATGTCTTTCATTAAATACAGTACTGTGTAAAAATCTTAGGTGCATATGTATAACTAGGATGCCTAAGACTTTTGCACAGATTTGTAGTGATTTTATGTATTGCATTGTACTGCTGTCATGAAAAAAAAATTTCATGACGTGAGTTAATGATAAACTTGATTCTGATATGGATCTCTATTGTGTACTGAGAGTGGGAAGGGGGAAGGGAGAGGGGAGTCGTGGTTGGGAAAAGGGGAAGGGTGAGGAGAGGGAACAAAAACCACCAGAGCGACATTCTGTAATGATCTATTAAAAAACTGTTTGAAATCAGCTAATCTTGCCTGGTTTCTCAGGGCTGAGTGTGTCTGCACCCATACCACTCCCTGCTCCTGGCACTCCTCTGCCATTTAGCCCACACCCCCTCCAATGGTGCCCCTCTTTTACCATTCCCAACATTCTTTGCTCCGGCAAGATTTACAGGCTCACTCTCTGTTCCACATGCACAAATACAGTATTATGCAAGTCTTAGACACAGTAGCTAAGCTATGTGCCTAAGATCTTTCCACAGTACTGAAGGTGCCAGCATGTTTTTAACTTACACGAATTGAAAAATCTTTACAATGTTTATGTTTTTAATTAAAGAAATACTCTATACTTTAATAGATTTTTAATTATCTCAGAAAATCAGACGTATTGAAAGACATTTAATAAGTCTTACAACTTTCAAAGACAACAAGAGAGAAAGTGGGATTTCTGGTCCAGGTATTACAGTGTGGGGAAATGATGGGCAGTGAGCCATTACCAACATGAGCTAGCCCATTATATCTAAGTCCTTGGTTTCAAGGATAAAAGGATGAATTACCTGTGCAGTTACATACCAGTGATTAGGTCTACATGAAGCAAACAAGATCCTCGGTGTCTGACACTCAGTTGTAAATGATTTTAGCTACCATAAACATAATAAAATAAGATCGGAGGAAGGCCAAGTGGCCCCTTGAGGCTAAACTAACAATCAATAAGATTAAAGCTCCTGTGAGCTTAGACTCAGATCCATTTTCCTACCTGCTCCCCATAACCTGTGCCTCACTGACCAACAAAATCTATCTCAACATTGAATATATTCTATGATTGAGTCTCTCTTCTGGTCAAAATGGCGCCAAGCTGTGATATCTGTCAAGGTTGTAGCTCAGACTTAGATGTTTTTACGTTAGTAGGGATTGTTTTGATGATGGCATCATCATCATCTACATCGTTGAGACAGATGACAATCAACAATGGATTCAACACCGATCCCTGCGGCACAGCACATCTCAGGCCACCAGTCCTCCAGGCAGAGAGGCAACCACCCACTTTGCTTTCTTTTGTGACCACCTGTAAGGAGATGAATCTCGAGCTTGTGTATAGTATACATACTTCGACAATAAGTATGAACTTTGAACTTTGATCTACTACCACTCTCCGGCTTCTGCTGCAAAGCCAAAGCTAAATCCAATTTACTCCTTCATCCCGAATGCCAAATAACTGAACCTTCTTGACCAACTTCCCCTGTGGGACCTTGTCAAAGGCCTTGCTGAAGTCTATCCACTGCCTTCCCATAATCAACTTCCCTGGTAACTCCTTGAAAAACTCTGTAAGATTGGTAAGGCACAACTTATGAAGCACAAAACCACGTTGACTATCCCTAATCAGCCCCTGACTATCCATGGACTTACATATCCAGCCCTTAGAATATCTTCCAATAACGTATCCACATCAGGCTTGCAAGCCTATAATTTCCTGGCTTATTCTTAGAGCCTTTCTTGAACAACAGAAAAACCTTAGCTATCCTTCAGTCCTCTGACACCCCACCCATAGCTATTGACTTTTTCAATATATCGGCTCGGGCCCCTGCAATTTCTGCACCAAGCTCACACAAGATCCAGGGGGATGCCCTGTCAAGCCCTGGGAACATATCCACCCTTAATTGCACCTCTGCTCCTGTAAACCAGATACAGCACATGGCCCCACTACTGTTTTGCATCAGTTCTGTAGACTCTGTATCCATTTCCCAAGGAAATGCAAGTGCAAAATATCTATTTAAGATTTCCCCCATCTCTTTTGGCTCCATGAATAGATGACCATACTGATCTTCAAGCAGACCAATTAAGTCCCTTGCTACCCTTTCTCTCTCAATATATCTGAAGAAACCTTTAGGCTTCTCCTTCACGCTATCTGCCAGAGCAATTTCAAGCTTTCTTTTAGCCCAACTGATTTCCATTTTAAATGTTCTTTGCATTTCTTAAGCTTGTCAATACCTTCTACGTGCCTCCTTTTTAATGAGAACTTCAATATCCCATGAAAACAAATGGTCTCTAAATCTGTTAGTCTTGCCTTTTATTCTGACAGGAACATGCAAACATTGTACTCTCAATATTTCACTTTTGAAAGCTTTCCACTTACCAACATTCCTTTGTCAGAAAACAACCTGTCCCAATCTACGCCTGCCAGATCCTTTCTAACGCCATTAAAATTGGCCTTCGTCCAATTTAGAATCTCAGTTCAAGGACCAGTCCTATCCTTCTCCACAATTGTCTTGAAACTCATGGAACTATGATCACCAGAGATGAAGTGTTTCCCTACACACACTTCTGTCACCTCTACTGTCTTGTTCCCTAATAGCAGATCCAATATCACACTCTCTCTAGTTGGGACCTCTACATAATGATTAAGTAAACTTCCCTGAGAACATTTGACGAACTCTATTAAATAAAAAACAGAGAAAACTGAAAAATATTCAATACGCCAGGCAGCATGTGCTAAGACAGTTTCTCCTTTCATGGATGCTGCCTGTCTTGCCAAGTTCTTTTTCATATCTTCAAATAAGAACTTTTCATTTACTATGAGAGTGAATTGGTAATGGGGCAGTTAGAGGTCGACAAAGTAGCGTGATATGCACAAATAGCCTGAATAATGTTCATCCTTACAACCAGTGATTCCAAAATTCAAATAATATTTTGTAAATTCTTCTCTGTATTTCAATTTTTTTAAAACATCTCTTGCTATTGTTATACTCTATAATAGTCTCAAAGTTGATAAAGTTAGACATTACACTGATGTCATAATTCTAGCAAAATAAGTGAAAATTAATCAAGCAGCAATTGTAGTGTTAAAAGGCAGCTCTCCCATTGTCAGTATTAGTCATTCAAAATATTATTCTCCTCACACGCTGCAATAATACCAAAGCTGTGCCTTTCCCATACTCCCTGCAGCAATAATGATAACACAACAAGCTATTTTACTTCTGTTTGTTTCCCGTTTAGCAATAATATACCCAGGTGACAGATGTGCACTACCAATCCTCGCAAGCATTTCATTCATTTTGAAATGTACTGGCAAATTAGTTCTTTGTTGCCTGTGGGATTTTGGCATGTTCAGAATTTAATTCTGCACATGCCAAAATTCCACAGACAGCAATAGACTAATTGCGTGGTCAGGACATTGCTTAGGACAACAGTTTTGTTCCTTTCAATGGAGGACCACCAAAAAAAAAACAACAGGGCTTGGCTCTGTATACCCTAAAACACCATGCAAAATGCAATGCAAAAGAATTAATTCTTCTTATCTATGATTTATCATGAAACACCTAACCTCTTTCAAATCCACTACTTAGTGCTTGTTTGATGGGAGTCAGCTCCATCCTGCCTTCTCCCTTTCAGGTCCATTTGAGTGCTACCCTGTCTTCATCCCTGCAGTTCTGCCAGAACTCCACCTGATAGTATACCAGATCGACTCCAGATCATCCTGCTGCCTCTTCATTTTCCCTACTGCTCGTCAGCTGGTTCATACTTCACCCATCTGCCCATCACCCTTCTCCTCTTTGGCTGATAAATGCTGTGCACTGTTCATTCCTGTCCTGCCCTACGCAGTCCACTAGGCCTTTACAATTGCGGGTCCACTTAGGTTACATCTCTGCAACTCCATCTCAGATCTGACTGAGTGCCATGCTCTGCCAGTTCCCTTTCATGTCCACCTGAGTTCCACTTTTTCTTCACTCTCTCAGACCCACACCCTGTATGCCAGGTGTATTCTGGATCTTCCTCTATCTTGGTGCTCCTCCCTGTACCACTCTCCCTCTATGCCCTTGTAGTTTACCCTTGCTTCACTCTGCCTTCTCAGACTGTTCACACTCCATGCTACCTTGTACAACGGTCTGTCAGCCTTCACCTCCCCATATTTTATGATCCTCTTCCAATCATGCTGTGGCAATTATTGCTGTTTATTCCTCAGTTACTAACTCTGTACATTTCTGGTTCATGCCACTTGGTCCACCAGGACAAAACACTTTCAGGTCCACATGAGCCACACTCTGACTTCTCTCTTATTGGTCTGTTTGAACTCCACCATGTCTTCAACCTTTTAGGTCAACTTGAGCTCAACCCTGCTGGGCCCACAGCCACCTTGTCAGATCCATCCCGGATCTTCTTGTTGCCTCAGCTCCTCTCCTTACCGCAGTCCATCTCTGTGTCCACCCTTGCTTTGCTCTCCCTTCTCAATCCGTTCATGGTCAGCTCAATCTCCAGCACTGGCTCATCACCCTGCACCACCTCCCATTCTCCCATCCTGTTTATTTGCCCCGCTACCTATGTTTCACCGTGCTGTGGATCATCATTGCGTGTTCCTTGGATAGTTGCCCTCGCTCTGAGGCTACCAGTGGTCCAGGTTCACCCAACCCAGCCTGTCAGGCCAACGCCCATCATGAAAGATACTACTACACAAATATTGCAGCCAAGTAATTTTGTCAATTAGCTAGAAATTCAGTTTAACTCCTAGCCACGGGGTAACCAAAAAGGTAGATGAAAGTAGGGCAGTAGATGTTGCAACAGCCACGGGGTAACAAAAAAGGTAGATGAAAGTAGGGCAGTAGATGTTGCAACAGCCACGGGGTAACCAAAAAGGTAGATGAAAGTAGGGCAGTAGATGTTGCAACAGGCACTAAATGCTGGAGGAACTCAGCAGGCCAGGCAGCAGGAATGGAGAAGAGTAAATAGTCAACGTTTCCGGCCAAGACCCTTCATCAGGACTGGATCAGGACAGCAATGGATGTTGTCTATTTAGACATTACCAAGGCCTTCAACAAGGTCCTACTTGGTAGAGCTGGTCTTGAACATTAGTTCCCAGGGAATCCAGGAAGAGCTAATTTGGTGGATTCAAAATCGGCTCAGGGGTAGGAAGCAGTGGTTCAAATTTGCTTCTAGCAGCAAAGGCCAGTGACTAGTAATATGCTACAGGTGTCGGTGTTGTGACTCTTGATATTCGTTATTTATATACAGTAAATCAATGGTTCCCAACCTCCAGGCCACAAAGCATGCAGGGATGCAGCGGTAGCCGGAACGCACCCAGATCTGGGCCGACATTTACGTGCCAGGCGGCACCTAATTAATTAGCTTGTTTATTTTGGCTTTTTTCTTAAAGATGTGCTGGGTGCACGCCGGCTACCACTGCACCCTTGTGTGCTTTGCAGCCCGGTATCGGTCCATGGCCCGGAGGATGGGGACCACTGGTTTATGGAATGTGCTGCCAGAAGAAGTATACAACAGTATATTTTAAAAAGCATTTGGATAGGAATGCTGGGTTGGAGCTTGGATCGATGTGGATTCAACACAGGAAATTGGAACCGGTTGGATAGGCACTGGCTCATCATGGAGACATCGAACATAGAAAGTACAGCACATTACAGGCCCTTCAGCCCACAATGTTGTGCCGACCCTCAAACCCTGCCTCCCATATAACCCCCCACCTTAAATTCCTCCATATACCTGTCTAACAGTCTCTTAAACTTCACTAGTGTATCTGCCTCCACCACTGACTCAGGCAATGCATTCTATGCACCAACCACTCTCTGAGTGAAAAACCTTCCTCTAATATCCCTCTTGAACTTCCCTCCCCTTACCTTAAAGCCATGTCCTCTTCTACTGAGCAGTGGTGCCCTGGGGAAGGGGCGCTGGCTGTCCACTCTGTCTATTCCTCTTAATATATTGTACACCTCTATCATGTCTCCTCCCATCCTCCTTCTCTCCAAAGTGTAAAGCCCTAGCTTCCTTAATCTCTGATCATAATCCATACTCTCTAAACCAGGCAGCATCCTGATAAATCTCCTCTGTACCCTTTCCAATGCTTCCACATCCTTCCTATAGTGAGGCAACCAGAACTGGACACAGTACTCCAAGTGTGGCCTAACCAGAGTTTTATAGAGCTGCATCATTACATCATGTCTCTTAAACTCTATCCCTCAACTTATGAAAGCTAACACCCCATAAGCTTTCTTAACTACCCTATCTACCTGTGAGGCAACTTTCAGGGATCCGTGGACATGTACCCCCAGATCCCTCTGCTCCTCTACACTACCAAATAGTGTACCACCTCACACTTTTCCGGGTTGAACTCCATCTACCACTTCTCAGCCCACTTCTGCATCCTATCAATGTCTCTCTGCAATCTTCGACAATCCTCTACACTATCTACAACACCACCAACCTTTGTGTTGTCTGCAAACTTCCCAACCCACCCTTGACCTGTAATTCCAGCTGTGTGGGGAAAAAAGCAGAACAGTGCCTCTTTCATCTCAGACGGCTGAAGAAATTTGGAATGGGACCTCAAATCCCAAGAACTTTCTACAGGGGCACGATTGAGAGCATCCTGACTGGCTGCGTCACTGCCTGGCATGGGAACTGTACTTCCCTCAATTGCAGAAAGTGGTGCAGACACCCCAGTGCATCTGTAGATGTGAACTTCCCACTATTCAGGATATTTACAAAGACAGGTATATAAAAAGGGTCAAAGAATCATTGGGGACCTGAATCACCCCAACCACAAACTGCTCCCATCCAGGAAACAGTACCACAGCATAAAAGCCAGGACCAACAAGCTCCGGGACAGCTTCTTCCACCAGGCCATCAGACTGATTAATTCATGCTGATACACCTGTATTTCTATGATTGTCCTGTTGTACATACTATTTATTATAAATTACTATAAATTGTACATTGTACATTTAGATGGAGACGTAACATAAAGATTTTTACTCCTCATGCATATGAAGGATGTAAGTAATAAAGTCAATTCAATTCAAGTTTATATGGCATAGATAGATAATCAATATCCTTTTCCTAAGGACAAAATGCCTATCCTGGGATGTGCATTTCAGGTGGGGGGGGGGGGTTCAAAGGAGATGTGCAGGGGAAACTTTTCAGACAGTGGTGGAATATGTTAACAGGGGTGGCAGCACATCCCAGAACCCACCACAGTGTAAATATGATGGAGTTCTTTGATAGGCTCTTAAATAGAGACATAAATGTGAACAGAATGGAGGGATATGGAATGGTGAGGGCAGAAAGTATTTGTTTAGCAGGCTTTTAACAGCTAGTTTAATTATTTTGATAAGACATTGCGGCTCAAAGGCCCTCTTCCTGTGCTGCAGTGTTTGATGTTCCATAAACTATTGGTTAATCTCACTGTTGTGAAACAGTCACCCACACTGATAAGAAGAATGAAATACTATCAAAGAAAGAATAATATAGACCTGTGAACTGAAAGATGGAGGAGAGATCAAAGGAGCTGTGTTTGACATCAAGCCAGTAGATGACAAACTGTAGTAATACTATATTTCAATCAACCTGTCTCTTGCTTTGCAACAATGACTGCCCTTCAAAAATGCTGAAATGGTTGTAAATCACATTCCAAGAACATAACAAGTGCAACCCGAGTGGAATCTTTCATTGCTCAGCACAGGCGTTACATTTTCAGAACCAGGTTATTCTTTTACTTTCAACATTAGCTTCTTGTTAGGAGTGAAGATAAAACTAAGATTGAGGACTTACCAGTAACATTCTCATCACAAGACAAAAGCTTAAGATTTGAATTGGTGTGATAGTGAACGTTGCTGATATTTAGAAGCATGGATCACTGGTAACACCAGGACCATTAACAGCAAAGTCATGAAGGAAAATAATCATTCATATGTGTCCAGACCAGGGTTGAACATGTTGCTGGGGACAGAGTGGACCATAGGGATTAGAAACAGGCCCTTCAGCCATTCACCTCAAAAGAATGGGCCACACATTTCTTTTGTTTTTTATACATCTTTAGAGATATCCTCAAAAATACTGCATATAGACATTTAGTTATACTCTTAACAAATCCAACACAAAATACTGAGTGATCAGATGCTTCTGACAACAGTCCCTGAATGGCATTCAAGTATCTCATACCCCCTGGCTGTTTCAAGGTTGCTGGTCTCCTGCCCAGAGCATCCCTTTGTTCAGATAAGGCCTTAGTTTCCATGGTGATGGGCCCATCAGTAGCCCATCATCTCCAATTATCACATAACTCCTGAAACCTTTCTTGCAACGTGCTCTGTTAATTAATTGTATATACTTGAAAAAAAAACTGGTTTTTAACAGTGCCAGCCAATAAATCAATACTATGAACTTATCAATGTGCCCCTTGTCAGTCGTTCTTCCTACACAGGCTCCTGGTTACTATGGAGACAGACTTGGGTGCCACTCTGTAGTTATCTCTGATGCCATAGAGACAACCCTGAAGTTGAGTTTTTATTATCTAAATAATTAACACAAAGACTCCTATGGTCTTGTAGCTTCTTTTCATAATGGGGCTATCTCATGGAACTGTTGAACCTGCTTGTTTCGCTATACCAGTCAGTTCTGACAAATTTGGCAAGCAGACACACATATTTGCCTTACAAAATTCCTTATTAAATACAAGTTAACCCTGCAAGCTATTTACCTTGTACCTCATCAGCTTCTGAAGTTAGGCAACACACACAAAATGCAGGAGGAACTCAGCAGGCCAGGCAGCATCTGTGGAAAAGAATAAACAGTCAATAATTCAGACAGAGACCCTTCAACAGGACTGAAAAAAAAGATAAATTAGGGCAATAAGGTGGGGGGAGGGGAGGGCAAATTAAAAGGTGGTAGATGATAGGTGAAGCTGGGAGAGGGGAGGAGTGAAGTAAAAAGCTGGGAAGCTGATAAGTGAAAGAGACAAAGGGGCTGGAGAAGGAAGAATCTGATAGGAGAGTGTAGAAGATCATAGAAGAAAGGGAAGGAGGATGAACACCAGAGGGAGGTGATGAGCAGGTAAGAAGATGAGGTGAGAGAGGGAAATGGGAATGGGAATGATAGGGGGTACAATTACAGGAAGTTTGAGAAATCGATGGTCATTCCGTCAGCTTGGAGGCTACCCAGACAGAATATAAGATGTTCTTCCTCCAGCCTGAGTGTGGCCTCATTGTGGCAGTAGAGGAGGCCATGGACTGACATATCAGAATAGGAATGGGAATTAGAATAGAGCTGGGTGGCCAACAAGGGATCCTGCTTTTCTACCGGATGGAGCATAGCGGCTCGGCAAAGCAGTTTCCCAATTTGTGTCGAGTGTCACCGATATCCAGGAGGCCACACTGGAAGCACCAGATACGGTAAATGACCCCAACAGACTCACAGGTGAAGTGTCACCTCACCTGGAAGGACTGTTTGGGATCCTGAATGGTAGTGAGGAAGGAGGTGTTGGGGCAGGTATGGCGCATGTTCTGCTTACAAGGATAAATAACAGTGTTGAGGACAAGAGGAACCCTAACCCTGGTGGAGTGGTGGAAGGATGGTTTGAGGGCAGACATGTGCAAAATTTAAGAGATATGGGTCAGGGCAGCATTGATGGTGGAGAAAGGAAAGACTCTTTCTTTAAGGAAGGAGGACATCTCATTAGTTCTGGAATGAAAAACCTCATCCTGAGAGAAGATGCAGTGAAGACAAAGGAACTGAGAGAAGGAGATAACATTTTTACAAGTGACAGAGTGAGAAGAGGTATAGTCCAAGTAGCTGTGAGAATCAGTGGGTTTGTAAAAGATATCAGTCGATAAACTGTCTCCAGAGATAAAGACAAAGAGATCGAGAAAGGGGAGAGAGGTGTCGAAAATGGACCAGGTAAATTTGGGGGAATGGTTGTCGTTGAAGGTAAAGTTGATGAAGTCAATGAGCTCAGCATGGGTGCAGGAAGAAACCCCAATGCAGCTGTTGATGTGGCATAGGAAAAGTTGGTGAGCGACACCAGTGTAGGCTTGGAACATAGACTGTTCCACATAGCCGACAAAAAGGCAGGCATAGCTGGGACCCGTGCAAGTGCCTATGGTGACACCTTTGGTTTGGAAAAGGTGAGAGGAGCTGAAAGAGAAATTATTGAGAGTGAGGACCAGTTCTGCCAGACAGAGCAGACTGGTGGTGGAGGGGAGTAGGTTGGGTCTGTTAGCTAGAAAGAAGGGGAGAGCTTTAAGGCCCTCATGATGGGGGTGATGGGGGTGTATAGCGTCTGGATTTCCATGGTGAAAATGAGACAATTGGGGCCAGGGAACTTGAAGACACTGAAAAGATCAAGAGTGTGTGAAAGGGACTGAAGCAGGCGGATAAAACTGAATCGAGGCATGCAGATATAAGTTCGGTGGGGCAGGAACAAGCAGAAACAATGGATCTATCTGGACAGGCAGGCTTGTAAATCTTGGGTAGGAGATAGAAACAGGAGGAACTCTAAGGTTACTGGCAGTGGATGGGAGATCCCCGGAGTTAATAAGGTCAGTAATGGTGAGGGTGATAATGGCATGGTGCTCCTCAGTGAGGTCCACCCCAGAGTCAATAACATCAGTGATAGTGCAGACTTTTGAAGTTAATTCATAATCCGTGCACTTTCTGTGTGCTTATCAAAAATAAATCAAAGGTTAAAACAAAATTCCTTGTTGGTGTATAACTTTTGAATAGTTTTTGGCATCTGGACATCAGTAGCAAAGCTAATTTTCATTTGCGCCTGTCCTTGAGAAGCTGGTAGTGAAGATGCTCGAAAGAAGGGAGCTCCTGGATTTGGAACCAGTGAAAATAAAGGGCTGGTGATATACTTCAAAGTCAGAATGTGCTTGTCTTTGAGGGCTATTTGCTTGTTCTTCTTGGGTAGAGTAGTTGAGCATAGAAAATAGTGTTGGAATAGCTTAAGTGAGTGATTACCACCAATTTTTTGGAAGGTACACATTTTGCAGTCACAATGCATCAGTGGAACAGGAAATGAATGTTTACAGTGGTTGACACCATTATAATTAAGCAAAATATTGTTAAGCTGTTTCAGTCATAGAGTCATAAAGCACAGTAACAGGCCCCTTTACAGGAGTTCCTAAATGCAGCATACTGTCAAATCTTAATGGCGGAGTAAGTTGCTCTCACTTCATTTCTGGAGTTTAGCTTTTGTTTCTTACTTAGACCAAGGCAGTGATGACATATGAGTCCAGTGATCCTACCAAAACTCATAATGTACAGGCTTTGGGGAGCAACTTCACCAGAGAACATTGTCAAAGACACATTCCTTCACTGTGATATTCTGCAAGTCCGTTTAATTAAATTTTAAACAACAGTTTCTGCAAAGATCTTGATCAGGCCTTCTATTTACTGACTTATCTATCCAGTAAGTCAAATCACTGATCTATTTAGCTGTGCAACATTAATTATTGACAACCAGTGAATGCATTGGATAGATTATAGAAATTTGCTTCTCACATTCCAGCTGAGAACAGTTACTACTGAAAAACATTGTTAAGGAAAGAAACATCAACTTTATTTGTCACATGTATAATTGAAATATACAGTGAAATGCATTGTTTTGCATCAACAACCAACACAGTTTCAGGATTGTGCTGAGGGCAACCTGCAAATGTCGGCAAGTTTCAGGCACCAACATAGCATGCCCACAGCTTGCTAATCTGTATGTTTGAGACCATGAGAGGAATTCGGAGCACCTAGAGGAAACCCACACAGTTGTGGGGAGAACGTATAGATTCCTCAGAGACAGCAATGGGAATCGAACCCCAAATGGGGATCACTGCCACTGTAAAGCAATTGTGCAAAGCACTACGCTGCTGTGAAACAAATAGTTGAATTTTTCAGTAAAACAGCTCTGTCTTGGAAGTGGAATTTACTGCTTTTTGGTCCACAAACCATGCACTACGTTTGTGCTGATTGCCTAGACCCCATGCAAAACTTCATAACATTGGGCGAAAATACATTAAACCAGTTTCCTGTAACATCATTGCCAAAGAACCCACAGCCAGTCGAAGGTGAACCATGCACGAGAGCATCCAGGCCAATGCATGCAGTTTCACCTTGTTATTTTGATGTATCCAGTGTTATGTTCTGCTTTGTACAGGCAGTAATTCCTCTGTGCTTCTCTCGGGGATATACTTAGTTGGGAGAAAAGCAAGTAATTCAGTGCAAAAAAGGGTATCTGCAGAAATACAGTCAGATCTTCTCCTTTACTTCACTATTGAATGCTGTTCTTAAAAGTATCTTATTCCTTATAATGTACAAGAATTTACTTCAACAGATCAAAGAGTGGCAGAACATGATTGTTCTGATTCAAAACAAAGATATGGTTAAGCTCAGAATTTTAGGTGCTGCAAGAAGCAAGGTCAATTTAAAGTTTTTTTGCTTTCTTTCAAGAACTTTGATTTCTATTTTGTGAAACCATTGTACTTTATGTTTCTCTGAATTCACTTTACTGCGCTATTATAAATCACATCAAGGGTTGAAAAGTGGAAATCAAAACTGTTGTGTATTTAATATTTCAGTAATATTTGAGTAATCTTGTAAATATGTTGTTGATTAAGCAATCTTAGTTTGTTTAAATAATTCATTACAGGTTATATGTATAAATACGTGAATCGATTATGTCATTACACTACCGTGTGATACATGCTCTCCTCATTTTAAGTAAACAGAAAGTTAGATTCAGATTTTGGACTCCAGTGTCTTCCTTTGAATTAGGTTAATGTTTTGAATTTACAATACATATCTCAATATGTATATCAATACATATGTAACTCAATACATAAATGAGTTATTTTTAAAATGAATCCAAGGTGGCTGCGCATTTGTTAAGTGCAGCAAAACACTCAAGCTAAAAAACTGCAGTGCAAAGCAGTGAGTAAAATATCTAGCATGTGCAGATTGTCATTAAAAACAAAGCAATTCACAGGTTCATAAAGAGCGAGTACTGGGTAATAATCATCATGATAAAAAGCAAAAATGGCTGGCTAAGTGAAAAATAGACACATTTGATTACACAAGAGATAACCGGAATATGTATACTGAGTAATTCAACAATATTTTGAAGCAAATGAAATAATCAATAAGAAACAAGTACCAATTTTGCCAAGTGCATTGGGTTTAAAGGCATACAGTTTGCTTTGAAGTTTAACTGCTCCAACCAAATCAGCTGAAATGAGCTTTTCTGACATTGCCAAAGTAATGCAGGAACAATTAGGATGAAAACCATTGTTGATTGCAGAATGCTTTAGCTTTCATAAGTGGAATCAAAGGGAAAGGGAGTGCAAAGGGTACGTGGATGAACTAAAGCGATTGTCAGTTTGGTAATAAGTATAATGATACACTAAGAGATGGTAAAATAAGAGGAATCTTAAAAGAAAGCATTCAAAAATGGCTCCTAAGTGAAGCACAATTTAGGCCATTTCAATGGAAACAGAAGATAGAAGCAGAATTGAGTTGCAGTCAGGAATGAAAGAGAGTGTAAAAAAAATTGCAGCATCTAAACTGGCCTGGCAAAACAAATTGCGATACCATTGTGGCAACACAAGACCAATGCAGATTTAAAGGTGAAACTTGCAGAAAATGCAACAAAGTAGGGCAAGAACAAAGAGCATGTCAGCAGACAAATATAAAGTGTCTGCTCAGGAAAGAGAAAAAGATAAAAAGGTCATATTGCAATTTCACAAAGAGCACTAATTTGCATGCTGTTGCTGAAATATCTGATAGTGATGAGAGTGACGCAGGAGTGGATACCCATGAGATTTACAATATGAAGACTAATAATAGACAAGCAGAATGGCTTATGTCAGAAGTGAACAGCAAATTAATCAAAATAGAATTGGACACTGGTTCAGCTGTTTCAGTCATTCCACAAAATGAATTTGAACAGCATTTCAAAGATACTAAGCTGAAGCATGCAGATATCCAACTAAGTACTTATACTGGAGAAAAGTTAACCCCTATGGGAATGACGTTCATGATATTGAAATACAACCAACAAGCCACATTGAGTTTGTAAATGGTAAGAATAGGAGGACCAGCATAGTGGGGGTGTGATTGGCTGAGACAACAACTTGATTGGAGATCCATGCACCATCTGCACGACACATCCCCTGCAAAGAAGTCAACTGAAAGTGAATTAAGAAAGGTACTGGATGATGCCACAACTGTCTCCAGACTGTACACCATGAACTGTTGCCCAACAGAGGACAAACAGGAGTTGGTTCCAAACTCTGTGCCTCTGGTTGAAAAGCATATTGGACTAAGGAAGCACCATGCTGCTCAGAGGAAGTGTGAAAGTGACAAAAACAGTGGTCTGACTACAATAGCTTTTGTAGGCAACATATCTGCAAAAGCTTCTGATATGTTAATCAGGCAGTTACTTGCAAAATGTGGCTCGGTTTTAAGCTGGGAGAGAGTTCAAGGAGCTTCAGAAAAATTGTAAGCATACGGCTTTTGTGAGTATAAAGAACCAGAATCTAATCGGCTTGATTTAAGGTTATTGGATGAGCTTCAAATGGGAGACAAAAGGCTGCTTGTAAAAGTAAATGCAAAGACCAAAGCGAAGCTGGATGAATGGAGGGCCAAAAAGAAGGGAGTTAATGGAGATACAGAAACAGAGGATTTGTCAGATGATGTTGTGATTGAGGAAACCAAGAAGAGGTCAGATCATAAAGGGAGCAATCGAAGAATTAATAAGAGAGTACTCCAGTGAACTAAATGCACCTTCCCAAGATCAAGATGCACAAACTAGAAGAAGGCAAGGGAAGAAGAAGTAATGCTGTCATTTCCTGCAGTCTCAGGCTGAACTCTTACAAACACCATGTGTTTACTATGCTGTGGATATCTGTATATAGTATCCTGTGTATATGGTTGAGATGCATTCTCTATTGAGTTGGACTCTACAACTGAGCAGGGAGGAGTGTTGTGTATTTAATATTTGAGTAATCTTGTAAATGTGCTGTTGATTAGGCATTCTTTGTTTTTTAAAATAATTAATTACAGGTTATATATAAAAATATGAGAATTGCATATGTCATTACGCTACAATGTGATATTTGTGTGCCTCACTTAAAGTAAACCTGAAGTTAGAAGTACATTTTGAATCGCTCTGTCTTCCTTTGAATTAGTTTAATGCTTTGAATTTCTAAAACATAATACAAACTCCTGTTTTCTGTCAGAACATTCCAAATGGAGGTGCATCAGTACCAAGGTGCCAGGAGCCCAGTCACCATGAAGACTTCTCTGTGTCTGATCAGCTAACTTCATAATCCAGAGGTTCAGTAACAGAATGGAAAAGCCTAAAGAAAGTGTGGATACAGCCCAGTCCATCACAGAAAAACCACAAAGCAAATCTCCAAGGAGTTCTGCTACAGGAAAGCAGCATCCATCATCAAGGAAGTACCACCATCCAGGCCCTGGTCTTTTCTCACAGCTGCCTGTACCTCCTGTGTCTGGAAGGAGGTACAGGAGCTTTAGGTCCCATACAACCAGTTTCAGGAACAGTTACTACCCTTCAACCATCAATCTCCTGAACTACTGTGGATAACTTTACTCACTTTAAATCTGAACTGATTTCACAAACTGTGGGCTCACTTTCAAGAACACTACAACGCATGTTCTCAGTATTATCTGTTCACTTATTTATTTATTATCTTATAGTTTTTTGTTTTTGCACAGATTGACTTCTTTCACACAATTTTTTTCAGTTTTTTTTGGTGTGTAGGAATTGATTCTACTGCTTTTTTTTTGTTTCCACTGTGATGCCAGCAAGAAAATGAATGTCAGGTTTGTATATGGTAACATATTCATACTTTAATAATAAGTTTTAAAACATAGAAACATAGAAAATAGGTGCAGGAGTAGGCCATTTGGCCCTTCGAGCCTGCACCGCCATTCAGTATGATCATGGCTGATCATCCGACTCAGAACCCTGTACCTGCCAGGGTTAATTTGACTACTTAATTTAATTCCTTTGAAATTCAAACTTACACTTCTGCATGAGGTGTGGAGAGAGCACAAACAGTAATCCCAGGTAACAGGCCTGGTCCAATGATGATTCTTCCTCCATTTCAATTTGTTTCTTCAAATTTTTGGATTTAGTTCTTGCAATTATACTTCTTGTTCTTTATAATCTTTCTTTAAGCAGTAAAGCATATTTAAGCATATTTTCCAAAAAATCTAAGGATCCACTGTAATATCGTTGTTAATTTCAAAACTAGCAACCCAATCTTACAGAAGGAGATTACTTTGTGAATACCACAGCCTGACATCTGAAGGTGAAAGATGAGGAAGATCCAATAATGTAGAATCTGCATATTCTTTTGTATTGCTGCTTTCTTAGGCAAATAATAGAGGTGAGCTGTCAGCAGAAAAATATTATTAAAAGCAGTAACATTCAAATCAAGAATGGTGACAGGTACAGCAATATATCAATGTCATGCTACACTGCATATTAAGTTTTTAGCAGTATCCTTACACTCACATACTGCACATTGCATCTACTTTAATAAAAGCAAGTATATCCATAAAAACAGAAAGTTACAGAATAGGTTATATATTTGTATAATTGATCGTAATTCAGGGAGTTATAAATCCAATTGATCCACACTGTCTTCCTAATATCTGAGAGATGCTCAATTGCAAAGGTGCTTATGTCATTCCTGAAATGTCCACTCCAGTAGCCTCTCTTTGAGCTGATTCTTCAAACCAATGATTTTTTTTTTCCTCAGGAATCAATACAAGCCAGTTTATCACTTAACCTTGTCACCAGTTGTAGTATGTATGGAGGTGGTCTGTAAAGCAGACTAGGAAATAAAATCTACAGACTCTCAAATCAACAAGAGGAGCTTCAGAATACTAACGAACAACAATCAATAATGATTCAGAATGAGAATTTTCAGTTTAGAATTCCTCCTTAAACCTGTTGGGAAATGACAATCTGTGGATATTGCAACTCCTCTAATTAGGCTTGATTTAATTTCCAAAAACCTGTCAATAAATATCGACTCAAAATTCTATCAATTAATCTCAAAGTTGTGAAAATTGACGGCTGATCCTGAAATTGGGAAATAAAATGGCTTAAGGGGCAAAAGCAATAAATTCTCATTAGAGGAGCTGAATTAGCACAGTGAAATTATTAATTGTCCCATCTCAGAAATCCATACTGAAATTGCTATTGTATTAAATTACACAGGAAATCCTATAAGAAATCCAAAACAAAGTAATTAAGTGTGCAGATTGTTATACATAAGGAGTGTTAGTGTAATCCAGATAACTTAAAAAATAGTAAATTATTTTGATAAAGAATAGATACAAATAAGAACCTACAATGATCTCTTGAAAGGGAATCGACCTGAAAATGCAAAATTACTACCATTAGGGAAGCGGTACAAGAGCCTGAATACTTGCACTCAATATTCTAGCAACAGTGGTTTCCCCTCTACCATCAGATTTCTGAGAACACTGACCCATGAACACTTTTCATTAGACCTGTTATGGGACCAGCACGTAAGTGCAATTATGATGACAGTAGGGCAGTGCCTCCACTTCCTTAGAAGTTTGTGAAGATTCAGCATGGCATCTAAAACTTTCACAAACTTCTATAGATGTGTGGTGGAGAATATATTGACTGGCTACATCACAGCCTAGTATGGAAACACCTCTGCTCTTGAATGGGAATTCCTACAAAAGGTAGTACATACAGCCCAGTCCATCGTGGATAAAGCCTTCCCCACAATTGAGCACATCTACATGGAGCAATGTTGCAGGAAAGCAGCATCCATCATCAGAGGCCCCCACCACCCAGGTTCATGCTCTTTTCTCATTGTTGCCATTAGGAAGAAGGACTCACACCAGCAGGTTCAGGAATATTCATTACCTCTCAACCATCAGGCTCTTGAATCAGAGGGGATAACCACTCAACTTCACTTCCCCATCACTGAACTGTTCCCACAACCTATGGACTCTGTGACGGTGAGCTCCTAGTAAACACACTCCTTAAAACTCACAAACAACCATTGCCTTGTCATTCTGCTATCATTGAGATGACTATACTCACTTCAATAACTTACCCACTATTTTCCCTCTGCATTGCAACTTACATTCAGAGTCAGACTCCAAAGTTGAGTTTAATTCTAAACCAAGGTGATGCACTCAAGTTGGATTTACAGCGCCTTTCCTGCCATACATAATGGAATATTCCATCTCTTTAGTAATGTGGATGTGTAAATGTGTGGATGTTTATAAAGTGTATTTAAGGTAGATACCAGTTTATTTTGTAATATGATTATAACTACACGATGCAGGGTACATCATATTCTAATTCATGTGTAGTCTTAAATTAACTTTCTTGGTAATGAAAGATGATCTGTCCTTATGCCTAAAAATAAGCTCTTCACTCTCAGTATGGGAGAGAGATAGAAGCTGCCAGTTCACACTGGACAAAAATAAATACTGAACTGTTACTGTGCTTTCTGGTAGATAACTTTTTGTAAGTATTAGCAGTTTTCTTTTCACTATTTTCATTAATAGACACCTAATAAACACCCTTGCACTAAAGTGCTAAAAGCAACTCCATCCATTTTTCCTTTGGTCAAAACACAGGTGTCCAACAGACTCACTGTCAAGCACTGTTCATCTCATGTTCTTAATATTTATTATTTACTTATTTATCATTATTATTTCATTTTCTTCTTTTGTATTTTCACTGTCTGTTGTCCTTTGCACACTGATTTCCGCCATGTTGCATGTAGACTTTCACTGATTCAGTTATGATTTATTGGTTTTACAGAGTGTTCCCATAAGATAACAAATCGCAGGGTTGTAGATCTGGAGATACAGTATATGTAGTTTGATAATAAATTTACTTTGAACATTATGTCATGATTTTGCTCTCTTTTTGCATTATATGTTTTAACATCTATATCTTACTGTAACTTTTGTAAAAAAAATATATATTTATATATATCACTGTACTGCTGCCAGAAAACAACAAATTTCAGGTCATACTGTTTATCAGTAATAATAAATTGGAACTGCGAAAATTGTTAGGCTGAGAGTTTGACTGGGTAGATATGAAGAGGATGCTTCCCCTTGAGTGGGAAGCATCTCTAAAATAAATGTTTGGACATTTAACATGCAGATGAGAATGAAACCATTCCCTCAGAGGAATGTAATTATTTAGGAAGATTCAGTGTTGACATGTACAGAAAACTGGACAATAGGAGAGCCAATGGCTATGAGTAATAGGCAAGAAAATAATGAGAGCAAGATTATATCGACTTACTAAATGGCAAAATAGGCTCAGAAGACTGTGCGGTCTATTTCTATGCTTTTGTTTGTTCTTACATTCCTTGAGATTGGACTTTTTTCTATTAACTTTTAGAAGTGATTGTGTCTATAAGGATTTGCAGCTTTTCTCAATATTTAAAAATCCAAAATAAGTGCAATAGAATGGCAGACTTTAATGAATAATTCTATTTAGCAAATGGAGTTTGATCTTCACTGGCAGTTGACTTTCTTATTGTTTAATTGGTTTTCTGCTACTAGAGTTTCCCCTTCACTTCTCTTACTTTGACCAAAATATCGTTTTGCTTTTTTTCATGTTCTCAAGCTCTTCATCCACGTAGCTCTTTGGGAACTCGGTTTACAGTAGATCGGTTTAACATCAGTTCTACTCCACATACATGCCACGATCATGTGATCTGGACCACCCATGCCCACTACCATTAACTCAAATGCTGGCCATCACAGCACAACATGCACTGCATCTGCCCAGAGACATCTAAACCTCTCGTGGAACAGCCTCCTATCACTTTGCATGCGAGCTGTCCTTTCTAGTCATCTACTTATTTGTATTCTTGGCCAATATTAATTAACAAGTTAATATAACTTTACAGTCAACAGACTAAAGTTCAACCCATATCTTAGTGCAATGTGCCACTTCATTCACACAAGTGGAGATACAGTACTATGTCAATTTTGCTTTATCGGTCTGATTCACATCTCAAAATCTTTTTGCCTCAAAGTATTTGTGTCCAACCTCAAAGCTCTACTGGTGCTAAAATGCAAAGATGTTCCTCTTTTTAAAGAAATCTTAAAAGAGGAACTCAAATCCTTTTTGCTTACCAATGTCAAAATCACTGGAAGCATAAAAAATTGGTCATCTTACACAGTTCAGTGAACTAACAGCTTCACCATTATCAGCACTAATAATTGAGAAGTATTCCATGGTGATAGCTATTTGTGCTTTGTCTACCCAGTTCTTAGTTGTCTTATGTTCTCAATGGAAAAGGTTATTAAAATTATCAGCATGTATTTCTCAAATAATCCTTCATTTCTTGAAGTGACATTTCTGGCCATAGTGTTGGTCTTAATCTGTAAACTATAGTTAGACAATGGTCACCTTGAAAAGTCAGGAGTTAAATACCCGCAGACATCATTGTATATTTAACATAGGATCAATACACAGCTGAAAACTTAAAGCAATTTGAAGAAATGCTGTTTCATTTTTGCAATAAAGCATACTTGAAAATCTGGCATGACACATAAATAACTTCCACTTGAATAATACCTAATGCAGATCATTTCTTGGTATCTTAAACTACCTGTATTCTTGGGAAGAATATTATGATTAACTTCTGGTTACAGTAATAGTGACTTTAATTAGAGCAGCAATAAAACAATGAGACTGACCAATTCAATATTTCAGTTGATTGATTGTTAGTCACAGAATCAACATTATGAAATGTCATTCCACTACTGTATATTTCCAAGTGTGAGCCTCATCCAATACATCACCTTGAGATGTGCTTACTCCTTGCATGACATCTGAAAAACTAATTTCATGGGGTAACTCTCATTGACTGTGCTTTCTAAAGTGAATCATTATCAGATATTCTTACTCTGTCTTAAGTAATTATTAAGCCACAAGACATAGGAGCAGAATTGGGCCTTTCGGCCCATCAGGTCTGCTCCATCATTTCATCGTAGCTTACTTATTATGTCTCTCAATCTTTCCTGTAATCTTTGATGATGAGAAACCTATCAACCTCTGCTTTATATATATCCAATGGTGTGGCCTTATAGTGAAGACAATAAGGCAAATTAAGTTCATGCATTTATTTCCACTTTTAGATTATTGTATTTTTACAAACTAGCGAAGTTTAGTCCATTGCTTAACAGGAAAGTGTCATAATTTTAGTTGGTAGAACAGTAGTCAACACACAGATGCAAACGATGGTAACTCCACAGATAAGATCTCTCATTAGACTGTAGAACAGAAAAGCACTCCGGGCATTTAGAGGAGCTTCAGAAAGACAACACAAGCACAGGGAAAGGCAGATGCCCAAAGGTTTTGCTGCCATGCTGTAGTTAGGAATAATATCACAAATTCCAGAATAGGAGCATTTGGAGTTCAATACTACCAATGCAATATCTTGCAGGAAGCATTATCTGCCACTTAGTTATCCCATGCAGAGAGGTGCAAACAAAACTTCACAGATTGAAGGGTTTACCGTCTTAAAGTGTAGTCAGACTGTGAAGGGTAGAGAAGATTGAGAATTCTAAAATTAAGACATTTCCTCTAAGGTTGGGTGAATCTAGAACTAGAGGTCATGGGTTAAGGGTGAAGGGTGAAATGTTTAAGGGGAACATGAGGGGGAACTTCACTTAGGGTGGTGTGAATGTGGAACAAGCTGCCAGTGGAAGTGGTGGGTGCAGGTTTCATTTCAACATTCAAAAGAAGTTTAGATAAGAAAATGGATGGGAGGGACATGGAGAGCAGTTGAAGGTCAATGGGGCTAGGCAGAATGATATTTTGGCACAGACTGGATGGGCTGAAGGGCCTGTTTCTGTACTGTACTGTTCTATGACTTTATGACATTGCTAGGACAGCAGGCACAGAACTATTGAGTAAATGGGATATTGTGAATGAACTCACAGGTAACAGAGTTCTGATGCCCTCAAAGTTATGGGAAATGAAAGAAGGCAAGCTAGCTAAAAGTGCCTTGGAAGGTTGTAAGGTAACAGAGGCACAGACGTGCAACAGTGGTATGGCCTGCTGATGAAATATGTATTCTCTGGACAAGCCTTCTCACATTCTTAGACTCTCTCCCCAAATAGTATCAATAGCATGCTAAACATCTTTTTCCCATATACAGATATAAAGTATATCAAACTTTCCATTAACTATACCAGTGCTGTACCCCTTTTGTGGTAATGGCATCTTTATTTCTAGCATCATCTGTATAAGGAAGTTCTTCATACCAATTTATTTTATCGTACTAGCCAGCAACTGTTATATACAGATATTGGATTTTGTTCTGAAGGAAATAATGCTATTTAACACTTCTATTTGCATTTATAATTTTTCTAATAAGCTGTATTTTATAGCCAGCAAGTCACTGTGCTTGTTTGGTTGGAATAATGCACAATTGAGTAAGTCATGAAAGAATTTTTAATACGGTTCTAAACAAAAAACGTAGACTTTCTCTGCAACAACTGTTAATCCAAATTGTATTTCTTTATGCACCATGTTGACCTTTCTGCTTCTCTTACTAGATATCTCCATGTGTAGCAAAGTAATTTGTTGCCAATTAGGACCGAATTCTCGGCTGTTCTTTAGACTTGGCTGATATATGATAGAAATTGGATTTCATAATTATTAAAAGCAGCAGGCATTCATCCTGTTAGCCTGGACAGCAGTCAAATCTCCATTAGTCACAGAACACTGTTCTTTACCACTGCTCCATTCATTGCTTCAATAATACATGTCCTTAATACACAACTTGGGTGAGAAACAATGCGTATCAAGTAATTGAATTTGTATGTTATCTTCCATTTTTTTTCACAGGATAAAATCTTTTAATAATAGTTCTCAGCGAGGAACTCAAGATACCATTATTTGAAACTTGAGCAGTGAGATATTTGGAATCAGTTCAGCTGAGAAGCTATTGAAACAGGGTGTCAGCTCTGGTAATTAGTAAAATAAGTTAGATAACAAAATGACTTTTACTTGATCTGGGCAGGTGTTTTCATTAAGAAGCAGAAGTCATATAATATTATACTTTCGAGCACATTGGTCGAAACAAGATGAAATAGTGACAATTTTTGATCTTGGCACTGAACTAGTCTTCTCATAGACCATTGCATAACTGCCTATATTAACAGGCACAAGTGGTAAATACTTGCAACGTAGTAACATTGCCAGATAATTCTGTATTATTATAATAAGATTATTTATAAGATTTTCTTACATCTGAATTAATGCATAAACCAATTTTATATCTTCATGAATTTAGTATCACCACCACTCCACAGAGCCACTGTGACTTCAGATGCACTTACTGCATGCTGACAATCAGCACATCTATTTCCTTGAACATTCTAAAGCTATTCTTAGTGTAGAGCAGGTCATATCGCCAAATGAAGGCAATGATTTGGCCTACTATTTTATCAATTGAAATGAATATTTGTAAGTGATTTCCAATAAGTTCAATAGGTACATTTAATTTCAGAGAAATGAGTACAACGTACATGCTGAAATACTTTTCCTTCGCAAACATCCACGAAAACAGAGGAGTGCCCCAAAAAATGAGAGACAGTTAAATGTTAGAACCCAAAGCCCCCCCTCTCGTGTACAAGCAGCATGAAGGCAACGACCCCCCCAACCAACAAAAATACGCATACTTGTGCAGATGTGTTGATAGCATTGTTATATATTTGATACATAACATTAAAATTGTATCGCTATATGAGATGTCCAAGAGATTAGCACTAATCTCTTCTGAATATCAACAATGCGAAGATAATCTGTTGGCTTCAAAAATTGGACAAGACACAGATTGTTTCCATTTCAGTTTACTACTAGTTAAAGAGATTATAAAATTTCACAGATTTGGTGATTGTGCATTACTAGCTCCTTACCTAGAGATTCACTAGGATCAACTGCATAAACAGCTCAGACAACTAAAAATAACTGTTTCCAATGTTTCTCTTGGGCTCCAGTGATCATTTGCCATAGCTCGAGCAGAACATTGGTAAAATACCGAAGGAACTCAATCCCAAACTCTTGTGCAACTTTGTCCATTTCTCAACGCGTACTGAACATAAAAAAACTAATGCAGCAAATAAAAAAATATGAGTTGAAAAATTTTGAACATTTCCTTAAATTGTCTTCCACAGTTTAGTACAGTTATTAGCTTATTGGCACAAAATGTAACCAAAATCTAATGGTAAGGAGTGAAGCATCCAAGATAATCATTCCCTTAATGAGGCATGAACAGTAGTCTGAATGGTTGAGTCAGCCCAAATTGGAAAAGTTTCCATTTTAAGCTAATGTTTTTACTCCCTGCCCTGTTTTACATCCCATTGACTTCAATGGCAGTCTTTTACACTATCTGTGCTCACTGAAATGTGTGGTTCTGGACTGGTCCATTAAAACAGACAGAAAATAACAGAATCGGGGAGTAGTGAGAGGAAGAGGATAGTTCTGTATGTGAACTGTCCTTTTCCACATTGTCCTAGGTTGAATTCTGGAGCATAGTATTTAGAGTAGCTGCTTCCTTCAACAGACTATTCAGCATAAAACATCTGCACAATCATTAAATAGGAAATCAGAATCAGAATCAGGTTTATTATCACCGACATGTGACATGAAATTTGGTAACTTAGCAGCAGCAGTACAATGCAATACATAAAATAGAAGAAAAAAAATTAAGTAAATCTTATTCAGTATTCCTTATATAGTGTACATACATTGAATCGAGCAAAAATAAACAGAAGACACTACAATTTTTTTTAAGTGAGGTACTGTCGAAGGGTTTAATGTCCATTTAGGAACTGGATGGCAGAGGGGAAGAAGCTGTTCCTGAATCGCTGAGTGTATGCCTTCTGTATCTCCTACATGATGATGCCCTGGGTGTCGGAGATCTTTAGTAATGGACTCTGCCTTTCTGAAACATCACTCCTTGAAGATGTCTTGGGTACTTTGTAGGCTGGTATCCAAGATGGAGATGATTAAATTGACAGTCTTCTGCAACTTCTTTTGGTACTATGCAGTAGCACCCCCCCCCCCCATACCAGACAGAGGTGAAACCTGTCAGAATGCTCTCCACAGTATATCTATAGAAGTTTTTTAGTGTTTGTTAGCATACCAAATCTTTTCAAACTTCTAATAAAGTATAGCCACTCTCTTGCCTTCTTTGTAACTGCAATTGATATGTTGAGACCAGGGTAGATCCTCAGAGATCTTGACCCCCAGGAACTTGAAACTGCTCACTCTCTCCACTTCTGATCTCTCTACGAGGATTAGTATGTGTTCCTTCGTTTTACCCTTCCTGAAGTCCACAATCAGCTCTTTCATCTTACTGACGTTGAGTGCCAGGTTGTTGCTGCGGCACCACTCCACCTGTACACACTCTCGTCACCAGCTGAGATTCAACTACAATGGTTGTATCATCAACAAATTTACAGAAGGTATTTGAGCTATGCCTAGCCACACAGTCATGCGTATATAGATTGTAGAGTAGTGGGCTAAGCACACACCCCTGAGGTGCACCAGTGTTGATCATCAGCGAGGAGGAGATGTTACCACCAATCCGCACAGACTATGGTCTTCCAGTTAGGAAGTCTATTATCCAATTGTAGAGGGAGATACAGAGGCCCAGTTTCTGCAACTTCTCAATCAGGATTGTGGGAATGATGAAATGCTGATTTATAGTCAATGAACTGCATCCTGATGTAGGTGGTTGTGTTGTCCAGGTGGTCTAAAGCCATGTGGAGAACCACTGAGATTGCGTTTGCTGTTGACCTATTGTGGCAATAGGCAAATTGCAACAGGTCCATGTCCTTGCTGAGGCAGGAGTTCAGTCTAGTTATGACCAACCTCTCAAAGCATTTCATCACTGTCGATGTGAGTGCTACCTGGCAAAATTATCTCCTCGCTGCTACTCACCCTTTATACTCTGGAGTCTATCAGAGTATCAGGAGCCCGATGGTTGTACTTCTCCCCTCATCTCTGTAGCATTATTTCAATCCACTCCTCAATACTTTCTCAAACATTATCAGTCTTGTCTTTCATTCCATTGCCCCTGCAAGGTTGTAGCAGAGCCATGGGAATTTCAAGAATACAATATTTAATAGAAATAGGTACATAAAGAAATATTTAAGAAGGGTCAACACGTTGTGAAGCTTTTGAAATAGATTCTCAATCTATATTTTTTCTTGGATAATCCTATCTGTCATCATGATTGGTAAAATGGGCGACTTGAAGTGGTTAGCACAGTGCGTTATGACACCAGCGGTCATTGAGCAGGGTTCAAATCCCACCACTGTTTGTAAGGAGTTTGTATATTCTCCCATGACCATGTAGATTTCTTCCAGATGCTCCAGTCTCCTTCCACACTACAAAGAGGTACAGTTAGGGTAAGAGTTATTGAGTTATGGGTATGATATGTTGGTGCTGGAATGTGGCACTTTTGCAGGCAGACCGCCCCAAGCACAATTGTTGGACAGTGTTGGTCATTGATGCAAAAGATTCACTTCATTGTGTGTTTTGATGTTTCAATGCATGCGTGACAAGTAAAGCAAACCTCTGCTAGCTGTGAAACCTTCTGTTAGCAACAAAGGAACAAAGTTAAATGCAACCACCATATTAAGCTCGGCCTATGATCCAAGTAAAGAAAATTTCAGACTAAAATTTGCTTCCAGATTATAAATGGAGAGAGTGGTCTGCAAGATGGCATCAGCGAACACCTTGACCAATGTCGACATACTGCATACTGTTCACAAAACTTCCCTTTCACTTCTTGTTCTTTCAAATATGATTTCACTACTCAGCTACATGCAATTGGAACCTCTGACTTACACTGTGATGGTGTGTTTTTGGGCTAATTGAGCAATCTGGCACTTTGATGTCTCAGAGAGAGTTTGGTGAGGTTTGGAGCGCCATATGAGGACAGGAAGCCTGTAGAAAGGACACAAGCACACGATTGATTTTGTTGCTTCTCTCCAACTGAGGCATCTGGGCTTGAGCTCATAATCGACTCCACTGCATCTCTCCGATTGAGGCATCAAGCAAGGTTCAAGTCGACAAGGACGAGAGTGGAGGATGAGGGGGGTGTTCAGTTCCATCTTCCTGCATTTGACCAGTTTTCCTCTTCCTCTTGCTGGATGCTGTCAGAGGAAAGTGCAGGAGTCTTAAGAATTGATCAACGAGGCTGCGGACTCACTTTGAGTGATTTTGAGGTTCATGCTGCATGTGGATTCTGGCTACTCTTTTTTTTGCTGTTGTTGAACAATTTGATCAGCACAATTGATGCAGACTGGGACTTTTTGCTAAAGAATTACCCTGTGGGCAGCAGTGGACTAGTGTATGGCACTGAACTTAACTAAACTGAATACTACAGAACTCTTGCTTTGATGTTATATATTCTGTGTGTTGTTCACTCCCTTTTGCTGTTTGCACAATTTTTTTGTGCTTTGATGTTTTCATGAATGGGTTCCATGGTATTACTTTGATTCAGGGCTGCCTGCAGGAAGATGAATCTCAGAGTTATATTCTGCATACATGCTTTAACAATAAATGCACTTAGAATCTGTGAACAACTTGAATTTCCATTCCACCTTCTTAGGCAGAAAATTGTCTCTGGGTCCTTCAAGGCAAAGAAAGAATTGAAATAACCTGGAAGATGGCTAAAAGTCTGGTCTGTGGTTTAAAATTGAGTTTATTTTCATATTCTGAAGTACATGTATGCATAGGTGCAATGAAGGACTAGGCTGCAGCATCACAAACACACATAGCTTCATAATAAGAAGCATCCACAGAAAAGCATAAATGAATTTTTACAAGGGAACACAATCAGAACAAAAAGGAGTCCATTTTAGTGTCAAGTGGTCAGTGTGCTGCTAAGCTGTAGTGATTAGAGTTTTGTCCACTGGTTCAAGAACTGAATAGTGGGAGAAAAGCAAATGTTTATGATTCTGGTGATTGGGGGCTTCAGGCTTCTAGCCCTCCTGCCTGACGGTAGCTGTAAAAAGATGCCATGGCCCAGATGGTGGACATCTCTGATGATACAGGAAGATGAACTCTTCCTCAGGCAGCACCCCTTCTAGGTACTACCAATGGTGGGAAGAGATGCTGCCCAGTCCACTTCACTCTGCAACTTCTCACATTCCTGCATAATCCAATTGCCACAGCGAGCCAGTCAGGATACTTCCAAACAATACATCTGTAGAAAATCATCTGAGCGGCCGATGATAAGCCAAACCCCTTTAACCTCCTGAGAAAGTAAAGGCACTGGCAAACTTTCCTGATGGTTGCACCTACGTGCTGGGCCCCAGACACGTCATCCGATATGCTTACACCCAGTAATTTAAAGCTTCTGACTCTCTCCACCACCAATCCCCAAAGTAGACGGGCATATGTTCACCCTCTTTCCCTTTCCTGATGTCAACAATCAGCTTTTTAGGTTTGTTGACATATTTGAGGCGCCGCTCAACCAGGTAACCTATCTCACTCTGATAAGCTGATTCATAGCCGCCTGTGATTTGTCTAACAACAAATGTAGTCAGCAAACTTGAAGGTGGCATTGGAGCAATGCTTAGCCACACAGTTGTGTGTGTACAGAGAGTAGAGCAGGAGGGTAAGGATGCAGGCTGAGGTACACCTGTATCTATAGTAGAGCTCAGGGAGGGAGGTAAATGGATAGAAGGTGAAACCAGAAAGGTTCAGGTAGAAAATTCAAGAGTGTGATATGTGCACGTATTGCTATCATTGGTGAAAAAAAAAGATGAGAGGTAAAAAAAAGGCTAGAATCCAAAGAATGGATGCAATGGGTGGGGCAGACTTCTTTTCTCCCTGTGGTATATTGGACTTCTGTAAGTAATTTCATATAGAATTATATTAATAAACTTAAATTCAGTGCACATTTCAAGTTCTCTAGTAAAAATGAAGATCCGATTCCATTAATGTAAGAACAAAAAGAACAAGTCAGTTCCTTCAGAGAAAATCAAGTCACACAACGGCATCCTCTTGGCTTTTGTCCTCAACAACTCCCAAAAGGAAAGCTGTTATTTGTCAGAACTTCACTAAGCTTCAGAGCTATTCAGGTAGAATGCTAATTAACTGCTGGAGACAGTTTCTTTTCTGCTGTGGATTTCTTTGTACTCGTTACTCCTGGTCTGAAGTGCCTTTTTCAAATAAAACGCAGGTTCAAAGTTAGCCTTCCCTGAGAAATATCAACTCCCACTCATTGGTGCAATGGGTAGCAAGCTAACTCAATTTTGCTGCAGTATAACTTCAATTTAAGCACAATTTAATTTTCAGATTATACTGATTATGCTGGTTAAAGCAAAGGCAGATGACATTTAGAAAAGAGAAATGTGATACTTGTAGAAAGACCATAGTAAGAAGGGTCTCACATTACTGGCATCGCGGTCCACCCCTGCCTAATACCAGCTGACAATCCATAGCAGTTTGACAAAAGTAATCCATAAGGAGAGTGGAAAAAGGCTGCAAAATGATTCAGACAATTTGAGAGAGGCAGAAAGAGGACAGATGGAGTCTGTGGAAATGTGAAATCATGCACTTTGTGAGTAGGGCAGAAAGTCAGGGTATGGTGTAAAAGCTGAGAGGCTAGTAAAGGCTAGAGAGACTTTAGGGGTCTATGCACAAAACATAGGAAGTTAACATGTAATTACACCAAGCACTTGGGGAGCAAAATAGTACATGAGCATTTATTTCAAGTAGGATTCTGACATTGATAATTTCAACCCTGATCCCACTTCCAACTTCACATTGTTCCATCAGTCATCAGAAGTGCATCCCACTAATTCTCTTCACCTCAAGTGGACACACTATTTGAAGGGGCATTTTTCACTGGAAATCAGCACTTTAAAAGCTCCTGTTGCATTAGCCAATCACACAGCAGAAAAAGATGCTTTCCATATGACTTTTCAGTGCAATGTAACATGCACAATGAATTTCACATTTTAGTTGTAAGAACATTGCTCCTATTAACATACTTACTGACTGCCTGCCTCCATCTCTGCAGTGCTTACAGCTTCATTCATCCTGTCATTAGATTCCTCTCAGTTTCCACTACTGTCAGTCATGCAAGTCCTGGGTGGAGACTCAAGAATACCGTCACACTCAGATGTAGAAAGATTCTTCAGTGTTATTTCCGTAATGTTTTTTTTACCAGTCAGGGTTGTTAGCCCTAAGCTGAACCACTGAACCTGGAGGACTGGTGGGCCACTCTTAGTCTCTCCTCTACCCTTTGAGCAAAAGACATGGGAGTAGAATTAGGCCATCTGGCCCATCGAGTCTGGTCCGCCACTCAATCATGACAGATCCTTTCTTCTCCTCTTCAGCCCTACTCCCCGGCCTTCCCCCGTAACCCTTGATGCCATGTCCAATCAAGAACCTATCAATCTCTGCTTTAAATACACCCAATGACCTGGCCTCCACAGCTGCATGTGGCAACAAATTTCACAAATTCTCCTCATCCCTGTTTTAAATGCACAAGTCTCTATCCTGAGGCTGTGCTCTCTTCTCCCAGACTCCCCCTCCATGAGAAACACCCTTTCCACATCTACTCTGTCTGCGCTTTTCAACATTTGAAAGGCTTCAATGAGATCTCCACGCATCCTTCTAAATTCCAGCAAGTACAGACCCAGAGCTATCAAACCTTCCTCATATGATAACCTTTTCATTCCCAGAATCATCCTTGTGAACCTCCTCTGAACCCTCTCCAATGTCAGCACATCTATTCTTAGATAAGGAGCACAAAACTGTTCACAATACTCAAGGTGAGGCTTCATCAGTGGCTTAAAAGGCATCAGCATCACATCCCTTGTCTTGTATTCTAGCTCTCTTGCAACAAATGCTAACATTGCATTTGCCTTCCTCACCACCAACTCTATGTGCAAGTTAACCTTAAGGGTGTTGCGCACAAGGACTCCCAAGTCCTTTTGCAACTCAGATTTTTGGATTTTCTCCCCATTTAGAAAATAGTGTTCACATTTATTTCTACTACCAAAGTGCATGACAATGCAATTTCCGACAATGTATTTCATTTGCCACTTTCTTGCCCTTAATTTGTCCTTTTGCATCCTGCCTGTTTCCTCAACACTACCTGTCCTTCCACCATCTGCAAACTTGGCAATAAAACCATCTATTCCATCGATTAAATCATTGATGTACAGCATAAAAAAGTGGTCCCAACACCAATCCCTGCAGAACAGCCAACAGAAAAGGATCATTTTATTCCCACTTGCTGCCTCCTACCAATCAGTCAATGCTCTAACAATGCCAGTAACTTTTCTGTAATACCATTGCTCTTAACTTGGTAAGCAGCCTCATGTGTGGCTTCTGAAAGTCAAAAATACACAACATCCACTGCATCCCCTTTATCTATCCTATGTGTAATCTCCTCAAAGAATTCCAACAAGTTCGTCAAGCAAGATTTTCCCTTAAGGAAACCATACTGACTTTGTCCTCTCTTGGCCCCTCCCTGTCAGACCTGCCCCCTCCATTGACTCTTTTAAGTCCAGGCTCAAAACTTGCCTTTATTCACTAGCGTTTGAATCTTCCTGATGTGGCTGATTTTTCAGTTTGTGCCTAAGCTCATGTGTTGCTTATTTTGTGCCTATAAGCTGAGTGCCTTGTTATTTATATCCGTGTTTCTTGTATTTGCGAACTTAGCTACCTGTTATGCTTTGTACAGCACTTTGGTCAACATGAGTTGTTCTTAAATGTGCTCTAAAAATAATTTTGACTTGACTTAACGACTTCAAAGTTTAAGAAAAGCCTCACTGGCTCAAATCAACTAACAATGACGTAAAAAGACTAGTATCCCAGGAGCTCCCTTCAATTCATCCCTAAAAAAGATGGTACAGTTCATCACAGAAACATCAGCAGTAATTGATACCTGTACTTGGCTGGAAGCCCAAGAAGAGTTTATTCCTTTCTTCAATTATCAAAACAAACTCCTTCAACACAAGGGACTAGAAATTTGTTCAAATACTCAGAAGAAATTAAAAATACTGAAATGAAGACCATAAGACAAAGGAGCAGAAGTCGGCCATTCAGCCCATCGAGTCTGCTCCACCATTTCATCATGAGCTGATCCAATCTCCCCTTTAGTCCCAGTTCCCCACCTTCTCACCATAACCTTTGATGCCCTGACTACTCAGATACCCATCAATCTCTGCCTTAAATACACTTAATGACTTGGGCTCCACTGCTGCCCGTGGCAACAAATTCCATAGAATCACCACCCGCTGGCTAAAAAAATTTTTTCGCATCTCTGTTCTGAATGGGCGCCCTGCAATCCTCAAGTCATAACCTCTCGTACTAGACTCTCCCACCATGGGAAACAACTTTGCCACATCCAGTCTGTCCATACCTTTCAACATTTGAAATGTTTTTATGAGGTCCCCCCCATTCTTCTAAACTCCAAGGAGTACAGTCCAAGAGCGGTCAAACATTCCTCATATGTTAACCCTCTCATTCCCGGAATCATTCTAGTGAATCTTCTCTGAACCCTCTCCAATGTCAGCACATCCTTTCTTAATAAGGAGCCCAAAACTGCATACAGTATTCCAAGTGAGGTCTTACCAGTGCCTTATAGAGCCTCAACATCACATCCCTGCTCCTATACTCTATTCCTCTAGAAATGAATGCCAACATTGCATTCACCTTCTTCACCACCGACTCAACCTGAAGGTTAACCTTAAGGGTATCCTGCACAAGGACTCCCAAGTCCCTTTGCATCTCAGAACTTTGAATTCTCTCCCCATTTAAGTAATAGTCTGCCTGTTTACCAGAGTGCATGACCATACACTTTCCAACATTGTAATTCATTTGCCAATTCTTTGCCCATTCCCCCAATCTATCCAAGTCTCTCGACAGACTCTCTGTTTCCTCAGCACTACCAGCCCCTCCTCCTATCTTTGTATTATCAGCAATCTTAGCCACAAAGCCATCTATTCCATAATCCAAATCATTGATATACAACGTAAAAAGAAGCGGCCCCAACACGGACCCCTGTGGAACACCACTTGTAACCGGCAGCCAACCAGAATGAGATCCCTTTATTCCCACTCTCTGTTTCCTGCCAATCAACCAACGCTCTATCCATGTATGTAACTTTCCCGTAATTCCATGGGCTCTTGTCTTGTTTAGCATCCTCTGTGCGGCATCTTGACAAAGGCCTTCTGAAAATCCAAATACACAACATCCACTGCATCTCCCTTGTCTAGCCTACATGCAATTTCCTCAAAAAATTGCACAAGGCTTGTCAGGCATGATTTTCCTTTAAGGAAACCATGTTGAGTTACCTACCGTTAGACTATTCAGCTTCCTGAGAACTTCCTCTGTCATAATTATGACTGTGCATATTTCTCTTCCCTGACACCCTTGAATGTCCAGTATATTGCTGTTGTCTTCCTCAGTGAAGACTGATGCAAAATACTCGTTCAGTTCCTCGCCATCTCCTTATCTCCCACTACAATTTCTCCAGCATCATTTTCTATCAGTCCTATATCTACTCTCACCTGTCTTTTACTCTTTATATACTTGAAAAAGCTTTTAGTATCCTTTTTGATATTATTTGCTAGATTCCTTTCATAGTTCATCTTTTCCCTCTTAATGACCTTCTTAGTTTCCTTTTGTAAGCTTTTAAAACCTTCCCAATCCTCTACTTTCCCACTAATTTTTGCTTCCTTGTATGCCCTCTGCTTTGCTTTTACTTTGGCTTTGACCTCTCTTGTCAGCCACAGTTGCATCCTTTTTCCATTCGAAAATTTCTTCTTCTTTGGAATATATCTGTCTTGCACCATCCTCACTTCTCGCATAAACTCCAGCCACTGCTGCTCTGCCGTCCTTCCTGCTAGTGTCCCTTTCCAGTCAACCTTGGCCAGTTCCTCTCTCATGCCACTGTAATTTCCTTTACTCCACTGAAAAACAGACATATCAGATTTCAGCTTCTCTTTCTCAAATTTCACAGTGAACTCAATCATGTTGTGATCACTGCCTCCTAAGGGTTCCTTCACTTCCATCTCTCTAATCACCTCTGGTTCATTACACAATACCCAATCCAGTACAGCCAATCCCCTAGTGGGCTCAACAACAAGCTGTTCTAAAAAGCCATCTCGTAGACATTCTACAAATTCTCCCTCTTGAGATCCAGTGCCGACCTGATTTTCCCAATCCACTCGCATGTTAAATAAGGCTTGGTGAGACTGCAAGCCTTTACCTAATAAAGGATATGCACTGAGAATGGCAGCTTAAGTCACTAGCTCCTCTGGAAAAATGCGTATTAAGCCCCATTAACCCATCAAATATAGTATTTTTCAAAAAATATTTGAACTGAAAAGAGGGGCAAGAATGGGGAAAAAGAACGGAAATAAAAAAGCGACACTGCGGAGCCTGTGTTCGAGAGGAGTGCAGCGAGCAGCTCTCCGACCCGACTGCGTGCGAGCGAGGCGGGTGCTGGGCCTCGTTCAGATGAAGCGGCGAATATGTTCAAAATCCTGAAAGAAATAATGGAGGTCCAGAAAGATATAAAGCAGCAGCTCCGTGATATTAAGGCAGAGCTCACCAGCTTTAATCAAAAAATAGTGGTGGCAGAGACTCTCATTGAGAAGGTGGAAGATCACATTCAAAATGTGGAATGGATACTGAGCAAGACAATAAAAATCATACATCACCAAGAACATAAACTGCTTGATCTGGAGGGAAGATCACTGCAGAAAAATATCAGAATCTACAACGTTCCCGAAGGAGCAGAGGGCCCGTCTATGACGGAGTTTGTCGGAAAGTTACTGCGGGACACGTCGGATCTTCCCCTGGCTATGAAGCTGGAAGTCAAAAGAGTGCACCGTGTGTTCGTTCCGAAGCCTACTGGGGATATAAAGCCACGATCAATTATAATTAAAATCCTTCTATACAGCACCAAGGCGGAGATTCTACGAAGGGCCTGGGGTAAGAAGAGAGTGTTTTTAGAGGATAAATTAATATATTTCGACCAAGATTACCCCCCCCCCCACTGCGGTCCTCCAGAAACACAAAGAATACTCCGAAGTAAAGCAAATACTAAAGCAAAATAAGATTAGATTTCAAACTCCGTACCCTGCTAAACTTCGAGTGTTTTATGACAATGGGATGCAGTTGTACCAGACAGTGGAAGAGGTGACTACTGACATGAAGGCCAGAGGGTTGCCCGTCAGCATGACCAAAACGAAAGAAAACCTGGCTGAGGAATTATCCCGCTCGGCTTGGGAAATAGTGCGAGAATCGAGAAGGCAGGAGAAAGGAGGAAGCCGAGAGAAACATATCAGGAAGAGACCAGGAGTTTCCCAAAGACAGTCCTCACCCCTTTCAGAAGAACCATAAGATTTGGCTAACTTTAAAAATGCTGAGAAGCTAAACAGAAGCAAAAGTACATGGCGATATACCTATCTCAAGAAATACTTATTATAATGTGGATTTTATATTACTTAGTTGTTATTCTTTATTTGCTCACTTACTCCTTTTTCCCTACCAAAATGAGAATATATATATAATGTATATGTGTGCATATATGTGTATGTGTGTAATGTGTATGTGCATACATGTATATATATATATGTGTGTGTGTGTGTGTGTGTGTATATATGTATGTGTGTATGTATGTATATGTGTATATGTGTGTGTATATGTGTATGCATGTATATATATTTGTGTGTGTATATATATATATACACACACATAGGAGGAGTATACAGGGAAATCATTTCTGTGTAATGGATTTGTTCACTGACTTTTATCAATACTGCAATGGGGGCCCTCAACTCACAAATAGGAGGGGTTATCCCCCACAGTTAAACATTTCCTCTAGCTCAACGGAGGGTCATTTACTAGAGACCTCTGCCTTGGGATCACATGTTCATTGCCATTTTTGTTATTATTTGAGTTTCTTGGTTCTTATTTGTTCAGGGAGTAGATCGATTAAGTTTTATTCTAATTTCAATGATACGTTGACAGATAAATACAGATGGCTAAGGTCAAGGTAAAACTCATTTCTTTTAATGTAACTGAGCTATTAAATTAATAAATTGATTAAATTAATCAAACGTAAGAGAATTTTATCCAAAATGAAAAAAGAACAAGCCCATGTAGTATTATACAGGAAACTCATTTAAGTGATAAGTGATATTGGTTTCTTTCAGAAAATTACTGATATTATGGTAACGGAAACAAGGTCTCCTGATATGTGGGGGAGACTTAAATTTACAATTACAACCAAACTTAGACTCTTCCAATAGAAAAACCTATGAATCAAAATCTTTACATAAGAAAGTTAATACACTTTTTGAGGATGTTAGTTTATTTGATATATGGAGGGACCTTTTCCCTGACAGAAGGGATTACACTCATTATTCTGATCCACATTCTGTATATACAAGAATAGACTATTTCATAACATTTGGAAAAGACAAAGACAAAATAAACACTTGTGGAATAGATGTAAGTGACCATGCACCTATATACTTATCTGTTGATTTTGACCTACAGCCAAAGAATACTATTTGGAAACTAAATTGAAGTCTACTCAATGATCGGTACTTTAAGGAACAAATTAAAAAGGAAATTGGTCTCTACTTAGAATTTAAAGATAATGGAGAGGTTTCACCTCCCATTTTATGGGATACTCTGAAGGTGGTCTTAAGAGGGAAAATTATAGCGATATCTTCATATAAGAAAAAAAAGAATAAAACATTAGAGGAATTACAAAATAGACTGAAGGAACTAGAGAAAAAACACAAATTGAATTTGGCACAAGATACATTAGGGGAAATTAAAAGAATTAGGAATTAAATAATTTGGCTACGCAAGAAATCAGGAAAAACTTAATGTTTCTGAAACAGAGACATTATGAAAGTGGATCGAAATCTATGAAAAATACTGGCGTGGAAACTGAAAAAGAAGATAGCAGAAAATACAATTCATAGAATTAGGGACCCAAGAACGAAAATAATAAAAAGTAAGCTAAGTGAAATTCAAGAAGCTTTTGAAGTGTTTTACAAAACGCTATATTCCAAAGTTCCAAGGGGAAGCATAACCCAAATTGACACCTTCTTGAATTCTCTAGAGTTACCCACTTTAAGCGAAGAACAAAATAGAAGGATGACTGATGACATAACTGAAGTTGAATTAAAAGCTGCAATTAGTAGGCTTAAATTAAGCAAGTCACCAGGATCAGATGGGTATATGGCAGAGTGGTACAAAGAATTTAAAAATGAGTTAATTCCTGTTTTACTCCCCACACTGAACTGGGCTCTAAAAAAGGCACAAAGGCCACCTAATTGGAAGGAAGTGATAATCTCAGCTGTACCGAAAGAAGGCAAGGATAAAATGGAATGCGGGTCATTTAGACCAATATCCGTTCTTAATGTAGATTATAGGTTATTCACCTCCATCATGGCCAAATGATTAGAGGAGTTTCTACCCATACTGATAAATAATGATCAGACAGGTTTTATACGACAACGCCAGGCTCAAGACAATATACGAAGGACACTTCACATTATGGATCATATACAAAAAAATAAAATGGAAGCAATAGTGATAAGCGTAGACGCTGAAAAAGCATTTGATTCGGTTAATTGGAATTTTCTTTACAGAGTTTTACATAGATTTGGTTTCCAAGACACAATTATTAAAACTATACAGACACTATATGACAATCCTACTGCTAGGATTAAAATCTATGGATATTTATCAAATAGTCTTACTCTAGAAAGGGGCACGAGACAGGGTTGTGCATGGTCACCACTACTCTTCGCACTATTTCTGGAACCATTAGCTCACTATATCAGACAAAATGAAGATATCAGGGGAATTACTATTAAAGGGACAGAGCATAAACTGGCTTGTTATGCAGATGACATTTTGATCTATCTAGGGCAATCAACATACTCTTTACCTAATTTGATGCAATCCTTTGAACTATATGGTCAATTATCAGGATACAAGATCAACATAGATACTTTCATATTACTATAGCCCACCAAGAGAAATTGAAAGTCGATACCCCTGGGCATGGCACACAGTCTTTCAAATATTTGGGCATCATTATGCCAAAAGATTGGGCAAAATCATCAGAATGTAATTATCAGCCTTTACATAAAAAAAATTAAGGAAGATGTGGCAAGATGGAGCCTGATTCCTTTTCTCAGTCTCAGTTCAAGGATTGAGTCTTTTAAAATGAATATACTGCCCAGACTGTTATATCTCTTTCAGACCCTACCAATAGAGATTAATCAAAATCAATTCAATAAATGGAACAAGATGCTATGCTGTCAAGGTATATTTGGCAGGGTAAAAGGCCTAGAGTTCGTCTCAAAACTTTACAATTAGAAAAGGAAAAGGGGGATGGGGCTTGCCTTCTCTTAGAGATTATTATTTTGCAGCACAGTTGAGAGCTATGATATGTTGGTGCAACCCATCATATGCTATTCAATGGAAAAACATTGAGGAGTGGGTACTTCCCATCCCCATACAAGCAATTTTGGCTGATAACAACCTGCAAAGGTACATAAATACTATTGATAACCCATGGGTGAAATTGGCTCTTAAAGTATGGAAAACTACTATAAAAGAATATAATCTAGAGGGAGATATTGCAATTCTTAAATGCTGTGCATATGACTCTGATATTACACCAAATAAATTGGATGCTAGATTTAAGGACTGGACAGCTAAAGGAATAACAGTTCTTTGCAACATAATGACAGAAGGAACACTGTTCAGTTTTGAAATGCTTAAAGAGAAACACTTATTAGAAAAACAAGATTTTTATCGGTATTTACAGATGCAACAATATGTTAATAAGACGCTCAAAAATGTAACCAAGGCAAATACATGCTTGATAGAGCTCTTTAGAAAAGCATATCATTCAGATAATGGTAGTAGGGGTGTATAAGGCATATAGTATAGTATAGGGGTGTATAGTAGGCATGTATAAGGGGTTGTCAAATCTTAAAACACATTTGACTTCATACATTAAAACAAAATGGGAGAAGGAAGGAGGGATAATTATATCTGAGGAAGAATGGACAACAATATGGAGATATCAATGGAAGTGTACCAGTTCACAGAAATGGAGGGAGTTTGGATGGAAAAACTTGATAAGATATTTTATTACACCTTCTCAGAAATCCCATTACGATAGTAACCTCCCTGTTTGCTGGAGAAATTGTGGAAATCAAAATACAAATCATTATCATATTTTTTGGGACTGTCCTGTTATCAAAAACTATTGGAGGGGGATACACAATGCCTGACAAAACACCTTTAAATGTGAAATACCCTTGGAGAGTAAGACCATATATTTTGGATATATACCTCAAGAATGGTTGAAAAGAGATAAATATTTAATGAATATACTGTTGGTGGCTGGTAAAAAGACTCTTACTAGGAAATGGTTATCACAGGAGAGCCCAACTTTAAATACTTGGATGGAAATTACAATGGACGTTTACAAAATGGAGAAGATAACAACATCTGTCAATCATAAGCTGGAACAATTTGATTCATACTGGGGAAAATGGTTTAACTACATAATGCCTCATAGGCCTGATTTTATTCTCACAAATCAATGAATCTGTTGTTAAAAAAAAGATCACTCCCTACTTGTACATAGTTCTTTCCTTTTGCTTGTTTTTTCTTTCCACTCTTTTCTATAAGTGTATACCTCAGATAAATACTTTGTGATTTGTGATACATATGATTATATGATGTATATGTACAATGTCTGAAATACATCATATGGAAATGTTTGTTTGATGATGAAATTCAATAAAAAAGAAAGGATATGCATGTATTAGAGGGAGAATAACTAATTGATTTCTTGATGAGAGGGTTGTCCTATAATGATAGATTAAGATTGGGTGTATATTTTCTGGACAATAGAAGAATGAGAAGAGATCTCATTGAAATATGATTAGGTCTTACTGGGCTTTACAGGATAGATACAGAGATGAGATTTTAATCATGCTGGGGTGTCTGGAATCAATGGTCACAATCATAAAATAAGGGGTCAGCCATTCAGAACTAAAATGGGAATAAATTTCTTCACCCAGATGTAAGTAATTGGAATTCTGTTCCCAAAGGAACAGTGGGGGCTCAGTCACTGAGTATGGTCAAGACAAAAGTAAATAGATTTTTTTGGATATTTAGGGAATCAATGGATTTAGGGTTAGTACAACACACTGGTACCGAGCTGCCATCTTACTGAATGGTGAAGCAGGCATGAGAGGACGAGTGGTCTTTGCTTGTTTCTGTTTTGCAAGTGTGTTAACCTGGATTTAAGTATTTCTGGGTGCCTTTGTGCCCACTGGGAAAGTCATCTTCTCCTTTTTTGCAAATCGTCATACACTCTCATACTTTTTTTTCCAAAATAAAACTCTTCTGGTCTACATCAATTGCTTTATAAGAAGCAAAACTCATCCTCATTTCTCTCATGCTTGATGAAAATTTATATGCAGTCAGATTTTCAAGTGCATTTGTCCGAATATTCAAAATTCTTATTCACCAACCAAACAACCACACTTCATTAACCCCTTTCTCATGCCGCTACCTTTCTTCTCACTGAGCTCTGTCACCTCCCGTGATCTTCAACACAAGCTACTCATGTGTGCTTTCTTTGTTTCCTCCATGGTGACCCCTGCCCAGTTCACCTCTCCCATCACCTTGTCCTCTCCTGGTTCTATCCACCTTCTATCCCCACCCCATCTAGTTCCATCGATTACCTACCAGCCTCTAACCCAGCCCTCCATCTTGCACTGCTATGTGCCTGCAAACTTTCCTCATCCCATTCTACCTTGATGCAGGGTCTCAACCCCAAATGTTGACTTTCGCTTCTATAGATGTTACCTGGTCTGCTGACTTCTTCAATGTTTTATTCCCAATCCCAGCATTTTCAGTCTCTTTTGTCTTCTTGGTTACTCTCAGCTTTTTAATTTTAGCATCATTCTAGGTAACCAATGTTTGCTGCCTACATGGAAAATTGACAATTATTCAAAGTTAGGAGCCTTAACTTCAGTGACAGGAACAGGCACTCTACTTGTGATTATTTGTTTACATAAGAACCCTCCCTATAATACTCAGAGACCACAAACCTGCAGTGATGTTTGAAACAACTTCCTGCCAGGAACACCTAGCTATAATGCGGATGAGTCACTTTGTCCTCCCCCCACCCCATCCAAATCCCCTTTCTCAAGGGACATAGCTTATATTACGATTTTTACCAACCTGTCCAGTCCAGCTGGCCCCCTATCCACACAACTCCCACCACTGCAACGTCCATTCAATCAGTAGCCGCACTCCCCTGTAGCTGGTTGAGTGTTTCTCTCTCCAAGGTATGTCCCTTTAACAACTGACTCCTTACTTCACACCTTCTCTACTAAAACACTTGAAACACATCAACTGACAATATTGGTTCCAGGCTCACATTGAATAAGGAATATTATAATAGTCTGCCGTGAATCTTGCAATCATCTTTTACACAATTACATAATTTTTTGCTACAGTGATCCACATGCTTATTTTAAGAACAATAAAATACAAGGTAATTTCTGGGCCCATGTATTAACAAGGAAAAAGTATATGCTACCTTCCAAAACACCTGAATAATCTGTTCACTAACTAATGACTTGCCAAATATCAAAATATTTATATGTAGTTGAGGCATGCTACATTAGTATGTTCCTGAACACCTGTCGTTTGAGTCACTGCACAATAATTGTATGTGTATACTGGTGCTGTATTTTGTTTAACATAAAAGATTTAGATACAAAAATATATGTTTAGTACAATGACATTTCAATGTCCTTTCACAACAAAACTCAGCACTGTAGCTGTATCCATTAACAAGGCTGCCCTTGTATTTTATTGCCATGGGAGTGAGGAACCATTAACATTTTGTAATCACCATTTCTCCACAGTGTGTATGCAGAGTGGTGCAGTGTTCAGAGTTTGCTTTCTGCTATATGTCGAAAGTGAGCTTTGTGGTTGTGTCAAGTCATAAGTATTTTATTATTAAAGAGAAATACGTTGATCATTTTATATTTTAATATCATCTTCAAGGTCATCTTCTTCAACTAATAAATTCTGACCTCAACAAGTTATTCTATTGGCACTAGACCAGGGAATAAACCACATTCCAAAACCAGCTTAATGTATCAGCCACTAATTATAGCATGGTTCTACCTCAATAACACCCACTAATGACTTCATTATTGCATCTTAATTATCTTCTTATTCAATTTATGAATAAGTCATGTTCTAATTGGCACTAATGCTGATCTTCACTAAAAGCTGGTTTACATAATAAGTGCATTAACAATAAGTCATCAATTAATGTTTCATCTTCCAAATATGTTGTCTTGTAAACTACTTTTGTCTACATGTCAATTATTTACTGTTTCCAGTTCCCTTTTACTGAGCAAAGGGCAAAAACTGTTTTGTCACAATTCCTGTTTATACCCTGATCAACCAGCTGTATAGACTCAATTGAGATGGCAATGGTGTGGTGTACAGATAGGAGAGAATTGACCTTGGTCCTCCAGTTCCAGTGAAGTCTCACAGCATCAGGCCAAAGATGTACAAACAAACTTCCTTCTGATTAGTAACTACCATCTTTATCAGTTGATGATTCATTTTGAACAAGACTGCTATCATCAGGCAGGAGATACAGGAACCTTAAGTCCCACATCACCAGGTCCAGGAATGGTTATTGCTCTACAAATTAAAGGCTTCTGAACCTGCATGGATATGCTCATTCACATCAACTCTGAACTTATCCCACAACCTACAGATTGACTTCCAGGGCTTCTGCAAATCATGATTCAGTATAATTTGTTATTCTGTTTGCAGAATTTATCTTCTTATGCACATTGGTTGTTTGTCAGCTTTTGTGTATTTTTTCATAAATTCTTTTGTATTCCCTTATTTTCCTGTAAATGCCTGCAAAAAATGAATCTCCAGGTAGTACATGGTGACACACATATCTGTTGATAATAAATTTCCTTTGACTTTGAGAACAGCATGATCATGCAAGGTACTCTGTATGAGGATTTGGAAGCCTTTCACCAAGGGTAGAATGGAACAATATCTTGTCTTGTACTGCCCATACTGCACCAACTGCCGCCACTGGTCTATAAACGTGCAGGAGCAGTTTGTGGTTAAGTACCTTGCTCAAGGACACACAAGCTGCCTCCGCTGAGGCTCGAACTAATAACCTTTAGATTGCCAGTCCAAAGCCTTAACCACTTGGCCACGCGCCACACTACCTAAGACTTGATGGATTTGGCTGTCAGGCAAGGACTATGGCATGTGGTGAGTAAATCAAATCAAAGGCAATTCCTCTTGACACCATTGGTAGGAATGACTAATGCACAATATTGTGGAAACAAGTCTGACCTTAACAACAAGACGCCATCCTGGTCACACTGTCAACATACTACATCAGATGGACAAAATAGCTTCGCCAACTCATCCATGAAGTCTGCCACAGCTAGCATGCATGTCCCAGAGGATAAATTTTAACAGGGGGAGGAGGCTCCATAAAAATTCCCATCCTCAATGGTAGGTAGGCTCATCATATCACTGCTAAAGTCAGGAGTGAAGCACATTCCATCAGAAGTGATGACTGATAATTCTTCTTGGCTTCTCCCTGAAATTCCCACCATTATTGGGCTGGTCTTCAGCCAAATTCAATCCACTCTACATGAAACAAACTAACAGCTGAGAGCAATATGTACAATTGCTATCGGTCTAGACAACATGCCAAGTGTAATTCTGAAGTCTTACACTCCACAACAGCTACACTTCTAGCCGAGTTGTTCCAGTTTTGTTACATTGGCGGCGTCCACCCAATAATGTCAAAGATTGTTTAGCTAAGTGCTGTTCACAACATGAAAGACAAAACCAATCTTATTTCTCAATCTTCCAATTCTCAACCAATGGGATGGAAGGGGTGACCAATGTTGACATCAAAATTATCATTTACAAAATTCAGACTTCCTCATCAGTATTCATTTTGTGTTTTTTTTTCCAGGACTACTTAACTCCAGGCCTTATCACTCTGCATTCTGTACAATACAGAGTCCTGGCTGAACTGAAGTCAAATGTCATCAAGTCTAAAACATTCCAGCAATTGGTTGTTGATGAACCAGCCCAGACCCAAGATAGCTCCACAATTCCATATTTGTATAAGTATTATCTTATGGCATATAAGTAGGCCATTAAGACTATCCTGTCTATGGTGATTCACAAAGCAGCACCATAATTTTTCCCTGTAACCCATTATCAAAACACTTCCATCATAGATTTGACCAATGACACAGATGAAGTACCTAATTGGCCATTGAGTGTATGTTTGTGGCTTTCCGCTGCTGTGCCCATCATCTTCAAGGTTCGGAATGTTGTGCATTCAGCGACGTACACATCTGTTGTAGTGCACGGTTACTTGAGTTACCACTCCTTCCTGTCAGCTTGAACCAGTCCTGGCCACTCACCTCTGACTCTCTCATTTGCAAAACATCTTCACCCACAAAACTGCCGTTCAGTGGATATTTATGTTTTCTGCACCATTCTCTGTAAACTCTAGAGACTGTTGTGCATGAAAATCCAAGGAGATCAGCAGTATCAGAGATACTCAAACCACCCTGTCTGACACCAGTGATCATTCCATGGTCAAAGTCACTTCAAACATATTTCTTCCCCATTCTAATGTTTAATCTGAACAACAACTAAGCCTCTTGAACACATCTGCATCGTTTTATGCATTGAGTAGCTGCCATAAGACAGGTTGATTATATGTCTGTATTAACAAGCAGGTATACACTGAGTATATAATGGCCACTTAAATTATGAATGCACACATCTTCATTATGTAGGAGGAAACCAGGACATCTGGAAGAACCAGATGTGATCACAGAGAGAACATGTAAACTTCACACAGGTAATGCCTGAGGTCTGAATTGAACGTGGGTTTCTGGAGCTGTGTAGCATCAACTCTAATAATTGTACCATTGTGTTTCCCAGCCACCTTCATTTGCTTTGATAGCCTTCCTCCTATCATAAGATCAGAATGGGAATGCTTTCTCTGATGGGACAGTTCCTCGAGAAATGAATCAAAGGTCACTGGCTGTTGTTTAAAAATAAAGGGTCTCTCATTTAAGACAATGGTAAGTTGGATATTTTTTCTCCCTGAAGATTTTAAGAGTTGAGACTTCTCTTCCTCTCAAGGCAATGAAAGCAGAATCTTTAGCTCTTCGTAGGGCAGGATTAGATAGATTCACAATAAGCATGGGAGTGAAAGTCACCAAGGATTGGCAGGAATGCAGAACCGAGCTTGCAGGCTGACCAGATGTGATTTTATTGAAGGGCAGAGCAGGCCTGAGGGCTGAGTGGCTTACTTCTGCTCCTGATTCCTTCGTTTATACACCTCTATGTATTTTCCTAGAATGAGACACTATTCAAATATAGTCTGATAAACAGCAAGTAACATTCAACATTCAAAGTTCAAAACAAATTTATTATCGAAGTAGATATATATCACCGTATTCAACCCTGAGATTCATTTTCTTGCAGGCATATACAGTAAATACAAGAAACAGAATAAATGAAAGACCTCACCCAACAGGACAGATAAACAATATTGTACAAATACAAAGAAAAATAAACTGATAATAATAATTAATTAATAGATAATAAGCAAAAAAATATTGAGAACATGAGATAAAGAGTCCTTGAAAGTGAGTCCATAGTTTGTGATGGAACAGTTCAGTACTGGGGTGAATGAAGTTGAGTGAAATTATCTCCACTGATTCAAAAGCCGAATACTTGAGGGATAATAACTGTTCCTGAAACAGGTGGTATGGTTCCTGAGGCTCTTGTAACTTTTTCCTGATGATAGTAGTGAGAAGACAGCATGGCCTGGGTGGTGGAGGTCCTTGATGATGGATGATGTCTTCCAGCAACAGTGCTCCATGTAGATGTGCTCAGTGGTGGGATGGGCTTTACACATGAAAGACTGGGAATTGTATCCTCTACTTTTTGTAGGATTTCCTGTTCAAGAGCATTGGTGTTTCCACACCAACTGGTCTTTATAATCTCCAAAGCACATCTATAGAAGTTTTAGGAGTCATGGCGAATCTTTGTGAACTTCTAAAGAAGTAGAGGTGCTATTGCACTTTCTTCATGATGGCACGTACATACTGGGCCCAGGAGAGATCTTCTGAAATGGTAATACCGAGGAATTTAAAGTTGTTGACACCGTCCATCTTTGATTCCTCTGATGAGGAGTGGCTCATGGACCTCAGGTTTCCTCCTCCTGAAGACAATAATCAGCTTCCTGGTCTTGCTGACATTGAGAGAGAGGCTGTTGCTATGGCACCATTCAGCTAGATTTTAAATCTCCTTCCTATACGCTTATTTGTCACCACCTTTGATTTAGCCAATGACAGTGGTGTCATCAGCAAATTTAAATATGGCATTGGAGCTCTCCTTGGCCTCACTCATAAGTATAAAATGAGTAGAGCAAGACACTAAGAACACAGCCTTGTGGTGCACCTGTGCTGTTGGAGATTGTGAAGAAGGTGATGTTGCCAATCCAAATTGACTGGGGTCTGAAAGTGAAGAAATTGAGGATCCAATTGCACAAGGAGGAATTGAGGCCAATGTCTTGAAGCTTAATGATTAGCTTGGAGGGGATGATGGTATTGAATGCCGAGCTGTGGTCAACAAAGAACATCCTAATGTGTGCATCTTTGTTGTCCAGTTGTTCCTGGGTTGAGTGAAGTGCAGTTGGAGTGGCATCTGCTGTGGCCCTGTTGTAACAGTAGGCAGATTGGAGGGGATCCAAATTGCTTCTCAGGTGGGAGCTGATATGTTTCATCACCATCCTCTCAAAGCACTTTACGACAGTGAATGTAAGTGCTACTGAATGATAGTCCCTGAGGTAGGTTGCCATGTTCTTCTTAGGCACCAGTAGATTTGAAGCCTGCTTGAAGCAGGTGATTGTGCTGAAGCAAGGGCACACTCTGTCTTCCAGGAAAAGGCAACTTCCAGTACCTCAAAAGCTTTAAAATGGACAATTCTACCCTGAGAGAAATATGATAGGCAGAACATAGTTTAAAAAAGTTACAAACCAGGAGTGGAACATTGTCTTCATGACATGAGCTATGTAATATGAATGAGTTCATCCAGTATCTGTGTGACTGCTCCTACAGATTTCATGAGTGCCTTAGAAGTTCTCTGGCTTGCTCTAACATGGAGCCAATGTGCTCATGTCATCAGTGCACGTGTCTCAACCATCAAAGCTTTCGAGGAGGGCAAGTAGCACTTCTAAACTGACCTTGAAAAAATTCTGTCATAAGGAGATGTGGTTAACCTTCTTCTCTGCTTAAGAAGGCATACGGTGTATTGGCCTTCATTAATCGTGGAATTGCGTTTAAGAGCCGAGAGGTAATGTTGTGGTTATATAGGACCCTGGTCAGACCCCACTTGGAGAATTGTGCTCAGTTCTGGTCGCCTCACTACAGGAAGGATGTGGAAACCACAGAAAGAGTGCAGAGGAGATTGACAAGGATGTTGCCTGGATTGGGGAGCATGCCTTATGAAAACAGGTTGAGTGAACTCGGCCTTTTCTCCTTGAAGCGATGGAGGATGAGAGGTGACCTGATAGAGATGTATAAGATGATGAGAGGCATTGATTGTGTGTATATTCAGAGGCTTTTTCCCAGGGCTGAAATGGTTGCCACTAGAGAGCACAGGTTTAAGGTGCTGGGGAGTAGGTGCAGAGAAGATGTCAGGGGTAAGTATTTTATGCAGAGAGTGGTGAGTGCGTGGAATGGGCTGCCAGCAACAGTGGTGGAGGTGGATACAATAGGGTCTTTTAAGAGACTTTTGGATAGGTACATGGAGCTTAGAAAAATAGAGGGCAATGGGTAAGCCTAGTAATTTCTAAGGTAGGGACATGCTCAGCACAACTTTGTGGGCCGAAGGGCTTGTATTGTGCTGTAGGTTTTCTGTCTTTCTATGAGACAACCTGATCCTCTTGGGTGAATTCCATACCAGGGTGGAAAGATGCACAAACCTCTTAACAGTTCATAGCTTTGAAGAATGGCACAGTTGGCATCATAGAGCTACTGCCTCGCAGCCCCAGAAATAAGAATTCTGACTTCTAGCACCATCTACATTCTTGATTATATTTGTTGCCTCCCACATCCCAAAGGCATGCCAGTTGGGCAATGTAAATTGCCCTCGTGTGTATGTGCATAGTAGAAACTAGGAACAGTCGTTGGGAACATGAGGAGAATAAAATGCAATTAAAGAAGGATTATTGGTAATTTGATGCTAGATGCACAGCGTTGACTGAGTGGGTTAAAGGGCCCGTTTGTCTAGTGTACCAGTCTGTAACTCTATGACTCCAATGAGATGAGATCAGCAAGGACACAATGTGGAAAGCTAATTTCAGAACGATTCTTCTCTTGACAAGATGTTTGGCAACAACACCACCAGTAAGATTCCCTCCACATCACATCAACAGCCAAGGCGATAACTGCAGTGCATTTTGTTGGTACATTGTGGCCATTTTCCATTAGTAGTAGAGCGTATGAATTTTTATGGTGGTGAATGCTGTGCTGATCAAATTGTTTTGGATGCTGACAGGGTATAACTGGAGCTACCAAAACAGGAGGAGCAAATTCCGTCACACCGTTGGCTTGTATCTTGTAGATGGTAATCTCCTTGTGTGCTCATTGAGAGCTCCAACCCTGATCTTGTGGCAACTCTTGGCAATCCGGTGCGAGGTACCATAGATGAAGATTACAGAGTCTCTGACATGACATCAGCAGTAGAGTCATCTTTTCAGTCCCGTACTTCAATAATGGTCAATCCTTGCTTCATTTACTGTATGTTAGCCTTGGCCCCATATCTAAGCAAGAACATTTTGTCATTGGACGGAGCCAAGAGGAGGCTTATGAAAATTATCCTGGGAATGAAAAGGTTAATGTATGACTCCGAGCCTGTACCAGAGGTGATTGATAAGTTTCTGGCCCAAAGTAGAAGGAGACAATTTTAGAAAACCTAGCACATTTATTTTTCAACATAGTCCCCTCCTACATTTACACACTTAGTCCAGCGTTCGTGGAGCATACAGATCCCTCTTTGTAGAAGTCGGCGTCTTGGACCTCCAGAAGCAGTCCATAGCAGGGGTGATTGATAAGTTTGTGGCCTAAGGTAGAAGGAGATGAGTTATCCAGGTCTCGTCACATGCACATGCAATTCAACTCTTTGAGTGCTTATGCAGAAAGTTTTAAGCTAATAACTCATCAGTTAATAACTCATCAGGGGTGATTGATAAGGTAGGAGATGAGTTATTAACTTTAAACTTTTTGCAAAATCACTCAGAGTTGATCTGCATGTGCATGTAACAAGAGCTGTATAACTCATCGTTTACATTAGGCCACAAACTTATCAATCACCCATGCTGTGGACACTTTCTAGAGGTCCAAGATCCGTATGCTCCATGACTGCCGGACTAAGTGTGTAAATGTAGGAGGGGACTATGTTGAAAAATAAATGTGCTAGGTTTTCTAAAATTGACTCCTTCTACCTTAGGCCACAATCTTATCAATCACCCCTCATAATTGCTGGAGTTTGGAAGAATGGGGTGGAGGGGATGCACAGGATCTCATTGAAACCTGTCAAATATTGAAAGACCTAGATGGAGTGGATATGGAGAGGAGGTTTCCAATATTGGGAGAGTCTATGGACAGAGGGCACAGCCTCGGAATAGAACATACCTTTAGAACAGAGATGAAGAGTAATTTCTTTAGCCAAAGGGTTTGAAACTGTGGAATTCATTGCTACAGATGGCTAGGGAGGCTAAGTCATTGGACATATTAAGAGCAGAGGTTGGTATGTCATTAAAGGCATCAAAGGGTATGGGGAGAAGGCTGGAGAATGGAGTTAAGAAAGAAAATAAATCAGCCATGTTTGAATGGCCGAGCAGACTTGATGTGTCAAATGGCATAATTCTGCTCTAGATCCTATTAAAGTTCAGTAATAAATTCTGGACTTGCCTGCAAAATTTCCATTCCATAAGTTAATAAAATTAACTGGGGAAAACAGATAAGAACCTCTTGACAGTGTTATTAGTCCTTGTGAACTAAATACTGTTTAATCACTTGCTAAGGATTATAGAATGCATGCATCAGTGAAATGAAATTATTCCTTTGGGTCCTATCATCTGCAAAAATGAACAATAGGTGGTAAAATAGTAATCTTATACAACTCTCTTTAAACAAACTCTCACTTATTGGTCAGGAAGCTTAAACTGAAGGTTGATAGGAAACATAAAATATCAAATAAAAATTTCCCTAATCAAATATCAGAGCTGTTAAGAGATTACCTCCAGCAGTTTGGACGGATGTGCATATCCTTCAGGTCATATGATTTTCTAATGGAAATTCAAAAGTAGTGTATTGCTGGTTCCAATATTATAAAACAGTAAATACAATGAAACAAAATTCAAAAGCAGCGGGAAAACATGCCCATTCCAAAACAGATTGGCTCCATTCAGAATCAGAATCAGAATCTGTATCTGGTTTCTGGCAGCAGCACAGTGCAATACATAAAATATACTACAAATTACAATAAGAAATATACTGTGCATATATATCTTTACACTACTTATTTAGTGTTTATATGTTTCAGTCCTACTGTAAGTGGCTCTACATCTCTAAAGCTATTAGTGACTTCTATACATAAGGCAAATTGTCTTTTCAAAGTACTTTTACCAGGTGAATGGTGGAGTTAGCATTCATATGTGACCATTCATTCCCCTTCTTTATTCTGAACTTTTATTAGATTGAGGCCTCCGCAAATTTCAAAACTTATTGAATCAGGTGCCTGAAATGAAATAACCAAAAATGGAAAGCAATTCCACATGTTGTGTTTACCTTGTTGATTTGATTTGTAAAAGTAAAGATAATGCGACAGTTTAATCAGGAGTGAATCAGGGATGGACCGTTTGCAAAAGGGTTACCATACACCTATAGGGTCTCAAAAACAGTAGTTTTGCCTTGGAACCTTCATCATTCTCTATGGAGAATGACTTTTTTTTCCACAGCTGACCGTTTCAGTCTGAAATGCTCTCTTCGATACGTCGCTTGAGCTAACATGGGGGAAACATTGTCTCTTAATGCTCAGCATCTGATACATATTTAAAATACAAAGATGATTTACTGCTTTAATGCAATGTACTATTTCCCTTAACCAGTGTGATATGCAATTTTCCTTAATTAAAGTATAATTAACTATAATGAGCAACAATCTCTGGTGAAATATAACTAGTTGTATTCCATGAAACAAATAGGAAATATCACAATAGGTGATGGAAATTTAATAGTGTTGTTTTTTTGTTAAATGCAGTTAATTAATTTCAGCAGAGTCATAGAACCAAACACTTAGAGTTCTGCAGCCTTAAAAATAAATTGTGCTATAGATATCTGTAATTAATGATCTGTGCATGGGCATCAAGTTGAAAGAGTAGCATATTGTATCAGCACTTCAGTCTATCTGAAACCAGCAATGGACTCCCCTTTTGCACATTGGGGAGGAGGGTGGGAAAATGAAGGAATTTTTTTCAGACTCTTCTGTAAAATTACTATATATAGACTGTGATCTAATTTTTTTTGGATGTCATGTCTTAAACCCACCAATTTATAAAAGACATCTGGGATAGTTCAATTTGAAAAACCTTCAAAGACCTTTAGTGGTGATGCCAGGACAAGCAGGAATTATTCTTCCTGAGAAATGGACTGCTGTCAATCCCAAATCTCCCTTCACTGTTCTCTTAGAACCCTGCCGGAGTCTTACGATCTCAGTGAACATTGGCTGAAGGTCATCAGTCTTAATACAGCAAGGGTCATAACCCTGTTAGCCATCATCCTGCCCTACATGATCCAAAATCTGGGCCAACATCTTAAAAATAAAACTGGAATATGTAACAAGCTGCTTTTAACATAGAAAGGACAGCCTTTCAATGTTAAAACTTTAATAAATGTTCCTTCAGGGTAGTTACTTTCAAGATGTATTGCTGTTGCTTTAAAACTTGAGAGCAGATCATAGTGAAGTCATCAACCCTGAAAATACAAGGATAGGATCATACTCTCACGTTTCCCCCCCCCCCCCCAATCCAGGACTAGCACAAACACTCTTTGTTACATGACTTTGTTACAAGTGCATAAATATTGCCTACAGTATTCCTCACAGATATATAATCTTATAGAAATCTTTCTCATTCAGTCTCAGAAGCATAACCAGAAAATTGCTTCTAAAGATGTGATTTATTCTGCATTTTGGGGGTTTTGTTGTCCAAGGTAACAGGCAGACTGTCAAAAAGTTTTGTCTCATATAGTTGTATAAATGAAAATGAGATGGCCTGATGAGAGATCCCTGACTTATTAATTCATTTTATTTGGGACTGGGAACCAAACAAATATCTTTAAATAGATTTTAAGGGTTGCTTTTTTTTATTTCAAATGTCTTCCAATAATATTTTGAAACTTCTAATAGATTGCAACAATCTAGGCACTTAACCTGAATCAATGACAGCGCACCTTACATTCACCCAAGGAGCTGAAGATTTCAGCTAGCATTCTCAAAAAATTGGTTAATGTTGTTCCAGTATAGATCTACAGCTCTATTCCATTATCATCCAACTCTTAAGTAAAACATTGAAGGGATAGTAAGTCACTATCAGATTGGGAATGACTGCTATCACATGGCGTTTCCAATCATTTTCAATTCAGATCTCAGCAGCCAAAGTTTACTTCCACTATTTTTTCTTTAGTAGAGTTCATTGTCAAAATACTGCAACAGAAATTGAATCTGATGTGATTTCAGGTCAACATTCCCTTTATTCGGATGTCACTTGCAGGCATTGATTGCACATCCTCATTTACTTCCCAGGCTACTTCAGTTAAAAAACAATCATCCTACATCAACAGCAAGTCCAGGAGTCGATACTAAGGTTTGAAGCCCAAACATTTGGAAATTGAAGCCTAATGGCTGAAACCCTGGATCGAAGAGTTTACTGGGGAAGTCAATGAGCCAGTGTCTGCAGGTCCAATGGAGGCTGGAGGCCTAGGGTGGGCTGCCCTGGGGTTGGAGGACTAGATGTGTGTATGAGTGGGTAAGTGGGTGGATGGGAGGAAGGAAAGGTGATGGCTCTGCAGTTGCTGTTTTGTTGTTATTGTTCTGCCAAATATTGGGTGCATGCTATTTCATGCCAGGTTGTATGGCGATATTTGCGGGTTGTCCCCAGCGCATCCTTAGGTTGTGCTGGTTTGTTAATGCAAGCAACACATTTCACTGTATGGTTTGAAGTACATGTGATAAGATAGTGACTCGGAATCTGAATCTGATTCATACTAGTGGCTTTGAAATCACATACACGCCTATTCTCTTTACAAAAAGAAATCAGTGATCCGTATGTTTTCTTTTTATAAAACAGCATTCCAGTAGTTTCTTGATAACCAAGGCTAATTTGTTCTGAGCTACTTAATTATTTGAATATAAATTCGCCAGCTGGCAGAGTGAGAGTTAAGTTCACATCTCACGGACAATAATTCAGACCAATTCAGTAACATAGCCACTATTTTCCTGGAATCTACTCAGAATTCCTTTTATGATGTGAATCCAGTACTCAGTTCAATGCTGGTAACATTTCATGAAGTTTTTGCAGCTGGATAATGTTTCACTTCATTTTAAGGTTCTTCTTCATGAAAAGAACTCATCAGATAACAATTGTTCAATTATGCTAACATTAGGTTCATTGTCCTTTGAATGCGAGAAGATTTTTCATATTATAAATATAAAATATACAGTTTTATCCTGAATTGTCTTTGCTGCAGCAATTTCATTTATCATGGCCCAACATGTGGTAGGGATGACAGCAAACCCTCTGCGCTCAGTGTGCAAGCTGTGGAAAACTTATAAAATCCACATTTATGCAGTTTGTGACAGAACCTCATAAATTGCCATTAGTGAAGTGCTACTCTTTCATCAGATGAGCTGATGCCTTCTTTGCAGAATAATCAATGGATGTTACAAGTTTTCAGGGAAGTTGTTCCATTCTATAATAAGAAATAATGAAAATTGTTTTTTAAGTCAATCATTAAATCTTTATAACTATACTGATTCTTATTTTCTATGAAATGGAAACAAATGTTAATTTTAATCAGTGCTTTGAACTTATTGACTGAAAGAATACTTCAGTCTGATTGGTAGTTTAGTTTCCTTAATGACTTCTTTGCTCCAAGAAACCACTGATTTCTGTTGGATGGTACTAGACAGATAGCTCCAGAACAGGGAAAATTAACATCACAGGGCCCACGAACTAATTTGTTGCCAATCACAAACAGGAGAAAATCTGCAAATGCTGGAAATCCAAGCAACACACACAAAATGCTGGAGGAACTCAGCAGGCCAAGCGGCATCTATGGAGAAAAGTACATGCAACATTTCAGGCCAAGACCCTTTGGCAGGACTGGGGACAAAAAAAGTTGTTGCCAACTTTCTTTTAACTCATGTAAGTGTTATTCCTTGACCATTGACTCCAAAGTTCATCCCTGTGTATTTATATTGTTATGATGGTTAGAAGATGGCTTAGCTATAAATTTTTGTTACATAATTTAACTTGAATCTTTTTCCTTTTTTAATTTGAGGAGAGTTGACTGTTCTTTCCTTTAATTTTGTTTGTCCATGATGCAATTTAGCTATTGGCATATAATCACAGAGCAGCATTAATAGAATTTGAAGGGAAAATCCGCATTTATATCATTTTATATAAAAACAACAGAGTTGGAAATCTGAACAAAGAACAAAAAATGCTGGATATGAAAGAGGTCAGGCAGCATCTGTGAATCAGAGAGATAAAGAGTGATTCAATGAGTTGCTCTGGTGAAAGAGTACTGAATTGGTATATTTCTTCTTAAACAGTACCATACTGTTATGGTTAGATGTCTGCTTGCCTCTGTATCAGTAACCATATAACAATTACAGCATGGAAACAGGCCATCTCGGCCCTTCTAGTCAGTGTTGAACGCTTATTCTCACCTAGTCCCACCGAACTGCACTCAGCCCAGAACCCTCCATTTCTTTCCTGTCTATATACCTATCCAATTTTACTTTAAATGACAATATCGAACCTGCCTCTACCACTTCTATTAGAAGCTCATTCCACACAGCTACCACTCTCTGATAAAGAAATTCCCCCTCATGTTACCCCTAAACCTTTGCCCTCTAACTCTCAACTCATGTCTTCTTGTTTGAATCTCCCCTACTCTCAATAGAAAAAGCCTATCCACGTCAACTCTATCTATCCCTGACGCACCATCAATAACTCTCAGAGATGTGAGGCGAGAGATAGGCTTTTATTAGCTGGAAGAGAGCACTATCAGCAGCAAGAGACCATCACACAACATCCTGGAGACTGAGGGAGGAGCAGTGCCTCCAATCGCCTTTATACAGGGGTCTGTGGGAGGAGCCACAGGAGCAGTCAGCAGGCGGGGGGGGGGGGGGGGGCGTGTCCAGACAGGTATATGTAGTTCACCACATTCACCCCCCCTTTGTTTTAAAAGAGAGTCCCCATGGGGCGAAGTTTCTTACAAGTATATTTACAGTTTAAGTCTATCAGGTGGTCGAATCTATCGCTGCGATCTATGTAGCACCGGCTGTGATTGCGCAGGTGCTGGTGGTGATTGCACCGGAGACGGTGGTTGTGCTGGTTCCAGCCTGACTTGAGGTGTCAGCCCATTAGGCGTCAGTGATCCCTCATGCGTGTGCAAGGCGCCCGGTATGGGAGTGTCGTGAGGAGTCTGTGGAGGGCTTGGTGTGCGCAGTGTCAGGTGGGTATACACCTCAGTGGGTACAGGGTTCATAGTTACTTTGGAGTGTTCGGGGTAGTGGTCTGCTGCTCCTGGGGCGCCAGGTCGCGGATGGAGACCGTGTCCTCCCGCCCATCAGGTAAGACCACGTCGGCATACTGGGAGTTCGCATGTAGAAGGTGAACCCTCTCGACCAGCGGGGAGTATTTATTGCTCCTCACATGTTTCTGAAGCAGCACTGGCCCTGGGGATGTCAGCCAAGCCGGTAGGGTGGTCCCAGTGGCAGACCTCCTGGGAAAAGAAAATAGGCGCTCATGAGGGGTGGCATTGGTGGACGTGCATAACAGGGAGCAGATAGAGTGGAGCGCCTCGGGGAGGACCTCCTGCCAGCGAGAGACCGGCAATCCCTTTGACTTAAAGGCTAAAAGTGTGGCCTTCCACACTGTGGCATTCTCCCTCTCCACCTGTCCATTTCCCCGGAGATTATAGCTCGTGGTCCTACTAGTAGCAATACCCCTAGCCAGCAGGTACTGGCGCAGCTTGTCACTCATAAAGGAGGACCCTCTATCACTGTGGATATAACAGGGATATCCGAACAGAGTGAAGAGCTGGCGCAGGGTTTTTACGACGGAGGTGACAGTGGTATCGGGGCAGGGGATGGCAAAGGGGAACTGCGAGTACTCGTTGATAATGTTGAGAAAGTAGACATTGTGGTCGGTGGAGGGAAGGGGGTCCTTAAAGTCAACACTCAGTCACTCAAAGGGGCAGGTGGCCTTGATTAGTTGCGCCTTTTCAGGACGGTAGAAGTGTGGTTTGCACTCAGCACAGACTTGACAGTCCCTGGTCATCGTCCTGATATCCTCAAGGGAGTAAGGCAGGTTTCGGGCTTTCACAAAATGGTAAAATCGGGTGACCCCCGGGTGGCAAAGATCTGCATGGAGGGCGTATAGCTGGTCGAGCTGCATGCTGCCACACGCTCCCCAGGATAGGGCATCAGGGGGCTCATTGAACCTTCCAGGCCGGTACAGGATATCATAGTTGTAGGTGGAGAGTTCTATTCTCCACCGCAAAATTTTATCATTTTTGATTTTGCCCCGCTGTTGGTTGCTAAACATGATAGCAACGGAGCGCTGGTCAGTCAGCAAGGTGAACCTTTTGCCGGCGAGATAGTGCCTCCAGTGCCTAATAGCTTCGACTATGGCCTGGGCTTCTTTCTCCACTGCGAAGTGCCGAATTTCAGGGCTTTGAAGGGTACGAGAGAAGAATGCTATGGCCTGCCTGCCTGATTGAGGGTAGCAGCCAGCGCGAAATCAGAGGCATCACTCTCTACTTGGAAGGGAATGGTCTCATCCACCGCATGCATCATTGCTTTGGCAATGTCCCCTTTAATGCAGCTGAAGGCCGCGCAGGCCTCGGCAGAGAGGGGAAAAGTGGTAGACTTGACCGGGGGCGGGCCTTGTCTGTGTAATAAGGGACCCTTTGGGCGTAATAGGAAAAGAAGCCCAGGCACTGTCTGAGGGCTCTGAGGGTGGTGGGAAGAGGGAGTTCAAACTGGGGGCGCATACAGTCGGGATCAGGGCCGATGACCCCGTTTTCCATGACATACCCAAGGATAGTGAGTCGGGTGGTTCCGAACACACACTTGTCCCTGTTATAGGTAAGGTTCAGAGCTTTGGCCACTTGGAAAAATCGTTGGAGGTTGGTGTTGTGATCCTGCCAGTTGTGACCACAGATGGTGATGTTATCCAGATATGGAAATGTGGCCTTCAGTTGACACTGGTTCACCATCCGGTCCATTTCCCTCTGGAAGACAGAGACACCATTCGTGACACCGAAGGGGACGCGCAGGAAGTGATAGAGCCTGCCGCCCGCCTCGAAGGTGGTGTAGGGGTGGTCCTCCGGGCAGATAGGGAGCTGGTGGCAAGCAGATTTCAGATCTATAGTCGAGTACACCTTGTACTGAGCTATCTGATTGACCATATCCACGATGCCGGGTAGGGGTACACGTCAAGCTGCGTGAACCTATTGATGCAATCACTGCCGGTGCTATGTAAATCACAGCAACAGATTTGACCACCTAATAGACTTAACCTGTAAATATACTTGTAAGAAACTTCGCCACATGGGGACTCTCTTTTAAAACAAAGGGGGGGTGAATGTGGTGAACTACATATACCTGTCTGGACACGTATAAAATTGATGCACCATCAATAACTCTCGGAGATGTGAGGCGAGAGATAGGCTTTTATTAACTGGAAGAGAGAGCACTATTAGCAGCAAGAGACCATCACACAACATCCTGGAGACTGAGGGAGGAGCAGTGCCTCCAATCACCTTTATCCAGAGGTCTGTGGGAGGAGCCACAGGAGCAATCAGCAGAGGGGCGTGTCCAGACAGGCTCACGTAGTTCACCACAATCCCCCTCATAATTTTAAATTAAGTCCCCCCTCAACCTTCTGCGCTCCAAAATTGTAGCATGCAATAAAGATCTATTCCATGTAAAAGTACATCATTTTGGCTGAAAGCTTTAAGTGGTGCTGTGCCATTTCCTTTGTCTGTATTATTCATCAAAAGCTCCATTTGCCTTTATCAATAACCCTAATATATCTGAAGATGTTGGAGGGCTCTCCAGACTTACTACCTCATTTTTCTCCATCAATTATCACCACTAAAAACAAATTAATCGTTATTCAAATGGTTGTACTTTGTGAAAATCTTTTACTATGTTTACTCAGATAACATTATGGCAGTAACTTCCCAAGTACAGAAAATCATAATCAAACAGGAACACGAAGAGGTCACCAGGCACTTTAGCCCGCCCTGTGATTCAGTTATGAATTAATCCAGCTCCAACATCACTCTTGTACCAGTTCACACAACCCTGAATTCACTACTCTTTCAAAGATTTATCTACCTTCTCTTTAAAAATGCCCAATTATCCAATTTCCAGAACCTCCATGTAGTGAATTCCATAAATTTCTATCCTTTGTGGGGAAAAAAATCCTACACACGTCGCATTTAAATGGCTCCCTCAGAACTTCTAATTACATTCTAAGTCCAAGACCACCTCACTGTTCAAAGCATTCAAGTGTCAAAGCTGACTCATGTTACCAGCCAACACACAAAAAATGTAGGAGGAACTCAGCAAATCAGGCAACAGCTATGAATTCCCTCCATAAAAGTTGCCTGACTTGCTGAGTTCCTCCGCCATTTTGTATGTGTCGTGCAAGATTTCCAACATCTGCAGAAGCTCTTGTGTTCATGTTACCAGACACTCTTCAACACATTTATGATATATTTTGACTTGAAAATTACATTTCAGGTTCAACAGAATGTGCTTTGTCAGCTGGACATGATGCTGGCCTTAACTAAACCACTTTCCATCAATGATATGCTGGACGAGAGATGGAAGATCGAAATGGCTTGGTACGTTCTCTGAGTAACTGTGAGAAAGCAAGTTACTGTGCACATAACAGATTGCATGGTAACATCTCAACAAATCAGGAGGAAATATGGTTTAAAACAGTAAATTTAATGTCAAATCAGTTGTAGAAAGAAAAATAAATAAAATGGGGATCAAAAGATTGGATGAAAGAGTAAAAGGAACAAAAGGAAAATTTTTTTCTTCAATAACTAATGCTTCTACTAGGTCTCCAAACTTGGCAGATAACTGTCATTGGTAGTTAACTTTAATCAGAGACATCACTGCTTGACAATCATCCAAAGAATTGAAATGACATGGCTTAGCTCTTTTTGATGATAGTGCTTTATAGCCATTGACAAATACTGCATCTCTCATTTTGAGTTAGAAGCTAGGACGAAAGACGTGATTTTTTAAAAATTGATAGAACAGCATGCACTTCTCCAGCAATAATGTTATATTTTTGCATTTAGTTGCGCATTTCCTTCACTTCAAACAGTTGTGATATTTGCCAATCAATAATATTCATTGTTACTTGATCAACAACATTTTGGATTTTATAAATACAAAACAAATATTCTGATAGCAGTGATTGGACCAGTTTATAAGATTACTGATGTAATGGCGCCATCAAGTGGAATGAAGGGTGTTGAAAGATACAGCAGGATATATACAGTATACCAGCTGGAGATATTGGCACAGAAGTAGCAGATGGAATATAATCTGGACAAGAGTGATATATTGCTCCTTGAAAAGTCAAATGTAAGAGTAAATGTATACTATAAAAGATAGAAAGTTTAGGATCATTGATGTACAGATGGAGCTTAGGGTTAAAGTTCCCTAAAAGCTCAACATTCAAAGTAAGTTATTATCAAATTACATAGAAAGTTCCAGAATCCTAGCAGAGATATTTAAATCAGCCTTAGCTACAGGAGAGGTACCCAAGGATTGGAAGACAGATAATGTTGTTTCGCTGTTTAAGAAAGGCTTTAAACATACTGTAAACCAGGAAATTATAGGCCAGTGAGCCTGAAATCTTTTGTGGGCAAGTTAATGGAAGGTAGTCGAAGGGACCAGATATGTTTGTATTTGGATGGACATGGACTGATTAAGGCTAGTCAACATGGCTTCGTGTGTATTAGGTCATTACTAACTAATCTTAGAGAGTTTTTGGAGGAAGTTACCAGGAAAATGAATGAAGGTAAGGTGGCAGATGTTGTTTGCATGAACTTTAGAAAGGCATTTGACAAGGTCCTGCGTGGGAGATTAGTCAAGCAGGTTCAGTCACTTGGCATTCAAGATGAGGTAGTAAATTGGATTAGACATTGGCTCTGTGGGAGAAGCCAGAGAGTACTAGTAGAATGGAGGCCTGTGACTAGTGAAGTGCTGCAGGGATCGGTGCTGGGTCCATTGTCGTTTCTCATCTGTATCAGTGATCTGGATGACAATGTGCAAAACTGGATCAGCAAGTTTGCAGATGATACCAAGATTGGAAGTGTAATGGACATCGCAGAAGGCTACATGGCTTGTAGAAGGATCTGGACCACCAGCTAAAAAATGGCAGGTGGAATTTAATGTAGACAGTGCGAGGTGTTACACTTTGGTAGGACCATCCAGAATAGATCTTACAAAATGAATGGTAGGGCACTGAGGAATGCAGTAGAACAAAGGGATCTAGGAATGCAGGTCTATAATTTGTTGAAAGTGGTGTTGCAGATAAGTAGGTTCCTAAAGAAAGCTTTTGGCACATTGGCCTTTTTAAATCAAAGAACTGAGTACAGGAGATGGGATGCTATGTTTAAGTATTATGAGACTTTGGTGAAGTGGAATTTGGAGTATTGTGTGTAATTTTCATCACCTACCTACAGGAAAGGTGCAAATAGATTGAAAGTGTACAGAGAAAATTAATGAGAATATTGCTGGGTCTGGAGGTCCTGAGATATAAGGACAGATTGAATAGGTAAAGACCTTATTCCTTAGAAAGCAGAAGATTGAGAGGAAATTTGATAGAGGTATACAAAATTCAGAGGGGTATAGACAGGGTAAATGCAAGCATACTTTTTCCAATGAGGTTGCATGGGACTTCAACCAGAGGTCATGGGTTAAGGGTAGAAGTTGAAAAGTTTAAGGGAAACATGAGGAGAAACTTCTTCACTCAGAAAGTCATGAGAGTGTGGAATGAACTGCCAACACAAGTGGTGCATACGAGCTCAATTCCAACATTTAAGTGAAGTTTGGATAGGTACATGAATGGTAGGAGTATGAAGGGCTATGGACCTGGTGTAGGTCAATGGGAGTAGGCATGGACTAGATGGTCCGAAGGTCCTGTTTCTCTGCTGTACTTTTCCATGACTCTACATATTTCATCATGTATAATCATGAAATCCATAAACAGTTAATATAAGAAATGACAGAATCAATGAAAAGCCACGCCCAATGGATGGACTGACGACCAATGTGCAAAAGACAACAAGCTGCAAATATAAAAGAAGAAAAAAGAAAAACTAATAATAAATAAATGGACAATAAGAACATGAGATGAAAAGTCCTTGAGAGTGAGTCCATAGTTTCTGGTGGGCACAGTATGTGGTAGAACAGTTCAGTGATGAGGCAAGTGAAGTTATCCCTCTGGTTCAAGGACTTGATGGTTGAGGGGTAAATAACTGTTCCTGAACCTGGTGGTGTGAGTCCTGAGGCTCCTGTACCTTCTTCCCGATGGCAGCAGTGAGACGAAAGCATGGCCTAGGTAATGAGGTTCTTGATGATGGATGTTCCTTTCCTGCAACAGCACTCTGTGTAGATGTGTTCAATGGAGGGGTGGGCTTTACCCGTGAGGGACTATGCCATTCCACTACTTTTTGTAGGACTTTCCATTCAAGGACATTAATGTTTTCATACCAAGCCATGATGCAACCAGTCAATATGCTCCCCACCACACAGCTATAGAAGTTCTAGAAGTCATGCTGAATCTTCACAAACTTCTAAGGGAGTAGATCTGCTGACAAGCTTTCTTTGGAATTGTACTTACGTGCTCGGTCCAGGACAGATCCTTGGAAATGATAACGCTACGGAATTTAAAGTTGCTGACCCTCTCCACTTCTGATCCCCTGATGAACACTGGTTCATGGACCTCTGGTTTCCTCCTCCTATAGTCAATAATCAGCTCCTTGGTCTTGCTGACATTGATTGAGATTTTGTTGTTTTGGCACCACTCAGCCAGATCTTCAGTCTCCCTCCTATATGCCAATTTGTCACCCTCTTTGATTTTGTCAACGAGAATAGTGTCATAAGCAAATTCAAATATACCATTGGAGCTCTGCTTAGCCTCACAGTCATATGTACAAAGTGAGTAAGTGGGGGCTAAGTACACAGCCTGGTTAGGCAACTATGTTGATGGAGATTGTGGAGGAAATATTGTTGCCAATCTAAACTGACTGGTGTCTGCAAGTGAGGAAATCAAAGATCCAATTGTACAAAGAGATATTGAGCCAAGGTCTTGAAGCTTATTGATTAGTTTTGAGGGGATGATGGTATTGAATGCCAAGCTGTAGAAAATAAAGAGCATCCTGATGTAAGTGTAACACCCTGGTTAAGATTCTAACTGCTGTGCTGTAGGTTATTTCAGTTTAGCAGTCTGGAGGAGTAGTCTGTTTTGCTTTCAGCTTGTTTGGGTTTGAGCTAAGATAAGAGGCTTGTTATTCAATTTAGAAATGTGCTGGCAGCCAATCAGGATTGTGTAATTGGGAGAAAGTTCTGGAGAATGCTGGGTCTTTGTTCTTTGTTGGTGGGAGCTGGAGGAAGACGGGGAAAAGATGGTTGAGGATGCCGTTCCTGTTGCTTTGTACAGATGAATGGCTCCAAAGGAGGAAAAACCAATACTCCCGTGGGAGACCCGTTGGTTCGAGATGGATTGCGAACGACATTCAGAAGATGGTATGTGCTTTCACACAGATTGAGGCCCCAGCAAATGAGTGACAGAGAAGTTCAAGATGAGCTTCAACTTATGTGCATAGCTGACTGTTTAAGAGTAATGGGCCCTTTTGGTTTTTTTCTTTCCATCATTTAATAACTGTTGGCTTAAATTAACTTTCTCAGATATATTTCTTTATAAATTGGATGTACAATCTGTTACTTCTTGCCAGGGGCAGTAACTGACATGACATCTGCACAAACCAGGGTTTGGGTGGGTGAGACATCCCAAACCCACAGATTTAGCAGAACCAAAATTGTGTACATCCTAACCTAGACGTATGAAGCCAATGAAAGGTGGGTTATCACCATGGAATCCAGTGGCTGCTAGCGAAGGGCTAATGAGCCTGTTTTCCAGAGACAGCCCAGAATTCCAGAGTTTCATTTGCGTCTTGCCAGAGTCTTGAGTAGTTAGGATGGTAAAGAAGATGTACAGTATACTGTACTTGCCTTCATTGCTAGGGTGTTGACTATAAAAGTTAGGAAATCATGTTTCAGCTGTAAGAAGCTCTGAATGGGCCACATTTGGAGTTTTGTAGTTCTGATCACTGCAATACAGGAAGAATACGAACACTTTGGAGAAGTTCATCGGGGTTATAGCAATCAATGTGTCCTGCGATTACAATGACTTACTAAACTCTTTGAGGCATTTTTGACAACAATATTTTTAAGTATTATATTTTGTTCAGTAAAATCATAAGATTCAAAAAGAATCAAAAATGTCTATCTAATAAAATAATAGTATCTTTCAAATTGTATGGCAATTTCTCGGAGTTAATTAGAATTCATATCTCTCCAGGTTGATCAGATTGTATTTCATGGACAATCCGAACCAGAGCTCACAGGTATACCACAGTACAATTGCAAGTTGATTTTCTCTAGTACATGGAAAGCAGTAAAGGTGTTCCACATCCCTCACATTAGCAACTTCAGACAATGTTTCACACTGAGCTACTGAAGGAGCTTGGACAAAGATATAGGTATTGTAAAGCAAACAGTAAAGAAAAGTTTGAGATGATGAAACTATGAGAGCTAAGGAAGGATGCTGAGGAATGTGTAAAAGTTCAAAAGTGAAGGAGTAAAGACATCTTGCCCCACTGAACTTATAAAGGAGGGAGGCAAAAGGAAGAAAATTACAGGCCAGTTAGCCTGACCTCAGTGGTTGGGAAGATGTTGGAGTCTATTATTAAGGTTTCAGGGTACTTGGAGGCACATGATAAAGTGGTCTAAATTCAGTGTGGTTTCTGGACATAGAGCCATGGAGAAGTACAGCATAGAAGCAGGCTCTTTGGCCCATCTAGTCTGTGCCGAAACCATTGAAACTGCCTACCCCATTCAACCTACACCAAGACCATAGAACTCCATACCCCTTCTATCTCTGTACCTATGCAAACTTTGCTTAAACGTTGAAATCGAGCTCGCACACATACCAATTGTGCTGGCTGCTCTTTCCACAACCTCACGACCTTCTGAGTGAAGAAGTTTCCCCTCCTATTCCCCTTAAACTTTTCACCTTTTGTCCTTAACCCATGAGCTCTGGTTGTAGTCCCACCCAACCTCAGTGGAAAAAGCCTATTTGCATTTAGTTATCATAATTTTGTGTGCCTCTATCAAATCTCCTCTGAATCTTCTATGTTCTGAGGAATAAAGTCATTTTCCCTGACTAGTACTGCCATCCCTCCCCTCTGCCACATCTAAAACAAAAGAATCCCAGAATATTGAGCTGCCAGTCCTGCCCTTCTTGCAACCAAGTCTCACTAATGGCTACAATATCATAATTCCAGGCATTGATCCCTGCCCTGAGCTCACCTGCCTTTTCTATGATACTTCTTGCATTGAAATATACACAACTCAGGACACTAGTCTCACCGTGCTCAACTTTTTGATTCCTGACTTTGTCTGAGATTTACCAACATCGGTCTCCACAACCTCACCCTTAACTGCTCTGGCACTCTGGTTCCCATCCCTCGACAACTCTAGTTTAAACACCACCGTGCAGCATTAGCTAACCTTCCTGCTAGAATATTAGCCCCCTTTTCTTTCAGGTGCAAACTGCTTCTTCTGTACAGGTCCCACCTTCCCTGGAAGAGAGCTCAATGATCCAAAATTCTGAAATCCTTCCTCCTACACCAAATCCTTAACCATATGTTAAACTGTATAATCTTCCTAGTTCTGGCCTCACTAGTACGTGGCATGGGTAGCAATCCTGAGATCACAATCCTGGAGGTCCTGCCTTTTAACTTCGAACCTAACTCCCTGAACTCCCTATGCAGAACCTTATCACTCATCCTACCCATAGTACCTGCTTCAACCACAGCCTCTGGCTGTTCACCCTCACACTTGAGAATGCTAGGACTCGATATGAGCTGGTCTGGACTCTGGCACCTGGGAAGCAACGTACCGTCTGGGAATCTTGTTCTCGTCTACAAAACCTCCTTTCTGTTCCCTTAGTTAATGGATCCCCTATCACCATAGCTCAGTCCTTCTCCCCCTTTTCCCTCTGAGTGGCAGATTCAGTGTCAGTGCCAGTGCGCTGTGAATTTCCTCTGCTATGTCATCCCCACCCCTCCCCCCCCCCTCCACAACAATATCCTGTTGTTCTGGGGGATGGCTACAGGGGAACTCAGCACAGGCTCCTTAACCACTTTCCCCTTTCTGACTGTCACCCAGTTTCCTGTGTCCTGCACCTTGGGTGTAACTACCTATCTATTACTCTCTCTGCCTCCCAAATGATCTGGAGTTCATCCAGTTCCAGCTCCATGCCCTTATAGTGGATTGTTAGAATCTGTAGCTGGATTCTAGCATGTAAAGTTGCCCAAACAATCAGTAAGGTAGAATCCTATCAACAATAATAGAATGTAAATTACCAAGAACTTGCAAGCTAAATTTAATAAGTGTGAATCAGCATTGTTTCAGAAGAGCATATTTTCCCCTTATATGTACTTGTAACCTTGTCTGTAAATAGATTCAGATATTTTATATTTATCTTTGGGCAATAGTGCAATTTTCTTAAAATGCACTTCATTGTGATCCATCTCCTTATCCAAAAATTGATCAGATAAAGATAAAATGAATTTATTGTCTGTCGTGGTAAGGACTAACTTCTCTATTGTGCACCAATTTAGCACAATTTGCAGACTATTTGAATCTTTATGTACAGTGTTATACCGCAAGATTCCAATATGTGTAGTGTAATTTTCTAAACTCTCCCTTTAGTAAACTTTGTAAGCACACCCATAACAAGCAAGGTACTGGAATTAGCTGAATGCCCAAAACAATCTGTATTAAATCAATTACCTTCCTCTAAGCGACAGCCTATTTGTGTAAACAAAATGACTGTAAAGGCATCTCTTTGAAAGCTGCAAACTGCGTGCTGTGCTTTGACTGGAGATGCAGTAACACAGCTAATCACGCTCTGTTAAAGTGGTATAGATGGATGGTTAATTTCTCGTAAGTGGAAGAAGCAGCTTTACTAAATGTGCTTTTAAAGATGCTATTATACCAAGTGTTTTTTGAGACAAATTCCACCATGCTAATGTAAGCCAGCGGTCATATGGACTTCTTTCTCTCAGTGTGGATTATTGTGCTATTATCCAACATGTCTTGGAAAATGTATTTATCTGAAAATTCTATCACACTATGTTGCTTTTGAAAAGTCAAATGAACCGCTCTGTGAATTTCCAGTTCAATTCCTAGCTTGGATTGCAAAGAACCCGCCATTGATGTGTAGAATTTGTATTTTGCCTCAGATTCTGCACCTCTCAGAAATCTGACTGACAGACAGACAGACAAACAGACAAACAGACAGACGTACTTTATTGATCCCGAGAAGAAACTGGGTTTCGTTACAGCCACACCAACCAAGAATAGTGTAGAAATATAGCAATATAAAACCATAACTAAATAAATAAATAAGTTGGTCATGCCAAGAGGAAATAAGTCCAGGAACAACCTATTGGCTCAGGGTGTCTGATACTCTGAGGGAGGAGTTGTAAAGTTTGATGGCCACAGGTAGGAATGACTTCCTATGATGCTCAGCGTTACAACTCGGTGGAATGAGTCTCTGGCTGAATGCACTCCTGTGCCTAACCAGTACATTATGGAGTGAATGGGAGATATTGTCCAAGATGGCATGCAACTTGGACAGCGCAAATAAAATAAGGGTGAAAGCGATCTGATAACTGACAAACACTGCATTTGAAATATCCTTTAACTGTAGCCAAAAGCAAGAAAAATAGCCATTGTGATGTAATCATAGCTACATGATCTGGCCCTCTGGTGTCATTATACTCTGTTCTGACCAGTTCTCTCAATTTCCTACTGGAGGAAAGAGCACATCACATCAATGGCGGGTTCATTGCAATCCAAGCTAGGAATTGAAACCCTGCAAGCTGGATGCTTTCATCCTAAGAAAATGTGTAATAAGAAAAAATATTGGACTGATTAACCAACCACAAATGTAGATTTGGAACACATTCAACTTTACAAAGAAATCACAGTGAATGTCAAAGGCAGATCTTCCATTGACACCCTAACAACACTTGCCCTTGGATCATGTTATTCGCTCCATCATTATCCTGGGTACACACCTGCAGAATTGCTGGTTTTAGCTCGGAACCATGACCAGCACAGTGTAAAACAGCACATGGTCTTCCCTGTCAATGCAGTTAGTAACAGTCACAAAGTGGTTAAGACAGCCAGTGAAATCTCACTATAATTGGTACCACTGAAACAAGATCCTCAATGTCACAAATATCCAAACACTCTATAGAAGTATCAATTTTTTTAAATATATCTATTTTAGAAAATGGAATAACTGGAAAATTAAATTTAAGTATATAAAACATTCACATATATAAAATCAAAATTATAAATAAATGCAATTAATTAAATAAACTATAATAAACACAATGACGAAAGTAGTCCTGGGAATCCACAATTTTGGCCCTGAATCCCATATTTCATGAAGTTGGGTTAAATACAAGCAAGCATACCTCATGCTGACTTCCTTCTCCTACCTCCTTCAGCTAATGAATCATTACTACTGTCTGGTAAACAATACTTGGAAGAGGAACTTCAGTGATAATCATCAATCTGGCTTAGAAGGTGGCCAAGTTGGCCAAGGTGTGAAGGACTTGGTTGTCTCACTGGGCCTGCAGCAAATGGAGAGACAATCAACACAGCACAGAGACTTGGCCTCATCATCAGCAAACTCATGAGTCGGCAGTCCATGAAAGTATTAGCAGGCATGACCACGGTGCAGTCCTTGTAGACAGCATATTGGATTTACATCAAGCAGCAACAGTATGCTGTTGTTGCAGTTGCCAGATATGTAAGTTCAGGTCCCATTATAATAGCAGTGGAACTTAAATTCCATTAATAGTTATTTTAACTGTTCTAGTAATGACGACCATAAAACTCCTAGATTGCTCTAAAAACCTGCTGCTCATTTAATGGCCATCAAGGTAGGAAATCTACCATCCTTGTTTATTCTGTTCTACGTAGACTCCAAGCCCATTAAAAGGAAATTAACACTTAACTACCTCCTGAAATGTCTTACCAAGCCACTCAGTTGGATGACTACCACTATTTCAGCTTAGGAAAAGGATAAAGCTCAATGGAGTACACAGCTTTGATCTAGACACTGAAGTTGGACATGGTGTTGTCTCTCAGATCAGGTAAAAGTTGATTTTCAGAGTTCAGCAATATCCAGGTGAACTCCATATATCAGGTGCCAGATTCCTCCTTCACAGTCCCCGAGTACATGCCATCCAACTCCCTGACAACATGGTACTCATAGAATTATAGCTTGCAAACCACCAAACACCAATCTCACAATTGCTGGATGCATCCGATTCTATTGGAAGGGTTGACCAAACTGAGGATCCCTAATGCTGACCAGGCTATCTAGATTTTGATCCATGCAGATGTGAACAGCTTTATTTGCTCAAGAATAAAGAATGGGATTGAGCATTGTAGAACCAACAGCAAGCATCCCAGTTTTGACCTTGTGATCAATGAGACAATTGATATGGTTGATGAAGTAGCTGAAAATGGTGGAGCCTAGATTACAGCCTTGAAGAATTCCTTCAGTGATGTTCCAGAGCTGGACTTTGACAACCACAGCAATTTTATCCTCGTGAGGTGTGACTCCCAACCATTGGTATATTTTCCCTTTGATGTTCATTAGCTTCAGCTTTTCTCCATGATGGAACCCTTGATAAAATGGCTTGATGTCAAGAGTAGTCACTTAATTGATCACTGAATTTAATCCTTGATGCATGTTCGAATGAAAACTTTAATAAAGTTAGGATCACCAAATGAGAATCTGACTGAGTCCCATAGATTTTGTTTATCCCATGGACAGCCATTTTCTGATATAATCTGGAGGCATGAAATTGACTGAAAATTGGCTTCCATGAAGATAGGGATCGCAGGAGAAAGCCAAGATGAATCATCCATGCCACACTTCTGACTGAATATAATTTTAAATATCTCATTGTTGTCCTTCGTGCTCAGATATTGATCCTTGCCACTGACGACAATAGAGATCTTGTAATCTCCTTTCAATGACTATTGAAAAGGCCATGGTACTGTGACTATAATTACGTTCTAATGTAAAATATACTTCATATATGTGCCCAGACTACACTAACAATACCTCCCAAACCACCAAAGTGACAAAAGTATCAGGCTCAATGGAAATAGCAACATCTGAATAACCCTTACTAAGTTTGGCATCACTTACACCTCAGTATCACTTGAACCTCCTACGCAACAGCACTGTGGGACTTCCTTCACCAGAAGAGTTGCATCAGTACCTGCAGATGGCTCACCATCCCCTTCTGGATGGCAATTAAGGACAGCCAATCAATGGTGGTCATGCCTATCACAAACAAGAGAAAATCTGCAGATGCTGGCAATCCAAGCCACACACACAAATGCTGGAAGAACTCAGCAGGCCAGGCAGCATCTATGGAAAAGAGTCTGTGGAATTCATTGCCACAGACTGCTGTCCAGGCCAAGGTTGATAGGTTCTTGAAGGGTCTCAGCCCAAAATGTCAACCGTTTATTCTTTTCCATAGATGCTGCCTGGCCTGCTGAGTTCCTCCAGCATTTTGTGTGTGTTGCGTGGTCATACCTATAATAGCCAGATCCCAAAAACTGAATAAATAAATGAAAGAAAGAATTCTTCATCATTTCCATCATAATTAATGGGTTGAATTCAGATGGAGCTAGCACTCCAGATAGGTCATCCTTGAAATGGTGTGAACAATGAACAGAACTATGTTCCACCAATGTCTGTAACTTCTTGGGCTGACATATCCTTTACCTCATCATTGTCTTAAGTAAGGGAAACAACAATGGAAAAGTAAAGTGTAGAAGGGCATGCTGGAATAACACCAGGTGCACCTAAAAATTAGCCACTTTTCTTTAAAAATGTAACATTACTTAGAAAAGGTAGCTTGAAATAGATAGAATGAAACAATTTTCTCCCATTTTTGTTACTGTTGCAGCAAGACTACAATCAGATCAAAGTTTCACAGCCCTGCCAGAACTCAGCCACTAAAGGTGTAGAAAATTAAGCTGCCAACAGAAGGGAAAGACCTCACATCCTCTCCATGCCCAGTGATGGTGGAGCCAAACATATGACTTCCAAAATTAAAGCTGATTAATATAAAACAGTCTCATCCACCTAAGCTTCATGTTGTGGTCCCCACTGTCAGAAAGACAATGATCAATATTTGCCTCTCAACCGTTCCTTGCTATCTGATTCACTCCACAAGAGTGGATCAGATAACACTGGGTTGAGTAGAGAAGTGGTTGGAATCATGAGACCACCAACCAAAAATCTGGACCATTGATCCAGATAAATGATGTAAGAATGTAATGCTGAGGAGTTATAAGGCACTGGTCAAACTGCACTTGGAGAATTGTCAGCAGCTTTAGGCCCCTTATCTAAGAACAGATGTTCTGGCATTGTGCATGTTCTCAAAAATGTTTCTGGGAATGAAAGGATTAATAGAGGAGGAACATTTGATGATTCAGGGCCTGTCCTCACTGAAGTTTAGAAGAATGAAGGGGGAATCTCATTGAAACCTATTGAATTTTGAAATACAGAGGATATGGACAGGATATTTCCTGTAGTGGGGGACTCTAGGACCAGAGGGCACAGACTCAGAATAGAGAAAAGTCCACTTAGAACAGAGATGAGGGGGAGTTTCTTTCTCCAGAGGGTAATGAATCTGTGGAATTTATTGCCACAGGCTGCTGTCCAGGCCAAGACAATGGGTATATTTAAAGCGGAGGTTGATAGGTTCTTGATTAGAGCATCAAAGGTACAGGGAGAAAGCAGGAGAATAGGGTTGAGAGGAAAAATACATCAGCCATGATAGAATGGCAGAGCAGTCTGGATGGGTCCAAATGGCCTAATTCTGTTCCTATGTCTCATGGTCTTGTGGAAAGTGTTTGAATCCTACCATTGTAGCTGGGATACCCAACTAAAACATATTTAGTTCACTACTGTCTATCAGGAAAATAAATCTGTCAATCTAAGCAGTCTGGCCAATATGTGTTCCCTGATCTATCTTTGTCATTGATTCATAACTGCCTCCTCGGTTAAGGGGGACCAATGAATCATTAGTAAATGCTGACATTCCTGTGATGCCATGAATTTAAGAAGCAACAAAGGCATTCATCATAATGACTGCAGCACAGAAAACTAGTGCTCCGAGACTAATCATAAGTATATTGTCTCAATATAGTTATAATACCATTATCTACTCAACAATATGCTCCAGGTGACTGAGCAATGACAGAATACACTATAATTACAACGTATAAATGGCATGTAGACAAGTACACAAATAGGAAAGGTTTAGACAGAGGGATAGGATTCAAACGCAGGCTAAGTGGAAGAACTCAGGCAGGGAAAAGGATCAGCACAGATGAGCTAGGCCGAAAGGACTGTTTCCATAACTCTAAGACAATGATAATTGTAAATGCATGTCCAGTCTACAAAAACAAGGCAAATTTGGCTGGGTTAATTTTTGCCCAATAACGTCAATGATGCTTGGTCATCAACACACTGTTATCGAACAAATGGACCACGACCATGTAATTCTAGGCAGAATTATAAATTTTTTTTCAGACATAAATGAAAGACTTAAATTCCGAGAATGAGCTGAAACCAATTGTCCTTAGCATCAGGACAACATTTGAGTAAATGCAGTATAAAGGATACTTGGTAATGATGAAGTCAGTTGAAATTAAAAAGAAGATTCTTAACTGACAGAATTTTCATAAAGCACTTGGATAATTAATCTGATTTCTGCCATTTGTGCTGAAAAAGTTTTGAAAACAGAATCTGTGTATTGTATTCAGAATCCAGCTTTTTGAAGCAGACTTGGCAGACCATGGGTCTGGAAGAAGCCTTGCTGGTGTGTGAAGTTGGGTGTAATAAAATGTTATGAAAGATTGGCAATACTGACATGTGAGTTATTGCTCCAGGTCACTAAAGGCACTCCAATTAAAGTTAGACTTAACAACTCTGCTGAATCCATTCAACATCCGTCTCTGGAGACGGCCTATCTACTGATATCTACTATAAGCCTACAGACTCTCACAGCTACCTGGACTATTCCTCTTCCCACCCTGTCTCTTGCAAAAAGGCTAAACCCTTCTCACAATTCCTCCGTCTCCACCGCATCTGCTCTCAGGATGAGGCTTTTCATTCCAGGACGAAGGAGGTGTCTTCCTTTTTTAAACAAAGGGGCTTCCCTTCGTCCTCCATCAACTCTGCTCTCAAACGCATCTCTCCCATTTCCCGCACATCTGCCCTCACCCCATCCACCCACCACCCCACTCGGGATAGGGTTCCCCTTGTCCTGACCTACCACCCCACCAGCCTCCAGGTCCGACATATAATTCTCCGTAACTTCCGCCACCTCCAACGGGATCCCACTACCAAACACATTTTTCCCTCCTCCCCCTTTCTGCTTTTCACAGGGATCGCTCCCTACGCGACTCCCTTGTCCACTCGTCCCCCCCAACCCATCTCACCGATCTCCCTCCTGGCACTTATCCTTATAAACGGAACAAGTGCTACACCTGCCCTTACACTTCCTCCCTCACCACCATTCAAGGCCCCAGACAGTCCTTCCAGGTTAGGCGACACTTCACCTGTGAGTCAGCTGGTGTGGTATACTGCGTCCGGTGCTCCTGGTGTGGCCTTGTATATATTGGTGAGACCCACGCAGACTGGGAGACCGTTTCGCTGAACACCGACGCACGGTCTGCCAGAAAAAGCAGGATCTCCCAGTGGCCACACATTTTAATTCCACGTCCCATTCCCATTCTGATATGTCTATCCATGGCCTCCTCTATTGTCAAAATGAATCCAAACTCAGGTTGGAGGAACACCACCTTATATACCGGCTGGGTAGCCTCCAACCTGATGGCATGAACATTGACTTCTCTAACTTCCGTTAATGCCCCTCCTCCCCTCCTTACCCCATCCCTGACATATTTAGTTGTTTGCCTGTTCTCCATCTCCCTCTGGTGCTCCCCCCCTTTCTTTCTCCTGAGGCCTCCCATCCCATGATCCTTTCCCTTCTCCAGCTCTGTATCACTTTCGCCAATCACCTCTAAGCTTCCCACCCCCTCCCGGTCTTCTTATCATTTCGCATTTCCCCCTCCCCCCACTACTTTCAAATCTCTTACTATCTTTCCTTTCAGTTAGTCCTGATGAACGGTCTCGGCCCAAAACGTCGACTGCGCTTCTCCCTATAGATGCTGCCTGGCCTGCTGTGTTCCACCAGCATTTTGTGTGTGTTGTTGCAACAAATCTTTCTATCACTATGTACCTCAAAGCAACCTTCTTTGAGCATGTCCATATCCTACTATCTGCGTGGACGAAGAAGCAAATACTTCATTCACATCACTTTTGCCAGTGAAATATAAATGAGTTCCCTATTCCATTGCAAGATAGAAAAAAATTATTTCATGGTGCTTTCCCAGTGCTCTGTACATTTCTGGATTGTCACTCTTACAGAAGAACACAAAGATCTATTTCTAAATATCAACCAACACAGGAAGAAAAAGAGTAAATGAAGATTCTAAAATGTAAGTTGATCGTACTGACTCAGACTAACTATATTTCATGTCATTATCAGAATGTTGAATGGAAAAAAAGGCTTTTGAAGTATTACTGTTTATCATGCTAGAAAAATAAATTTTGCATGTCTGCACTGAACAGGATTGAAATAATTTATCACTGTTGCATTGGCTTGAAAAACAGCTATGAAATACCAAACAATCTGGCTCAAAGTCTATAAAAATCTGCCTTTGTTCCATTTTGCTAGATACTTAAAATTTCTTGTCTGTCCCGTCCAAAAATTATCATCTGCTCTAATGTTAAATCTTTTCTGGGGGGGTTAGATACCAAGAAACTTTTAGCATCAAATATTGAAAAAGTGCTTCATCTATTAGACTGATTGGGAATTTGTGTTGTATGAAGCCATCCTTGTGGGCTGGTAGTTAATATTTGCTCAGTGTATTCAGCATTATGTTTTTTTTAAGAGATTTTTGTTTCCCATTATCATCAACCTGTGATCCACTCTATCAAGTATGGCAGTAATTCTTAACTTCTGACAAAAGTCAAATTAATATTGAGTATTTTGCACAACACCGACAAAAGAGCCTACTGATGCAAAGCAAGCTATTGTTGGTCTCTGAGATTAAATGAGTACACCTAAAAATATTTGCCTGAACAAGTCTCAGCACTGAATTCAGTGCAGCAAACTGTCCTGAGTTTAGGATGTTTTATCAATGTGATGCACTGGATCTGAAGAATAAATGGTTGGCCATCTTTCTGTAGCTAATGCCACTGCTGAGAATGTTCTGTCTTGTCACTCGGGTCAGTGACTTCAACCACATCAGTAACACGACTGAACGATCTTTCAGGAAATTGGACTTCACATCCAGAGTCGCGATGGTCCTGATGTGACATCTCCCGCAGCTCAGCAGATGGACCTTTTCAGGAGCGGTTCAGCTCATTCCGCTCCCAAATAGATTTCCTCTTCATGTCCCCAGCAGTCACTGGCGGATCCAAGTGTTTCACTGGTATGGCCACTGATTCCTGCAGGCTGACTGTCATCTAAAGATAGAGCAGGAGGCCAGCAGGGAACCTTGGAAGCTGAACATCAAACAGCCAACATCAAAGAACACAAAGGAATTTAAAAAGTAATAAGCAGTGTTATGAGTGATGAACAGACCTGATGGACAATGGGGTGCAGAGTTAACCATTCCCCCCCTCTAAGAACCACGAACTATTACTGTTGCTATGCTACTCATGAGAGAGAGATATGAAACACAGGCAAGCACATTTGCTACAGTTAAGAGGGGGAGAGAAACTGTTGATTTACTGTATTTTGACTCTTCCTGGATTATTTACCTTCCACTACAAGGACTTTACTTTGCTCATTAACATTCCTCAGGAGACAGCAGGAGTGGCCTGATTTGATGGACACGGTCATTCAGAGTTGTTGGATAGCTGAGACCCCGTGAGTGGGGATAAAAGACAGGTCTGGAGAGACACCCTTCAAACACACCAGTGGACACTGACCAAGTGTTGGGAACCCACAGGAAGGTGTGGGCTTTGGAGACCGAACCAGGAGATTGGTCAGTAAAGCTCACAGTGTTACAGCAGGGCCGGTGGGGACTTGTGTGTGTGGCCACTCATGCCAGAGTGACGAGTCCACCACAGAAGAATGGTCTAGCTGAAGACCAGAGGGGTCATAACTGAATGGCCACAACAATACGACGGATTAAGAAAGCCACAAAAGGTTTGCCTGCCGCAGCTGTTGCTGTTACATCTCACTCGCTCTCTCTCTCCAACGATTTCAATACAACCATAACCACCTCAGCATTTATGAACTGAACTCTATACTTTCCTATGACAATTCATTTACCCCTAGACATCGATAGAGCTTGTTTATTATTGATTATTATTATTATTCCTACACTTTTAGGTTTATTACTGCTAACTTGTTTTATATGTATATTTGCATTTTTGATATTGTATTGTATAGTTTACCTTTAGTTTGGTACCACCAGATTCCAACGGATTCTTCTTTCTCTGCTGGTCAGACACCCAGTTACAGGGTATGTAACAGTAGGCTGGAGAACTGTGAAGTCTGTCTTTCACTCACTGAAGCACTATTGGAAAGCAATCAAAGTGAAACTCAAGAAGTGCTTTATCCTTAGAGTGTTCAGAAGGTGAGGGTCAGAAAGAATTCTATTAACTCTAGAAATATTTTCCAGATCTGCTTCCACCACAGTGAATGGAGGTGGATGTAAGTGTTTGCCTTGAAGTCTTCCAAGATCATCTTCCAATCCATTTGTAAAGGTATTTTACCGGAAGCAGGATGGTACATATTCACATTTCTTCCAAAGGGTTCACATGAGGAGCTCTGTGATCAGCAGCCTGAAGGATGAGAACAACTCAGTAATGTCCTTGTAGTTTATCATGTTAGAGATTGGCTAAGTTTTGTACACAAGTCTGCTTCATTGGAAGACCACAGACAAAATAGCCTCCCAGAATGTCATGTCCTCTATCTCAAATAACAGCAAGCATGAAAGTCTGGATCAGCTACTGACACTGAAGTCACTGACAAGTTCCAACCTTTCATTTGAAATTGAAATTTGGACCTGTCAGATCACTTGCTTCTGTTCCCACTACTCATTAATTTCCCACACTACCATCTTCCCCCAACTAAACTGCAAACACAGTTCAAACTACTCCATCACCTGCTGCTACTCAGCTTCAGTCTCCAGACTGACTCTCATGCAAATGATCTCCCTCATGAATTTCTGGAGTGGCCCATGCCATGAATTGCCCCAACCGCACTCTCACAACTCATGCTCATCAACAGCTCTTCCAGTCCTCAGCTACCATTCAGGTTTCATACAGCAGAAACCTGCCCCTCTCCTCCCCACAGTCCTCTGTTCTTAACCCAGCACAAGTTCCACAACCCAGACCTTGACCCAAACAATCTGATTTCCTCTGTACTCCCCTCAGTGGCAAAGTATGGAAATCTGTGGACCGCACACCATACTAGAACTTGTAGAGATGATGTCCAGAGCAAGACATTCATTGGCCAATCATGCAGTGTCCCACACTGAAGTGCTCTCCTCAGCACCATTCAGGCACTGCTTTGAAAGGTCCTTTCTATTTAAACTAATGTAAATTGTTCTATAATTCAGGAGGTAAATAATAAATACATTTTATCATGTTGAAATCACTGGGAACAGAATAAGATGCATTATTCAGTCCCTTGACTATCGAATTGTTATAAATTCTATAGTGATTATTTTGGTTATTCTAGAGAGCAAATCTTATGTCCCACATGAAGTGGGATGAAATATGACTGTTAAATATATAGAGAAGCTGTAAAATTACCACCTTTGGGACAGATGGTGCTGGTCTTCCTATGACAATTCCATAAAGATTAGCCGGTTACTTGCCGTGTGGGTCAGTATATCACGACAAAGGCAGAATAAGCTGGAGGTTGGATGGAAGCAAATCTGAATTGCCTCTCTGCCATTGGACGCAGTTCGGTGACCTTGCATCTACACTTACTGACATAGTCCCTTGGAGTGGCTGGAGATTGAACAGGCAGATGCAGTTAAATGATATGGATTATTTCATTTCACTAATGCTTTTAATTACTTTCTAACACTTAATGTGTTTTTAAGTATATAGATTTTTAACCTCTTCACTTTTCTTATTCAAACCTTACATTTACCTTACATTTAAAAATACTTCAGACCTTTGAGAGCAGAGAACTATCGAGAGCCCTTCACGTTAGACAAGGGTTGGGTTTAATTTCCTCTTTCCAGCACTAATCCCATATCTCTTAATTAATTTTTTTTTAAACTTGTAATATATTCCTTGAATATACTCAGTTACTGAGACTCCATAACCTTCCAGGACAGAGAAATCCAAAGTTTTACTGCCTTATGGGTGAAGACATTTCTTCTTCTCTCTGTACTGAATGCCTAATGCTTTATTTTGCAACTGTGACTCCCTGTTCTTGGCTTCTCAAACAAAAACATTAATTTTTCATCTACCCTGCAATATCCCCAATAGAAATTTGAGCTTCTGTTCCTCAATTTTAAAAGACCTTAACACCATAAGACATAGAAGCCAAGTTAGACCTTTCCGTCCATTGAGCCTTCTTCACCATTTCATCATGGCTGATTTATTATCTCTCTCATCCCCATTCTCCTGTCTGCTCCCCATAACCTTTGACACCCTTACTAACCAAGGACCCATCATACTCAGTTTTAATGACTTGGCCTCCACAGCCGTCGGTGGGAATGAATTCCACAAATTCGCCAACCTCTGTCTGAAGAAATTTCTCCTCATCTCTGTTCTAAAGGGACATTCTTCTATTCTGAAGCTGTGCTCTCTATCCCTAGCCAAACACCTTGCCTTTCAATATTTGATAGGTTTCAATAAGATACCCCTCTTTCTTCTAAACTCCAGCAAATACAGGCCCAAAGCCATAAAACACTCCTCATACATTAACACACATAAAATGCTGGAGGAACTCAGCAGGCCAGGCAGCACCTAGGAAAAGAGTACAGTTGACGTTCTGCTGAAGGGTTTCAGCCCAAAACATCAACAGTACTCTTTTCCTAAATGCTGCCTGGCCTGCTAAGTTCCTCCTGCACTTTGTGTGTGTTGCTCAGATTTCCAGCATTTGCAAATTTCCTCTTGTTTGTCATGTGTTAACCCTTTCATTGCTGGGATCCTTCTCATAAATCTCCCCTGGACCTTCTCCAATGGCAGTACATCCTTTCTTAGATAAGGGACCCTAAACAGCTCACAATACTCCAAGTGCAGTCTGACCAATGCCTTATAAAGCCTTAGCATGACATCCTTGTTTTTATATTTTGGTCCTCTAGAAATGAACGCTGACGTTTAATTTGGAAAAGTCTCGGAAACCAAGCACTGAGAGGTCAGCGTGGGAGAGAGAGACAATTACGTGACAGATTATGGGTAGCTTAGGGCCATGCTTGCAGAATGAACAGAGGAGTTCTTCAAGATAATTGCCAACTCCACATTTGATGCATTAGAAGAGGTGAGCTCAGGAGGAATGATTTATTATAGCAACTTGAAAGAAATGGAGGGTAAATTGTTGTTTCACATGCAAAGTATTTGGGAGCATGAACAGCAGGAAGGGAGAGGGTAAAGTGACCTCTCCTGCAGTGGTACAGTGGTATTAGGGTTGTGGTTAAGTGTGGAAATGAAGAGAGCATCTGAGTGTTTCAGAATGAATAGTCCCTTCAGAATGCTGTAAGCAGGGTGAGGGAATAATTGTTTTGGAGGTACTGGAAAGTGTTAATGATGATTTGTAAAAAGTGGATTTAACACGAATTAAGCTGTGATGGCAGTAAAACAAGCATACGCTTATTTAATTCAAACCGAGAGTCAGCTACTGTTTGAAAAAAGGTCATGCAAAATGTCTGCGGTTGCATGAGTGGTATCAGGAGTGATATCACTGATGTCGTAGATTCAGTAAACAGCACGCAATTAAGCAAAGTTGAGTCTGCCTCGCCATCTGTTGCCTTGTGTTACTGTTGCGCCTGATCCAACCTGTGCTGGAAGATGGCATCTGTTGTTTCAGTGATGCAGCCTGCGAACTCCCCATGTTCACTTTTGCTTTCACCGTGTGCTTCCCAGACTTTACTCTGTGCCAGCGGATCAGTTCAAGAAGTTGACACAGGTTTGAGATTAACTTAATATTCACTCTCCTTATACAATGTAGCTGTGCTATTTGGCTCTGTAGGATGTTAGCAGTGCTCCTGCTATGCTGGGCAGTAAAAAGGGCTATGAAACCACCTACTTCCTGTACCTTCTTCCTTACTTCCTTTGCCAAAGTATCCAGCAGCAGCTAAAGACCTCTTTAATTCCTGCACTACTCTTACTAATGCTTTATTGCCACCTCTAACGGATAAAAATTAGCACAACAAGAAGTAAATCTAATTGTCCTGTTTTGTAACAGATAACATACAAAATGAAAGCATTAGCACATCAGCAAGTGCACTTACAATTGTTAAAAATACTCACTCTCTATAGTAGGTACAGACAATGGGCAGAGGTTACTGTATATTCACAGCATGCCAACGCTTAAAATGAAAACCAACTAGTAAATGCTCTATCTCCAACATAAAAGCATTTAAAATCATATTATGTTTATAAAAGGAGATTTTTCTTTGAATAATAATGCATTAATGTGACATTACTACCATTAATTGTATGAATGCATAATATTGCATATTGATCACCAATACTTTGTTAAATAGGGGTAAAGGACTATAGTTATTTTATCATCCTCAGGCAAAAGTTAATGACATACCACGATGCTTAGAAATTAAAAGCTCAAGTTTTATGATAGTGGTCATAAATAATCAGAAAATGAAGAAAATTAGCTATTAAATATTTTCAGCGTAAATACTAATATTGAACCGAAAGATGACATTCTCTATGTTCGTGGCAGGTTTAAGATTTATCTTTCAATTCTCCACAATTCTTTCAAAAATTTGAGAAAAGGAGCAGAATTTTAATGCAGGATTTGATATTTGAAACTTCCATTTGTGTGACAAGTGTACAATTGTAAAAGATTTTCTCTGCCCATGATCTGTGTATTAGTTACAAAAAAAAAATACCCAAGCAGTCCAGGTACAAAAATAACAGATTCGTTACAGAGATCAGTAGGAACCAGTATGAATTGTATCAACAATTTGGATTTAAAAGTACATTAAAAAGGACTGAATTTTCTTGTGCAGTTCCCTCACTCTCAGATCCATAGGATTTTTTTTTCCATGTCTCTCAACAGTTAAACATATGCTAGGTTTAGGAGTGGCATATTAACGTTTAAATTACTGACCAAAGGCCTATGGAATAATCCCTCCAACAAGTCAATGAATTCAGTAGCAAAAAGGGTGTCTTCCTTGATTTCAAATTTTGGAACTTATGTTTCTTTGAAGCACATGGGTTGTGCAACAAAAGAATAAGGGGTAAAAACTTTGCTACAAGACCAATAATTTTTCCCCTTTGCACATTCCTCATGTGAATCCCTTCGAGAGGTTAGCTAAGAACTGTTTCCAGCAAAGAAAGCAACCCAACACAGTTTCTTCCATGCAGTGAAAAGTCTATGGAGGAACGATAGATGTTGGCCATAATTCAGAAAAGTGCAGCTTGGGTTGGGTTGAGTTGTTCTCAGATCTTAGGAATTTACTTGCAAATATTTCATCACCATGCAAGGAAACATTGTCAGTGCGCTGTTAATTGTGGTGTGTCCTTTGAATGCTTGGGTTTATATACTTATCAATCATCTGATTGGTCATCATATTAGATACTCAGATGTGATGTGGGGAGGAAATCTCATCACTGACTGGTTGCATGGCAAACTTCAGACGTTGTGGTCAGGAATTTTTCCCACATTCTCTTACTGGCTCAATATACTAACAGATTAAAATATATAAATAGGGAGTTGGTTAATCTGTCTCGCAAGCCTGTTTTACTTTTTAATTAAATCTTGGCAGATCTCATAGTAACCTCCATTCTACCTTCACATCAACCCCAGGAGTAATTTTTCACCTCCTTGCTCAACATGTATGCTTTACAGTGTCAGCTGTAAGAGTGGGGTTCAATTTAATTAATTTAATTACCTTAGGAATAGGTAATGCAGGCAGCAGTTAGGGCAGTCGCGTGCTCCGTTTGCAGTATGTGGGAAGTCAGGGCAAGCACAATTGTCTCTGATGACCACACCTGCAAAAGGTACATCCAGCTGCAGCTCCTGACAAACTGAGTTAGGGAACTGGAGCTGGAGCTGGATGAACTTCGGATCATTCATGATGCAGAGGCAGAAATAGACGGGAGTTTCAGGGAGATGGTCATCCCCAAATGTCAGGAGGCAGGTAGCTGGGTGACTGTCAGGAGAGGGAAGGGGAATAGATAGGAAGAGCAGAGCACCCCTGTGGCCGTTCCCATCAACAGTATGTATACCGTTTTGGATTCTGTTAGTGGAGATGACCTACCAGGAACAAGTTGTAGTGGTTGTGTCTCTGGCACTGAGACTGGACCCTCAGCTCAGAAAGGAAGGAGGTAAAAGAGGAGAGCAGTACTGATAGGGGATTCAATAGTTAGGGGGACAGATAAATGTTCTGTGGGAGAGATCAAGATTCGCGAATGGTCTGTTGCCTCCCTGGTGCCAGGAACTGCAATTTCACGGATCGAGTTCTCGGTATTCTCAGGACAGAGGGTGAGCAGCCAGATGTCGTGGTCCATGTGAGGACGAATGACGTGGATAGGAAGAAGGAGGAGGTCCTGCAAAGAGAGTTTAGGGAGTTAGGCGCAAAGTTGACGGACAGAACCTCCAGGGTTGCAATCTCAGGATTGCCACAATGCCACATTTTAGTGAAGCTAGAAATAGGAAGTTAATACAGCTAAATATATGACTAAGGAGATGGTGCAGGAGGGAGGGCTTAATGTTTCTGGACAATTGGGCTTTGTTCCAGGGAAGGTGGGACCTGTTCCGACAGAACGGTTGCACCTGAACTGGAAGGGGACTAACATCCTTGCGGGTAGATTAGCTAGTGCTGCTCCCGGGGGTTTAAACTAGATTTGCAGGGGGAGGGGAACCAGAGTGTTAGAGCAGTTGGTGAGGTGGAGAAGGATAAAAGTTATGTGAGGACTGCTTGTGTGGACAAAAATCAAAGGTTTGTATGTGATAGAAATGTTCTCAGGTGCCAAACTGAAGGGACTGGGGAAGAAGAGTCTGGCTCGCAAATAGAGAAAGATAGGAGACAGTGTGTGAAGGAGGATAGCCAGGAGATAGAGAAGGGACATGCTCAGACTGTAGGTTTGAGATGTATCTATTTTAACGCAAGGAGTTTTGTGAAAAAAGCCAATGAGCTTAGAGTGTGGATCAGTACTTGGAGATATGATGTAGTGGCTATTACAGAGACTTGGATGGTTCAGGGACAGGAATGGTTACTTCAAGTGCCAGATTCTAGATGTTTCAGAAACGGCAGGGAGGGTGGCAAAAGAGGTGGGGGTGTGGCACTGTTGATCAGAGATAGTGTCACCGCTGCAGAAAAGATGGACGTCATGGAGGGATTGTCTGCGTGGGTGGAGATTAGGAACAGGAAGGGGTCAATAACTTTACTAGGTGTTTTCATAGGCCGCCCAATAGTAACAGGGATTTTGACAAGCAGATAGGGATACAGATCCTGGAAAGGTGTAATAATAGCAGAGTTGTCGTGATGGGAGATTTTAATTTCCCAAATATAGATTGGCATCTCCCTTGAGCAAGGGGTTTAGATGGGGTGGATTTTGTTAGGTGTGTTCATGAAGGTTTCTTGACACAGTGTGTAGATAAGCCTACAAAAGGAGAGGCTGTACTTGATTTGGTATTGGGAAATGAACCTGGTCAGGTGTCAGATCTCTCAGTGGGAGAGCATTTTAGAGATAGTGATCATAATTCTATCTCATTTACCATAGCATTGGAGAGAGGTAGGAACAGACAAGTTAGGAAAGCATTTAATTGGAGTAAGGGGAATTATAAGGCTATCAGGCAAGAAATTGGAAGCTTAAATTGGAAATAGATGTTCTCAAGGAAAAGTACGGAAGAAACCTGGCTAATATTCAGGGAATATTTGTGTGAAATTCTGCATAGGTACATTCCAATGAGACAGGGAAGTTATGGTAGGGTACAGGAACCGTGGTGTACAAAGGCTGTAATAAATCTGGTCAAGAAGAAAAGAAAAGCTTACAAAAGGATCAGAGAGCTAGGTAATGTTAGAAATCCAGAAGATTATGAGGCTAACAGGAAGGAGCTTAAGAAGGAAATCAGAAGAGCCAGAAGGGGCCATGAGAAGGACTTGGTGGGCAGGATTAAAGAATACCCCAAGGCATTCTACAAGTATGTGAAGAGCAGGAGGATAAGACATGAAAGAATAGGACCAATCAAGTGTGACAATGGGAAAGTGTGTATGGAACCCGAGGAAATAGCAGAGATACTTAATGAATGCTTTACTTCAGTATTCACTATGGAAAAGGCTCTTAGTGATAATAGTGATAACTTGCAGAAGATTGAAAAGCTTGAGCATGTAGATATTAAGAAAGAGGATGTGCTGGAGCTTTTGGAAAGCATCAAGTTGGATAAGTCTCTGGGCCTGGATGAGGTGTACCCCAGGCTACTGTGGGAGGCAAGGGAAGAGATTTTTGAGCCACTGGCAATGATCTTTGCATCATCGATAGAGACAGGAGAGATTCCAGAGGATTGGAGGGTTGCGAATGTTGTTCCTTTATTCAAGAAAGGGAGTAGAGATAGACTAGGAAATTATAGACCAGTGAGTCTTACCTCAGTGGTTGGTAAGTTGATAGTGAAGATCTGGAGACGCAGGATTAATGAACATTTGGAGAGGTATAATATGATTAGGAATAGTCAGAATGGCTTTGTCAAGGGCAGATCGTGCCTTACGAGCCTGGTTGAATTTTTTGAGGATGTGACTAAACATATTGATGAAGGAATAGCAGTAGATGTAGTTATATGGATTTCAGCAAGGCATTTGATAAGGTACCCCATGCAAGGCTTATTGAGAAAGTAAGGAGACATGGGATCCAAGGGGACATTGCTTTGTGGATCCAGAACTGGCTTGCCCACATAAGGCAAAGAGTGGTTTTAGACAGGTTATATACTGCATGGAGGTCAGTCACCAGCGGAGTGCCTCAGGGATCTGTTCTGGGACCGTTACTTGTGATTTTTATAGGTGACCTGGATGAGGAAGTGGAGGGATGGGTTAATAAGTTTGCTGATGATACAAAGGTTAGGGGTGCTGTGGATAGTGTGGAGGGCTGTCAGAGGTTACAGCGGGACATTTATAGGATGCAAAACTGGGCTGATGGAGTTTAACCCAGATAAGTGTGAAGTGGTTCATTTTGGTAGGTCAAATATGATGGCAGAATATAGTATTAATGGTAAGACTCTTGGCAGTGTGGAGGATCAGAGGGATCTTGGGGTCCGAGTCCATAGGACGCTCAAAGCAGCTGCACAGGTTGACTCACTCAGTGGTTAAGAAGGCATACGGTGTATTGGCCTTAATCAATCATGGAATTGAATTTAGGAGCCGAGAGATAATGTTGCAGCTCTATAGGACCCTGGTCAGACCCCACTTGGAGTACTGTGCTCAGTTTTGTTTGCCTCACTACAGGAAGGATGTGGAAACCATAGAAAGGGTGCAGAGGAGATTGACAAGGATGTTGCCTGGATTGAGAGCATATCTTATGAGGATAGGTTTAGAGAACTCGGCCTTTTCTCTTTGGAGCGACGGAGGATGAGAGGTGACCTGATAGAGGTGTACAAGATGTTGAGAGGCATTGTTCGTGTGGATAGTCAGAGGCTTTTTCCCAGGGCTGAAATGGTTTCCACAAGAGGACACAGGTTTAAGGTGCTGGGGAGTAGGTGCAGAAGAGACGTCAGGGGTAAGCTTTTTACTCAGAGCGTGGTGAGTGCGTGGAATGATCTGCCCACAAATGTGGTGGAGGCGGATACGATAGGGTCTTTTAAGAGACTTTTGGATAGGTACATTGAGCTTAGAAAAATAAAGAGCTATAAGTAGGCCTAGTAATTTTTAGGGTAGGGACATGTTTGGCACAACCTTGTGGGCCGAAGGGCTTGTATTGTGCTGTAAGTTTTCTATGTTTCTATGTTAATTCCCCCCACTGTCTATAAGGAGATAATGGGTTTCCTCCAAAGTTAACCTAGAAGCTTCAATCTTCACTATTGACCCCAGGCCTCACCGATCACGGGACGCCAAATTTTGTTTGTTGTTGCTGCTTGTGCTGTTCTGCTGAATATTATGGGAATGCATGTTGGTGCTGGAATGTGTGGTGACACTGCAGGTTTGTATTGGTTGACAACACAAATGACATACTTCACCATCTATTTCGATTTACATGTGATAAATAAGTGAATCTGACACTGAATCTGAGATGCCCTTCAAGCTCAGTAATATTTAGTCCCCTAGCCCGTCTATTGTGTATGTTTGTGGAACATTGAGGTGGAGAAAGATTAACTTTATTTGTCAGGTGTATATCAAACCATCAAAACATATGGTGAAATGCTTTGTTTTGTGACAACAACCAACACAGTCTGAAATGTGCTGGGGACAGCCTGCAAGTGTTGCCCCACCTCCAGCACCAACATCGCGTGCACATAACGTACTAACACTGAACCGCATATCTTCCAAATGTTGAAGGAACAAAATAAGATTAGGGTAAAATGCAAAGCATTAAATATAAAGATATAAAATAATACAACTGTAAAATGGTCTTGATGTTCAGAGTTCCTGTGTAGCTGTGGCTTTATGCTTGGATTCATTGTCGTACTGGAACACAAATCTTCTCCCAAGTTGCAGCTCTTCTGCAGATTGCATCAGGTTTTCAGCGAGGATTTCCCTGTATTTTGCTGCATTCATTTTCTGGCAAACTGCAGGCGAGATTTCATGTGAGTTCTTTTCAACAGTGGCTTTCTCTTTGCCACTCTCCCATAAAGCTGCGACTGGTGAAGCACCTGGGCAACAGTTGTTGTATGCGCAGTCTCTCCTATCTCAGCCATTGAAGCCTGTAACTTCCAGGGTTATCATAGGTCTCTTGACGGCCTCCCTCACTCGTCCCCTTCTTGCACAGTCACTCAATTTTCGAGGACAGCCTGCTCTAGTCAGATTTATTCTTTCCATTTCTTTTTTTTTTTTTTTTTATGATTGGCTTAACTGTACTCCAAGGGATACTCAGTGACTCAGAAATTTACTTGTATCAATCTCCTGACCTGTGCTTTTCAATAACTTTTTCATGGAGTTGCTTGTCATGTTCTTTTATCTTGATAGTGTAATTTTTGTCAATATACTGACTCATCAGCAGTTGGACCTTACAGATACAGGTTTATTTTTATCACAATTAATTGAACACATTGACTGCGCACAGGTCTCCAATAAGAGATCTCCATTTAACTAATTATGTGACTTCTAAAACCAATTGACTACACTAGTGATAATTTGGTGTATCATATTAAAGGAGGTGAATACTTATGCAATCAATTATTTCATGTTTTCTATATGTAATTAGTTGTGATCACTTTGTAGGGATCTGTTTTCACTTTTACACAAAATAGTCCTTTTCTGTTGATCGGTGTCAACAAAGCCAAACTAAATCCATTGTGATTCAATGTTGTAAAACAATAGAACATGAAAACTTCAAAGGGGGTAAATACTTTTGCTAGATACTGTTTATCATCATTTACGACTGATATTACCATGTACCTGTAAGTATTTGTGTCACCATATTCTACCTCGAGATTAATTTTCTTGCAGGCATTCACAGTAGAACAAAAATATACATAATCAATGGAAAAACTACATGCAAAGTAACAAAAATGTAAATGTGCAAAAGAAGTCAAACTGCGCAAATATGAAAATAATAAATAAATAGATAGATAGGTACAGAAAGCATGAGTTGCAGAGTCCTTGAAAGTGAGTCAAGATGTTGTGGAATCAGTTCAAAGTTGAAGATTTTCACACTAGTTCAAGAGCCTGATGGTTTAAGAGTAATAGCAGTTCCTGAATCTGGTGGTGTGGAGCCTTAGGTTCCTATACCTCCTTCCTGATGGCAGCAGTGAAAAGAGCATGGCCTGGAACTGGATGAGGAGGTCCTCAATGAGACCTTGGTGGTGAATACTGTTTCTTGTGGCAGTGTTCCTTGAAGATGTGCTCAATGAGTTCAGTTTTCTTTCCTTAATTCGGTTTGCATACAGTACTTTGTCTGTGCCAATTAATGTTGGGCATGCAGTTACCTTGGATTTTATGTACACATTGGCCTGAGAAGAAGTAGATCTGTGCTTAGCTTTAAGTCAGTTGAGAAACACTAGGCTGAAGCCTTCAGTTTATTCCTTTGTTTAATCTTTAAACTGTAAATGGTGCCTGGTTTTGCTCTTTGGAATAAGTCAGCTTCCATCAGTTACCAAAAACAACAAGGCTTCATTTCCCTGAATGTTACCATTACCACACATTCAAAATGTGCACCGCCTCTTGTGACTTCTCTTCTGCATTGCATTGGCTGATGAAGGAGTCGTGAATTCCATTTACTATGGTAATTCTGAACCACTCAGGCACTCCCAACACAGATCTGATTGACTGAAATCTTGATTTAAAATACCCTTCTCTTTTGTCACACAGCTTGCTTATCTCTTCATGCAGTAAGCTATTATCTTTTTTTATTCTGACAGTCTGGAACAAACCCCTATTGCTAGATTTGTTATTTTCATGTAAAAATATCAAACCAGAATAGCTTGTTTTGTAGTTTTTCACCTCCCACATGATCAAAGTTTTTAATCTCCCAGATGTCCCTGATGTTGACTATTTTCCAGCTTTCCTCAGCATTTTGGACACTGATACGATGATTTTGTTTGAGACTCACTCTGATAATATATTATGGTCTGCTTCCACCAGCTAACTAAATATCTAATGAAAACTGCTTCTAGCATTTATATTTAACCTTTCAGAGACATACCTTCTGTGCCTAATAACACTGAGTGTACCTCTGTTGCTTTATGCTGCTGTAGACCATCCATTTCAACTTCAACTAGTCAGGCCATTCTCTTCTGACCTTTCTCATTAACAAAGTATTTTTGCCCACAGAACTGGATTACTTTTTGTTTTTCACACTATTCTCTGTAAACTCCAGAGACTGTTGCGTGTGAAAATACTAGGAGGTCTAGAGTTTCTGAGATACTCAAATCACCCCATCTGGCACCAACAACTATTCCACCGCCAGAGTCACTTAGATCACATTTCTTCCCCATTCTGATGTTTGGTATGAGCACCAATTATTCCACTTGACATGTCTGTATGCACGTATACATTGAATTGCTACCACATGATTGGCTGATTAGATATTTGCATTAATGAGCAGGTGCACTTATGTACCTAATAGTGTGGCCACTGTGAATATACTTTTCTTTAGGATTTTGTAAGGCTGTTTCCTAAAACTAGTTATAATATTTATCTCTGCATTAAATGTGCATTTGTTAATATTCATCTATAATCTCCATCTCTTATTAATCATATATTTCTGTGCATGAACCATCTCTTTTCATCTTTATATTTCATAACTCATAGTTCTTAATTGCTCTGTGGGAGGCCATTCAGCCTATGAGTGAAGTCAGAATATTGTCAACAATCCTATCCCCCCACTTATTTCCCAATAGATTGTCTTAATGGTTGTCTCTAAGGCTCTTATTAGACCCTTTTAAACATTGTTTATTGTCTCATCAGTATCAGTTTTGTATCCCAAAGGTATTATGTGATGCTTTTATATCAATTTGTCATTAAATTTCCTTGGAGAGAAATCCTTTATCAAATAGATGAAATTCAAGATTCAAGATTGTTTAATGTCATTTCCCTGCCCACAAGTATAAAGGAGAACAAAATTATTGTTACTCTGGCTCCAATGCAGCACAAAAAATACAAAAGATAAAGAACACAATGTTAATTAAAAACACAATAAATATAAATATATAAGATAGCTTAAATATTGTACATGGAACAATTCAATGTACATAAAGAGACACTAGGCTGTCGATAAGGAGTGTGAGAGGAAATAACAAACTATTGGTGGTGTTGGTGGGTGAAGGTGATGATCAGCCTTACTACTTGGGGAAAGTAACTCTTTTTGAGTCTAGCAGTCTTGTATGGATGTTACATAGCCTCCTCTCTGATGGGAGTGGAATAAACAGTCCATGGGCAGGGTAGGTGGGATCCTTCATGACATTAGTGGCACCTTTCTGTATATAAAGTATGTGTCCTTGATGGCAGGTAGGCTGGTGCCAGTGATGCCTTGGGCAGTTTTGACTCCCCTTCCTACTTGCTGCAGTGCTGTTTCAATGCCAAGCAGTGGTGTGGTGTGTTAGGACACTCTCTGCTGCATGACTTGAGTCTGGATGTGCAAAATCCAGCTCCCTTCAGCCTCCTCAGAAAGTAAAGGCATTGGTGAGCTCTCCTGGCTGTGCAGGATGTGTTCAAAGGTTGTGAGTGATGTACACTCCCGGGAGTTTGCTACTATTCACAGTTTCCACTGCTGTGCCACCAATGTAAAGGGGGGGGCGGGGTGTGAGTTCTCCTAAAATTGATAACCACCTTCTTTGTCTTTTTGGTATTAAGGAAGAGGTTATTTGCCTGACATCAGGCCTCGAGCTCTTCCACCTCCTCTCTGTAGGCTGTCTCATCCTTGTTGGTGATGAGCCCCCCCCCCCCCCACTGTTTTGTCAATGGCGAATTTGACGATGTGATTGCTCGGGCGTCTGGCCACACTGTCACGTATGAGCAGAATGCACAGCAACAGGCTCAGCACACTGCCCTGGGGACATCCATCTTGAGGATGACTCGGATGGAGGAGTGGTTGTGCATTCTGACTATCTGAGGTCTGTTTGCTTGCAAGCCCCACACCCAGTGGTATTTAGACCGAGAAGCAGGAGGTTGCTCACAAAAGGCTGTGGGACAATAGCGTTGAGTGCCAAAATGAAATCCAGAAATAGCATTCTGACATAAGTGTCCTTGTTTTCTAGGTGTGTCAGGGCAGATGCATAACAGATGCTATGGCTCCTGTCGTAGAGCTTTTCTATCAGTACGATAATATTCATTACAGTAAACACACCTTTGAGCTATATTCTTCAAAACTCAGGAGGGGAGTAGTTTGAAGAATATGTTCAAAATTAAAGGTATGTTTATATCTTACAAGAAGAAGTGTTCTTTTTTCATATTTTTCAAAATTTCCTTTTGAGAATGTGAAGAGGGTAAGGGGTACGTGTAGAAGGGGTGGGTGAGGGGTAAGTGTAACAAAATATGTAGACAGGACCAGGGAGAGGATACGTCATTGGGGAAGTGTAGGAGGACAGGGAAGAGGTAGCTAAAATAAGATGCCAGACAGCATGTGGCAACCACAAAGAAGAGGAACCTTGTGATCACAAGACAATGTGTTCGGCAAAGTATTTTGAACTATATACTATTTCAAGTGTTTTCTTGCATCCATACCCATTCCAAGTATTACGCTTGCATCTATGCTTATTCCGAGTATTTTGCGTGCTTAGCTATGTAATAACCAATCAATTGATGGATTTGAATCGGTAACCATATTTGCAAATGTAGTACCCCACGTTTGGGTATAAGTATGACCTTTGTAAACTGACAAATTGGGAGTTGGCTACCTTACGCCCGAAGTCCGTCGGGCTGCGAACTCCTCTCTGAATAAAAACCGTTTCAGAGGTAATTTCGTGTCTCTGGTGTTTTTCCTCAACTGAGCAGGTTAATAATTTCTCTTTTGCCATTCTTATAGAGTGAACAAGGTAAACTGTTTTCTACTGCCATCTTGTGTATGCAATAATCTTTGCATCAGATTAGATTACAGAAACTTGACAATTAATTTGAAAATAATAAATATAAGAAAATAGAGGTAAATTTCAATAAGGAACTATCTTCTAAAATTTTTGTTACTTTTTGGTCAAACAAACACTCTTAAATCTTTTTAAACATTTTTGATTACTTATAGGAAATTTGACAATTGATACATAGATACTTTATTGATCCCAAAGGAAATTTCAGTGTCACAGTAGCATTACAAGTTCACAAATATACAACATTAGAAGAGAAGTAAAAAGAAAAAATTAAAAATAAGTTATCTTAAACAGTCTAACAGGAGGGGAGTTTTTAAACTATGATTAAAAATCTGTTCACTTTCCTGTCAGTCCCAAAATGTTGGCATACACCTTTTGGCTCCGTGGATGTTGTTTGACCTTTTGATTTCTTCCAGCATTCATTATGTGTCATTCTGTAGTGAGAACATTATTTAAAGGATCATCCACTCACATCTACCTGCTGGAAGCTCAGGATTGTATTTCACATGTGTACCAATAACTCTACTGATAAAGTCTCAAATAGCAATGAGGTATTAACACAACAAGATACTGAACGACAATGAAGCACATCTTTGAGATGATAAATGATTCTGTTGGATGGATGGCCGAGAAAACACAATGAATGGCTGAAGACTGCATAGCTGTACAAATAATGAGGAGTTAGCATACAGAAGGCTGCCTAAGAGATTTATGGTACAGCATAAGATGAGATCTCTGTTGAAATTAAAGCTCAAGGGATGAGAAATTTGCTCTTGATCACTAGCAATGAGTGTATGAATGAGTTTCAGTTGCTGATTGCACTTACCTCCTTGAAGTAAATGGGGCTGTGTAGCACTGTGTTGGGATCCATTTAAAATAAACCCGATGATCCTTCTGGTTTCTTCCCCCACGCCACCCCTTCCACCCCCTACAATACTGCACCACCTTCCTGCAGAACCACCAGTCTCACTTTCCGTCCCTGAGACACAGGTTCATTCCAGTGACCCTATAGTTTCCTGCCTACTCCCTTCCCAAACAAACTTCCTTTCCTCCCTATCTTCCAAACTCCCAGGATTCATCCAATCTTCTAAATATCCCAGAATCATGGCAAGGTTACAACTTAATGAGAATCCATTCAACCTATCAATTCCACACTGGCTCACACTAATAAAATGCTCCAGCCCTCTTCTCATAGTAAGGATTTCATGATACCTTTAAGAAGCATAGGTAGGACTAGGCTAAATGTTGTATCTTCTCTGTATGCTGAATATACACATTAGCTCTTCATTTGTGGTCCAAGTAAGATTCAAACATTCATTGATTCAAAAAACATTTATTATCAAAGAGTGTATAAATTATACAATGTTGAGATTTGTTTGCTTACAGGTCGCCACAAAGCAAGAAAACTGAAAGAACCCAATTAAAGAAAGAAAAGACCAACACTCGATGCACAACAGAAATGCGGGAAAAACACAAATCATGTGAACAATGGGAGCAAACAACAACATTCTGAAACAAATTGAGTCCTCAGATCCAAAACTCGGAGCAGCCCAGAGTAGGCCCAAAGCCTCACTTATATGTCTACAAGTACATTTTGTAGATTTGGTATTTCAGTCATCATGTCAACCATTCTTAGACTACTGTTCACATACATGATGATTTAATCTTGACGTGCATATGAGGACCAGCATCTATCTGATCTATGCTGTTATCAAGTATTAGAGACGTCTGCAGCCCAGATTCAATTTAGTCATGGACAAATGTTGCCTAAGAAGCATTCATCTTCTGTACAGAAGGTCAATAGAATTCTATTGAATAGTCAATAAAAATTCTGAACTATTGCAACCAAATAGCTATATCATAAATACGCCCAGAGCTGGAAGGAGATTTCTCTGGTAGATATACATACTGCAAGGGATCAAAGGATATCAGGTGTTACCATGACTGACAAACACTACTTGAGTAAATATAAAGAATTCTACCCTGTTTTGTGTTTGTAATTTATCTTTTGATGCTACTTCCATGTGGTTATAGATTAAGCCATTTCATATTAATGCTGCAGTAAAGGTGGACTGGTAGCCATTCATATTGTCATAGGATGCTCCAGAGCCAGAAGTTATGCAGAAACAATAACACTGACAGATAACATTAAGCTCTGGGAGCAGAAGAGAAAGACCCCAGCAAATGATAGGTTAAGATCTTATCGACAGATTACAGAGTGTTCACCAACAAGGCAAGAAAAATAAAATTAAAAGGAACAATTTATGAGTTGTCCTTTATAGAGTTAGGATAAAAGGATTATTTGTAGCTTATAGATACCCCTAGCTGTCCTGTGGAAATAATACTGCATACATCACATTGCAGCAACAGTGATTGATGTTGTTCAAGTGCAGGGATCTGAATTTGATCCTGATCTTGGGTGCTGGTTGTCTGGAGTATGTATACTTTTTCCCTATACTCCAGTACTCCGGTTTCTTCCTATATCACATTAATTCATTGCTTAATTGGTTACCATATATTAACTCTAATTACCTCTTGGGAATACACACAAAACTGCTGAATCTGTATTGTCCTGGTGCGTGGTTTGAAACTGAAGCACAGCCAACTCCTCCCCTCCCAAACACAAAATGCTACACAATATGTTGAATTCCTCATAACGTTATTTTCCAGGCTACTTTCTGTCACTTTCTTAAATACTTTCTCCTTCTTCAATTGGCAGAACTCATTCCAGAACCTACAGAAATGGGAAAGGTGACAACTAATTTTTTGACCGATTTTTATTGCATTTAGTGGGGTCATCGGGTCCTTGGGATTTATCTGTTTTCAGTGTTCTCAACTTCTCTCCTATCTTTTTAATTAATACTAGTGACCTCATTCTCGTTATACCCATGGTTCATCTGTATTACTAAGTTTTTGCAGTGTAAACAAGATAAGTATTTATTTATTTCAGAGCCAGAGACTGGTTTTGTGTCACTGGCACATGGTCATGAGATTTGTTTATTTGTCTAATTAGCTCTTGGGGATACATAATCTGGATCAGCCAGATGGGATCCGAAATGCATTGTCTAGTGCAGGTTTTCTCAAACAGAGTTCCGCGAGAGATTGTAATTAAAAAATTAAACATTGTTTTTTGAGCTTAGGGTAACGCACGATGACAATGCTTGCAGTGGGGAACAGTGACCAAGCAGCACTCCCATTAGCAATCTCATTAAAGGTCTCTCAGCCCTGTATGGCAGTGTGGAGTTGGACTGTACTAATTTGGGTGAGTCCATTCTCATTTTCTGACGTGAGATAGAGGAGGTCATTGATAATTGGTGAGTGCGTTTTTGCATGGAAGGGAAGATGGTAGGCTGATAATTGTTGAGTGCTGTGTTCCACAGCAGAGAGGACTGTAGTCTGGTAATTTGTGACCGCTGTATTGCACAGAACGAAGGACTGTAGGCTGGTAATTGGTAAGCGCTGTACTGCACAGAGGAGAGGACTGTAGGCTGATATTTGGTGAGCACTGTATTGCATGGAGGGGAGGACGGTAGCTTGATGAGGAGCACAAAGTGCGTTTTCCATGCATTGAATGGACTCATTCAACGTCAGCCTCTCCCTCCCGAATTCCCCCCCCCCCCAACTTCCGCTGACTGACTTTTGGGAGTGGACATACTACCAGTATAGTAGAAAACTGAAGGCACATTTTCATTCTAAAGACGGTCCAGTGTGGCGATTTTTGAAGGGGAGGTGTGAGATGGAAGAGGAGGATTCTGGGCCTAGGCCTACGGATAATTCTGATAAAGGTAATGATGAAAAATTACAATCTTCTGGGTCATTTCACTGCACCAGTGCAACAACAGACACAAAAAAAAGTCCATCTTTACAATGAAATTATCGATTTACAGGGACCGGTGATTCAAGTTGTCCGATTCCATTCTGCCTAGTCTGTGCCAAACAGCTTACAAATACAGCAATGGCTCCGGCAACATTGAGAAGACACTGAACTACAAACCACAGACATGTGACACTTAAGTGCTGATTATTTTAAACAGTTATTGGAATCTCAAAACAAACAGATTAAAACATTTGAAAGTATTGTCACAGTCAGTAAAAAGACTCAGGAAGCAACTTATTTTGTTGCTTTAAGACCAGTTCACTAGAGAATGTTTAAAAAACTGAAAACCTGGAAAAAGGGCACACCAATATCCTGCTACGTGCAGAAATCTGGTGGCTTAGCAAAGGAAGAATTCTCAACAAGGTGTTTGAGCTGAAAGGTGAATTGCAGGAGTACTTTCAAGAAAATAGTAGGCCAGATTTTGCTGAGTGCTTTGAAGATGAAGAATGGCTGCAGAACTAGCCTACTTGGCAGACATTTCCATCATATGAACCAGTTGAACAAGTTTCTGCAAGGCCCTGGAGAAAATGTTTTGACTTCAAGTGACAAGATTCTTGGATTTAAAAGGAAACTGAATCTTTGGAAAAATCATGTTACAAAAGGAAATCCTGAAATACTACTACTTGAGCTTGAGAGCAAGGAAGGATATCATCAAGTTTCAAGTCTTATTGAAAACCACCTGGAAGAACTGCAGAACAAAATTCAACTGTATTTTTCCTCCCTTTCAACACAAGTTGGGTGAGGGACCCTTTCTTTGAATCTCTGCTCAGCCTAAGAACTTGACTTCGAGAGAAGAGGAAGAACTTTCTGAGCTTCACTCTGATCAGACACTCAAGCTGCGATTTACTTACCTGGCCCAGGATAAGTTCAGGATTTCTGTGAAAGAAGAATATCCTGCAATTCATAGGAAAGCAATGAACATTTTGCTGCAGTTTTCTACCTCTTACATGTGTGAGCAAGCTTTTTTATTTAACAAGCATCAAGGGCAAGAATAGAGTTGTCTCGTTTCATTTGAAGGTGAATCCATGTGCTTATCTCAAGTTCGACCCAGAATTGAGAAATGTATTATGTTTGCTTTATGAGTTTTTTAAATTTATGAAAGGTTAAAAAGATTAATTTCAAGAAAGGTAAGCTAAAATCCATTCTCTACTCAAAACAGCATTGTCAATTATTTTTGGATTATTATATCTACAACTATATCTGTTATATCTCACGTTAACGTACCGTGAGATGTTCCCTGACACCTGACAGTTGTGTCAAGGGTTTGAAAGGCTTAGCCCCGCGTATGGATACAGGACACGTTGCACGGACAGCAGCGCTTCTCGTCTTTTGTCCTCCGGGCAGTAGCTGGCGCTGCTGAGTGAGAGTCGCGATCCCGCTCGTGGTCGTTATCGCGAGGCTTCGTGGTGATTGACGTGACGGTGGAGAGCGGTGCTGTGCCAGTGACCCGGGAACGCGAGAGCCCGTATTCGGTGTCACAGCAGCGGGGACTCGTCCTTGACAGAAAATGACGACGGTGGAGGAGCTGTACCGTAACTACGGGATACTGGCGGACGCCACGGACAACGTGGGCCAAGTGAGTATGGCAGGGAGGGAGGAGGAAAGCGGCAGGCCCTGAGCGCGCCTCGGCCGCGCAGGCTTCCCGGGGAGGAGGAGCCGGCTGAGCTTCCCACTGTCTTAAACAAAGCGGAAAAGATCCGTGCCCGGCTGGTCGGGTTGTAGGCGACAGCTGCTGCCCTGTGCAGGTGCTGTTCCCTGGACCTAACCCTTCCCCGCCTGTGATTTGGTAGACTGAGGTTTGAGATCGGGGTGCGCTACTACTTGCCTGCAGAATTGTTGTTCATTGTAGTACCACATGGTTGGTCGCAATAGTAATTTCAATATGAGTGAGATAGTGTAATTTAATACATTGTAAGTCCTGTTTGTGTGCGACTTGGGATACATAGCCAACAATTTTACAGATCCGGTATGTTAGTTCAAAGTGCGACAGTCAATCATGTAATGGATTTTGCTTTTAAGTGTTTGTCCACCAGGAGAAGAAAGGGAGTAAACAGGCAGTGCAGGGTTCCCCTGTGGCTATTCCCTGAACAAGCATCTATCTTTGGAGATCCGTGGGGGGAAAAGAACTGAGCTATCGGGATACAACAGCAGCAGCCAGGCCAGTGGCATTTTGGTCGACTCCGAGGCTCAGCAAAGCGAAAGTGATTAAAGACTTGGTGGTGAGGGCGATGAACCACAGTTTCTGTGGCTGTGAAAGAGATGCCAGGATGGTGTCGCAGATGCTAGGATCCAGGATCGGTCAGAGATGGGTAGAAAGGGGGTTCACTTTGAAAAGGGATTAGCCAACAATTGGTGAATCTGTGGATTTCATTGCTACAGACGGCTTTGGAGGCCAGGTCATGAGTTGTTAGGTTCATGATTAGTTAGGGTGACAAAAGTTATGGGAGAAGGCAAGAGAATGGGGTTGAGAGGGGTAATAATCATTCATAATGGAATGGCAGTGCAGACTCAATGGGTTAAGTGGCCTAATTCTGGTGCTATGTCTTGTGGTTTTCACCCATTTCGTGGAACATCATTGACAGCTATTATTTAATTAAGAACAGGTGGAAACCATTTTGTTACTTAAACCCATTCTGTCATTCCATAAGTTTATAGACAATTCCTTTGTAAACTCTATACTTTCCTGCTCTCTCTGTGTGATTTCCCTGTTGTTAAAATATCTTTTATTCTGTACCATTAACGTATGGAAAATACAAATGATTTGCAATCCTGCGAATATAAGTTCCTCTTTATCTCTGTCTGACGTGTTTGGCCATATATACTGAAAATCTGCCCGTTTGTTTTGGGTTCTGCCACTAGAGGAACATTTGGCACCCATCTTGTCAATGCCACTCGGAATCTTATGCTTTAGGAATATCATCTCATTCTAAACTCTAATGACAATAGGTTCAACTTTCCTTTATATGACAGCCCCGGCTGTCATATAAAACCAACGTAATGAACCTCCTCTGCACTGCTTTCAATTCAAGATGTCTTTCCTTAAATATGGAGATTAAGGGTAAACATGGTATTCCAAAGGCAGGTAGCTCTGTAAAATTGTATCAGAGCTTTCTAAGTGTTATATTCTGTAGTTTGTTAAACACAATTGTCTTTTTGTAAAAGCACATTGACATGGTTGTACTTGATTTTTTTTTAAAGTGTCCTGCTATTAGTTCTTTGATAATAAGGGTCTATTCTTTCTGTACTTATTCTACTCTTGATCTGAATCAAGTGCCTGAAAGTGGCTTTATTGGAGAAGCCATGCAGAGATTTTGTTTGCTTATATATATAGTACATAGGTGATTTCTATCTTACTCACATAAAAATCATGCACAGGAACAAAAGAAATAGAAGCAAGATTTGGTCAAAAGGCTCTGCTTCTGCTGTTCAGCAAGATCCCAGCTACCTTGGCATAAATTCTCTGCACTAACCTCTCATTATTTTATTCCCTTACAGGTATTTGCTTTCTGTATGTAAGCAGATTGCTTAATTGTAGGTTATCATCCTAGTTATATATCTCTTCAACCCTTTTCTCTTTCATTTATGTATCTTGCCTAATCTCTAATATTGCCAGATACTGCCTCAACCATGATGCAGATTGGAGTTTAACAATCTAACAGATAAATATAAGGATAATTGCCCTATTCTAGCTACCTCTTATTTTGTGTCTATGGCTTTGCGCTGAGATGTCAAGCAGCTTGATCGCATTTAGGCTCTTTGACAGGCAGAAATGATCCTTGTCCTTAATGCTTCTGAGACTGATTGCTTATAACAGGCATCTCAAGGCACTGGAAAAGTGCTGTCTTGACTATTAAGAGTGGTCCAGAACTGTTCTGGGTCAAACTACTTGAGAATTATTAGAGCTGCACCATCCAGGCAGATGTTCATCATGTGTCTGACTTGTGTGTCATAAGGTGGAATAGCCTGGGTTTTCAGGAGGTGAATCAGTGGCCACAGGGTACCCAGTTCTGTCTTCTGTATTGTCACAATATTTACACTGCTCCTCTCGTGATAACTTGCAGGATGTTGCTGATACAGGCTTAGTAATGGTGATGCTATTGAAGATCAAGTTTAGGAGCCAGGACTTTTTTGGAAATGGACATTCCCTGGCACAACTTCTTCCACTCCACCATCAAATTTCTTAATGAACCAATGAACACTACCTCACTAATACTCCTGTACTATTTTTTGAAGGTTCATTGATTAAGTATCCATATACAATCCTGAGATTGTTCTTCTCCAAATAGCCACGAAACAAAGAAGGAACATGAAAGTCATTCGGAGAGAGACATCAAACTCACCCCCTGAACAAAAAAGTGTGGCATCCCAATCATCAACCCCCAAACCACACCTCCCCTCCCCCTCACAAAATGGAACAAGAGCATCAACCCCCACACAAAAACTAACAGAACACAACAAGAACATTCAACTTCCTCTCGCACAACAAAACGGAAAAGGATCGGACAAATTTTTTTAAAAAAACAATTTAAAAGCAATGTCTGAAAACACAATCCATAAGCACAGTAGTCCAATCCATAAACACAGAACCACAATATTCATAGATAGAGAGAGCCATCACACAAGGCAGAGGCCTACCCGCCTGCCGCAGCGAGCCACACAGCATTAGGCCACTCACAGACAAGGCAGGCAGTTGGTGCTGAACTCTCGCTTGCCTTCCGCATTCACTTCAATATCTCAAACTTCCTCGATGCTTTAATTGGTGATTAATGGACACTTTAATTGGTGAAATAGAGTCAAACATAGTCTGGTCTTTAAGTTTCTTTACATTGAGGCCATCTGAGTAGGTGATTGCTCACCGGAATCTTCTCGATACAGCAAAGCACTGGATTGCTCAGTCAATCCCCAAACAGTAAATTGCAGGTTCCAGAAATACATTTAAGATGAAAAACAGACATAAAAGAAGCAAAACAGACATTTCTGTAGACTATCTGGAGGATGTCAGCCAGAAGTTTCTTTCTAACTTACAGTAATTATTTTTTCTTTGCACTGTACCGTTGCCAGAAAACAACATATTTTCCAGGAGCAGAGTAGTGCAGTTGTGATGGCTGAAGCTTTAAAATGGACTGAGGAGTCTGGACTATATACAGATATATTTTGTTGTGTTTATAGTAATATTCTATGTGTGCTAGTACCTGTGAGGACTGGACCTCAAAGCCACAGATTAGCGCAGCGAGAGCCAGGTGTCGGGGCGAGGACAGGGCTTGAAGCCACGTGTCACCTTGTGGACTTTGGGGGACAGTCGACAGATGGTATCGGTGGACAGGGGTGGGGTGTTTCTGGACTGTATGTATGGTTGGTAATTTGACTTTGCAGCTTGACCCTGCAGTACCGCTGTCTTGTTTGTCTATTCATGAATATTCATATATGGTTAAAATACAATTAAACTTGAATATTTCATGATATGTTGGTGATGATGTGCCTGATCCTGATGTTACTTGCTATTATTGGCCTGTGTCTGAAAATTGTCAAAGCCTTGCTGGAAGGAGGGATGGGCTGTTTCATTGGCTGAGGAGTTGTGAATGGAACTGAACACTGCAGTCATCACACTTCCAATCCTCTTAGGGAAGACTCTGAAGACTCACAGTCAGCGACTCAGAAACAGCTTCTGCTCCACCATCAGATCTCTGAACAGTCCAGGAACGCTACCTCCTTATTTTTTTCTGCACTATTTATTTAGTTTGCAATTTAAAGTAATTTTATATATAAGACAGTGATAAGATTTCTGCTGGGAAGAAGGCTGTTGATGAAGCAGCTCAAGCTGATTTAAATCTTAGACGACGCTTTTTGCAACTTTAGCAGAGATGCCATGGTAGTGTAGCAGCATAATGCTATTACAGCTCCGGGCATCAAAGTTCAATCATGACGTCCTCTGTAAGCAGTTTTCACGTCCTTCCTGTGGAATCCATGGATTTCCTTTGAGTATGCCGATTTCCTCCCGGAGTCCAGAGTTGTACTGGTTAGTAGGTTAATTGATCGTTTAAATTGTCCAGTGAATGAGTTAGGGTTAAAATGGATTGCTGGCAACATGGCTCAAAAGCTCAGAAGGGCATATTATGCATGATATCTCTAAATAATATTAAATAAAATAGATGCCCTGGATCTGGGTTTATTTACCTCTGACAATCTCTGGTAATAATTTGTGCAAATTAGGATTCCAACCAGTGATGCCCATTGATTCCAGTTTTCCAGGGCATTCTCACCTCACTTCCAGAATACAGTCCATGTTTGAACTAAGGCTGTGTCCACACTACATCAGATAAATCCATAACCAAAGCTTTTTCTCTTCGTTTTTACCCTCTGTCCACACTAAAAAGTCATTTTCATCCCCAGAATCTGGAATCTGGAGAATCTGGAGAAGCACTCTCCAGGGTGTGTAATTTTGAAAACGCCGGATTGGCTGGAGCAGTGTGGACAGGGTAACCAGAGAAATCTGTAAAGGCTGTCATGACGTGCCGGATCAGATGATGACGGCAGCGTGCCATTTCATTGTTTTCTTGAATGTAACCTAACAATTTCAGAACAGACAGTAATGAGACTGAAGCCAGAAGAGTTAAAAATGTACTCACCAAATACTTTGACCCATAACTTACTGAATGAATAAGTATACTCACTTTGCCCTGTTTCCTGTCCTTGCTCGTATGAAGGTGGTTTACCTATTTATGCAAGTACTTCTCTGACAATAGGTGTGTAACAGCCTTATGTAACATTGCATGGAAATACAAGATAATACTGATGCAGACATGTTTTACACATTTAACAAGGGGTTTTATTAATGCAACAGAGTTTGTCAGTTTTTTAATGTTTGTCATCAGCCAGGTCATACTGTCCATAAATTCCCAGTCAGTTGCCTCCATATGCTCCAGTATATTTATTTTTACTTTTAATTTCTCCTGCGTGAGAGCCAACAGCTGTCCGTCATTTAAGTTTTTCTAGTCTGTAACTGAACAAATGCGCACCAAGTCCTTCACGGCGAGATTCGACACCAAACATTTTGCTTGTTTTCAGTAGATGTGTCCTGCGCATGCTTAGTAGGAGGAGATTCGCCAAAATATCTGCTTTAATGTGGACAGAGATATTTTTAAAAACGCCTAGTGTGGACGCCTATTGTTGCCTCCATATGCTCCAGTATTTGTTTTTTTTACTTCTAAGTCCTCCTGCGCGAGGGCCAACAGCTGTCTGTCTTATAAGTTTTTCTAGTCTGTAACTGGACAAACGCGCAGCAAGTCTTTCACGGTGAGATTTGACACCAAATGTCACTTGTTATCGGTGGATGTGTCCTGTGCATGCCCATTAGGAGGAGATTCGCTGAAATCTCCATTTCAATGTGGACACAGGTATTTTCAAAACACCCTTAGTGTGGATGCCTACCGTTTTTACACAAAACCGTCGTTTCCAAAATTATCTGGTCTAGTGTGGACGTAGTCTGGAGCTAAATGTTCCTGATAAAACCTAACTGTGCATTACTGAGTAGGTAATTGTTAAGTAAAAGCCACTTGATTGCTCTCTTAATGGCAGCTTTGATCACTTTGTTTATAGTGAATAGACTGAGTGATAATTAGCCATCCTGGATCTTGTTACCAGGACATACTGAAGTAATTTTCCGCATTGCTGGATAAATGCTAGTGTTGTAATTGTACTGGAACTAGTTTGGCTGGAAGCGCAGATAATTCTGGAGTACAGAACTTCAGTAGTAAAGTTGGCATATTGTCTAGTTTTTACTGTATCCTATGCTTTCAGCCATTTTGCACTTTCATGTGAAGTTAATTGAACTGCATGGAAACAAATTTCTCTAATGCTGGAGACAAGCTAACATATTTGACACTCTTGGCTAAATGTGGTTGCAAATGCTTTGTTGTTTTAGTACTACATGCTATGCTGAATTATTGTTAATGATGGGAATGTTCCTGGAGCCTCCTGTAGTTTCTTCATCATGTCATTCGTCACTAGATGCCATAGGATTGCAGAGCTATGATCTGATCCATTGTGAAATTGTTTAGATCTGTTTATTGCTTCTTGTTTACTGTTGTGTATGCAACTGATTCTGCACTGCACTTTCAGTAGGACTGTAACTCATCATTTTTACCTGTGCCCAGTGTTGCTTCTAGCCTGTCTTTCTACATTCCTTATTTAAACGCAGTTGATTTTCATGGTGCTGATGAATCTAAGCATTTGACAAGATCCTGGTCTGTTGAATTATTCACTCCAAAAGTTTTGGGCTGACAGATTATTTCTATCCTATTTAGCATGTTTGTAATGCTATATAACACAATGGAGTTACTTCTATATTCAAACACAGCTTTGTCTTCACATACCAGCAAATTTCTACACATTTACAGTGGGGAGCATTCTGACTGGTTGCATCACAGGTACAGGCTTCCCCACCATCGATAACATCTTCGAGAAGGACTCTCACCATCTGAGTCATGCCCTCCCATTACTACCATCTGGGAGGATGTACAGGTGACCGAAGTCCATGCTCCACATTTTCAGAACAGTTTCTTCTCTGCCATCAGATTTCACTTTACTCCTCTCACTATTTCTTTTGTTGTATTATTGTAACGTAATAATTTGTTATAAATTACAATATTGCTGCCACAAAACCTAATCCATCAACAGATGGATGAAAGTAGATGGTACTTGGGAGGCAGCTCCATGCACATATTTGATCTAATGCCATGAGACCTCATGGAGTCTGGAGCCAGTGTGACAGACTCCAAGTTCTACTCAACATCTACTTGTTTACCATTATGCTTGGTGGATCCATCCTATTAGTGAGAGGAAAAAGTACTCAATAATTACAGTGATGGAGTCTAACATGATGTCTGTAAGGTCTGATTCTGAGAGCAGTTGTTTGATGAGACTTATCTCAATGCATGTACATTCTTTGTAAAGTTGACTACCCTAAGTGCCTAAAGCATTGCCAGGTTTTATACTTTTGCTGTTGACTGTAACAGTAATGGTTGAACTGAATCATCCCATAACCCACTTTAGGCATTTAACTACCAACCACATGAAGAAGGTGTGGGCCAACCTAGATAAAGGTGGTAGATTTCCTTCCCAAAGGATATTAGTGAACTAGATTGGCTTACAAGATAAACTGATTAGTTTTAATGCCATCATTACTAATATTTAGAATTGGGTTTGCCTTTTTTTGCATGTTACAGATTATCTGAATTTAAATTCACTTAATTTAGATGTTTAAAAAAGGTTTTAACAATGAAGAAACTTTTAATAAAGGGGAAGAGCATAATTAGAACAGTCATCTAGAAATCCAATTAGGAATTAAAATTAAAACTCCTTGCCCAGTGCAGATTTAAAAGGCACCTTAATTTTCAAGGGTTTTTAAGAGGCAAGGAAAGTTTGTGATTCAGTAGTAGTTCTTCTATTGCACACATTGGGGGTTGGGAGGGACATCAAGAGTTGAGTGCTTTATGAGTTCGGTCCATGTAGAAAATCTAAAATGATGAAGAATTGTGTGTGGGGAATAGTAAATAATATCAGTTAAATTGAGAGCAAGGGGGAGAATTTAGCTGACAGCAGAGAAGTGGGAAGAGGTGTATAGTAGGTATATGAACTTGAGTGGAAGAGTGAGCAGAAATGTGAATTTAGGACTGGCATGGAGAAATCTTGGAATTGTGGCCTTTTAAGCAAGCAGAGATAGACGTCATTTGCAGAGGCAGCTGACTATGCTTATAATATTGGGAGGTGAAGTCCATGAGCTCCTTATACTTGATGGTTGGGGGGGGGGGGGGGGCGGAAGAAGAAAGCAAATTTTTGCAGTTCCGGAATGCCTCTGGAATAGTAATGGATTTGTCAGGTGAGAGCAGGGTTTAATACTGTCCAGAATAAAGAATGTTCAAAAATTTTCCTCACAAAGCTTGTATTTTTAATAACTTCATGTGTTTGGAAATATCTGATTATATGCTGAAAATATTAAACCTAACAGAGTTATCACTGGAATATCAGTCTAAGATGTTTCCATGACTCTGTAAGATTTCAGGTGTCCAATTCTGTGCCTTCATCTCTAACTCAAGCTTTTACAGCCTTATTATTTTATATGTAAAATGCTTCTCTGGTAGGGAAATTTAGGCAACTGAATTGTATGAATATTTTGTAGGGCTTTGAGTAAATTTTGACTATATATAACTTTTTCCTTTTTCAGTATAAGGATTCGTATCAAGCTATTCTGGATGGTGTGAAAAGTGGTGCAAAGGAGAAAAGATTGGCAGCACAGTTCATTCCAAAGTTCTTCAAACATTTTCCAGAGTTGGCTGATAGTGCTATCAATGCTCAGTTGGATCTCTGTGAAGATGAAGATCTTTCAGTAAGAGTTTATCATTTGTGTCTGTCATAATCTGAAATTTGGTTGTGGGAGGCACAGAGTTTTAAGGTAGAATTCAAAAGGGTTTACACAGGGAGGAAAGAAGGAATTGACTAAGATCATTTTTAATATTTGATTTTGCGTCGTCTACTTGGCAAGGTTTATTTTGTTTCAATACCTTAAATTCCAGTATATTGTTTAATGTAGATAAGGTCATAAAGAGATTTTTTGGCACATTGACCTTCATAAGGCAAAGTTGGAATGCTATGTTGAAGTTGCGTAGGATGTTGGTGTGGCCTAATTTGGAGTATTGTTTGCAGTTCTGGTCACCAGTAAGAATGTAGAGAAAATTTACAAGCATGTTGCCAGGACTTGGCTTGTAGGAAAAACTTGAATAGCTTAAGACTTTATTGGAGCATAGGAGAATGAGGGGACATTTGATAGAATATACAAAATTGAACGATATAGATAAAGGTGAATGTAAGCAGGCTTTTTTCACTGAGGCTGGGTGATAATAGAGCTGTAGCTCATAGGTTAAGAGTTAAAGGTGAAATATTTAAGGGGAATCTTGGGAATTTCTTCACTCATTGTAGTGCAAATTTGAAATGAGCTGCCTGTGGGAGTGGTGGATGAATGTTCAATTTCAACATTTAAGAGAAACTTGGATTATGTACGTGGTTGGGTACGGCAATGATCCATGTGTGGGTTGATGGGATTAGGCGGAATAATCATCTGGTACGGATAAGATGGGCTGAGGTGCTAGTAGTTGTGCTATGTTGTGTTCTGACTCTACGGCTGTTTATATAAAAGGATATTAATGATGAATTATTGTAAGATATTAAAACAAGTAAGAATGAGTGCAACATGTGAATTTATTAAACTTCTAACATTGTACTGAATGTTTTTAGATTCGGCGTCAAGCCATTAAAGAATTGCCTCAGTTTGCAACAGGTGAAAATCTTCCAAGGGTTGCAGATATATTAACACAGCTTTTACAGACTGGTAAGTGGAATATTTTGTCATGAAAGTTTTTTTTAATATAGTCAGTTAAACTTTTATTTTTCCTATGTTGCTGTTCATTTTTTATGTTAATAAGTAAAAATTTCTATAAATGAATTAATATTTAAATTATTTTAGAATTTCACATAAGGAATATCTCATAATAGAATATTATTATTATATTCCACTGTGTTCTCTTTTTTAGGCTATGAAGTTAAGCAAGTTGGATAGAAATTGAAAAACTAATGACTAGCATTAGATTTAACATCTTGCAGGGATTAGCAGGACAGCAATGTTTTAAGTGAACCCATGTCACTGAACTGAGGGATAGAAACAACCTAAAACTTATATCTTGAGGAGTTTGTTTATTAAGGAAATGTGTCTTTTCTGGTTTACTGAATTGTGGCCTTGCAAATGGCTTTTCAACTTTTCTCTGCTGTTTATAGCAGAGTTAGGCCTTGTCTGAGATGGGCCACTGTTCTCCTTGTTGGTGGCCTGATTGGAATAGTGAGGCAAACTAACAATGACAGCAATTAAAACAAAAAGTAGGTAATGCTGATCATGTAAGACATCACTTACAATATGAGAAAATGGTAATATTTTGATTTGAAGACCCTTTGAGCTCAGTTTGTTCTCTTTTCATCAGTGCTGCCTGATATCCAAGTGTTTCCAACATTCAGATCTTATTTCAGATCTCCAGATTACATTTGCATTTTCTGTCACTTATTGCAGAATTTTTGGAATTTAGATAAGGGGAGAGGTTGGATGGGCTGGGCTGGTCTATCCTGGAGTAAAGGAGGATGAGAGGTAACCTGACAGTGTATCAGATATGAGAAGCTTAGTTAGAATATTTTTCCTATCGTAAACAAGAGAGCATAGGTTTAAGGGAAGAGGGATGACTTTTAAAGGACGTTCAGGGCAACGGTTTTTCGCATGGAGAGTTGTTGATGTTTGAAACTCACTGCCAGGGAAACTGTTGGAATCTGATATGGTAATTACATTTAAGAGACGTTTAGGCAGGTACTTGAGTAGGCAAGGAATAGAAAGATGAAATGGCACAGGCAAATGGAAACAAAAATGATAGTATAGATAAGGTGTTCTGTGCTGTACACAAAACAAGACTCTCAACAAAGAAGAAATCTCAGTGTCACTATCAATTAAGGCATTTTTTCAAACAGTAACACAAAATTTATGAACTAAGTTTGTTAGTTTGATAGTTTTCCATACCAGACTTCATAATTACTCAGCATGATTTCATATCTCAGTTTTCAGACCACCTTATCTTCAACAGTTTAATCCCTAGTAGCAAAACAGTGATGAACATTCATAGACATTATTCATAGATCTTTAAAAAAGGTAATTGTTAGAAATAATTTGAAGCTAAGTGCAGCATAACCTTTTATGTTCAGTTAATTAATAATTTGTTGTAATAATTTGGAGGCCATGTGCTAGCATCTGTTGCTGTCCATTCAGAGCAATTTTGAGTTGTATGGTAGTTCAGTGAATCATGTTTGTATTGAAACTCGAAACAACTATAAAAACAAAAATAGTAAAAGGTTCATTGGAATTGATAGTTCCAGAACAAAAAGGAAGGAAGTTTGTAGCACATCGTATTGTACAAAGATTCATCTACTGGAATTTTAATATCAGTACATTATATCTGTTAATTTGATTACTGTTTTCTTAGTATGTGTAGGTTAATTGAAAAGTTAAATAGTCTATTACTGGATCTTACTGCATGTGACAAAGATGTGCTTTTATGGTAATCTTTCAATTGAATAGCTTATTAACTAGTAAAGGGGGCATCAAGACTGAACTGTGGGATAGTAGCCACAATTGACCGGACTAACTTGGGTCAGCAATTAGGATCTTCCTTCTTGGAAAAATACTTCTGTTAATTGAATTTCTTGACTCTACCAAAGTGTAATTTTTCTTACTATTCATAAGTGATGTAGCTTACTAATTTTTTGAATTTGATACAGTCTTTTGTTGGGGAGAGTTTAAACTAATTTGGCAGGGAATGGAATGGTAGGGCCTAGGATGGGGCAGTAGATATATAAGTCAATGGACTGTGTAGTGAGATTGTGAGGAAGGACAGGCAGGCGACAGGGCAAAATTGCAGTCGGGATGTTACTGTAACATGGGGGGGGGGCAAAATTGTAAAGGGTCATAATATAATAGGATGGAAGATGATATATTTGAATACACAGGTATACATGAATAAGGAAGATGATTTTGTACAACAGTTAAAGATTGGCAGGTAAGACATTGGGCATCATTGAGTCTTCACTCGAAGAGGAACATGGTTAGGAACTTAACATCCAAGAATACAAATTGTATCGAAAGGACAGGCAAAAGGGGGTGGGGTTGCTCTGTTGGTTTAAAATGAAATTAAATCCTTTGAGAGAGGTGATAGAGGATCAGAAGGTGTAGAATCCTTGAGGGTAGAGTTAAGTAACTACAAGGGTAGAGAGCCCCTGATGAGAGTTATATACAGGCCACTGAACAATAGCCAGGATGTGGGATATAATTTACAATGGGAGATAGAAAAGGCATGTAATAAGGAAAATGGTACGATAGTCATGGGGATTTCAATATGCAGGTAGATTGGGAAAATCAGTTTGGTGCTGGATCCCAAGAGGGGGTGATTTGTGGAATGATTGTGTGATGACTGTAGAACAGCTTATGGTTGAGCCCACTAGAGGAAAAGCAGTTGTGATTTGTATGTTGTGTAATGAACCAGATTTGATTAAGGAGCTTAAAGTAAAGGAACCCTTGCGAGACAGTGATCATAATATGTTAGAATTCGTACTGCAATTTGAGAAGGAAAAGATAAAACCGGATATATCAGTGTTATGGTGGAATTAAAGGAATTATGGAGGCATGAGAGAAAAGCTGACCAAGGTTGATTGGAAGGGGCACTATCAGGGATGACGGCAGAAGAGCAGTGGCTGGAGTTCCTGGGGGCAATTCGGAAGATGCATGATTGATGCATCCTAAAGCTGATGGAATATTCTAAAGGGAGGATGAGGCAACTGTGGTTGGCAAGAGCAGTCAAAGACAACATAAAAGCAAAAGGGAGGGTGTGTAATGTAACAAATTAGTGGGAAGTTAGAGAATTGGGAAGCTTTTAAAAACAAACAGAAGGCAACTAAAAATGGCATAAGGACAGAAAAGATGAAATATGAAGGTACACTAGCCAAAAGTATAAAAGAAGATGCCTAAAGATTTTTCAGATATATAAAGAGTAAAAAGAGAGGTGAGTGTGCATGTTGGAGTGCTGGGAAGAGACAGGAGAGGTAGTAATGGGAGGGAAAATGGCAGAGCGACTTGGCTATTTTGTCAGTCTTCACTGTGGGAGACACCAGCAGTATACCAGAAATGCGAGAGTGTCAGGGGGCAGAAGTGAGTGTGGTTCTTATTATTAAGGGGAAGGTGCTTGGAAAGCTTAATGGTCCAAATGTAAGTAAGTCACCTGGTTCAGATTGACTGCAGACTAGGGTTCTGAAAAAGGTAGCTGAAGAGATTGTGGAGGCATGAGTAATGAATGGTTCCAGAAGACTGAAAAATTACTAATGTCGCTCCACCCTTTATGAAGGGAGGGAAGCATAAGAAAGGAAATTTAGCCAGATAACTTGACTTTAGTGGTTGAGAAAATGTTGGAGTCCACTATTAAGGATGAATTTTTGGAGTACTTGCAGGCACATAATAAAGTAGGCCAATGTCAGCATGGTTTCCTTAAGGGGAAATCATGCATGACAAATTCCTTGGAATTCTTTGAGGAAATAACTGGCAAGATAGATAAAGGAGAGTCAGAGGGTGTTCATTTGGATTTTCAAAAGGCCTTTGACAAGGTGCAGCACATGAAGCTGCTTAACAAGATGAGAGCCCGTGGTATTTCAGGAAAGATACTGCCATAGATGGAAGCTTGGCTGATTGGCAGGATGCAGTGGAAATAAATTAGTGCATATTCTGGTTGGCTGCCAGTGCCTGGTGGTATTCCAAATGGGGTCGTGTTAGGAACACTTTTTTCACCTTAAATGTCAACTATTTGGATGAGGGAATTGGTGGCTTTGTGGCCAACTTTGCAGGTGATACAAGGATAGATAGAGGGTCTGGTACTGTTGAGGAAGCAGTGAGTCTTCTGAAGAACTTAGATTGGGAGAATGGGCAAAGAAATGCCAGATAGAATAAAGTGTAGGGAAGTGCATCGTCATGCACTTTAGTAGAAGGAATAAAGGCATAGACTATTTTCTGAATAGGGAGAGAATTCAAAAATCAGAGGTGCAAAAGGACTTGGTAGTCCTTGTGTAGGATTCTCTAAACTTTAATTTGCAGGTTGAGTCAGTGGTAATAAAGGAAAATGTAATGTTAACATTCATTTTGGGAGGACTAGAGTATAAGAGCATGGAGGTGATGCTGAGGCTTTGTAAGGCATTGGTCAGACCGCATTTGAGTATTATGAGCAGTTTTGCGCACCTTATTTAAGAAAGGATGTGCTGGCAGTACAGGGGGTCTGAAGGTTTACAGGAATAAAAGGGTTAAAATATAAGGAGCTTTTGATGGCTCTGGGTCTGTACTTGCTGGAATTTAGAAGAAGGATGTGGGAATCTCATTGAAACCTATCGATTATTGAAAGATAGAGGAGATGTGGGGAGGATGTTTCCTATAATGGGTGAGTCTAGAACCAGAGGGCAGAACCTCGGAATAGAGCCATGTCCATTTAGATCAGAGATTAGGAGGAATTTCTTTTGCCAAATGGTGGTGAATCTATGGAATTCATTGCTACAGATGACTGAGGAAGCCAAGTCATTGAGTATATTTAAAGTGGAGGTTGATGGGCTCTTGATTAGTCAGGGTATCAAAGGTTACAGGGAGAGGGCAGGAGAATGGGGTTGCGAGGGATAATAAATCTGCCATGATGGAATGGTAGAGCAGTCTTGATGGGCCGAATGGCCTGATTCTGTTCCTATGACTTATGGTATCCTCTCTCTTTTCATGCCTAGATGATTAAATTGTAATTTTGGAAGTTTTGTTTATTTTTTTATTAACAAGGTTAACCTTTTATTACAAGGTTAGAGCCCAAACAAAAACACTGATTTAGAGATAAGAAGCTGGCATCCACATGTGTTTATCAATTAAGTTTGAGCTTGCTAACGAGAGAAATTTAATCATTTGGATTTTATGAATTGCCATACACCACAGATTATCTTTAATCCTGTGAGTAATTTACCAATTTGTGATGAGTATTTTTGGACACCTTTTATGTCTGAGGAGAGAAGTTAATAGTTGATGAACTGGGCCATTTTATTGCTTTTTCAGTATTCAGAATTGTGGTGCATTCTGGGAATCTGTTTCATTTGTCTTATCCCCCGAGACCACTGGCATCTGTTTGAATAGATGTAATCAATACACTTTCAGATAAATGTTTGAATATGCAGTCAGGCAACACCCATGATACAGAGAAAGGGAGGTGGTTGCATTCCTAGAAAGCCTTATTATTGCGATTTTCTGTAATGCAACATTATACATTCTGTGAATGTGTTAAGAATGCAGGTTGGAAAAATATACTACTTGTGTTTATTTACTTTTTTCTTCGTATAAGGTTCCAGTGGAGCAAATTCTATACCAAATCTCAAATTTTTGGGTAGTGATTTGTGAATTCTGTAATTACAAATTTCCATGACCCAAATGGTCATATTGTGGGCTTCACCGCTCTTTGAAGAATTTTTACAGATTTGATCTTTGCCAAACATTTCAAGTAAATCCGTAACAGCTGAGGTAGTAAAAACTGAGGTGATCTTTCTGGAATATGCTCTTAAGTCATTAATGTAAAGCTAACTGATAACTGCTAAATTTGATTTAGATACATAACCCTACTCTGAATTGAAGTTGTTCCCACTTTTTCTTTCAGATGATAATGCAGAATTTAACTTGGTTAATAATGCATTAATATGTATATTCAAGATTGATGCTAAAGGTAACTACTATTTTGTGGATGTACAAAACATTGTTTTGAAGTATTCTGTAATGAAGCTATTGAAATGTAGTGCTTTTAATTCCGTAAGACTGTTCATTCCAACATACCAACAGTACCGTACAAAGGTCTTAAGCACATATATGTAGCTAGGTTGCCTAAGTATTTGACATTGTACGGTATTTGTCAATGTGGAGCGGAGAATGGATTTATTAATCTGGCAAGAGCAAAGATTGTTGGTAAGGGCAAGGGTGGAGCATTGTGGGAGGGGCGTGGGACAGGTGGCAGAGAGGGAGGGGTCATTTGATTCCAAAGAATTGGCTTATTGATCATTACAGAATGATGGTGCTTCCTGCACGCTCCTCTCTCCCTTTACATTTTCTGAACCATAATTCCCCTCTTCTTGTCCCGTACACACGCTCAGTCCACAATAGAAACTCATATCAGAACCAGGTTTATCAACATTCACATTTGTCATGATTTTTTTTTGTGACAGCAGTGTAAGTGCAATACAAAAAATTATTTCAGTACTGTACAAGTTTTAGCCATGCTAGATATATAAATGTGTCTCTGACTTCTGTGCATCATTGTACATTTCATTTTAAAAGCAAGTTGGAAAAACTATGTAAAATAGTGTATTTTAAGCTCTTAAAATAATGGAAGTTGGAGGATAGTTTGCCATTGTGAAATACCATGAAGTAATATTTTGTTAAATCTTGTAGATTATTTACCTGTAGTGAATACAGGATATCATTTGGAAGTCTTAAGAAAAATAGTGTGACAGTGAAGATGAAGAACCTAGGTATTAATAGAAAGCAATGAATAAAAATGCCAGACCATGGAGAAGGGGAAAAATTATTAAAAATTGTAATAGCTTAACATTTGGAAGTGTGGAGAGAAAATGGTATAATAAGAAATAACATCTTATTTAGACATAACCAATTTGTGGCTATATGTTGAAATTAATTTCTAATTATCATTGTGCAAATTGGAATACAGTAAACTAACTTGAGAATTGTTCATGTCAGATAGACCTGTTTAGAACATTTGCAAATGTAGATCTGAGCTTGTGCTTTTGAGTAAAAGGTATATATTCTGCCTCTTCTTACAAACTTTCATACAATGTGTGCAGATTAAGTTTAAAACTAGATTTCCGTTTTCTTCTGAAAGGAACCTTGGGCGGTCTTTTCACACAGATAATCCAAGGAGAAGATATTGTACGAGAACGTGCCATTAAGTTTCTTTCCACAAAACTGAAGGCTCTACCAGAGGAAGTCATGAACAAGGAAGTAGAAGAATACATTTTTGTTGAATCTAAAAAGGCAAGTGAAATAAAATTATTCTGTAAATCTCTACTTGTTGTATTTAAGTAATTAGCAAGTTTTCTCAGTAATCCATCTTGTATGGGTGGGAATTATTCTTCACCTCCTTCAACGAAGTCCATTGAGTCACAGGAAGAATACCTATGATAACTAGGTGATTTTGAGATTTTGGTTAAATTGAGGCTAGTTATCAAATTTAATTGTAAGTTGCTTACACCGAAGGAAAAAAAGTTAACTCTGCCTCTGGCGTGCAACACCTTGAGAGTAGTCATTTGTGTGCTTCAATAGCTAATCAACAGAGATGCAGAAATGGGCAGAAGACTTATTGTGAAAGAATTTGAGAAATGAATGTCATGGAGTGTTCTTGACTTAAACTATTACTAATTCAATTATAACATAAAATGGAGCATTACATCATAGCATTTCCCACTTCAGCTAAATCCTAATTTTTGCACATAGGAAAGGTTTCTGCTTCAATTCTGACAAGAGCTTGTAAACAAAAGGAACAGCTCTTGGAAATTCCTTGGCTTATACTTCTATTTATGGGTATCTCATTAAATGTATTTCTAAAATTGTAACTCAACTGAATGGATGCCAGCTTGGTAGTTTTTTTCAAGCAAAGACATAATCCAAAATAAATGCTTTCACATTGGTTCACTTCAGCTTGAGATGTATCAACTCAACTGAAACGTCTGCAATAAATTTGAATGATTTTCTAACATTAGAAATACCTGTAGCAGGTGCAGTTAAGCAAAATTTGCACATGCACTTCATTGCTTAACTGCAGATCTATACCTCAAACAGGGTCTTTGGTTTTCTGTGGGTGTATTAGAGAGGCATCATTAACTATAGAACATTTTGTATTATGGAGGGTTTTGGCCCAAAATGTGGACCATTTATTTTCCTCCATAGATGTTGCCTGACTAGCTGAGTTCCTCCAACATTTTGTGTGTGAGTCTAGGGTTCCAATATCGGCACAATCTTTGCTTATTTTCATCACAGCAGGTATTGTTAACCCAGACTGAAAAAGGCTGTGTCTTATTAAACCCATTTCCTTGGGTGCACCATACCTAACTCCAGAACTGTGGCTCTCATGTAGTGTAACCTAAAAATGGCAAAGTTACAAACTAAAGTGTTTTAATTAGGTCATATGCTTATTACATTTTTAAAATGAGCAAAACTTCAAAAAGATAAATATATAATGTTAACTTGAAATATTTTGTGCTTAAGCATTCAAAGGCTAGACGGTTTACATAAAGTAACTTTGTGTACATTTTTAGTTTCTTCCCTTTGCTTCTTCCCATAACCCTACCCTTCCTCAAAGCAAAGGAACAGTGAAGAGACAATTTTTAAGGAGCAGCATTTATTTCAAGTATTTTGTTTTTAGGTACTTGATGATGTTACAGGAGAAGAGTTTGTTTTATTCATGAAAATTCTGTCTAGCCTGAAGAACCTTCAGACAGTAAGTGGTCGACAACAATTAGTCGAGTTGGTGGCTGAACAGGCAGATTTAGAACAAGTGTTTAATCCTGCAGATCCAGATTCTGTGGACAGATTACTACAGTGCACAAGACAGGCTGTTCCTCTTTTCTCAGTAAGTATAGCCTTTGACATAATTCATTATCACCAAACAATATTAATATCTGTCTTGTCCTCTGCAGTGTAACTTTTTGCCAGATTCTGGAAATAATGTTGAACTTTTTTGTCTCTAATAGTTTTTCCAGCATGAAAAAATGGAATGATGTTCACTTCAAATAATAAATATACTGAACATCAGTTAAAACTTGAATTTTCTTTTACTTGACATCTGTTAATGTTAAATTGGAACATTTAAAATATTGACAAGCAATTTAGTTTTCAACGTGTGCATTTAATTAGATTAAATAAAAGAGGTTCAGGAGGTGGAAGATTGTACTCTCCTGCTAGCCTCCATAAGGAGGTCCTGTGACAGAGTGTGGTTATCCTGGGATTGGTAATCAATAGAAAGATGTTCAGGAACTCTGACTTTTTCAACAGGATGTATCGGATTTTCATCTAGAATTTGGATTGATTTTCTTTTTTTTTAGCTACCTCCCCAAAGCTTTAAATGTTTAACTTGAATATTTCATTTTGGTCTTCAAGTGGTAAGACTATTAAGTTGGATAGTGAAATACCATTAAGAAGTTGAAGTGCATATGTATTCAGGAACATCTTTGACAAAAAGTCTAAGTTTGTAAAGTGTGAGGCCAAATGATAATAGAGGATCAGCTGTAAAGGTTTCAGCCACAGATGTAGAGGTGAAAACTGGACAGGTAGTTTGTAGCTTTGAAACTCAGGTTAGCTAGACCACAACAATGTGAAATTTTGGGTTTGGTGAATAGCCTATTGGATTAAAGGGGCTTTAGGCTAGCTTTGGGGCTTTGATGTTTCTATCATTCATTCTATGGGGTTTCATGTTTTATAGATGTCTGAATATAAATTTCAGGTTGCGTACTATATACATACTCTGATATTAAATGAACATTCGAGTGGCAAACTTCTCAATAACAGGATGGTTCTTGCTAGTAGCTGGAGAAATGTGTAGTTTTTCAGGAACTTACTATTGGCACATGCCCAGACAATGGCAGTTACAAAAATCAAGCATTAAAATAGTGAAACATTGTTATGAATTAGAATGTGTATCTGCTCTACACATTGTTTATTGATGCCAAATAATTTACCAAAATTGAAAGGGTTAGATGCCAAGTAGGCAGCAGTAACACCAACGGGACTGGAATACTGAAAACTATATCATCAGTCTTAATATTTCAGGATTAATAACAACTTGATGTTGTGCAATGTATATTTTGGATTTGGGGGTGCTGCGCAACCACATTAACTCTTATCATGTGGTAAGTGTTTCAGTATTACTCTGCTGCCATGATCCTGAGTATGTAGTTCGATGGCAATATTTTGAAGTTAGTGCATATGTTCTAAGTAAATCCTTGAATTAGGTCTAAAAGTGCATACTGTTTCCTAGCAGATTAAAATTAATTTTACCTCTCATGGTGTTATTATCTTTCAGAAAAATGTCCATTCAACCAGGTTCGTCACCTACTTCTGTGAGCAAGTATTACCAAATCTGAGCTCCCTTACTAGTCCAGTAGAAGGACTTGACATTCAGTTAGAGGTAAGATGTGGACCAGCATAATTTGATGATTTGGTTTTAAAATTTGTGCAGTCTTTGTTATTTGAGTCTAAATCTACTTTAAATTATTCTTGTAAACTGACTAAGTCAATAGCAAGAGTTCTAACTAACTTGAGGAATAGGATGCAAGTAGAAGGAACAATTTTGATGCAAGCATTTCAGTTTGGGCATAATACTTGGAAAGCAATGTCCTAAACAGGATAAAGGAAGGGGGCCTGGTTTCAATACATCAGTACAAATAGAAATGCCATTTAATAGAGCCTTATTTTTGTAATGAAAGCAAGCCAGACATTGAAGTTCAGTTCTGGTTAGATAACCTGTAGTGTTGGGTACATTCACCATTATATGCATTTAAAAAGTATATGTAGCAAGAAGTCAGTGGAGATTTACAAGGATGATACCAGAGGTTTGGTGTATCATGAATGCTTGAAGTTAGAATGCTTTGCTCACAAGAAACAGGAATTTCTGAATCAGAATCAAGTTTATTATCACTGACAAATGTCATGAAATTTGTTTTGTGGCAGCAGTACAATGCAGTAGATAAAATGTACTATAAATTATAATAGGAAATATACAAGTAGTGCAAATCTCTGCGTCAAATTTTATTTCTGTACTAGAAGGGAAAAAGTTGTTTCAGCTTGAGGAACCTGGTAAGTTTGTTAACAATTTGTGAACCAGTAAATAGTATATTTAAAGTTAGTTTATTGTCAAATCAATTCTTTAAAACAGCAAGTAAAAATGTAATTCTTTTTTAATTTTGTAGGTTTTAAAGTTACTGGCAGAAATGACACCTTTCTGTGGTGATATGGAAAAGTTAGAAAGTAATTTGAAGCAATTGTTTGAAAAATTACTGGTGAGTATGAAGTCTTATCAGAAAATTATGCCCCTTCCACTGTTCCTTATTCCAATGTAATACTGCATTCTCCACATTACAGCAGTTTAGATAGGAAAAATTTACCCTTATGAAATTCACAGATTACTACCAAAATATCAGATATGAAATTTATTCCTCTGGAATATGTGTGAAGAAAAACTGGTAACCATAAAATGCAAAAGAATCAGCAAATTCACACAAAATCACAATACAGAAAAATGCAAGCCTTTGTAACATGATTGTATTATATACCTTTTAAAGAAACATCTTAATACTCATGATCCAAAAACCAACACTAAATGAATAGTAGCTCAGCCATTTAATCTATTCTTGCCTACTCTTACACCACCTCAAAATTCCACCTGTTTTTTGTGTTGCTGCAGATTCCATTATCTGCAGTTTCATGTCGCCAGTTGTTTATTTTCATTGTTATAATTTCAGAATGTACCTCAAGTTCTTTAAAAATTAAATACCTTGCAAATTGTCAGTATGCAATTCATGGAATCTCACCAAATGTTGATTTGTTGTTTTCTTCTAGGTAGATAATTTTATCTAACACTTTGTTTTAATTTGATGTAATTTACTGGGATTGGCATGATACATAAAGCCTCATCAATGCCTGTAGGTGTAAACGCAGTGCTTGTGTGGATTACAAATGCTCATCTTCAAAAAAATCTGTTCTTGTGACTAAGCTAGCATTTCTGAAATTTCAAGGAATATATGCCATTGCCCCCAGAGGAGGCAGAAAATGGTGAAAATGCAGGCAACGAGGAGCCCAAGCTACAGTTTAGTTATGTTGAATGTCTACTGTTTGGCTTTCATCAGCTTGGAAAGAAACTTCCTGATTTCCTTACAGCAAAACTCAATGCAGAACGACTTAAGGACTTCAAAATCAGGTGTGGTGAATTTTATCTTTTTATACACTGAAATTTGTTTCCACTGTGTTAAACAATAAATCAGTTTTATTGTAAGATTTTGTTGTCATTTCATAGACTATAATTTGAATGAAATAATTAGCTTAAACCACAAAAGAAATCTAATTATATTAAAACATTAAGGAAATAACTGAGATATCTCCATCAAGGGACCAAATAGCTGTCTTCTGGATATTAAAAATGAACTGGTGGCTTCTATGGATCATGTGCATGGTCAGGTATAGAATAGCTTTAAGAACATAAAATGTGAATATTCAGCATGAGGCAGTGGAAACAATAGTGGAACATTTTAGATGACAACCTTCATTAGACCTGTGGGCAGATAGAAAAGACAAGCAGCCAAAGGATTTCAGCCCGAAATGTTGACTGTACTCTTTTCCTATATGTTGCCTGGCTTGAATTTCTCCAGCATTTTGTGTGTGTAGCTCAGATTTCCAGCATCTGCATTTTTCTCATTTTAGATTTTAATTTAAGTGGTTTTGTTCTTGTGAATATGTTAATATCCATGCATCCCACCTATAGAATCAACTGGATTTGTCACATTTGTACCTTTATCTCTGAAATCTAGCTCAAAATATTATTCAGTGTATTTCTCTCTACCATCATAGCAGTAACACTGTTCGTTTTGCTTGGTCCTACTCTTTGAAGCTCCTTTTTTTTACTAACTTTGTTTTCATGCATTGTAGAACACCTTCATTTAATTAATCACTTCTCAGTATTGAGTTGTTAACATGTTTGCACATCTGTTGCAAACTACCTAAGTTCCAGTTGTTGGAGATAAATCCAGTGGCTACAAAACAAGGCTGTTATTTGTTTAATTGCAGCTCAATAACTGTGGGAGGGATAATGTAGTTGCAACACAGAAAAGGCATACGTTTGAACTTGGATCCGAGATCTGAAAAATAAACGTATTGTGTTGCTGTATGTCTTCATGTTTTAACCCTACAACATTCTTTTCAGGTTACAGTACTTTGCTAGAGGCTTGCAAGTTTATATCAGGCAGCTACGACTTGCTTTGCAAGGAAAAACAGGTGAAGCTTTGAAAACAGAGGAGGTAGGTATTCCAGTAATTGGTCTTTTAGCCTTAAATAACAAGGTAGATAGAAACATGTTATGCCATTTAATTGTATATGTTACTAGTATCTCAGAGCAAATACTCTGAAGGTGTTCTATCCATGTATTCCTAGATGTATGTATATGTTGTAATCCTGGAGAACGTTTTATGCTTTTTTTTTAGTGATACAGCGCAGAATAGGCAATTCTGGCCCTTCAAACCACGCCACCCCAGCAACTCCAGAAAATCTGTTTTTAACCTAATCACGGGATAATTTGCAATGACCATTTAAACTATCCAGTACATCTTTGGACCGTGGAAGGAAACCCGAGTGCCCGAGGGAAAACCACACAATCCACAGGGTGGACATTCAGACCCCTTACAAAAGACACAGGAATTGAACTCAGCTAACCGCTACCCTATTAAATGATAATTTGTAAATCAGGAAGCATTGTCCGTTAATTTGAAATTTAAAAAGTTCTGCTACACTCTAGAACTCAAAGCATGATCAAGAAACCCAAATACTTAAAGATATACATGATGAAGTACCACATTATGAACAATTAAATATTTAATGAAAAGCAAACAGAATATACTTTCCAAGTGAAACAAATGAGATCCTGAGAGATCTTGCTTAACAAATTCAAGGTTTCACAGACAAACCCTTAACTAAACTAACAACACACAAACAATTGTACTTTTCATGTCCTTATTGAACACATTGTTTATTCATTTACAGTCCAGGCTGGAAAAAGTATGTGCACCTTTGTATTTAATAACTGGTAGAAGCTCCTTTAGCAGCAATAACTGCCACCAAATGTTCCTGTAGCTGCGAATCAAACTTGCACAATGGCAAGGAGGAATTTTAGACCATTCCTCCAATCAAAACGATTTCTGTTGATCAATATTGCATGAACAGCCCTCCAAGTCATGCCACAGCATCTCAATTGGATTAAGTTTTGGACTGACTTGACCATTCCAAAACACAAATTTTCTTCTTTTTAAACCTTTCTGTTGTTGATTTACTTTTTGTGCTTCTGATCAATGTCTTGTTGCATCATTCAACTTCTGTTAAACTTCATGTGATGGACTGCAACCTTGACATTCTCCTGTAAAATGTCTTGATAGAATTTTGAATTCATTGTTTCCCCAAAAATTGCAAGCTGTCCAGACCCTGAGACAGCAAAGCAGCCCCAAACCATGATTCTCCATCACCATGCTTCTCAGTTGGGATGAGATGTTGCTATGCAGTGCCCTTTTCCCTCCAAACACAGCAGTGTCTATTTTTGCCAAAAAGCTCAGCTTTTGTCTCATCTGTCCACAGAACATTGTCCTATCTGACAACAGAATATTATCTCAGAAGCATTGTGGAACATTCAGATAGTCTTTTGCAAACGTGAGATGTGCAGCAGTAGTTTTTTTGGAGAGCAGCTGTTTTCTCCATGGTGTCCTTCCTTCGATGATCACCATTCTTGTTCAGTGTTTTTCTTGTAGTGGACACACAAACAGAAACTTCAGCAAGCTCTAGCGATTTCTGCAGGTCTTTTGCTGTGACTTTTGAGTTCTCTTTCATCTTCTTCAGCATTGCACGTTGTTCTCTTGGTGTGATCTTTGCAGGATGCCCAACAGCAAAAGTAATAAATGTCCTCCATTTGTAGACAATTTCTCTTACTGTGGTCTGGTGACCACTCAGGTCTTTAGGAATGCTTATGTAGCATTTTCCAGCTTCACACATCTCTACAATTCTTCTAAGGTCTTCTGAAAGTGTGTTGATCGAGGTACGGTACACATAAATGTGTTTTTTTTTTAGGAGAGCAAGCTCTGTCATTAACCTGACATTGTGTGTCTTTTATATAGGGCAGGGCAGCTCTACAACCCACACCTCCAATCTCATTTCATCGTTTGGAACACCTGACTCCAAATAGCTTTCGTAGAAGGCACTAGCCCAGAGGTTCACATACTTTTTTGAAACTAGACTAATTGTTTAAATGTCATACTCAGCATTGATGAGAAGTAACACAATTGTTTGTGTGTGTAATTAGTTTAGGCAGATTGTGTTGTCTATTATTGTGACTTAGATGATGATCAGACCACATTTTGAGTAATTAATGCAGAAATGAGGTAATTTTGAAGGGTTCACAAACTTCTTTCAACTGTATATCATCAGATAGTTTCTTAGAATGTAAGAATTGTGAAGATCAAGAAAGTTATCTTTGTGTTTTTGTTGTGCTTTTAGATGTAATTTCGCTTACTATTACAAAAGTTTAGAGCACAATTGTGTCAACAAGGTGGTTGTTGGTTATGCTGCACTAAAACAATCTGTAGGATTTATTAACATGTCTATGATTGTAAACATTAAGTAAAATTGTAGCAGTAAGTGAATTGCACCCATAATGCACAACTAAATCACATAGGAGGCGGTTGCCTAATTATTACAAGTATTACTAATGGCTCCTAGATTTCATTAATTTCTCTCTGCTCTGTAACCATGCACTTCATTATGACAGAAATAAATTCAAAGACAGTCTAAAGATTCAATGGTGTTACAGTATAAATTCATGAAGAACATTTATGTTTTTGGAAATATGATATGAAATCACAGTTTTATATGATATTGTTTCTATCCCACAGAACAAGATTAAGGTTGTTGCATTGAAGATAACCAATAACATTAATGTTCTTATCAAGGTAGTAATTTTTTTCAACTATTGAATATAACCTTTCCCAGGATTGTTTGATTTTTATTTTGGAGTCACACATCTAAAAGTGTATATATAGCCTGTCATCAATATCCTGCAGCCTACCCTGGGTTGGAGGCCTGTTGCATATGTGAGTGGAGATTGTTTACATGTAAGGCAATTGAGGTCCCCCATTGGAAGTTGTCAAGAAGATTCAGTCACTCAGCCTTCAAGATGAGTTAGTAATTGAATTAGATATTGGCTTTGTGGGAGAAGCCAGAGAATGGTAGTCGATGGTTGCCTCTCTGAATGGAGGCCTGTGGCTAGTGGGGTGCTGCAGGGATCGGTGCTGGGTCTGTTGTTTGTCATCTATATCAATGATCTGGATGATAACCTGGTTAACTGGATCGGCAAATTTGCAGATGACGCCAAGATTGGGGGTGTAGTGAACGGCGAGGAAGACTTTCATGACTTGCAGTGGGATCTGGGCCTGCTGGGAAAATGGGCTGAAAAATGGCAGAGAGAACTTAATGCAGTTAAATGCGAAGTACTGCACTTCAATAGGACTAACTAGGGTAAGTTTTACACAGTGAAAAATGGGGCAATGAAGAGTGCTGCAGAACCAAGGGATCTGGGAATACAGATCCATAATTCACTGAAAGTGGTGTCACAGGTAGATAGGGTCATAAAGAAAGCTTTTGGCACATTGGCCTTCATAAATCAACATATTGAGTACAGGAGATGGGATGTTATTATGTTGAAGTGGTATAAGACTTTGGAATATTATGTGCAGTTTTGGTCACCTTCCTACAAGAAAGATGAAAATAAGGTTGAAAGACTACAGAGAAAACTTGCAAGGATGCTACCAGTTCTGTAGGACCTAAGTTATAAGGAAAGACTGAATAGGTTAGGACTTCATTCCTTGGAAAGGTATATAAAATTATGCAGGGTATTGATGGGTAAATGCAAGAAGACTTTTTCCACTGAGGTTGATGAGACTACAATTAGAAGTCATGGGTTAAGGGTGAAAGGTGAAAAGTTTAAGGGGAACATGAGGGGAAGTTTCTTCAGTCAGAAGGACGTGAAATTCTGGAATTATGCCAGCGCAAGTGGTACATGCTGGATTTCAAAATTTAAGAGAAGTTTGGATAGGTACATGAATGGTAGGGGTATGGAGGGCTCTGGTCCTGGTGCAGGTCAATGGGAATAAGTTTAAATGGTTTAGCATGGACTAGATAGACTGAAGGGCCTCTTTTTGTATGACTCTGTATGATATATTTTTGTATGACTGATTCTATTTAATATTTTGCTGTTTTCACTTTTGTACGGTTACAGTTAGCCTAATAGACTGGCTTAAAATTCTGTGTAGATTGAATGTAAGCATTATATAATCTGTGTATTTCTTTTATTTAGGATCTGTTTCATAATCCTCCCTCTTATAAAAGTACAGTCACCCTTTCTTGGAAGCCCGTACAAAAAGTTGAAGGGGGGTACGTTTAAATTCTACATTTAATTGTCGCATCTTATTTAGAAGCTAACCTCCAGTTTATAGAAAAATCATTGCTGATGTCTTGATCCACAACACTGATTGTTCTACATCTTATGATTATAAGACACCCCGTTACACTTGCGATTTTCACAAAATGAGGACCTTGGCCAAAAACTGAAAATTTGTTGTTTCTTGCTCATTCTATGTTTATTTTTTTTCCCTCAACATAAGTTCTTTAAGAGCAGATTTTTATTCAGTATCTCAGTTTTTGGTGTTATTTTGCAAATTCTGTTCCGTGACTTTTGGGGGTTGGGGCAGAGAGACTAATTTGCACATACTAGTCAAATTTTACAGATTTGGTAATGCATTTAGGTTTTTACACAGTAAAACGCTAATTAAATGTTATTATATTGGAACATCTACTACTTTACTTTCAAATCTTGGCATAAGCTTCTCCTGAATTGAATATGTTTGTCACTTATTGATATGGTATGCCTACCCGTAAATCCATTTTTGCAAGCAAAATTGAATCCTCCATTAATTGCTTTTATGTAGAGAAGGTCCTTGCCAAAAATAAAATTCTTTTTGTTTGTTGACAAGCGATGGAACCCCACTGAACCAACTATGAAAACACATATACATTTTGCATTACTGTGATGTTTGCAAAAATATTCAAGAACTATTAAAAATTATTTTTAAACTTTCCTAAGTTATTAGAATCCACGGTCAATTATATATTCATAGTTTGATTGTTCAGTTATAATAATTCCATTTAAAGAGTAGAATTTCTGTGATATTTGGAGAAAGCCCACTGAGCACATTCTGTTGGATTAGAAGTATATCCACTTATAGCAGTGATTTTAAAACCTATGTGCATGCTGCATGTTGTTATGTTGTGTATACTAGAAAGTGTACATTCAAAGGAATATTCAGTTGTACTTCTCCATTAGTGCTTCTTATTCCACTTATGTTTCAAGTAGTGTGCTCTCAGCTCAGTATTTCCATGGCATGTTCAGTAATGATGCTCAAACATCATCCTAACATCGACTAATTTTTTTTTGCACTCATTTGCTTACAGAAACATGTACCATAATATATTTATTGGCATGATGTCAGACTTTTCAAATTGACAGATGATTAACTGAAGAGTACTATAGATGACTTGAGGACAATGTGAAAGGTTAAGTTGTAAAAATGTCAGAGCATGAGATACCTCATTTTAGGAGAAAAAAGTGAAGTGTGTAATTTAATTAAAACTTCAAACCTGATGGTGCTGCAGAGTGATTTCAGGATCCAGGGACCTAAATTAAAAACGGTAAAGTGAATGCCATCTTAAAACAGAGTTAGGTTTTATGAATGGTGCATTAACTGTCATTGATTAACAGCAATCCATCCTGGTGGAATTTTACATTTTATTTTTGTTTGCCCAAAAATTTGCAGTAAATTGAAGCATTTGGTGCAAGTAAAGATATAAGACAATATTGTGAAGCAAATAGTTTCATGCAATACTCCTTTCAAACAGATCTTTTAGCATGTCCATCTGATACTTCACTTCTCCTTTTGAGGGTCCTACTACATTAAGTAAGATAGTTCACACCTGTACAAGAAAACAGCAAATTTGACGTAATCTGATGCACAAGGATTTTTTGAAATAAAAGATCCCAATGCCAACAGATTTTTGATATTTATAAACTACATTGAATCAACCGGGGCTATTTTTTCTCTTCCCACTTCCCCCATTCCCTGTGCTCAAAATTTAACAGTATATGGATTCAGACAGAAATGTTATAGGCATTTATAGCAAGTAGGACCGAATAGGTTTAGTGATGTTTTTCCCCATTGCTTTTGGCCCTAATTCTTTGTGAAAATTTATGATTGTTGCTGAAAACAATAATGCTGGGTTGTTAGACAGGAAAAAATTAGCAAGGTTTTCTGGTGCTTGTTCTGGCTGATCTAATAGGTTTTCTACATTATGGTATATAGAAGTGATTTTATCATGCTTGGAATTTAGTTTGTATATTTATATCATTCACAATAATGTTAGTAGTTATCTCAATCGGTATCTGTTTTATCTTGCATTTGGCATTATTAGTTTGACTGTGCAGAAACATAGACAAAACCATCTAATTTGCTTTTGGTTTAAGATCTTGCTTTTGAATTGCACAAGATAGAGCTTACTTAGATGTAAGTAGCTGAAAGAGAATATAGCCAATGACAGTTGAGCACTAAGTTTTGACTTAATTTTTCTTATTGTTTAATTAAAAGAATGTGAACTATGATTATTTTAATAGGCAAAAACGGATGTCTGAGGAAAACACTTCATCCCCTCCCAAGAAACAGCCTCCAGCACAAAAGCGAGATACCAGGCAAATCTACAACCCGCCTAGTGGCAAATACAGTGGTAATCTTGGTAACTTCTCTTATGGTAAGCATTATCAAGGGAATTATAGATTTGAGTTCCTCTGTTCAATGCTCATAGCAGTATAATTGATTGGAGCTGAGAAGTGTCTTATTCCTGAGAGGATGTGGTGCTCCACATTTGAAAAGGAAAGGAATCACTGTGGTATTCATTTACCACTTTGAAACTGAATCAAAGCAACATTTATTAGATTTGGGGTTTGTTGTCTTTCCTGAATTTGTTCATGAACCAGGTGAAGGAAGGAAATACATTGAAGATGAGTCTATTCTTAAGAGGTGGTGGGGCAAAGAATTTGTGACTTTGGAGAAGTTCATTTGGGAAACAAGGAGTTCAATGGGATTAATATAAATGCAGGAACAAGTTTAGTTCTGTAGTATATTTTGCATTCAAATTATTTTACAAGTATGTAATTACAGAAATGAAGCAATGTATCTTTGAAGTTATTAAAGTTGCAAGAGAATATTAAATACATAGTTATTTTCTTTCTTTACAGAACAAAGAGGTGGCTTCCGTGGCGGCAGAGGTCGAGGCTGGGGTGGACGAGGAAATCGTAGCAGGGGGCGCCTCTATTAGAAATAAAGATTCCTTCACCATTGTGTATTGTGCAGTGATTGCTATGTACTATATTCTTGGGATTGCTACAGAGCACCTGCAAGAACTGCGAGTAGTCTTCAAAGGAGAATTCTGTATTTAAGGCCTAATTTCTAAAAGATCTTTGTACAATTCAATCTTTTGTTTATATTTTGGTATGTGAAGCTGTTTTTTTCCAAAACTACATTCTGAAAGTACTTTTTAATTTCCTTTTTAGTTTATACAGCTCTTCAGATATCTGCAGTTATAGACTGGAAGGAAGTTTCAAAACGAAAAACAGCAGTGTTTGACATTCCAAAGTCCATCTTTCTATAGCACCATGGTAAAAATTAAAATATAGTAGAAAAAAATTGGTGAATATTGCTCATTTGATACAATCAAATGATTTATTCATGTACTTGTGTCCCAGCAATGTGATGTACGGCTGGATTTAGGTCAGACTTAAAATGTTATGATCCAAGACCAAATGTAGGAGCTTCCAAAATATTTTGGCGTATTTTCCAAAATAAAATACGCCACCAGAAGAAAATAGCATTACTATAAAATTTATGCACATGAGAATAGCAGCACTGGTAATTAAACTTTTTAATCCCATTCAGCAAGCTCTTACACCGATCAAAGCAGATGGGTAATCTGCTCTAATGAGTAATTTCTGGGTCTCAGTGGTATTTTATATAAAAAAAAGACTCATGGGTCTTGAGTCCTCTTTTCCAGTTGATGTTTTACCAGTGCCCACTAATTTTCCAGCGAAGACTAAGAAATTCAGCTGTCAAAATTGCAGATAGAATACCCATATTTATATAGTGTCTGTTATATACAGTACTAGAGACAAGTTGAAGCTCTAAGGAGGCATCTCACTCTCAGCTCAGTGTATCCCATTCAATAAACAAAAGACACTATACCTATGGATGAATAACACATTATAGGCTGTGATAAACTTGCTCATGTTATGTACAGTGTTTATAATTTGTTCCATTTTGGTCTGTACAGATTTACTTAGTGTTTATAGAGTTCTACTGCATTTTAGAACGTTTGTTAAACTAATTTGATTCCATACTTTATTGTTCATCTTCATGGCCAGCCTTGATATCAAAGCTCATTGTGCCTTTCTTTGTACAATGGGTTTCATTTTGATGTCAGAATACAACTCTGATGATAAGTATTTGCTGAACTATATACATCACTTCCCGAGTATGTATTCCAGCCCTTAATAAATCAGTAGTTAATAAGCTCCATGTTTTAATGTTTTAGCTGGTCACCTTCTAAATTTAAAATTGATTTTGAAGGTCATTATGCTCTTGGATTTAAATCTGTTGAGTAATTGCTTATTATATGACTACAGGTACTTGTGAGCAAAATTATGCAGCAGTAACTTGATCCTTTAATATATTTCTATTGGAGCTTTAAAGTATATTAAGTAGAGTTTACTACAGTACTAGACTAGCTATACATTTTTAGGAATCAGTAGACTTAAGCACAATATTTTAACACCAGTTAAATGCTAAAGAAATACTACTTATAGCAGTACTTGCAACCCATACTGACCTTGAAAATGTCTGTTCTGAATTACCGTAGAACTTGTATATATTTTTCAGTGCCAAAATTTGGGAAGGTGTCTTCACTGAATACACAAACTTTTTGAGGCTTTAGTAGAAATGTTAATTGTTTATAAAATTTGAATAATGAGCTAACCATCCTCAGTGGCAAAAACAAAATGGTCTTGAGAGTACAGTTCAGATAAGTATATTAGTGATTTTTAAAAAAACACAAAATGCCAACGCTAAGTAGTTCAAAATATTTGAGCAATGCTGATCTGTTTGGATTGCTGTTTAACTACCAAGATCTTAAATTTACCATTGTGCAAATTAATATATTAAGGTGTATTTTGGAAGCTTGCTTTTGGAAGTTAATGAATACTTATGCAGTGAATGTCAGCATGCAGTGAATATTGGCATGCACAATCTTTATGTATTCATTTTTTGAAATCCAGTCTTTGTACTGTCTATCCTTGGTAGGAGTGAATTAATGCAGTAAATATGAAGGCATGTGGGGAAAGATTTTTTTCTTTTGTAAGTTGTACAGTTGGATCTATTTTTTTTTTGTCTTTGGTCTGCGGTATAACAGTGCCAGAGCATTTTTTTTAAAGTTGTGCAAAAGGTTCTGATTATCCTTGTGCAGAAGTTTTATTTCAATACTTGGATTTAAAATTTCTAAAATGTATTAGAAAAGCTGTAACTGCACGTGACTTTTATAGAGGCGTCTGTACATATTGAGAGAATGCTTTTTTAGGTGTTTGCTGGTTTTATTAATGTCATTGCAGCTTCTGTTGAGAAGTGCAACAGTTTGCAGCATTGCTTTCTTTCCGTAGAAGGAAGAGTCAGTCCACCCTTTTTGGAATATATGTTTTATATGGTAATGGTGCACACCGAGTAATATTTTTGTATTGTGCATCTATATCAGTTAGTAAACAATGAAGAAAAATAACTACATTGTCAACAGTTTTTCAATAACTTGACATAACCAATATCTATTGAACAGATTTAAATATTTTTATAGGGCTATTAATTTCAATCTTGTGTACAGATGCGCAGTTTTTCAGATTTTTAAAACAAGTGTTGAGAGCAGCACTGAGTGGCAGGAATTGCAAGAACTCTTGATGTGGTCAATCTCAAAAATTAATGTGTAATTAAGAATATCACCATAAAATAAATATTAGAGCATGCAGCATCAACATTCAGTTATCTTTCACTAGCTGAATGGAAAAGAAATTTGCCTGCCTAGCTGCAAAATAGCCCTGGAATTCAAAGTTGTGTGTGTGCGCACTGGGAAGAGAATTATAATTTCTAGATGTGAAGATAGATTCGTTAAAATGTCAATACATAACTGAAACGGTATTAGAAGTTTGGAGAGCAAATCGTTCCCTTTATGATTTTTCAAAAATATATTGGCAGTGGGTCTGCTCAACAGGAATTAATGTTCTTTGCCCACATTTGTTTTTGTTCTATTTAACTCTCAATTTATTTAAAAATGCCAGACTGCCTTCCCAGTACCTACAATGGGATTGTAGAAGAGTGAAATAATTTACCAGTACAAAGGATGACCTATTGGTTGTGCCTTTCATTATAAAAACAGAAATGTTGAATTTTGGGGGAATCATCTGGGATTTCCTGACATAGCAACAGTCCTATGTGCTTTAAAGATATCTGAATTATTTGTTCTTTCTGCTTGGGTAATTTGTAACCATGATTGAAGAATAGCTTGCTCCCTACAATTGAGGGATTTATTGGACTATTCCATGCTAGAAGTGATATGGCCTAATTACATTTTGAAGTTAATGCATATAATTTCTGGAGGATTGTGAAGAGAACAGTATCTCCAAAGATTTTATGGTCCATTTCAATGTTTATTTAATGGTAAAACTTGTAAGTAAATTGTTCATTGCTAACTAATGCAGTCTCTTAAATGAGTCCAGAATTTTGGTGGGCAAAACTGGAAAATTTAATTTTTTCTTGTCAAGACAAGATTTTATTGTTTTTCTGTTGTTCATACCTTTGCAACTTGATATCAGCATTGTGGCTGTTGGAATTGACATTTGGTGTTTTGACATCTTAGGTTTGTTAGTAACTGATCTTGAACTGGATGTGATCTGACTAAGAATTATATCTTCCTCTGACTTGTATTCCTAATGTTCTGGATGCCAATTTCTAGATTCTGTTGACTTTGGGTGTCTGCTGTAATATATAGGTGAGACGTTATCAATAATCAAGACTTGTGTCTCATCACCCATCTCCATTTTAACAATTGTGTGGTGAAATTTTTTTTCTCTGAATAATATTTCACTTCTATCATATTAAATTCTACTTATTATTTTCCTGTGTATTTACCATTTGACCCAGTGAGTAAGGACATCACTGGTAATGACATTAATTGCTCATCCATGATGGCCTTTAAGAATGATAGTCAGCCTCTGTCTTGACCCACTGCAGTATACCTGAAAATATTCCCAAGGGTCTGTTGAGTATAGAGTTTGAATTTTTAGGCCCCACCTATCGTGTCCATTTAAAATAAATACCTGTACTGTGACTCAGGGAGCCTACAGATAATGATATTCTCAGAACTAATTTCTAAGGTGATTTTATGAATATTCAACCAATTTTGGTCTCAGATGAAAACCTTACTGAACTGAAAATCATTATTGTAAATTGGAACAATTCTCAGCCCAACACCAAATCCTAAAGGAATCTACTTACCTTGCAGCATGTCCTAAGTCGAGCAAATACTAGTATGGCAGTTTGCATAATCCATGGCATTGTGTATTGCTCCCACCAACTTGCATTTTCCTGTGCTTGGAGATGAAAATACTTTCAACATTTAACAAATTTGAAAATTAAAAATACAGATTATTTTCATTATTTGAGACAATCGCAAAAGATTTTCTGAAATTACAGTTCTCTCCATGGATTAACATGATTGATCAGAAAAGTTGTTTTGCACTTTGCTTACAATTTTCCCTGAAGTCTCACCATTTTGACCATTTATCAACAGCCTTTTTCAATGTCAGTTCTTGCTTCAAATTTCAGTTCAAAAATGTCAGGGAGCTTAGGGAGGTACAATCTTCTCACTAAACCAATACTCACAGATGTCATGTTATCGCACAGATCTTCAATTTTACAATTGAAAAAAAACTAATAAGTTTCTAATTTTAAACAGGATCTGCTTGCAATTTCCTGGCTTCTCAACACTAGGTTATTTTCTGTTTCAGTACTTGAAATGTCTGTTGTATGGTGCACCATTATTGTGTTTTATTTTTCAACCATTTAACTTGATTGGTATTTCTTTCCTATGTAGAATTACTAATTTTGACTTTTTTTCCAGATTGATATATTATGCATATCTTGCAGAAAATTGCGCTTATTTTCCTGTTTGTTTTTTGCCAGTCTGTTGTATATGTTTGATTCTCACTTTGCTATTGCAACCTTTTTTTCTTCTTCTGGATTTTTAATGCATTTCTACATTTCAAAGGTTCAAAGGTCAAGTTTAATGTCAGAAATGTATACAATATACATATTGAATGTTTTTTTCTTCGCAAAACATCCATGAAAACAGAGAGATGCCCCAAAGAATGAACAACAGTTAAACATGAGAACCCCAAAGTCACCCCCAGATCGCCCCTCCCATGCGTAAACGGCAGCGAGCAATGATCTCCCCCACCCACCTTCACCAGCAAAAATAAACATGCATCAATACAATCAAATAAATGCCTTTTATTTTCCTCCCATTCATTCTTTAAATTCAGTTTTGTAGAATATTACAGCACAGGGACAAGCCCTTGGGTGCGCAAAGTACTTGCCTACATGTACATGATCTATTCTCCATTCCCCATCAGTTCATCTGCCTGCCTAAATGTCCTTTAAACATACTATTGTCTCTGCTTCCACCACCTTCCCTGGTTGTGTGTTCCTTATGCAATGTGACCAGAACTGCACACAATACTCCAAATGTCACCTAACCCATGCTTGTACTTCTTGATCATTTATATGAACGTTGTTCCTTAAACATATTTGCTGATTGTGTATCAATCAGCTTGCTTTTAGTTGATGTAACGTAAACCACAAAATGAAATTCAGAAATTCCAGTGACAATTCAGCCCTTGCTAACTCATTTGGGTGATGCAATTGCTATTTTTTTCTTTTTGGCTTTGGGCTCATTTGAGGATACTGGACAGAAATCACATTCATGATTTACATTCACAAACCCATAAACTTTGATGTGAGAAGCTGCAAAGTGCACGCATAACAAATGTTAAAAGGGAGAGTTGAAATTAGAAAGGAACACCTGAGAGCAAAAAAAATCTAAGAAATTAATTGAATCACTAAAATTGAGTTTTCCATGTGTGGTATTTACAAACAAAAGATAAAAGGCATAGAAGTGAAATTACAGGAAAATCTCATGGTGAACGTTTGCATTTAGGAGTAGTCTGTGAAAATTTCCAGAGTAGAAGAAAAGTGAAGGGACGTGGAAGGGAATGAGTAATTCTGTGCAGATTTGAAAACAGACTACCAAAAATCTTGCTATGAAAAATTGGGAGCTATTTTACACACCGCCTATTTGCAATTGTATATTTGACGGTGATATATTTGAGTGACCAATCCATATTCAAAATAATTCAGTGCACTAATTATTTTAATATTAAGCACATTCAGATAATCATCGTATTTTTAATCTGTTCAAGGTTACTGCTTGCTTTACATCATGAGCAGGGCATCAAGCAATTGTAAATTATCTGTAGTTTGCTGTCTTGGTTAAAATAGTTCTGGAATTTTGGAGCTTTAAATCCTCTTGAAAAAATTGTATAGGAAATATAGTTTAAAATAGTTGTTCCATGGTTGGGAGGTTCATATTGTGTGGAGTGTAATATTCTATGCAATGTGCAATTTAATTACCTATGTACAATAAACCATCCATGTATCTCTTGATATATTAAAATTGCATTTGCACACATTCATTCTCTGAAATTTGTCATTTTATCAAAGTTAACCACAACAGCAAGCATAGAACTCCCATCTTTATGATAGCTACTGGGGAAAAGAGTCCTAATGTAATTACACCAGCTTGACGCTGGTGACAATATAGAATTACATCTTTGCTCCACCTCCACAGAAACTTGTTTGTTCAAAACAACTTTTTCATACTGTCAATGCTGATGTATAACCAAAAATGCATTCATAAGATTTGAAAATGTCTACTGGTTGCTGTGTAATTCGTATGTTCAGATGAAACCATAATTTCTTGTTCAAGCATCTTTTTTTCAAAAATGGCCAAGATCTCCAACTGTTGCATATGAATTTTGGAACAAAAAATTAAACAGTATCTGCTGCTTCTCTCTAGTACTTTATTATAATAGTGCTACAATGTTATGCTCTGTTTGTCCAAATCCTTCTCTGGTTAAATGTCTTAAGCCCTTCTCCACGTTAGATTTTTTTTCCTGACCTCATGTCATGTGCAAAGCAATTTTTCCATTTATCTGCCTTGACTAGGCCAACCCTTGAAATAATCCCCATCTGTCCCCTATCCTGGGACTCTTGTTCCCTCTCTGCTTCTATCTTCATTGCCATTTTAGTAACAGTGTGATATGGGGGTCATACATGTAGAATAAGTAGGAAAATGTAAGTTGATTCTTTTCAGATGATAGAATTTTGGAAGAGATTGGTAGTTTGTCCTAGCAGTCTCTGCACAGCCAAAGAAATGGGCCAAATCTTAAGTTGGTATCCAAGATGTAACTTAGAGTTAAGTAATTTAACAGCTAATAGTGATATTGTCTGAGATTTTCTGGACTGATGGTTCTTATGGAAATCAGACCAAAAAAAATTGCTAGAGATCATCAATGCAGAGAGGGGACTATACACCTTAATCTTTCAATTGGTCAAAAAACCTCAGCATGGAAGTGTCAATGATATCTGATACACCAGTTTGAATATTTTAATTGTTCACTAAAAGAAATGGATGTGAATGGCTATAGATGGTGCCTTCAAGAAGATTTTTATTTAAATTTATTTAATTAAATTATCCCTAATCTGAGCCCTCTGGTGAGGCAATGGGAATGTATTCAAAATAGATTATGACTGGTATCTTGCAGGCATCCGTAGTGAAGGACATTAGTCATTAATAACGGTCCTTCATCTTTCCCACCCACCTGGTTTCACCTATCACTTTCTAGTTCTCTTCTTCCCCCACCACCACCATTTTATTTTTGCATCTTTCTCCCTTCCTTTTCAGCCCTGATGGTCTCAGCCAGAAACAGCAACTGTTTATTCATTTCTAAATCAGCGACCACTTATTTTTAAATCATAACTTCCTAGTTCTACATCCTCCCTGAAGAGGAAACATTCCCTATGTATCCAGAGCAATACACAAAATGCTGGAGGAACTCAGCATCCATGGAAATGAATGAATCAACTCATGAGGGTAAATGTTGGCCTTTTAGAGGATAAAACTGGAAAATTAACTTGATTACTAAACAGCTTCACAACAGGAGACACTAGGCATCCTAATAAATATTCAAGGGGCTATAGGGATGGATAGAGGGAAAGAAGCTAGCAAACTAGTGGTGGAAATGACAGCATATTGGGGCCTTGAAGTGGCCACCAATACTGGAGAAAAATTTTGCATGCTGGAAAACCAAATTGAAAATGCGGCAGGTCAGACCACATCTGTAAGAACTAACATTACAGGTTGGAGACCCCTCATATGATATTAGATGAGTTGCCCGTAATCTATCAAAATTTCCTGGATTTTGGAAATTTTACAAGGCAAAGTGCTATAGATAAGTTTGCCCAATATTTTTGGTATATCCCTTAGATCTAAAATATATGAATAGATAGGGAAACCGGTAAAAATGTATTTGATTTCCAGAAGGCATTTAATAAGTTGCATTATAAGACACATGGTTTAAAAAGTGCATTAAGCTAGCTTAAAAACTGGAATAATTTTTTTTTTGCAATTAACAGTCATTTGTAAACTGCCACAATTAAATAAGTACTGCAAAAGAGGAAAAAATGAGCTAGTATTAATGAGTTCACTGTCTACTCAGAAAATTGATGGCAGAGTGGAAGAATCTGTTCCTGAAAAGCTGAGTGTGAGTTTTCAGGTTCTTGTATCACCACCTTAATGGTAGCAATGAGAAGGTGGTTTGTCCTAGGGTGATGGGGGGTTTTAATGATGGGTGCCGCTATTTGATGGTTCCTTGATGCTGTGGAAACTAGTGCCCATAATGGAACTAGCCAAATACATTTTCTGGACCTCTTTGATCCATTACGGTGTGTATGTGTATAAATTGTGTGTGTATGTATATAGACACGCTTTGTCAGGTTACTGACAGAGCATGCTCTTAAGAAAGATTTATTTATGTGCACCAAGCCTCAATCAAAACAACTTTAGAAGACCTTAGAAAAATTGTAGAGATGTACAAAGCTGGTAAAGGGTACAAAAGCATTTCTAAAGACCTGAGTGTTCATCAGTCCACTGTAAGAGAAATTCTCTGCAAATGGGAGAAATTCAGTACTGGGTTGTTGTTAGGGGTCCTGCAGAGATCACACCAAGAGCACAATCAGTGATGCTGAAGGAGGTAAAAACGAACCCAAGGGTAAGAGCAAAAGACCTGCAGAAATCTCTAGAACTTGCTAAAGTCTCTGTTTAATGTGTCTTCTACAAGAAAAACACTGAACAAGAATAAGGTTCATGGAAGGACACCATGGAGGAAACAACTGCCCTCTAAAAAACATTGCTGTACATCTCCAGTTTGCAAACTGTCACCTCGATGTTCCACAACACTTCTGGGACAATGTTCTGTGGACAGATGAAACAAAAATTGAACTTTCTGGTAGAAATGCATACCGCTATGTTTGGAGGAAAAAGGGCACTGCACGCCAACACCAAAACCTCATCACAACTGTGAAGCATGGTGGAAGGAGCAACATGGTTTGGGGCTGTTAGCTGCATCAGGGTCTGGACAGATTGTAATCATTAAGGGAACACTGAATCCAAAATTGTATCAAGACATTATACAGGAAAATGTCAGGGTTGCAGTCAATCACCAGAAACTTAATAGAAGTTGGATGATGTAATGACAATGATCCAAAACATAAATCAACAACAGAATGGTTTAATAAGAACATCTGTATTTTAGAATAACACAGTAAGAGTCCAAACCTTAACCCAATTGAGGTTCTGTGGCATGACCTAAAGAGGCCTGCTCATGCAAGGTATCGCAGAAATATTAATGAACTGAAACAGTTTTATATGAAGGAATAGTCTAAAATTCCTCCCTGCTGTTGTGCAATTCTGATCAGCAACTAGAGAAAATGCTTGGTAAAGGTTATTGCTACTAAAGAGGTTCTGCCAGTTATTAAATACAGGGGTTCACATACTTTTTCCAGTCTGGACTGTGAATGATTAAACAATGTATTCAATAAAGACATGAGAAGTACAATTGTTTGTGCTATTAGTTTAGGGAGGTTGTGTTTGACTTAGATGAAGATCAGACACATTTTCTTGTAACTGTAGGGCCTTGGCTAGTTAAAGGTTGATTCTAGCTATGACCAATCTCACTTAATCACTTCACAGTATATGTGAGTGCCACTGGGTGATAGTCACTGAGGCAGATCACCCTGTTCTTCTTTGGTACTGACATGATTGTTGCTCTTTAGTAGCAGGTGGAAAACTTTAACTACAGCAGTGAGAGTTTGAAGATGTCCTTGACCACTCCTACTAGTTGGTTGGCACAGGTTTTCAGAGCCCTACCAGCTACACCATCTGGGCCTGATGCCTTGCAAGGGTTCACCTTCTTGGAAGATGTTCTAACGTCAGTCTTTGAAACAGTTAACAGGGCCATCAGATACCACAGGGATTCACACAGTTGTAGGTTTTTTTAAAACTCCTATTCAAAGTGCAAATAATCTAGGAACTCCTCTAGGAGTGAAGCATGACAGCCATTCATATTAGATTTCATTCTGTAGGAAGTAATGGCTTGCAAACCTTGCCAAGGCTGACGTACCCTATATCCATTTGTCTCAAACCTCAATCAGAATTGTTTTTCTTTGCTCTGTAGGTTACACCTGGATATCTTGTATTGTTCTGGACCACCAGTCTTAACTGCCACAGATTTAGCCCTCAGCAAACAACGAATCTCTTGGTTCATCCATGGCTTTCGGTTGGGTATGTTCACAACGGTGCATTCTCATCCACACGGGTCTTGATAAGATTGGTGACAACTCTGGTGTATCCAATCAGATTTGACAATTAGTACCTGAATTCTGTCCAGTCCAGACTGTAAGCATTCCTCTGCCTCTCTTGACCATACCTTGGTTCTCCCCGCTCATGCTGTGGTCTTTAGTCTGTGCCTTTATGTTGCTTGTAGAAGTGCAGTTAGATGATCGGACTTTCCAAAGTGTGGAAGTGAGATGGCACAGTAAGCATTCTTGATGGTGGTATATCAGTGTTCAAGTGTGTTAGCTCCTCTGCTTCCACAGGTAATATGTCAGTGGTAGTTATACAGAATTTTCAAGTTAATAGGAAATCAAGAGTGCACAGTTTCGTGTCTGCTAATTCTCTTGACCAGCTCATCCAGTGCCTGCCTAATGTATAGGTGGAATATACATTATCAGGATGAAGGTGGAAAACTCTCTTAACAGATGTCCATTTTATCCGCCGCTAAATATTCCAGGACGGGTGAGCAGGACTGAGACAGAACTGTCACGTTCGTGCACCACGATGAGTTAATCATAAAGCATACGCCACCTCTAACTTTAAAAGATTGAGCCGTCCTGCACCTGAAATTGCAGGTGTGAGCCATATCTCCAGATTGTACATTTGCCAGTAGGATCGTCAGGAGTGAAAGTCTAAAGCCTCCGTGTTTCAATCCTACCTGTAAATCGGCGCGGTGGCCCCATTTCCCTTTTTTAAAAAGAGGGACCGAAGTCCGCCATCCGAAGTTCATCAATTTTGAGTAAGCGATAGATTATTTTAATGCCTTAAAATGGTATTGTATACTGAAGTACCCTTGGCTGTGACTAGATTTCAACGGAATGGAAATATTAAATTATTCCTATCAGAGCTTCACGCAAAGAGTCGTGATAATTCTCTGCCCTTACATTTCTGAGAGTTGAATCAGTGTTTACAGACACTTCAATGCTCTGGAAAGATGCCATCAAGACAGTCTTTTTAACATTCAACCAAAACAATATCAACTTCTCTCCCAGGTCAAATCCCAACACTAGTGCCATACTCGAGCAGTCGGCTAGGTTGCAACCTTCGCGTACCCTGCGCCAGATTTAAACAGCCACTATTCCGAGCTCCGTCGCGGGAATAACAAGTGGACAGCAGAAAAGATTCGTGAACATTCTCAATAATGTTTCCGCGCAAAAAAAAACCACATCACGCTCGCTCTATCCCGGGTTCAGAAACGCACTGAAAACCTTGGGCCGACACGAAGTCCTATTGGGACGGCAGGAGCGCACCCCATCCCGGCAGACTGCAGCTCCCTCTTCTGCCCCGCACAATGATGGAGGGGTTTCCGACGTCGGGTGATGCACTTCCGGTTCGTTGGGAGGGCGTTTGAAAGGTGGGAGCGCTGATTAAACATGGCGATGTGTAGTGAGGAGGAGCACGGTGGCTGCTGTCACCGCCGACGCCTCTTGTTCGCGGTCCTGCTGTCGGCTTTGAGAACCTCGCTGGCCACTACGCACTGGATTGTGACCGAGGATGGGAAAATTCAGCAGCAGGTGGGGCGTCGGTGAACGGGATTGTTGTCGGGGGATGGGGTCTATGGCTGGTCAGGCGGGCGTTGTGCCGGCAAGGCAGGCATGCTATCGGTTTGCTGGCTGTAAAAGTTTGCGGACGGACTGAGATCTCCGAGGCCTGCAGAATTTTATTCTGGGTCGGGAGGGAAAGATTTCGCAATGTAACCAGTTCTCCAGCCTATCCCACGGGTTCGGTCTTTGATCCATAGGAACGCAAGTCACTCGACGGATGACGAGTTTTCACGGTTGTATTATGACGAGCAGCGCCTGAGGCTCGGTACCCTATTCCCTCCTAATCGTGGCGTCCCTTCCTCCCTGCGCCACCTCCGCTCAAACAAAAACACACGAGATACAAGTGGCGCCTTAAGCCGCTCTGCTATTCACTAAAATCATGGGCGATCTTTCATCTCAGTATGACTTTTTCTGTGTGAATTCAATACCCCCTGAATACACTGCGCTTCCTCAGCCCTGAAACTCTGAAACTCTACCCGCTGAGTTCTTCCAGTAACCGACAGAGTGAAAGAATTCCTTCACACCTGTCCTAAACGTACCCTCATTCTTCGAGACTTCGACCCCTAGTTTTGTGCCCCACCAGCAGAGGGAAACATTATACCCGCATGTGGAGTTCTCAAGTATGTTAAACACTTCATTGTGATCATACTCACTCTTCTAAACCGGATGTCAACCATTCCGAAAGTCAAGCTAGTGTGAACATTTGCTGGACCCTCTTTATCCCAAATATCTCCTTATTTCGATAGAGACGGGACCTGTAGACAATATTCTAGATGTAACCTCATGGAGGGGGGATGTTTCTACTCCTGTACTCAGATCTCCTGCGATAAAGTATAAACTATTGAGGGCATTCACCTTTGTGCAGGTTAGTAGTTGTCATGGTGTATTTTTTGGAATTGCCCAGAGTATATGCACAGAAAAAATTATGACAGGTTATTCCTCACAATTACACCTTTTAGGATTTAACTGAAAATGCACAAACCTGTATTAGTAGAATGTACATACAGCAAACAGTATTGATTATGACCAAATACCTGTGTGGCACATGGAAGGAAATCTGCTATCCTTGCCTCATCTGACTCATGCATGACGATGGACTTGGCAATATGGTTTTGAATTCCCCATTCAGAATCAGGTTTTATTATCTCCAGCATGTGATGTAAAACTTGTTAACTAAGCAGCAGCAGTTCAATGCAATACATAATCTAGCCAGTCTCTGCCATCTAACCCAACACATTCTCCCTCAAGTTTGTCCTGCTCCAACCCTACACCTTGCCATTGTATCAGTTGCAGGAGGAGTGCTCTATCCACTTTGCTTGACATCTGGACTGCATTTAGTAAATTGATTTTTTATTATTCCATGAACCAAGTTGGGGTGAAAAACTTTATTTTGCATCCCATCTTACATCACAACATTGCATTAAGGTAGCACAAGGGTAAGTAATAACAGAATATTGAATAACGTACGAAGTTGTTGCCAGAGCTGAAAGTTACACCTCAGCTTTTATTTTGTGGAATCATGGGTGAGGATGACATTTATTACGTATCCCTAATTGCGTCTGAGTAGACCTGGCGGGTCAGAGTCAAACGGATTATTTGGTCTGCAACCAGACAAAAGCCAGATCGGGTGATGGTTACAGACTTCTGTTTCTGTGTGTCGTGGGTTACCAGGCCATATTAAAAATGTATTTATTTTATGGTTTGTTTTGGAAAGTATATAGTCATGCAAAACTTAATAGAAAGCATTAAATTTGTGTCTCTGAACTTTTGGCTGCAGGTGTTCAACTTCTTAGAAATTTGGTTGCAATTCTTAGAAAGTGCATCATCATTTACACTAAATTGAACATGCAAGTGTTATGTAGCTAGAAATATAATTATTTGGTGTTTTACAATATATGTATTTTGAGTTTTCTGATGATTTGCACTTAATTAAAAAAAGGCTATGAATAGGTTTAGGGACTTTTCTAATTAAGATCATAAATTTGTGGTTTTGATTTGATTAAGCAATATGGTCTCATATGTTGTAATATGTTCATATGTTGCCAATATTACTTGCCAATGTTCATTCCGCTGCTTAGATGCAAGAAATAAAATACTTAGTTGATGTGTCATCTCCTTAATAGATCAGGTTATATATGTACCTGCATGAGAATTATGCATGGCAGTTTTGCTTGAAACTTTGGCAGTTGGAACAATGTGCTATTAAATTAACATTACAAATAATTGTTTTGCATGCAACTTGCCAGGAAGGCAGACTACAATTCCATATTGACTCTTCACCAATATTATTTATTTATTGAACAAGTCCACCTTGTTCACCTGCAGAATCAGGTTTAATATCACTGACATATGTTGTGAAATTTATTTTGAGTAAAGCTATCTGGAATCTGATCAGTCTTAATGTGATCTGTGTTTGCGTTGTTTAAATTATTACCTTTGTGCGCTTAAATCAACTACATGACCACAACTGCTTTTAGGGAGGAAGTGTTTAGATTTTAAAACAAGAGTTCCTAGGTTATTACTCTTGGAAGTTATTCAGATTGTCTGATGTTTTAGTGCTGTGGTATTTTGCATTTGTTGCTAACGTACCTCGATGAGAGTTGTAGATGGAGGTTGATAATGCAGAATACTGTATTGGGACATTTCAGTTTATTTCATAAATTGCAATGATTGTAGATAGCTGTTGTGGCACAAATTAATGATCCACTTCCTTTTAAAGTGGTATTTTTGATTTTGTCAGAGGATATCTCGGTTGAGAAGATAATTTTTGAATTGTACTGATCAAGTAATAATAGAAAATTAGCTCTAATAGTTTACTGAACTTCGTCAGTTATTCATGCCATCTTTCTAAACCTGAAGTCAATTTAAATTAAGTAAATCTCTTTTTTTTAATTTGTAAGTGTTTGAATTCTCATAGATTAAATCTAAGGGGTACAAAAATCCTGTTGGATTACAACCCAAGTGTGAAAGTGGAAATTACCTTTTGTTTCTGATCCACATTCACACTAGCTTAGTATTTTAATATCATCTAAGTTGTAAGAAAAACATCATTAGATACAGAATTGCAACCCAAAATTGATATGCAGATTTTTAAAAATTTTAAAATGAAAATGTGAATACTTTCAATTTCACATACCACTATTATTTGCATAATCAGTTAGTTTTCTTTGAACGTTTATGCCAGATAATCGTAACAATTTTTCCTCCAGAACAGTCAGAATTATCCATTATTTGTTTATGAACCAGTTTTTTTTCTCTGCCGGGGTGAATTAGTGCATTGTCAGAAAATCGTTCATGTGCACCTACGTTTTAGTGTAAAAGTAATTTCAATGTGGGTGATTTGCAGTTTGTTAAACTATGAGTGAACTATGCGTATTGCTGTTGTAATAAATTACATTAACATAGTTTTGTATTAATAGATGCATAGGCCTAAAAGATAATAAGGAAATGTATAACAGATAAGTGAAGAAACTACTAGATGCTCTTAAGTTGTGTTCTTATTTTTCCAGTCCTGAGCCCAAACCCATAAGTAACTGTTTTTCTCTGATGCTGCCTATGAGTACTTTCAACAATTTCTGTTTTGATTTTCCAGAAAAGAATTACTTTACTCCAACTAATATATATGATACAAAGAGATTCAAAATCAGGCTTAATATCATAGGCATATGTTGTGAAATTTGTAGTGTTATGGCAATAGTACATTGCAATATATAATAACAATCTGTAAATTACTGTAAAGTGTGTGTGTGTGTGTGTATATATATATATATATATAAAAAAAGATAAATAAGCAGTGCAAAAAGATGAAAAAAAAGTAGTGAAGTGGTGTTCATGGGTTCAATGTCCATTCAGATCTGATGGCAGAGGGAAAGAAGCTGTTTCGGAATCGTAGAGTGTGTGCCTTCAGGTTCCTTCCTGTACCTCATTCCTACCATCCAGGAGGAAAAGAGGCCGTCACCTGGGTGATGGATGTCCTTAATGATGAATGTGCCTTTAAGGCAGCACTCCTTATCAATGTCCTGGATGCTGGGGAGGCTAGTGCCCATGATAGCACTGACTGAGTTTACAACTTTCTGCAGCTTATTTCATTGCTATGCAGTAGCCCCCACCCCCCACCCCCATACCTGGCAGTGATGCAGCCAGTTAGAATGCTCTCCACAGTCCATCTGTAGAAATTTGCAAATGTCTTTGGTGACATAGCAAAACTCCTAATGAAATATAGCTGTTGTCGTCCCGCTTTCATAACTGCATCAATATGCTGGGCCCAGAATAGATCCTCAGAAATGTTGATACTCAGGAACTCGAAATAGCTCTCCTTTTCCACTTCTGATCCCTCAATGAGGACTGATGTATGTGGCCTTGTCTTGACCTTTCTGAATGCCACAATCAATTCTTTGACTTTACTGATGTTTAGTGCAAGGTTGTTGCAGTGACACCACTCAACTAGCTGATCCGTCTTGCACCTGTATGCCTTCTTGTCACCATCTGAAATACTGCCAACAATAATTGTCATCGGAAAATTTATAGTTAGCATTTGAGCTGTGCTTAACCACACCATCATTGGTGTAGAGTGAGTAGAGCAGTGGGCTAAGAACGCATCCTTAAGGTGCACCAGAGGATATGTATTTCTGATCTGCATAGACTGTAGTCTTCCAGAGAGGATGTTGATGATCCAGATGCAGAGGGAGGTACAGAGGCCCAGGTTTTGGAGCTGCTTAATCAGAACTGTAGGAATGTTCGTGTTAAATGATGAGCGTAGTCAATAAACAGCAGCCTGACGTAAGTATTAGTATTGTCCAGATGATCCAAGGCTACCTGGAGAGCCATTGAGATCGCATCAGCTGTAGGCCTATTGTGGCAAAAGGCAAATTGCTGTGGGTTCAGGTCCTTGCTTTGATAGGCATTGATTCTGGCCATAACCAACCTCTCAAAGCATTTTATCACTGTAGATGTCAGTGTTACGGGACCACAGTCATTAAGGCAGCTCACCCTACTCTTTTTGGGCACTGGTATGATTGTTCCCCTTTTGAAATGGTTGGGAACTTCTGACTGTGGCAATGAAAGGTTGAAAATGTCTTTGAATACACCTGCCAGTTGGTTGGCACAGGTTTTCTGAGCCCGACACCATCAGGGCATGTTGTCTTGCAAGAATTCACCTTGAAAGACGTTCTGATGTTGGCCTCTGAGACAGAGATCACAAGGTCATTGGATGCTGCAGAGATACTCTTGGCTGTAGTTTTATTTTCCCTTCGAAAGCTAGCATAAAACGTGTTGAGCTCATTTGGGAGTCAAGCATCACTGCCATTCAGGATGTTAGGTTTCACTTTGTAGGAAGTAATGGCCTGCAAACTTTGCCAGAGTTGATCCACCTTTAGCCTCAATTAGACTGCTCTGTAAGTCACCCCTGGCATTCTTGTATAGTCCTGGATCACAAGATTTGAATGCCACAGATCTAGCTCTCAGCAGACTACACATCTCCTGGTTCATCTACTGGTTTTGATTCAGGTATGTTCACTTAGACACAAACTCAAAGTAATCCTGTAAGTGCTTCTCCATCTCGCTTGTCCGTACCTTCTTCATGCTGTGGTCTTCAGTCTCTGCCTATACTCTGGGAGTAGAAGTATAGCAAGGTGATCAAACCTTCCAAAGTGTAGCAGTGAGATGGCATGGTAAGTGCTCTGTTGGTTGTATACAGTAACAGTGGTCTAGTGTGTCGGCTCCTCTGGTTCTGCAAGTGACATGTTGATGATAAATATTTAGGGAGTTTTTTATGCTGGTCTGGTTAAAATGCCCCAGAGTGATGGTAAAGGCATCAAGGTGCGCTGTTTCATACCTGTTGATTACATCGCTCAGTTCATCTAGTGCCTATTTTCACACAGGCCTGAGGTCAAGTGTACACCGCTACCAAAATAAAGGCTGAAAACTCTTGTGGCAGATAAAATGGATGACACTTGATCACAAGATGTTCTAGGTCAGTGAGTAGGACTCGGAAAGAACTGCTGCATTTGCGCACCACAAGGATTTAATCATAAAGCAAACTCCAGCTCCACTGCCTTTGAAAGACTCAGCATCCTGCCTTCTTGGTGATTTGTGAAGCTAATGAACTGTATTGCTGTGTCTGGAATGGCGCACACCAAGTCTCGGTAAAACAAAAAGCATTTCAGGCCATAAGACGTGGGAGCAGAATTAGGCCCATGAAGTCATCTTGTGTTTTATGTCTTGAGGTCTTATGGATTTTAAGTTGCTTTAAAATCAAACTAATTAAGGCATTGTGTACAGTTCTGGTCACCAAATCATAGGAAAGATGTCAACAAAATAGAGAGAGTACAGAGGAGATTTACTAGAATGTTACCTGGGTTTCAGCAGCTAAGTTACAGAGAAAGGTTGAACAAGTTAGGTTTTTATTCTTTGGAGCGTAAAACGTTGAGGGAGGGACTTAATAGAGGTATTTAAAATTATGAGGGGGATAGATAGAGTTGATGTGGTTAGGCTTTTTCCATTGAGAGTAGGGGAGATTCAAACAAGAGGGCATGAGCTGGAGAGTTAAGGGCAAAAGTTTAAGGGTAACACGAGGGGGAGCTTCTTTACTCGGAGAGTGGTAGCTCCAGTAGAAGTGGTAGAGGCAGGTTCGATATTGTCTTTTTAAAAAAAATTGGATAGGTACATGGACAGGAAAGGAATGGAGGGTTATGAGCTGAGAGCAGGTCGGTGGGACTAGGTGAGAGTAAGAGTTCGGCATGGACAAGAAGGGCTTAGGTGGCCTGTTTCTGTGCTGTAATTGTTATATGGTTATAAGACTTGGAATGTAGGATGATCGAAAACACAACTACCAGCAATATGCAAGCGAAGGTTGTTGGAAATGATGCAGAAGATACCATTCTCAATGGAAAACGGGGATCAGAGAGTATTAGGGTTTAGGATTCAGGGTGTATATAACCATGCAAGGTTTCAATAGAATCATGAAAATGTTAATTTTGGATAATAGGAATTGAGGATGAATGTGTTTTTAATAAGGAAATTGTTTTGCATGAGCAGCAGTTTAGAAATGATAGACAATGAGAGAGCAGCTAGGAGAGTAGTGTAACATTTTGTTTTGGAGATGGTCTTGAGTGAGGGTTTTGACAGATGGGCTAAAGTGAATCAGATCTTTAATGGAGCAGATATGTGATTGCAAGTTCAGCACAGTGTCATGATTGTCAACAGACTGGTTCAAACTGAAGTAGTGGTCTCTGGGAAAAAATGTGCAATTTATGATGGAGCTAGTGATGATGGCTTCCATTTTTCAAAGTGTAACAGGCTAAAATTATGGCTCATCCAATAGAGGATGTGGGCAAAATGATTTTCACAAATGTTTAGGTTATAGTGATCTTTGCACCATTAGGGCCTCAGCTCTAAAGTTAGGTCACCCTTGCCATGGAAAGTGTCTATGATGTCCAGAAGATCTTCTGATTTAATCTTTTCCTTTCTGCTTCCATCATTGTTGTACCTTTACACACTGAATTTAATAGGACTGTGGTTTGTCCCATAACTTTATAAGTCTCATATTAGGAATGCACTCAGAGATTTGAGAGGAATGATACACTTCTGAATAAATATCTGCATATAAAGTAATGATAATTTAGTTGCTCATCTATGGAAATAGTTTCTGAGGTGATTGAACATGTTGTAATAATCCTTTTGATTTCTACAGGTGGACTCTCCTCTTAATTTGAAACATCCCCATGATTTGGTGGTGTTTATGCGACAAGAAGCTACAGTTGACTACCTCAAAGAGTTGGAAGTAAGTTGATCTTTTTATCTAATATGCATGTAATGAGAGAAGGTGAGTTTGAAGAAAAACAAAATGTAACAGGACATCTGTAAGCAGGGATTACTGTCTTTTGAAGTATTATTCTACAGGCTAGGATAATAACAAAGCAAACTGCTATCTGATTAGCAGGTTGATTAATCTTGTGAACGTATCCATCTCAACTTTTAAAAAAACAGAAAATCCTGGAAATGCTCAGGTCAAGCAGCATTCTAGAAAGTCAAACAGAATTAGTGTGTCAAATTGGTCTTGCATCAGTACTGGAGTAATTCCAAAGAAAATTGTTTGTAATCTTTTTCCAGTTCTGTTGAAAGACCATATACCGGGAATATTGACTGTCTCTCCATGGATGCTGCCTCACTTGCTGAGTACATTGAAACACTGGAAGTTCTGTATCTGTTTGGAAATCTTGATGTTTCGGCATTGACTTACCTTGAGTACTTTTTAAAAAACCATTGGAAACACATTTTCACCCTCCTTTTAAACGCACAAAGTTTCCCATGTACCTTTTTTAAAAAATGATCAGATATGCTGAAGCATTTATTACACCACTCTTTTGAAGATGAGTGAATTAAAGGTAGAGTGGGAAATTAATAATTGAGAGTCCTAAGGGTAGTGGATTATCAGACTTCCACTGTATTTTCTGTATTTCCTTGCTTTTATAATCTTTTTTTAATCACTATGAAATGGCTTCTTTTGTTTTTGTGTGTTCTTGCAAATCATGATTCAAGATTAAATCACTAAAATTGTTCTCTTCCTACTCAAATTGATTAATGCTGTGATTAAAAAAAGCACAATTGACTGCTTAATTTTTAGTTAGTTTGGTTTGAAGATTTGATTTGCGTAGATGAAATCCAAATCCAGACATAAAGCATCATGTAATTTCATGAGGTGAGAAATAGAAAATCTCACTAAATCTGATGTATAAATGAAAACCTATATAAAATTAAATCTCACATAAACTTCATTGTCTTTCCAGACAGGAGATAAAAGAACCTGCTGTGAGCCTTGAAGGCATGCAGAAATTTGGAGTGTTAGCTGCCAATGAGCTGCATTATTTCACAGCAGGAATTGGAAATATTTTTCAGTGAAGTTCTAGGCTTTTAAAAACATGAGCAAGGTCAGCTATAATTCTAATGTAATGGCATCGGTAACCAAGTTTAAAGATAAGGGGCTGTGCCTTACAAGCAAGATCAATTGAGCAATCTTTATTGCATGATGTTTACTTGAATCCTGAATGAATCAAATTTATTATCACTGACATATAATGGGCATTTTTTTGTTTTGTGGCAGCAGTACATTACAAAGACATTAAAAGTTAAAAAATAAATTGCACAAAAAGAAGGAATAAAGAGTGTTCACGGGCCATTCAGAAATCTGGCGGAGGGGAAGCAGCTATTTCTAGATCATTGAGCATGGTTCTTTAGGCTCCTGTACCTGATAGTAACAAGAAGATGGCACATGTACAATTTCAAAATTTAAAGTCAGTTTGTTGGAAACTCCTTTTTATAGTTATTGATGTGAACTATATAAACAAAGTAATTAAATGAAAAAGACTACACGAGTTAATCTGCAGATGCTGGAAATAAATAAAAATGAAAAAGACTAATCAGTATTAATACAAAATTAAAACTAATGTATTAGGATTATTTTTGTTTAATTCCCTGTACATTATCAGCTTCTCTTTTTAGCATTAAGTTGGCTAATCAGTCATTAAACAATGAACATTGAACAATTTGTGACAAAAGTAAGTGTCATTTTGAATAAAAGATGAAATTACAAATTCTATAAAAAGTCTGAAGTTAGCTTCATTTAATTTTTGAAATTTAGGAACCAACGACGTTTTGTTCATCTTACTAATTTCACTTATGTAGTTTAACATTTAGTTATAAATTTTAAGCCTCATTTATTATTAAAAGTTGCCTTATTTTCTGGGGAAATTTAGAATAATAGATGCACAATTTTTTGATTGTTTAAAATGTAACTCCATCAAAATAAGTTTTTGACAATTGAAATTAATCATTCACTTTCTTTGAATACAGAAACATTTAGTTGCTCAAAAAATTCATATAGAAGAAAATGAAGACCGAGACACAGGTTTGGAACAGAGACATTACAAAGAAGATTCCGACTGCATTAAAGCTAAAGTTCCTCTTGGGGACCTTGACCTTTATGATGGGACATATATTTCCTTGGAGAGCAAGGATATTAGGTTTGTTCTTTAAAAATAAAATATTTTTTATAATATTATTTGTTTAACTCCACCATCTTGAAGTGGACCATTTTATATTAACTATAGGAAGGCAATGAAGATTTGATCTTTACAACAAAGGCTAGAAGCCTGCCTGATCTGCTGAGTTTCTCCAGCATTTTGTGTGTTGTATTTTAAAAAAAAGTAACTGGCAAAGTTGGTATGTTTTTTTAAAAATGAAAATCATGTGTGACCGATTTTTTTGTAGAGTTCTCTGATGAAGCAGCATATTCTCTAGATAAAATGAAACCAATGGAATGTTCTGCCTGGATTCCACAGGGCATTTAATGTTCAAGTCATTGCAGAAAATAGGAGCCCATTATGTAGGAGGCATTGGTAAAAGATTGTCTGGCTCACAGGAAATGTGGATTGAGCACGAATGACTCTTTTTCTCATTGGTGCCCAGGGAATCCATGCAGGGCCTTAACATTTATGATTTGTATCAACTACCTTGTTGAAGGGATCAAAAGTATACTAAATTTGCAGGTGATACGCAGATGAATAGTAAAATAGGTTTCAAAGTGTCTATGAGGAGACTACAAAGGATATGGCTAATTTAAGTGAGTAAGCAAAGATCTGGCCAATGGAAGTTTAATATGAAAAAATGAAAATATTCATTATGGAGGAAAAATGTGAAATTAATTTTGGCAGAAAAAGTATAAACGAAGACGATTATTTAAGTAACTTTTAGAGCTCTGAGATGCAAGCTAATCTGGATATTCCCATGCATGAAATCCAAAACACGAATATGTAATTAGAAAAATTAAAGAACTGCTATTGTATGGTTATATTTTATTTAGGGGTTTGGTAAGATCAGCTCAAAGAGCACTGTGTAAATAGTCTCTTTATTTAAGAAAGGATTTAAAAGTGTTGGAAAACAGTTTGGAGAAGGTTACGAGACTGTTAGTTAAAATGGGTGGGTTGTGTTATGAAGAAGGTTTCTATGACGGAGGCTTGTATCCTGTGGAATTTGGAAGAGATTCCAAATTGATTGAAAGATGCAAGATGCTGAGAGGATTTCGCAGCAGGAAATGTGAAGGTGATGTTTCCTCTGGTGGCATAATGTAAGGGTAGGGTTGGCTGATGGATTATTTATTTAGCAATAAGGTGGAATAGGCCCTTCTGGTCCTTCAAGCCACACTTTGCTGGCAACTCCACAACTCTGATTAACCCTAACCTAATCATGGGACAATTTACTATGAGCATTTAACCTACCCAGTACATCTTTGGTCTGTAAGCAGAAACTGAAGCACCCAGGGAGAGCCCATGCATTCCACAGGGAGGATGTACAGAGAGTCTCCAGCATCAATATTGAACTGTGAATTCCGGAATTCCGTGAGCTGTAATAGCATCGCTACAGTACTATGGCACCCTGTTTAATAATAAGGATTCACCAACGTAAGAGAAGTCAAATGAATATTTTTCTCTTGGAATGCTCTGTCATTGGAACTCTACTTCCAAAAACATTTTGAGAAAGGGAGGCCTTGAATATTTTTAAGGCTAATACTTACATGAAAGGAGGTTATTAAAGTTTGTTGATTATAATTGGTATTATGAAGTTATGGGAAAGCAGGCTTAAGGGATTAAATGCAAACAGAGCAAACAGCATGGATACAGGCCCAACAACTCCATGCTGACTGGCTTGTCCACCCAGCTGGTCCCAGTTTCCTGTGTTCGGCCCATATGTCTGCACGCCCCTCCATGTACCTCTCCTAGAGATATGTTTTTAAATAATGCTATTGTACTTGCCTCAACCATTTCCTTTGTCATCTCATTCCGTATATTCACCATCCTGTGCATGAGAAAACTGCTTCTCGGGTCCCTTTTAAACCTTCCCCTCTCATCTCCCTTAGTTTTGGACTCAACCACCTTGGAGAAAAGATTGTTACCATCCACCTTGTATTCAAAGTGAAATTATTCCCAAAGTACCTATAGGTCACCATATACTACCCAGAAATTCATTTTCTTGTGGACATGCACAGTAAATAAAAATAAGCACAACAGAATGAATAAAAAACGCACCGAACAAGGACGGACAGACAACCAATGTGCAAAAGACAAACTGTGCAAATATAACGAAAAAAAGCTAATAATAATAAATACTTCAGTAATAGATACACCCCAGTCCATCAAGGGTAAAGCCTACTCCACCATTGAGTGCATCTATAAGGAACACTGTTGCAGGGAAGGAGCATTTATCATCAGGGACCCCACTATCCAGGCTATGCTCTTTTCTTACTGCTACCATCAGGATGGCGTTACAGGAGATTCAGGACCCACACAGCAGATTCATGAATATATGAGTTGGAAAACCCTTGAAAGTGAGTCCACAAGTGTGGAAACAGTTCATTTGGGATGAGTGAAGTTATCCCCTCTGGTTCAAGAGCCTGATGGTTGGAGGGGAAATAACTTCCTGAATCTGGCTGTGTCTACTACTCTTAGTAGGTTTTTCTATTCAAAGGATTCGGTGTTTCCAAAACAGACCGCAATACAACCAGACAGTATACTCTCCACATATCTATAGACTTGCTCATCTTCACAAACATCTAAGAAAGCAGAACTGTTACTGTGCCTTCCTTTTAATGGCATTTACATGCTGGACCCAGGCCAGATCCTCTAAGTGTTGAGGAATTTAAAGTTGCTGACCCTCTCCACCTCTAATTCCCTAATGAAGACTAGCTCATGAGCCTCTAGTTTCCTCCTGTAGTCAATAATCAGCTTTTTGGTTTTGCTGGCATTGAATGAGAGGTTGTTGTGGCACCTTTCAGCTAGAATTTTAATCTCCCTCCTATTTTCTTATTTGTCACCATCTGATTCTGCCAATGACAGTGATGTCATCACCAAACTTAAATACGGCATTGGAACTGTACTTTGCCTCACAGTCATAAGCATAAAGTGAGTAGAGCAGGGGGCTAAGCATATAGTCTTGTGGTGCACTTGTATTGATAGTAATTGTGGAAGAGATAGTGTTGCCAATCTGAACTAGCTGAGGTCTGCAATTGAGGAATTTGAGGATTCAGTTGTACAAAGAGGTATTGAGGACTAGGTTTTGGAGCTTATTGATTGGTTTTGAGAGGATAATGGTGTTGAATGTGGAGCTGTAGTCAATGAAGAGCATCCTGATATATGCATCTTCCCTGTCCAGATGTCTCAGGGTTGAGTGAAGAGCCAATGAGATGGCATCTGCTGTTCTTTTGTGGTGCTAGGCATATTGGAGTAGATCCAATTTGTTTCTCAGCAGGAGTTGTTTCATCAACAGCCTCTCAAAGCACTTCATCACTATGGATTTAAGTGCTACTGGACTATAGCTATTGAACCAGGTTACCTCGTTATTCTTGGGCACAGGTGTAATTAAAGTCGGCTTAAAGCAGGTGAATACCACAGACTGTTGAAGCGAGTTTTTGTACATAGCACATCACTTAAAAAATGACAAATTTATTTGCAAGTGTTAGTTCTTTTAAACCAATTTTTTGTATTAATTACATTTATGTGTATATGCAAATCAGCTTTGCTTCCAGTGTTTTTTGTATGTTGCTGCAGCTTTTCTAACATCTGATTTGATCATTTGTTCTTTTATTCTAGTCCTGAAGAATACATTGATGCAAAGACTCCATCACCTCCAAATCTAGAAACACCAGATTGTACAAAAATAATGGAACTTCCATTTAGTATTCATGCCTTTCAGCACTTAAGGGTAAATTCCTTTTTTAGAGATGAAATATTTTTTAAATTCCTGACAGTTCTGAAAAAAATTATATATTAAGTTAAATTTGTATAGTATTGTTCATTAAATATGGTGTCTCATTGTTTTTTGCTAAGAACAGAGTATAGATTGAAGTGCTTAAAAAAATTGGGTTAGCAGTTAAAGATAAGATCTTATTGTAAGAATGTAGAAATGTTCACAATGAAGTGACTTACTGACTCTAAATATAAAGCTATATTGTTTACACAGATACTTCTAAAATATTCCTTTATATGCATCATTGAAACTTTATTTTCCTTGTAAAGACTAGATTTCCTTGAAATTATATGAATGACTGTGAATATGTTTACTCTCTTTTTGTTCCCCTTGTACTCCTTCACATATATTTTTGGGCTAAATACTAAATGCCATTTTCACCCTTGGGATTTGAGTTCAAATCATCCAAGTTTAGGGAACTTAAAATTTTCTCTTTGTTTGTAAGATACCAATGTGAAACCTTTGTAAACTGCCCTGAGTCATTAGTGAATGTTGTTTTATATCCTACAATATTATCACTCTGAATGAAATATAAATTTACTCTGTTTTTCACTGTACAGAATTAAAAAAAAAATAATGATACTAGGAAATTTTCCACTGTATATAGGAGTTATGAATGCCAGCAGAGAAGATTTTAAACTTACCCACAACCTAATCAACCTTTGTAGTGACTGTTGCCATTGTTGTATGTTTATAAAGAGTAAGAAAGTCATTCATATCCTTATTGGTTTATTGCAAATGGTATGAGCTATTTACATCGAACAGAATGGATTTGGTTTGTGTGGAAAATATGCAAAGCATTTTGCTATGCCCAATTTTGGGATTTGAAAATCAAAGTGATTTGTAGTAAGTGCAAAATTTGTTCCTAGGGTATCCAAGAACGAATTAACCTTACAGCACCAGTATTATCAAAAGAGGATCCAATCTTCATCAGCTTGTCAAGAAAATTAGGTAGAAGTATTGAAGAAATAGGCCACAGAATTAATGCAGCGTTGCTAAAGGTATAACTTGAATCTTTATTTAATTATTTGTTGTATCAGCTGTCATAGGTCATCATTTAAGATTACTTGCATACATGTTCCTTGTAATGTGCCTGGATGTGATGGATCAATACAGCTACAGTGTCTATAAAAAGTAATCACACCCCCTGTATCTTAAAAGTTTTCATGTTTTATTATTTTACAATATTGAATCACAGTCAATTTAATTTGGCTTTTCTGATACTGATCAACAGAAAAGACTCTCGCATGTTAAAGTGAAAACAGATCTCTACAAACTGATAAATTAATTACAAATATAAAGCACAAAATAATCAATTGCATGAGTATTTACCCCTTTCAAGTCAGTATTTAGTAATGCCAAACATAGCATTTAGTCTGATGGCCAAGAAGTTCAATTTCCGTTTCATCAAACCATAGAACCTTCTTCCATCTGACTTCAGAGTATCCCACATGCCTTTGGCCAAACTCTAGCCGAGATTCCATGTGTTTTTTTTCAACAGTGGCTTTCTCTTTACCACTTTCCCAAAAAGCTGCGACTGATGAATTACCTAGGTGACAGATGTTGTATGCACAATCTTGCCCATCTCAGCCACTGAAGCTTGTAAGTCATCCAGAGTTGTCATAGGTCTCTTGGTTGCTTCCCTCACTAGTCCTCTTCTTGCATGGTCACTTGGGTTTTGAGGACTGCCTTCTCTCGGCAGATTTACAGCTATGTCATATTCTTCCTGTTTCTTGATGATTGACTTAATTGTACTCCAGGGGATAATCAGTGACTTGGAAATTTTCTTGTATCCATCTCCTGAATTGTGCTTTTCAGTAACCTTTTTGTGGAGTTGCTTGGAGTGTTCTTTTGATTTCATGGTGTAGTTTTTCCCAGAATACTAACTTGGACCTTCCAGATACAGATGTATCTTTACTAGTCATTTGAAGCATCTCGACTGCACACGGTCCTCCAAGAACAGATCTCCATTTAACTAATTATATGACTTTTAAAACCAATTGGCCGCCCCAGTGATGATTTAGTGTATCTTATTAAAGGGGGTGAATAGTTATGCAATCAGTTATTTTGAGTTTTATATTTGTAATTAATTTAGATCACTTTGTAGAGATCTTTTTTTCACCTTGACCACAAAAGTCTTTCAGTGTCAAAAAAAAACTAAATTAAATCCACTGTGATTCAATGTTGTAAAATAATGAAACGTGAAAACTTCCAAGCGAAGTGAATACTTTTTATAGGCACTGTATGTAGTTGATTTTGCTGACTGAAAGAGTTGGACAATTAGTCATATTTCACATACTTGACCATTACTTTGTCATCTTTTTAAATTCTATATTATATTCATTTTGCTTAAGCATTTACATCCACTACCTTTTCATGCAGTTGGAATCAGATTGGCAGTAAGTGCATGTTTTGGGAAATACATCTTCCTCTGCTTTTCTCAGTTAGTTCTCTGTCTTTGTAACTCTACTGTGAACACTTTCTCATTATTATGTCACTAATGCTGTTCATGATGTTAAATGGCTCTATCAAATCTTAACCTTTTCTGCTCTGGTAAACAGCCAACCTTTCCTAGTGTCACCACTTAAATATTTTATCCAAGGTGCCTGTCTCATAAATAATTTCTGTTTAAAATAATTGGTAGAAGGATTAGAGGTTAGATTTAGAAGAAATTAGTTTACTCAAACTGTTAAGAGTTTGGTCAAATAGGTGTAAAATGCAAAAAATCCTCCCTTTGTTTAAAGAACTTGCATCTGTTGTGAAATGGCTGATTGGCATCACACATTTCAGCACTTAAGTTGAAGGGCTGCAGAGCTGAAAAGTGCAAATGGACCAGATAACCATTTTACAGCTAATGTTGCCTTTTCAGGGGTTAATTAACCGTATTACTTCTCTCTGAAGATGCCAGTCAAGCTAAAAGCGACACCCTGACCTCCCAAACATTATGACCATTCAGCTTATGGAAATTCGAACTTACAAGTCACTGCCCAAAGATTTGAATCAAAATAGAATTCATTCTCATGGCATTTATGAGGGAAAAAGAAAGTAAATAAATCAACACTTTTCAAATTGCATTTCTTGACATGCACAGATGACACAGCTTTACATCACAGAAATTTACAATAAGGATTGCTTTTAAGAAATGCAAATCCTCCATGATATGGAGGTGGCTGGATTTACTTTGAAATTCATATTATCATTTTTGGTAGCATTTATTTTATAAAAGTAATACAACAGTGATTTACATATTTTATGGTAGAATATGCAGCTGATTTTTATATTAAATTGCATCCCACCGGATGTTTGATGTGTATCATGTGGCAAAGCCATTGAAATAAATTTTTAAAACAATTGCCATTACTTACTTATAAAATGAGTTGTTGAAAAAGTTGAGTACCTTGATTTGGTATTTCCAAAATATTATTTGAAAAGTGATTTAATTGTGAATTTGAGATTGCAGCAAATATCTGCAGTCACCTCTAATCATATCACTTTACATCTAATTCAATGTAAGCCACTTCTCCATTAATCTGCTAGTCCTAAGGGGAAGAGTTAGCCTGGGTTTGGCCTCTGCAGCTTCCAGCAGCATTGATTTTCCTCAGCTGGTAATGGGATTTTTGTAGGAAGATGGTGTCATGTTTATCAAATTATCTAAAAATGATCGTTAAAGCAGGATAAATAAATTGGGTATTTGATCCCCTACATTACTAATGTTGAAGTTTTGGAAACACAATTTCAGAAAGAACAGTGTGTATGAAGCATTTTATCACTATTTCTTTGATTGCATAATGTTATGTAGTTTTCTTAAAAAGAAGTGTACATAGGAAATGAGTTACTTTTTAGTGAACTTGTGTTAAACAGAATATGACCATAGATCTGAAACAATTCTAAAGTCTGTTATTTGAATGCACCAGTAAATCATTACATTATTAAATTTTGCAGTCTTGGTGTAAACAACTGTTTAATTGTTTTTCTACTGCTTTTACATCATTTGCAAAGGTGTCAAGTAATCTTTAATTGGGGTTCATGTAAGGAATTGAAGTGGAAGATTTCAAAAATCCAGGTTTAGCTATTGCTCTTAATGCTGTTTCCATTATTGAAATGTTCTTATTCTTATAGAATACATCTTCATGGGTGCTATATAATTTGGCTTCCTTTTACTGGAGGATGAAAAATGAGCCATACCATGTAGTGGAATGTGTTATTCGGGCACTGCACTTCTCTCCACGGTAAGCATCAGACATGTGAAAAACATTCTGCTAATGAGAGCCATAGTACCTATGTGCTGCTTTCCTCAGCTTCATTTCTCCTTCAACCAATATGACCAAGGATGTAATGATTACTTGCCACATTTGCTTTCTAGGGAATGGTAAGTAGGAGGAATTACCTTTTATAAAGCAAAAATTGAGATGTAAATTACATGCATCTTCTTGTATGGCAGTTATTGTGTAAACATGGATTAAATACCAGTTTTCACTTAGAAAGCAAAGGAGTGAGAATAACTGAGTCTTTGGCTAGGACAGGGGTCAGCAACCTTTACCACTGAAAGAGCCACTTGGACCCGTTTCCCACAGAAAAGAAAACACTGGGAGCCGCAAAACCCGTTTGACATTTAAAATGAAATAACACTGCATACAACGTTTTTTTTGCCTTTATGCTATGTATAAACAAACTATAATGTGTTGCATTTATGAAATTGATGAACTCCTGCAGAGAAAACGAAATTACATTTCTGCATGCAACAAAAACATTTTGAACTCCAAGAAAAAGACGTTGGGTTGAAAGTTACTTTTAAGTAAAATACTCAATGTCTATTTGAGTCCTTCTTGTATTTATGAAAAACGCCGAACTTAAATTTTCCGCCAGCAGCAAACCAAAAATAACATCAGCCAGCTGTCAGCCTGAAAAATAAAAGGACTATTTCACTGAACAATGAAAAAATATGAATATACATAAAATAATAGGCAATTAAAATATTTATCATACTTGGTTAATGGGATTTCTGCTCCTGGACCTCAGCGCACAGCGTCTGCACATCAGGGCTGTATGACGTCACCTTCATCTTTACACAGGATCGCAAGCTGTCATCTGTGAGGCGTGCGCGATGTTTGTTTTTAATAAAGTTCATGTTGGAGAACACCTGCTCACTTACATATGTGGATCCAAAGATCGACAGGACTCCAAGCGCATACTTTTTAATGTTTACATAAATGTCGGGCATAGCATTCCATGTTTCGAACACAAGTTTGTCCGGTTTTGGAAGGTTTTCAATATCACTCCATTTGTGATTCTGAGCAAGAACGGCCTTCTGACGGGCAACATCTTCAAGGTCTGCTGTCAAGCGTCTAAACTTGGACACCCATATGTCTTTGTCGGCTATGTCGGCCAGTTCCATCTCAAGATCAGGTTGACTCACACCTGCCAATGCAGTCGTATTCAGTAGGGAAGGATCGATGCTTAAGGGAGTGACCGGGAAGGATAATGTGTTTTTTTCCTCTCTGAACTCACAGAAGCGTTTCCCAAACGATGTTTGCATTGCGATGATTGCAGAATGTAAATACTCCGAAATTATCATGTCGTGACCTTGTTTGAACTCTCTCAAATTGGGGAAGTGAGACAAAGTGCCTTTCTGTAAATCTCTGACAAGCACTGTCAACTTGCGCTCGAATGCCAAAACATCCTCCAACATGTGCAGGGCTGTGCGTCCTTACCCCTGAAGAGCTGTGTTCAGCGTGTTCAGGTGCGCTGTCATGTCTACCATGAAGTGTAGCTTTTCCAGCCACTCTGGCTGTTCCAGCTCAGGAAAGGTGAGCCCTTTGCTGCCCAGGACAGTTTTCACTTCTTCCAGACACGCGACAAAGCGTTTCAGCACCTTCCGTCTGGACAGCCAGCGATAAAAACACGTTGTAGCGGTGTCAGTAAACTGCAGTCAAAGATAGCTTTATTCGAACTAAACAGCCTTGCTTTTAAGCCTCCCTCAACCCAGCCCCCATGGACGCAGATGCTGCAAAAGACGCGTACTCACAAACCCCCGTAGGCTATCTCCCTTAGCCGGAATGCTGGCTAATTGTGAGCCGTTTCGGATGTGCCAGGAAATGTGTCGCCACACTTAGATTGTACAAGATCACCATAATCTTCAAATTTAGAATTACATTTCAAAAGCTAACAAACTAACATAAAATACATTTTAATTAAATACTGACCAATTATTTCCCAAAGCCACAGGGAGCCGCAGCACAGAGGTGAAAGAGCCACAAATGGCTCGGGAGCCGCAGGTTGCCGACCCCCGGGCTAGGAGAAAGTAACTGATCAGTTGTTGGACTTCAATTATTTACGATTTGTATTGAAGTCTTAGAGGAGGGGGCAATGTGTGAAGTCTACAAGTTCAGAGATGACACAAAAATATTTGAAAAGGGATTCTGTCTATTTGTACTGTACAATGGGTGTTGATTGCTTGAGTAGCTAAGTGAAAATTTGGCAAATGGAGTTGAATTTGTGGAAGTGTAAAGTCGTACACTGTAAATGAAGAGAGATTGCAAATGAGTGACCCATGTGGCCCATGTCTATGACATGAAATTTAACATGCAAGTGCAGCAAGTAGTTAGAAGGCAAATGGCATACTAGTTATTGCAAGAAGGTTGCAGTTTAGAAATAAACAATTACTGATACAATTGCACAGGTACATCTAGTATACTGTGTTCAGTTTTGGTGAATAGTCCAAAAGTGATTTGTCTGGTTAATTCTCAGAATGAAAGGGTTGTGCAATCAGGAATGGTTAGAAATGAACTCCTTGGAGTTCAGAAAAATGATGAGTGATTTTATTGAAATATCGTAGCAATATTACTGCTTGGGGCGTTCCAAGGTTCAATTCCAGTGTTGTTCTATAAGAAGTCTCTGTACGTTCTCCCCATGGGTTTTCTCCAGGTCCCCCAATTTCTCCCACAGTCCAAAGATGTACTAGATGGGATAATTTATAATGACCAATTAACCTGTGATTAGGTTGGGGTTCATCAGGTTCATCAGGGGTTACTGAGATAGCGTGGCTCAAAGGGATGGAAGGGCCTTCTCTGCTCTGTATTGCTAAATAAGTAAAAGTGCAATGCTGAGGGGGCTAAACCGGGTAAATGTGGAGATGTTTCCACTAATGCGACATTTAAAACTGAGATGCAGAGGAAATCCTTCTCACAGAGAGTAGTGTAGCTCTGCAGTCTTCTCTCTCAAGGCCTTGGGAAATCTCGACCACTACAAGGATATAACAAGGAGGTAATTAAATGTTTGAGCAGTCAGGGAACTAAAGGATGTGTGGAACTGGCACACAAAGGAACTGTGGCCGTAGATATTTCACCAGTGAATGTATTCAGAGACAAGATAGGCTTGAGAAACTAGGTGGCCTGCTCCCTCTCTTATTTTATGTCCTTGTTTACCCCACATGCAGAGCAGTTCTTTATCATCAAAAATTTCATTCCTACCACACTAGACACTCACCAATATGCTTACCAATAGAACTGCTGTACATCAGATGCCGTAGCATCTGTCATGCACCTAGCAAACAATTTCTGTTCCTCAATTTCAGTTTGGCATTCATCACTATTGTCTCACAAACGTTGGTGAACAAACTCCTGTTCCTTGGTGTTGTTACGTATTCAGGCAACAATAAATATATGAGTTCGGCAAGGGTTTTTTTATAACAAACAACACGTTTATTATACACAGAAAACAAACCCCCCCCCCCCCCAAAAGTAAACAAACACTAACGTATCCGGAAATCAACTGCTATGCAGCAGCTCAAACAGTTCTTAAAGCGATATTGCAAAAACAGTTCTTTAAAGTGGTATTGCCAAAAGTTCGATAAGCTCACAGTCCATTTAAAAAGGGGAGACTTTATAAGACGATTTAAATTCTCTTTCACGTCGTTTTGCTTCGATCCCCGACGTCGAACTTTTCCCACAAAGAATTTTACGAAACGGAACGGCTTAAAGGCACTGACCTTTCTTTCCACACTATCCTCAATCCTTTCTGGTATTCCCAGGGATTAACATGAGAATAGTCAACGAAATCCTTCCGAATAAGGCTCAAACAAAGGTCGAACCCGTTTCACCGTAGAAATCGATTCTCCTCGATCTTTAACTCCCGAACTCCGATATTCACTCTCCACTGATTCTCAAACTAGCAGAATTGTAAAGAACCTGCTGGCAATGACCTTTTAAACTAGGCATTAGATAAAACTTCATCTTTCAACTAAACTGCGTCATCACATTAAATCACGCAGCAGCATGAAGTCAACTTGGCAAATCCAGCCACGAACTGCCCCTCCTCACAGGGTGGGGTCTTCCTTTTATAACCTGGAAAAAAAACCTGTCACATGATCTCTACTGGCGGGAAAATGACGTCACTCCACCATCACAAGACCATTACCTCAAGTCCAGTATAGCTTCAACCCCAGTCACGTGACAAGGGTACCAATGTCATGTGTCGTGAGTACGTAACAGTGTAAATACACCACTGTGCAACTGGCTGTTTGACTCCCTAACCAACAGACCTCAGATAGTCAGGATGCACAGCCATTCCTCCCTCCTCATTATCCTCAACACATGTGCCCCCCCCTCCCCGTGCGGTGTGCTGAGCCCATTGTTGTACACCCTGCTCACACAAAGCCAAGCACACGAATAGTCACATTGTTGTGTCATCAGCAAATTTGACAGTGGTGGGGCTCATCACCAACAACAATGGGATGGCCTACAGAGAGGAGCTGGAAGAGTTTGAGCCCTGGTACCAGGCAAATACCTCTTCCTCAAAGGAGATGGTTATTGACTTCAGGAAAAACTTGCACCACTCTTGTCCCTCTTCACATCGGCGGCACAGCTGTGGAAACAGTGAGCATTTTCAAACTCCTGGAAGGGTACGTGTTGCACAAGCTCTGATGGTGCCAGAACACAATCTCCACAGTCAAGAAAGCTCACTAACACCTCTACTTTCTGAAGTGGCTGAAGAGAGTTGTTCTGTGCTCATCAAAACTCACGACCTAGTACAGATGCACATTTGAGTGCATCGTAACATGCTGTTTTACCGCATGGTATGAAAACTGCACTGCTGCAGACATCCAGGCTCTACAATGGGTAGTTAAAACTGCCCAGTGCATCACTGTCACCCACCTACCTGCCATCTGTTACGTACCCTGTAACTGGGACACTTACCAGCAAAGATAGAGAGGTCCGTTGAAGTCTGATGGTACTATTTTTAACAGCATTTATTGATAAAATACACAAAAATAATATCAATGCAAACATGCAGATAATATACGTCGTCAATACTAAATCTAAAAGCGCGGGTATAATAATAATCAATAAAAAATAGCTCTGTCGTTGTCTAGGGGATAATGTATTGTCCGATGGAAGTATAAAAGTCACTTTAGTTCATTCAAGCTGCAGGCTGCAGCCTTTGGTTGGAGTCAAGAGAGAGTGTTTAAACTTGCCCATTCCTTTTATGATGTCAATCCTTCGAGAGTCGGTGGGGGCTGAGTGCTCCTTTGTGTTAGCTAAAGCCGTTCTTCTGTGGCAAGACCCACCAATTCCGAGGCAAATGGAAAAGGACGCACGTGGGCTTTCCACCGGCTTTCACTATTAAGCTGTTACAGGAGTTCTAGCATTTCTTCTGGTGCGTCTAAAGGGGCTGTTTCCCAGACCATCTTTATCCCCACTCACAGGGTCTCATACGTCACTCAGGGTGGAATGATGCCATCCCCCAACCAGTCCATGTTGCCTCAGGGCTTCCATGAAGTACAGTATTCAATACGCAATTCCGTCTCCAAGAGACAATGACCTGTTCCGTGGCTTAGTATTGCTGGGGCCAGGACATTCCAAACGTCCCTCTCTCATTTCCTGGGTCTTCTGACCTGACTTAATAGCGATCTTGCGATTCTCAAAAAAGGGGGGGGGGGGGCACAGGTGTAACACATCAAGCACATGTATTAAGAAAGGTACAGGGAAACAACCAGTAATATCATGCAGGATCCCATCCACGCTGTTGCTGTGCTGTTTGACCCATTCCTATGAGTAAGGAAGCTACGTCACATTCACAACAGACTCAAAATCAAATGCATTCCACAAGTAGTAAGGCTGGTCAGTTTCTCCGCGCATTAACAACCCAATCGCCACTACATACATATTACCTGGCATCACTTTATGTGCATACTGTGCAATCAGACTATGTAGGTAAATTATTTGTACATTGTGTTTTATAGTGTTCCTTTTATGTTTATTGTTTTTTTTTACTGTGTTCTTGATACTTATTATTGTGCTTTTAATGCTGCATCAGACCCGGAGTAACGATCATTTTGTTCTCCTTTACACCCATGTACTGAAGAATGTCAATAAAATGTCTTCAGTCTTTTATTTATAGCCATAATAGGCTGAGTAAAAGAAAAATCTGTCAATATTCTACAATATTTTGTATTTGATATTCTTGTATAGCAGAGATAGCATCAGTTTTGTATCAGTTTGATTGTGTAACCAGGCTCTGGAATATGAGTTTTATTTTAGTAGAATTTATTTTATCTCTGGCAGGAGTGAGATGCACTATGTTCCTCAGTTCAAGAATATTGAACTTGCCTTTATCAGGGGTGAGATGCTAGGATACATCAAGTTGGACTTTAAGAAGATAGTTAGACATGACAAATGATCAGACTTGCACCACTTAGTGTTTTCCATTGCCCACCCCACCAACTAACAGAAAGCAATCGAAGGCATAACATAATTAACTACATAAGGAACTATCCAATGCTCTTTTGCTTTCCGTTTTCTAGAGGGTCTGGTATTAGATTTATATACATACATGAACATGTCATATCTATTTTGGTTTCAGCATATTGGTGCTTAGAGCTAATCACATTTCTACAATTGTAATCCTAAAATCTTAATCACTGTGGATTTACAATACTGTACTCTTCTGAAGACAGTTCAATGTGTGTAACTGAAGCAGTCAAAAATAAGTAGTTTGCATCTGATGCAAGTTTACAAAATAATCCACGACTTTATATTGAAGAAATTTTCCCTTGATGTATTGCAAGCAACAGCTGCATTATATAATATAGATTCTGTAAAGCACTGTTCGACAAAAATTGTTGACTGGAGTACAAAACAATGAATTTCACTTATTGATGTTGTGTGTCACCTAAAGTAAGTTAATTGCTCATGTATATTTTCTTTAACAGGCAACATAAAGACATAGCATTAATGAATCTAGCCAATGTTTTACACCGGGCCCATTTCTCAGCAGATGCAGCCATATTGGTTCATGCAGCACTTGATGTATCTACTGATTTTCTTACAAGTCATTACACTCTGGGAAACATTTATGCTGTAAGTATGCTGAATATCTTTAGTAATTTGACTTCCATTTATTTCAGATAGTTCTTTGTAGCACTTTTCTTTGATATATTGTGTAATATTATGAAAGCCTAGACGTGATAAATCTTACTGCTGTCATATTGATCTTTTTTATTTTCATTGGAAATATTTGTATCTTTAGGTTTATTTTGAAGTGTTCATGTCATAATTCTGGTTAATTATGCACAACTCAAATCATTATTTGTTGTGTTACCACAAAACAGCTTTCAAAGTTCAAAATAAATCTATTATCTAAGTACATGCATATCAAAGTATATGCCATCATATACAGCCCTGAGATTCATTTTCTTGCAGGCATTCACAGTAAATACAAAGAAACACAATGTAAACTGCACACAACAAGATGAACAAACAACCAATGTGCTAAAGGCAATAAACTGCAAATATGAAAAAAAACAATAAATATCAAGAACATGAGATGAAGAGTCCATGAAAGTCAGTCCATAGGTTTTGGGAACAATTCAGTGCTGAGTTGAGTGAAGTTATTCCCTTTTTGTGTACTATGTCATTTGAAGTAGAATTTTTTTTTAATGTTTGTATAGTTATGGAAAGAACTTTAGCATTTTTTTATAGCAGCAGAAATAATTTGGGACATCTGGAAAAGTAATTTGGATAAGGAGGAGTATATGAGGAAGTAATAGTACATATTACCTCCAGTTGTGTGGCTCTGAAAAATATTTGTATTATTCAATTGTTAGAGGATCTCATACTTATGGGGGGGGTAGAGAGAGGTTGTGAGGGGGATAACAAGGATTGAGAAAATGAACCCCCCCCCCCCCCCCCCGCGGATACCAAAAAATGCGGGGGGAGGGGAGAGCAAGTTAACATTTCAGGTCCAGACCCTTAATCAGAACTGAAAAATAGAGAAAATACTTTGGTAGCACAGGTAGCACAGAAAGTGGGAGGGGTGATAGATACTCCCACAAATTCCTTCTCTGCTACCAAGGCTTTCTCCCTCAATTTTAATGGAAGGTCCCAGAATTGAATTTCTAACTGTTTCTTTTTCTATGGATGCTATTTGATCTGAGTTTTTACATAATTTTCTGTTTTCCCATAACATTCTGCCAACAACTGTTAGTGGTAATATTCAAGCTACACATTCAGTGACATTACCGTTGCAGGGCATTGAAAAAGCCACATAACTAAAGTAATTAATATCTATAACAGCTCACTATCACCAATTCAGTGCCATTAGGGATAGAATTTCCTGTGGTAAGACCACAGCCCTGCGAGCTCATTCCATATATTCACTACCCTCCATGAAAAGGTTGCCCCTTATGCCCTTATTAAATAATTTCCTCTTACTCTGAATCTGTGTCCCTCTAGTTTTTGATTCTTACTCTGAGGATAAGACTGTTAGCATCCAATTTATCTATTCCACTCCAAATTTTAGAAATTTATTCTCCTACGTTCTGAGGAATAAAGACTTCGCCTGGCCACCTCCCCCTGTAACTCAGGCCCTCTTAGTCCTGGCAATATCCTCTTAATCTGTTCTTCACTCTTTTCACTTTAACCATCTCTTTTATATAAAAGGGTAACCAAAACTGTACACTACTCTAAGTGTTTGAGATTGTTTGTTTTAAATATTGAAACAGTTTTGCTTTGAATAAAATCTGAAATTTGTATTCTCTTTTAGATGTTGGGAGAGTATAACCATTCGGTATTATGTTATGATCAGGCATTGCTTATACGGCCTGGCTTTGAACATGCACTGAAAAGGAAGCATGCTGTCTTGTGTCAGCAGAAGCTGGAGCAAAAATTGGAGGCACAACACAGGTATGGTTTGGAGGAAAAGTACACTTTTAAATTGTTCGCACTATAGAGTATAACAAGCATTCTTCTGATGAGCATTTCTGTTCATTCCAAACTTCTCTAGATCCATTTGCCTCTCTTTTCCTAGACCATTGACTCTATTACTCTCAATGTATTAGTCCAGTTTTCTTTAAAGGCCACTGTTGCAGTTTTTTAACTCTTTGAAATGTTCCTACTGCAATCACTATTGTTGTTTTTGAAGAGGAATCCAATTGAAATTCATATTTTGTCTTCTATTTTGTAGCTAATTCCAATTGATAAACTTCCGTTCCTTTCTGACAATAGTGTTATTTTTTCTATGAAAATTGTAGGGCAAAAGCAATATTTGCAGTCCTGTGGAAATAATCATGTAAAAAGTTGTAATTTCAAATGTTAAAGTAAATTCACACATTTGTTAAAGTCACACCTTTACTGCATTTATACTATTATTTGCCTTTGCATATTAGATCTATTACATTGTTTCATATATTTAGATCATTGCAGCGGACGTTAAATGAACTGAAGGAATACCAGAGGCAGCATGATAATTATTTGAGACAACAGGAGTTGTTGGAGAAGCACAAAGTCATGCAAGATGAGCAGCTGCTGAGAAACATAATCCATGAAACACAAATGGCTAAAGAGACTCAGCTAGGTAAAATCAATCATTTTTTGCACAATGAAACATTTTTGTGAATTACATGCTATCAGACACCAGCAATCAACAAATCTATATGGGCAAATCATTTTCTGAGCAATATTTTTAATTCCTTTCCTGGAATGTGGTCAAGATTGACGAGACTAGCCATTATTGCCTTGAAAGGGTGGTGGTGAGCGCCATCATAAAGCTGAACAGTCTTCTGGCAGGGTGTTTTCAGACTGCTGGTTTGAAGGGAGTTCGAGCATTTCAATCAGCAGAGATGATGGGATAGCAGTATATTTCAAATCTGCATGATGTATACTTGAAAGGGAGGTGTAGCTGGTGGTGTTCCCTTTGCACCTGCTGCCTTGAGTTTCTGGAAGTTTCTCAACACTGTCTGAACATGCATTTTTTTTTAACTTGCTTTCAGGCTACCTTGTTAATTCCTTCAGGTACAAGCTGTAGAACAACTTTCATAATTATCAGCTCCCTATAGTTAGGTTGCTCTTATAGAGGGAAATATTTCGGACTTAATTGAGGGGCCAAGTTTATACAAAGGAACATCTAGAAGCACTTTGAATTCTTGAATTGATTTTTGGAATAACTTCAAAGTATAATATCATTTGTACTGATTAACTTTAGAGGTTAATAATGTACTACAGCAAAAAAAATAAATCTTTGTTGAATAGATTCAAATTCATCTATTTATCATATTGCTTTGTCATTATAGGTAATGAATTATTGACAGACAGACAGACAGACATACTCTAATCATCCCGAGAGAAATTGGGTTTCGTTACAGTCACACCAACCAAGGATAGTATAGAAATATAGCAATATAAAACCACAAATAATTAAATAATAACAAGTAAATAATACCAAGTGGAAATTAGTCCAGGACCAGCCTATTGGCTCAGGGTGTCTGACACTCCGAGGGAGGAGTTGTAAAGTTTGATGGCCACAGGCGGGAATGACTTCCTATGATGCTCAGTGTTACATCTCGGTGGAATGAGTCTCTGGCTGAATGTACTGTGCCTAACCTGTACATTATGGAGTGGATGGGAGTCATTGTCCAAGATGGCATACAACTTGGACAGTATCTTCTTTTCAGGCACCACCGTCAGAGAGTCCACTTCCACCCCCACAACATCACTGGCTGTACGAATGAGTTTGTTGATTCTGTTGGTGTCTGCTACCCTCAGCCTGCTGCCCCAGCACACAATAGCAAACATGATAGCACTGGCCACCACAGTCTCGTAGAACATCCTCAGCATCGTCCGGCAGATGTTAAAGGACCTCAGTCTCCTCAGGAAATAGAGACGGTTCTGCCCCTTCTTGCATACAGCCTCAGTATTCTTTGACCAGTCCAGTTTATTGTCAATTTGTATCCCCAGGTATTTGTAATCCTCCACCATGTCCACACTGACCCCTTGGATGGAAACGGGTCGCTGGTGCCTTAGCCCTCCTCAGGTCCACCACCAGCTCCTTAGTCTTTTTCACATTAAGCTGCAGATGATTCTGCTCACACCATGTGACAGTTTCCCACCATAGCCATGTATTCAGCATCATCTCCCCTGCTGATGCATCCAACTATGGCAGAGTCATCAGAAAACTTCTGAAGATGGCAAGACTCTGTGCAGTAGTTGAAGTCCGAGGTGTGGATGGTGAAGAGAAAGGGAGACAGGACAGTCCCCTGTGGAGCCCCAGTGCTGCTGACCACTCTGTCTGACACACAGTGTTGCAAGCGCACATACTGTGGTCTGCCAGTCAGGTAATCAATAATCCATGACACCAGGGAAGCATCCACCTGCATCACTGTCAGCTTCTCACCCAGCAGAGCAGGGCGGATGGTGTTGAACGCACTGGAGAAGTCAAAAAACATGACCCTCACAGTGCTCGCCAGCTTGTCCAGGTGGGCGTAGACACGGTTCAGCAGGTAGACGATAGCATCCTCAACTCCTAGTTGGGGCTGGTAGGCGAACTGGAGGGGTTCTAATTGTGGCCTAACCATAGGCCGGAGCGGCTCTAGAACAAGTCTGTCCAGGGTCTTCATGATGTGGGAGGTCAATGCCACCGGTCTGTAGTCATTGGAGCCACTGGTGTGCAGCTTCTTCAGTACAGGGACGAGGCAGAACGTCTTTCACAGCACAGGAACCCTCTGGAGACTCAGGCTCAGGTTGAAGACATGGTGAAGTACTCCACATAGCTGGGGGGGCACAGGCTTTGAGCACCCTGGTGCTGACACCATCCAGGCCTGCATCCTTGCTTGGGTGGAGACGTTTCAGCCGTCTTCTCATCTGTTCAGCTGTGAAGCCCACTGTGGTGGTTTCAGGTGGGGGAGGGGTGTAGTCATGAGATCAGGGTGGGGGGCTGTAAGGAGGGGTAGGAGGGGAGAGTGGAGTATGTGTTGGTTGGGGGGCCGACAACAGATGAATCGTGGGGGATGGGCAAGGGCCACAGTGTCAAATCGGTTAAGTTCGTTGGCCCTGTCCACACTGCCTTCAGCTCCTCTGTTGCTAGTTTGCCAGAACCCAGTTATGGTTTTCATCCCACTCCAGACCTCTCTCATGTTGTTCTGCTGGAGTTTCCACTCAAGCTTCCTCCTATACCTGTTTTTAGCCTCCCTGATTTTGGCTTTCAGATCCCTCTGTATTGTTCTCAGCTCCTCCCTATTTCCATCTCTAAACGCCCTCTTTTTAGCGTTCAGGATGTCTTTAATGTCCTTTGTTACCCACGGCTTGTTATTTGAATAACAAAGGACAGTTCTTCCCAGAATACTGCAGTCCACACAGAAGTTGATGTAACCAGTGATGCACTCTGTGAGCCCATCAGTGTCCTCTCCGTGTGGCTCACAGAGTGCCTGCCAGTCTGTCACTTCAAAATAACCCTGGAGTGCCTCATAAGCCTCCCCTGACCATTTCCTCACTGACCTCAAGGTTAGTTGCCTAATTTCCAAATAAGATTTGAGCAATATAGATTGTAAAATGTGCAAAGTAGAATCTATGAAACACTAACAACATAAGACAAGCAAAGGTATTCAGTGGTTAAACTACGTCCAATTTTATGTTTTAATTTTCTAGGTAACCATCAGATTTGTCGATGGATTAACAAACAACAAATTTTATACTGTCAATGGGATCGTCCTGTGCGCTACACTCGAGGAGACCTATTTGACACCGTTGAGCATGTACAGGTATAAAATGAAAAATATGAGCAATTTAAGGAATACATAGTTGACCTAATTTACAAGAGTACCTTGCTTATTCCTTGAGATGTGTTCCCAGGTACAAGAACATTCATGAAATTGCTGCTAAAAGGGTCACTATATTTTATATAGTGATGTGTTGTTGATGGTGGTGTTATACTGGGAACTTGGCAAACTCTTACCTCCTCCTGCTATGACGAATGGTACCATGGTTTGGTGGTGAGACAGGTAATACACTGACCAGGTGAGTAGTGCAGCCACTCAACACTGAGGTGGAGCTCACATATGCACCTTGGCTGGCATGGTGTGTGTGAGCAGTTGCTGGGAAATGGGGAGCACCAGCTTAATTTTTTAACATACTGCCTGGATCATGAGGATTTTTTCATCAACTGTTGAATGTTATGGAAGCTGCTGCCTCTGTCTCTCCTCATTGTTTTAACTGCACAACTCTCCACACCCCAGACATTTCTTTATTTCAACAACGGGCAGCAGCTTCTGTAGTTTAAACTTTGCACTCTCTGTGAAAAGTCATTCTGCTAAACACATTTGGGTACTAGCCTACGAAGTACTCAGGACACCTTCAAGGAGCGGTGTCTCAGAAAGGCAACATCCGTTATTAAGGACCCCCAGCACCCATGGTATGCCCTTTTCTCACTGTTACCATCAGATAGGAGGTACAGAAGCCTGAAGGCACACACTCAGCAATTCAGCAACAGCTTCTTCCCCTCTGCCATCAATTCCTAAATGGACATTGAGCCTGTGAACACTACCTTATTTTTTTAATACATTATTTCTGTTTTTCCATAATTTTAATCTATTCCATATACATTTACTGTTATTTACTTATTATATTTTTTCTTCTTCTCTGTTATGTATTGCATTGTTGTGCTGCTGCTAAGTTAACAAATTTCACGACACATGCCAGTGATAATAAACCTGATTCTGATTCTGCCATTTTCCTTTATTCAGATTAGCTTTCAGTTTTGTCCTCCCCTTGAAGGAAGCAACCCTTAATCTTTCAGCTCTCACAAACTGCTTCCTCGTAACCAGTCTGTTGTAGCCTTCAATATTTCTGGCCTTTGTCACAGAAGCTCTTCATTTGAATCCCATCAGTTAGGTTTCTGTTTCTCTAATAAGATGGCTCTTAACAAAGTAATTAATTGTATCCCATGTGATGTAAAAGGTCTTATCCAACTAAACCAGAACACTGCTTTTGCCAAAATATTCCCCCTTGCACTGATTTTTAACTGCATGGAACTTTATTTGCCTGTCTTTAACTTTTTTTTCATCTTCTCTTAGCCAGAGGATCATTCACTCCTCTCTCTTCATTCCTTTACTGTTACTCGTATTTCTTTGTTCTCATTTTTGTCTTTTTGTTCTAACCTTGTTCCTCATCCCTTATCTGTATGTGCGTTATCCATACAGAAACACCTGAAAACAGCTTTTTTTGACGTGTATTAACCATCATCTCTCAAAAATTTCACTATCCCTAAGTAGTCAAATTGTTTTTCTGGCATCTAGAACAAGAAGTAACTTTCTACAAGCAAACATTGAGACCACAGAAGCCATGGTCTTTGGTTTCACCAGAAAATTTGTATCCTAGCAGCTGTTTCAGTGCCCGTATCTAATAATTGTCTGAAATTCAACCACGTTTTTGCAGCTTAATGTATTGATCCCAACATGACCCCAGAGGAACAATATTTCTTTTTTCATCTTTGTTACTCTGCTTGACTTCAAGGTGCCTCAGCTCCAGCTCATCTGATGCTGAGGTACTCATTCTTTTTATTATTTTTATTACTCCAGACCTCCAAGTCTACTTCTACAATTAAAATGACACTTCAATCCTATGGGTTTTGCCAAACCTTTGGTCATTACATGGTCTGGTGTTAAGTTTATTTCAAAATTCTGTTATAAGTAACTTAAGCTATTTCCTGCTCAAACATGCTCTCAATACTTAATTAGTTGTTTTTGTTGTTTTAGTATAACTGTGCACTGTAATTTGTCACTCTTGAGATTTGATCCATTATGAATTGTCCTAAAATTGACCCACAGAATGTTTTAATTGCACTTTAACAGCTTCAACGAACAAATAGACTAGACTACGTAGATCAAAATTCTTCTTAAATAGTGTTAATGCTGGATGCTTGGCGGTTGGATTTTGGCAATATGTAACTGAGTCAGTAATTGCTTATCTAAAATGTTAAGACTGCGAGATAGTGTATTAAGCTGATGTAATTCATTTAAAAATTTTGAAAGTAGACATTTAAAACTCAAGTTTATAGATATCATTAACGGTTTGGGGGTTTGCAAGTATGGAAAGTATTAATAACACTCATGGTCAAGTTTTGCTTCTTTGAATCATACATAGTGACTAAAACTTATGGTAACCACAATATTAACGTAGAGATTTAGTCTCTTTTTCAGTGATTTGTAAATTAATTTCTCTTCCTTTTGCATTACTCATAGTATGCAATAATCCCTAATCAAGATTCAGTTTAATAACTCATTCCAATAGATTTCCCCATCTTGTTTTCATTCTGGACCATTCAGTGATTAAATTTTTTCAAATTTTTGAATATTGCATTACTTCAATATTCTTGTTTTAGTACAAATAGTAAAACAGCACATATTTCCTCTTTTTAGTTTGGTGATGATAGTTCTACCTCCAGTATGATGCCTGTTGAAATGAGATTTGCAACAAATATGACATGGAGCAGCCTGAATCAACAGTATCCATCACTACCAGCAAGTCGATCTGTGCTAAACATATGGGGAAAGGATCTTACAAATTATAGTGTAAGTGGATGTGGGGGAAAAATGGGACCAAAGAAGTGGTCATCTTTACTCTCTCCCTATGTCAAGTACTTATGTTGATGTGTACTTGATTTGAAAAATAATACTCCTAACCAAAACACTTACTACTAATTTGTAATACATTTTATGTTTTTGATTTAATTCAAATAAATTCTTTTACTAATACTGTAATCTGAATTACTTTATCTAACCTGTTGTAGATTTTACTGTTTATTATCCAAGCTACAGATAAAATTAGTTTCTGTATTTTAAAAAAATGCCTGAAAGGAATTGCTTTGGCTCCAACCTCATGAGGGTTGGCATACAACAGCAGTGAGTCTGTTTTCCTTTTGATATATAGTTCTTTGCTTTAGTATAATCAGCATAAATGACTCATCATGGTCTTTTTTATGAACTCCAAGGCAGAGAACTGCTTTCAAGCACAGTGCTGTGCAGAAAAATAGGGCATTTTCAGTATTTCTGGTATGTCTGTTGTGCAGCAGATTTGTTTTTCCTATTTTTTTTGTATTCATCGAGGCAATTGAAAAGAGTCTCCCCAGCTTGCCCTCATGTATCTTAATTCAGCCTATTACAAAATAGTCAAGCTTAAGCAGGTTGTATATGTACTCGTATTCTGTGAAATGGGGAGAGGGGCAAAAAATAACTTGCTCTTGAAGGTGAAGTAGGCTTTCACTTTGTACAGAAATTATAGAAAATAATCAAGAGGTACAAAAAAGCTGGATGAACTCAGCAGGTCAAGCAGCATCCGTTGACTGCTTCTTTCAACGGATGCTGCCCGACCTGCTGAGTTCATCCAGCTTTTTTGTATGTCTTGATTTGACCACAGCATCTGCAGTATACTTTGGGTTTATAGAAAATAATGTTTTGAGTTGAGGTATTTTTCTTCTGAATACAAATTCAACAGAAATAATAACAGCAAATCCAAATGAAATTGCAAATCAAATGCCATGTTAAATAATGCAGTATTTGTATGTTGTTTATGTTGACACAGGATGTACTATGGCCTAAAAGATCAGATTGTATGCAAACTTATCCTGCTCTTCCCACTGCAGCTGATCTACCAACATACTTTCTACCTCCGGAATATAAAGGTCTTAGGTAACTATTGTGATGCTGTTGCTTTGAAAATGGTATTTTGCAAAATAATGGGGTTGCAAGTTATCGAAAGTTCTTAAAGAATAGTAGCTCAGGAACAGTATAATACAAAGTATTGCAGGTTTATTTTCTAGAAGGCTTATAAACATAATTTTATATCAGTAAATGTTTTTGAATACTGTATGTTATAAGGTAATAAATATTTAAGTAGTTGTCAATTAATTCTAAAATGGGTGATTAATACACATCTTTTTTATGCTTTCTTTAGAAAATTTTCAAAGGTCTAAAATCTCAGCGATATCTTCCAGATGCCCCAAATAGTGCTGGCAGTTAGCTACCTTGTGTCATGTAGAATAATACTTTAAAAGTTTGGGTGATTATATTCCTTGTACAAACTGATTTTTTTTTTGCATGTTAATATTATATCATTGATGTCTAAGTTACTTGAAATAAATTAGGTGTTTTTTCTAATAAATTTAATCTGTTCCATTAAACTTGCCAGCCAGTAATGTTGAGATTAATTTTATTTTCTTCCAGTGTCCAATCACTTTTGATAGCTTCAAATGACCAGGAGAGGGATGTGACTGATCACCCTCCAGACTGTTCTTCAATTGTAGATAGCCACAATGATGAAAAACTCTATCAGATAGTGAAAGAATTGGAAAACAGGTCAGATTTGAAAACTGGAGAACCAGACTACTATGCCAAGCAGGTAATCTCAACTAAGCACCACATTGTGAATATAAGTCTGAAATAAAAACAGAAAATGTTAAAAAGCCCTAGGAGATCATGTCTGTAAAAATTAAAACAGAATTAATGTTTTGACTCAAAGCTCTTTGGCCTGAAACACAGATCTCTCTTACCACTGATGCTGCCTCACCCTGTTGAGTGCTTCTTGCATTTTCTGTTTTTTGACATAATATTTCTGTTCCAAACGTAAGTGGAAATAGTCTTTTTCAGTTACTTTATGTTGTAAACTACCACCACGGAAAAGTTATCACTGCTAAGGCATATAGTTATATTGAAATAGCATGTTATGCTATTCTTCAATTTTTAAAAAAATGAATTAATTCTCAATTGAGTCACTTCTGTGCAAGCTAAGGTAGCTGTTGGACAAAAACCTAATGGTTACAAGTTCCAATCTGATTGAACAATATGAAACTGAAGTCAGTGAGTTTGAATTTGTGGGATGGTAGTGAACCACTGAATATGAATTGGGAATAAGAAAAATTGATAAAGCTAATAATTTTATTATAACCTGCTTTAACATATTTAAGGGTTCTCTTCCATTTCTGTTTTATACCATTGTCACCTATTATCATGTTTTGCTGATGTTTCTCAGACATGTTGTGGTTCCAGACAGGCAGTACAGACCAAATTTATATAGTTCCTCTTCATCTTAAAATTAGTTTCTGGTAAATTAATAGTATCTACTTAACATGCAGTGATGAACAAAACAGTCACCAACTGTAAAATATTTCATATTTCCAGTTTATTAATTTGGTACTAAATAGTTCACCTTTATAAAATTTCATCTGTCAAATATTTTATATATTTTTCATAGATATTTCAAATTTATTGAGATATGTTGCACTGTGCTGAATGACAATGCCACAGTTTAAACTACAAAATATTCAATGTGTAAATGGTGTTTAATGTATTTCTATAGGACAAACTTTTTGCAGTTATAATTGTAACCGTGCATTTGCTTTTACTTGAATAGGCTCTGTTCTCTCATTTAAATATTATTGAGGATGAAATTGGAAAAGTGATTTCACAAGCTATTGAAGAGGTGAGCAAATAGTTGTTATATTGGTTTAGAGCTGAGAAAAAGTCTATTCTTTAGTATTTTTCTCTTTCTGGCTTAACATTTTTGGTAGAATTATATAGAATATGATCATTTGTTTACAATGCAAATTATTAGTCAAACAGAATTTTACACAGCTCTATTTAATTCCATAAAAAGGTCTTTTTTTTGTAAAAATTAATGTTTCACTTTAGATGTAGTTTTTTAAAAAAAGGAACATAAAAAATACTAAGGATGGTTTGAGGCATATGTTCAAGAAACCTTTTTTAAAAAAAAACCTACATGGGTGACAAAGCAATTGTAACTTATATTATTTCCCTAGTGCTATTGTTGAAAAAGCATTTTAATGTCTACAAATTTGCTGAAAAGTTTAAACGAATTTGTACTTCTTAAAAATAAATTTGCACACAAAATATAAGTGGACAATTAACCAATCATGCATGTGTCCTTTGGTTGTGGGAAGAAAGTGAACCTTGTACAGGTATTCCTAGCATGTGAACTACACACAGACAGCATTCAAGGTCAGGATTGAACCTGGACCCTTGGAGCTGTGAGGCAGCAATTCTATCAGTCTGCCATCCTTTCTAGTTGTAGAGAAATGTGTATAGTTACACAGTTTTCTTTTGGAATCTCCTTCCACTATCCTTTTAATTTTAGTTAAGAGCTGTCCTTTGACATTTCTGTCAGTCATCTTAGATCAGTGTCTTCAGATTGGTTTCAGATTCTCGTGCCACTGGCAAGCTACCTTTGCGTACTCTCTCAAAACCATTCAGATCATTCTCCACATGGAGCCTAAACTCTGATTTAGAATGGCTTCACATGAATTCCTTTCTTTCGTAAGGAATTCTGGGGGTCCCATATATTTTAATTTCAAGTTGTATAACTTTTTGTTGGGTTGATATATTTACATCCCTCTTCTCACATCTCCTTAAAAATGTATCCTGTTAATTATAACTTTGCTTTAAGATGTGAATCGTATGTGAATAGCTATTTCTAAGCTACTGTTCAATAATCCCTCCCCCTTCGAAAATTAACCAGCAAATGATAGAACAAAGTTAATTTGTTTATTTTGCAATCATGCAGCAATTATGAGAGTTGTGCTTTACTATTTTTTTAATTGTCTTGTTAATGCCAGGCTTCACTATACACTCATACTTTCACAAGAGAGAACTTAGTACTTTCATTATGTCTACCAGTAATGAATGCAGTATATTGGATCATAATATGGCTGGACTGGATAGAAGTATTTGAATTTTTGTATTTGTTAAAATGCAACTTTATAATTTTCTTGATTGATGTGAATGTTGATTTTGATGGCCAAATTCTCTATTTTATTTGTAAACAATAATTTTTTTTTTAATTTCCAGCAAATTGCTCCAATGTGGTTACTGTTGAATGAAGCAGGTCTTTATTGGAGAGCAGTTGGGAATACAACCTCTGCCCTTGCTTGTTTGAAAAGAGCACTGAATGTGGTTCCAGAAGATTATATGGACATTCCACTGGTCAATTTGGCTAATCTACTAATTCATATTCAGCTGCATCAAGATGCTGTCACTCTTTTGCAAAAAGCACTTACTATTAACAGCACAGAGGTAAGTTAGATGTGAAATTAATTATTTGTGTTAATCTTGCAGTTCAGAATCTAAATTGTATTATCTTTTAAAGCAATGAATGTCAGCTTTGCACAATATATATGAAGTAATATCATAGTAAATATTTTAGAAAACTGCTTCATACTTAAAAATGGTATTAAGTGTCCACTGGTTGACCTTGTTGAACATGTGGGTAATAGCATAAGTTTTAATTCACTCCTGAAATACCTGATGCAAAGATGTAAAATAGTAGCTTGGACCCTGCAGAAGTAAGTAATCTCTCAATGTACACCTTTAGACTGTCCTACATTCTTCAGGTATATGTATCTTTTAGCCTGTTATTGTGGTTCAGCAGGTTTGTTATGGGCTAGTGAGGCCTAAGAGACTGTGGAGAAAAGGACACCCAGGCACCCTCTCAAAGAAATTCCAGTATTGAGAAAGAAACAGGACATTGTAGAAGAGTGGTGATTTTAGGTGGATGAAGGAAAGAAATAATCTTGCATACTAAAGACACAAGACTGCAGATGCTGAAATTCAGTATGCCAGGCAGTGTCTGTGGAGGGAAATGAACAGTTGATCTCTCAGGTTAAGACCCTTTAACTGGACTGAAAAAATAGAATAAAAGGTGAAGGGAAAGGGTGAAGCAAGAGCTAGCAAGCAATTGGAGAATCCAGATGAGGAGAGAAGATAGGCAGATGGAGGAGGGGAGAGTTGTAAAGGTGAAGGAAGCTGGGAGGTGACAAAGCACTGAAAATGATGGAAGTTTGATAGGAGAGGAAGGTGTAGTATTGAATCAGGTGAGGGAGGAGGAGAGGGCAGGTAGAAATAAAAGGAGGCTAGTATGGATCATGGGTATGCAGAGAGGGTGGGTGAGGGGAAAGAAACAGGCAATGTGGGCTGGGGTGAGTGTAGGAAGAACTGGGTAGATAAGGAAATTGAAAAAGGATAGAGGGAACCCTCAGAAGAAGGAGAATTCAACATTTATGCTACCGGATCCTGTCTATGTGTAGCCTTGCCTTGGCAGTGGAGGAGGCTAAGGACAGATGCGTTGGGTCTGTGGTGGAAAATTAACTACCTCCAGACAGCCATGCCAGAGGGAGCACGGGTGCACAACAAAGCAGTCACACGACCATTGCGTAAGCCAGATTATAGTTTTCTAAATTTCAACATTGGTAAAAGTCAATTGACTCAGCACAAATTAAATATCAAAATCAAATCCTTTTAGAATGCATGATTTTGTGTTACAAATCAAATCATATGATCTTAAATTTAGGACGTGCCTGTGAACAAGAATCCTACAAAAATGAATTAGTCTGTTATTCATCATTTACTTGGCACCAACTATAAAAGGACAGAAAAGCTGTTTTAGTTGGCTGTTTATATTTTACTTTAATGATAGTGCATTATCAATCACTTTTTCTATCTATTACAAACAAGTTTCTCATAATTTACATTTTTCTAGTTTGAATTTAATCTCTGAAAATTGGTGTAACTGTCAACATAGTTTATTTTGGAGGAAAAAGGTTTTGTTTTTACAACAGTGCAATTGATGCAGTGAGACTTAATGGTAATGTTCACCAGTTGCTTAATAGTTTACTTGTTTTTTTAATGTTCAGAGTTTCATTGCAGTACATTAATTATGAAAAGAATAAAACTCCAAAACATGAATTGTTTTTAATTGTTAACCCAAATTTCTTGGGTGAAATACCAAGTTATTTTAAACAAAAGTGCATTCCTAAAATTGAAATCTCCAAAAGTTTTGGAAACATTATTTACAGGTATCACTTACCCACAGATTTTATTTTGGGTGGTTGCACATATGATGTAGGCAATTTTTGCAAATACAGTTGCAAGAAAAAGTTTGTGAACCCTTTGCAGTTACCTGGTTTTCTGCATTGATTACTCATGTAATATGGCCTGATCATCATCTCATTCACAATAATAGACAAACACAATGTGCCCAGACTAATAACGCACAAACAATTGTACTAATTCTCTTCAATACTGAATGTGTCATTTAAACTATCAGTGTAGGTTCAAAGAAGTATGTGAACCTCTGGGGTTTATACGAGTTATTTGGAGTCAGGTGTTCCAATCAATGAGATGAGATTTGAGGTATGGGTTGTAGTTGTGCCCTGCCCTGTATAAAAGACACACAAAGTCAGGTTAATGACAAAGCTTGCTCCCTTCAAGGAAGATCTGTTCATGTGCACCATGCTTCGATCAAGACAAGTTTTAGAGGATCTCAGAAGAAGAAATGCAGAGATGCATGAAGCTGGAAATGCTACAAAAGTGTTTCTAAAGACTATCAGTCCATAGTAAGAGAAATTGTCCACAAGTGGAGGAAATTCAATACTCTTGCTACTCTCCATAGGAATGGGCATCCTGCAAAGATCACACCAAGAGCACAATGTACAATGCTGAAGGAGGTGAGAAAGAACCCAAGGGTAACGGCAGAAGACCTGCGGAAATCTCTAGAACTCGCTAAGGTCTCTGTATAAGAAAAGCACTGAACAAGAATGGTGTTTTTGGAAGGAGGAAACCACTGCTCTCCAAAAAAAAAAAAATTGCTGCACATCTCAAGTTTTCACAAGACCATCTGGATGTTCCAAAACACTTCTGGGACAATGTTCTGCGGACATATGAGACAGAAGTAGAACTTTTTGGCAGAAATGCACACTGCTATATTTGGAGGAAAAAAGGGCACTGCACACAACACCAAACTGTGAAATATGGTGGAAGGAGCATCATGATTTGGGGCTGCTTTGCTGCCTCTGGGCTTGGACAGCTTGCAATCGTTAAAAGAATAATGGATTCCAAATTCTATCAAGGCCTTTTATAGCAGACTGTCAGGATAGTTGTCTATAACCTGAAGCTTAATAGAAGTTGAATGATGCCACAAGACAATGATCTGAAACACAAGAGCAAATCAACAACAGAATGGTTTAAAAAGAAGAAAATTTGTGTTTTGGAATGGCCAAGTCAGAGTCCAGACCTTAACCCAATTGAGATGCCGTGACGTGACCTGAAGATGACTGTTCATGCGAGATATCCCAGAAATATTGATGAACTGGAACAGTTTTGTATGGAAGAATGGTCTACAATTCCAAGATCAAAATTGTGCAAATCTGATCAGCAGCTACAGGAAATATTTGGTGGAGGTTATTGCTGTTAAATGAAGTTCTACCAGTTATTAAATATAAGGTTTCACATACTACTTCCAGCCTGGACTGTGAATGATTAAACAATATGTTCAATAAATACATGCAAAGTACAATTGTTTGTGTGTTATTAGTTTAGGCAGATTGTGTTTGTCCATTATTATGTATAAGATGAGTAGTGCAGAAAACCAGGTAATTGCAAAGAGTTCACAAACTTTCTCTTGCAACTGTATCTCACAGGCTGTTGAATGTTTAATTCAACTTTTACCATTGCAATTACTAACAAAATATGTATTTGCTTCTATAATATTACGGCTTTTTTTTTCTCTCGCCCCTTCACCCCCATCATATGCATACTGCCTTACCTCCAGCCACTTACATTCTTAAGCTTGGGAAATGCCTACCTTGCCTTGAGGAATGTTAGTGCCGCCCTTCAAGTTTTCAGAACAGCACTGCACAGAACAACTAGATGCCCTGATTGTGACAACAATCTGAAGTTAATCCGCTGTCTACAGTTCTATCCTTTTCTATACAACCTTACGTCTTCTGATTGTGCAGGTAAGCAAACATGAATCTTGAAGAAGGTAACAGAATCTGGAAGATCATTCCAACTTCTAAATGAATTTTATTCCAGATGAAAATGTACCAAATATGGCACGTGCTTAGACTTCATAAACTGTCGTAGTGAAATCTTGCTAATAAGATAAACATAATCAGAGGAAGAATTTAATATTGTGTCAAATTGCATGAAATCTTAATTATTAAAAGTTACTGATTTCAAATCTATTCTCACTATTTGAAGATGATGGTTTCTCAATACTGTAACAAAAGTGTATTAAAGTGTACTTTGGAAAGCGGCCAGTGAGTGAGTGGGCCAGTGAAGGAGTGGAGATTTGAGGCTTTGTCTTGAGAGATTCTGGCAGTTTTGGCAGTTGGACTGTGCAGTCAAGTCAATCAAGATTTGAATAGCTCAGCAGAAAGCCGTTGATTAGACAATCAAGATTTGAATAGCTCAGACTCAGCAGAAAGCAGCTGATTGGGCATTCGAGGTCAGGTGACCAAGCAGTTTGAAAAGCTCAAACAAATAAATAGAGGGTTACCTCAAGCGGAACAGCCTGTGGAAAGCGGCCAGTGAGTGAATGGGCCAGTGAAGGAGTGGAGATTTGAGGCTTCAACGAGAAGAGGCTGAGGACGAGCTTCACTCCAAGTGAGGTAAGGCCAGGTAAGTTCCTTTCAAAGGAGAAAGTTTCAAAAGTTGAGGCAAATATTGGGAAGGTCATGGCAGCTGAGATCGGCCCCGTGGTTTGTTCATCCTGCAGTATGTGGGAAATCAGGGATACTTCCAGTGTCCCTGACGACTATGTGTGCAGGAAGTGTGTCCAGCTGCAGCTTCTGGCAGACTGCATTGAGCATCTGGAGCTGCGATTGGATTCATACTGGAGCATCCACGATGCTGAGAAAGTCGTGAATAGCACGTTCAGTGAGTTGGCTACACAGGCAGAAAGGAAAGGGGTGGCCACTAGACAGCGTAGCAGTAGGCAGGTAGTGCAGAAGTCCCCTGAGGTAATCTCCCTCCTAAACAGATATACTGTTTTGGATACTGTTGGGGGAGATGTCTCATCAGGAGAAGGCAGCAGCAGCCGAGTTCATTGCACCGTGGGTGCCTCTGCAGCACAGGAGGGAAGGAAAAGGAGTGGGAAAGCTATAGTGATATGGGATTCGATTGTAAGGGTAATAGATAGGCGTTTCTACGACCGCAAACGAGACTGCAGGATGGTATGTTGCCTCCCTGGTCAAGGATGTCTCTGAGCGGCTGCAGGACATTCTGCAATGGGAGGGTGAACAGCCAGTGGTCGTGGTGCACATAGGTACCAACGATATAGGGAAAAAACAGGATGAGGTTCAACAAGATGAATTTAGGGAGTTAGGAGATAAACTAAAAAGTAGGACCACAAAGATAATAATCTCTGGATTACTACCAGTGCCACATGCTAGTCAGAGTAGAAATAGGAGGATATTTCAGATGAATACGTGGCTTGAAAAATGGTGCAAGGGGGAGGGATTCAAATTTCTGGGGCATTGGAACCAGTTCTGAGGGAGGTGGGACCGGTATAAACAGGACGGTCTGCACCTGGGCTGGACTGGAACCAATGTCTAGGGGGAGCGTTTGCTGCTGCTGTTCAGGAGGATTTAAGCTAATGTGACGGGGACAGGAACAAGTGCAGAGAGACAGAGGAGTGTAAAATGAGGGTAGAAGCAAAAAGTAGTAAGGTGAAAAGTAAAAGTGACAGGCAGGCAAATCCAGGGCAAAAAGCAAAAAGGGCCACTTTTCAACATAATTGTATAAGGGCTAAGAATGTTGTAAAAACAAGCCTGAAGGCTTTGTGTGTCAATGCTAGGAGCATTCATAACAAGGTGGATGAATTGAATGTGCAGATAATTATTAATGAATATGATATAGTTGGGATCATAGAGACATGGCTCCAGGGTGACCAAGGATGGGAGCTCAACATCCAGGGATATTCAATATTCAGGAGGGATAGACAGGAAAGAAAAGGAGGTGGGGTGGCATTGCTGGTTAGAGAGGAGATTAACGCAATAAAAAGGAAGGACATTAGCCTGAAGGATGTGGAATCGATATGGGTAGAGCTGCATAACACTAAGGGGCAGAAAACGCTGGTGGGAGTTGTGTACAGGCCACCTAACAGTAGTAGTGAGGTTGGGGGTGGCATTAAACAGGAAATTAGAAATGTGTGCAATAAAGGAACAGTAGTTATAATGGGTGACTTCAATCTACATATAGATTGGGTGAACCAAATTGGTAAGGGTGCTGAGGAAGAGGATTTCTTGGAATGTATGTGGGATGGTTTTCTGAACCAACATGTCAAGGAACCAAATAGAGAGCAGGCCATTCTAGATTGGGTATTGAGCAATGAGGAAGGGTTAGTTAGCAATCTTGTTGTGCGAGGCCCCTTGGGTAAGAGTGACCATAATATAGTGGAATTCTTCATTAAGATGGAGAGTGACATAGTCAATCCAGAAACAAAGGTTCTGAACTTAAAGAAGGGTAACTTTGAAGGTATGAGACGTGAATTAGCTAAGATAGACTGGCAAATGATACTTAAAGGGTTGACAGTAGATATGCAATGGCAAGTATTTAAAGATTGCATGGACAAACTACAATAATTGTTCATACCAGTTTGGCAAAAGAATAAACCAGGGAAGGTAGTGCACCCGTGGCTGACAAGGGAAATTATGGATAGTATCAAGTCCAAAGAAGAAACATATAAATTAGCAAAAAAAAAAGCGGCACACCTGAGGACTGGGAGAAATTCAGAGACCAGCAGAGGAGGACAAAGGGCTTAGTTAAGAAAGAGAAAAAAGATTATGAGAGAATGCTGGCAGGGAACATAAAAACTGACTGTTAAAGCTTTTATAGATACATGAAAAGAAAAAGATTGGTCAAGACAAATGTAGGTCCTTTACAGTCAGAAACAGGTGAATTGATCATAGGGAACAAAGACAAGGCAGACCAATTGAATAACTACTTTGGTTCTGTCTTCACTAAGGAGGACATAAATAATCTTCCAGAAATAGTAAGGGACCGAGGTCTAGTGAGATGGAGGAACTGAGGGAAATACATGTTAGTCGGCAAGTGGTGTTAGGTAAATTGAAGGGATTAAAGGCAGATAAATCCCCAGGGCCAGGTGGTCTGCATCCCAGAGTGCTTAAGGAAGTAGCCCAAGAAATAGTGGATGCATTAGTGATAATTTTTCAAAACTCTTTAGATTCTGGATTAGTTCCTGAGGATTGGAGGGTGGCTAATGTAACCCCACTTTTTAAAAAAGGAAGGAGAGAGAAACCGGGGAATTATAGACCGGTTAGTCTGACATCGGTGGTGTGGAAAATGCTAGAGTCGGTTATCAAAGATGTGATAACAGCACATTTGGAAAGAGGTGAAATCATCGGACAAAGTCAGCATGGATTTGTGAAAGGAAAATCATGTCTGACGAATCTCATAGAATTTTTTGATGATGTAACTAGTAGAGTGGATCTATGAATAGAGTCATAGAAAAGTACAGCAGAGAAACAGGCCCTTCAGTCCATCTGGTCTGTGCCAAACCATTTAAACTGCCACTCACATCGACCTGCACCAGGACCATAGCCCTCCATACCCCTACCATTGATGTATCTATCCAAACTTCTCTTAAACATTGAAATCAAGCTTGCATGCACTACTTGTGCCGGCAATTCATTCCACACTCTCACAACCCTCTGAGTGAAGAATTTTCCCCTCATATTCACTTTAATTGTTCACCTTTCACCCTTAACCTATGACCTCTAGTTGTAGACTCACCTAACAGTGGAAAAAGCTTGTTTCCATCTTCCCTACCTTACTCCTCATAATTTTTTTATACCTCTATGAAATCTGCTCTCAATCTTCTACGTGCCAAGGAATTGAAACCTAACCTATTCAGCTGGTCAACTTGGCTAACCTACTAGTTCATATTCCCAGATCCCTTTGTTTTACAGCGTTCCTCAGTGCCCTACCATTCACTGTGCAAGATCTACCCTGACTGGTCCTACTGAAGTGCAACATCTCACACTTGCATTCCATCTGCCATTTTTCAGCACATTTTCCAGCTGGTCTAGATTGCACTGCAAGCCATGATAGCCTTCCTCACTGTCCACTACACCCCCAATCTTGGTGTCATCTGCAAATTTGATGATCCAGTTAACTACATTATCCAGATTGTTGATATAAATATCAAACAACAATGATCCCTACAGCACACCACTAGTCATAGGCTTCCAGTCAGAGAGGCGATTATCTACTACCTCTACAAACAAGCTGGATGAACTCAGCAGGTCAGGCAGCATTTGTTGAAAAGGCATTTTTCAACAGATGCTGCCCGACCTGCTGAGTTCATCCAGCTTGTTTGTATGTGTTGATTTGACCACAGCATCTGCAGTATACTTTGTGTTTATCTACTACCTCTCCTTGGCTTCTCCCACAAAGCCAATATCTAATCTGATTTACTACCTCCACTTGAATTTTCTTGACCAACTTCCCCTGTCAAATGCCTTATTAAAGTCTATATAAACAGCATCCACTGCCTTGCCTTCAACTTTCCTGGTAACTTTCTCAAAAAGCTCTATTAGATTGAATAAACTTATATGGCTTCCAGGCAGGCACAGGTATCAATTATAACTAATGTTTCAATAACAAAGCTCTGTCATCTTCATCAAGGATAATGCCTAAGCATGTCTAGTGCAGTGGTATTTATATCTCTGTAGTCCGTACCTCCTTATGCATTAGTCCCCATCCAATCAGGTTTCTGCTCCCATCTTGTTTACAATCGAATTCCAGTTCCTACTTGAAGTGAGACTTTCATCTTTGCTAAAATTATTTTCCTTTAGTTTTATTCAATGCCTTAATTTACCAGATGGTCCCAAAATCATTGGCATGGCGCAGTAGTTTAGTGCCATTGAAGTCAATCCTGTGGCCATTGCAAATGCAGTGTTCCGCCAATTTCTCCGGGTAAGCCAAACTCTGGGTATTGTGCTTCTGGATGTGGGTCTCCACGGTGCGTCCTGTTTGGCTGACATACACTTCTCCGCATTCACAGGGAATCCTATAAGTCCACGGTCATCTTTGACCCTCTCAAGCTGTGATTTGAGTTTTTTTATGGGTTTGTGAATGGTATCTTGGTGATCCTTCCAGAAACTGGAAATATTTGGAAGAATACCACAGGAAAGTCCAACAGATTCCTGATGATTCCACCTATAGAGTTCTACAGCAGGATCCCACGGATTTGATTGAGGATGATCTCTGCTTTACTGAAGAAATCCGAATTGCCAGCGGACATGGGCAAGACACTTGTGCCTCAGGCAACGGTACCACCAAGACTTTACGGGCTCCTTAAGATAAGCAAGGACGATTCTCCGCTGAGGCCTATCATTATTGGGATAGATTCTCTGACTTACTACCTTACTGAGCATTTAACGACCATGCTGTCTCCCTTTATTGGGTCTGTGAACATCACATCATGCATTCAGCTAACTACATTAAAACAATAACTAGCATGCAGCTGAATCCTGAGGACATAATGATCAGTTTTATCGTGGTGTCTCTGTTCACAAATTCCCATTAAGGGCAACTTGGCCCTCCAGTGGTCAAGGTTTGATGAGGGTACCATTGACCTTTTTGAAGACCCCCTTACATCGAAATACTTACTCTATAAGGGCAACTACTATGAACATCTGGAGTGGCTGTGGGATCACCCTTGTCGCCAACTATTGCTAACTTGAACATGGAAGATTTAGAGTTCATTGCCGTTACACCCCAAATGCTTCTTCAGATACTCAATTACACCTTCGTAGTGTGGCCTTGTGAACTCCGGGCACACTAGCAGTTCCACAACCATCTGAACAGTATGCATCCAAACATTCAGTTTACATTATGACGGAAACCAGACGGGAGCTTCGGAAACCAGCTCACACAGACTTTGTACCTCAACGTTAACAGCCACCATCATGCCTCCCAATGTAGAGTGGTTCTTTCTATTTTTATTAACCGTGCAAAAACTATTTCGGACCCTGAGAGTCTCCCGGAGGAAGGAAGACGATTATACACGGCGTTCCTACAGAATGGCTACAAGGTGAAGCAAATCAAAGCAAATGGCTCTTAAAAGAGCCAACGGGAAAACCAGAAAACATAACAACAAGGAGGAATCCATCGCTACTGCTTGTCTTCCCCATATTTCCACAGTTTCTAGAAGAATCACCACAATCCTGAAGAAACAACACATTAATACCATCCACAAACCCATAAGGAAGCTCAAATCACAGCTTGTGCAGGTCATACATGATCCAGGACTCGGGTCAGCTGGCATTTACAGGATTCCCCGTGAATATAGAGCAGCGTATATTGGCCAGACAGGATGCACGGTGGAAACACTCATCAAAGAACACAGGAGGTATATCTGTTTGGGTTACCTGGAGAAATCGGTGGTAGCAGAACACTGCATTTGCAATGACCATAGGATTGGCTCCAACATCATAAAACTAGAGGAAAAGAATTTTAACAAAGACAAAGGTCTCGCTCTGTTAGAACTGGAATTCAATTGTAAACAAGGTGGGAGAGCAGAAACCTGATTGGTTAGCCCTCATCCAATCAGGAGTGATGGTCTACGCAGGTATAAATACCACCTGGCGAGATGTGCCCAGGCAACATCCCCAATGAAGATGGCAGAATTTGTCATTGAAATGTTGGCTATAATCGATAACTGTACCTGGCTAGAAGCCTGAGAAGACTTGGTCATATATGCTTGGTTAGGCACGACCTACTACACAGGAAGCTATGCTGACTATCCTTAGTCAGTCCCTGTCAATCTAAATACTCATATATTCGGTCCCTTGGAATAGCTTCCAATGATTGTCCCAATACTGATGTCTGGCTCACTGGCCTATAATTTCCTAGTTTATTTTTAGAGCATTACTTAATCAGCAGAGCAACATTTGCTATCCTCCAGCTCTCTGGTACCTCACCTGTCACTATGGATAATTTAAGTATCTCTGCTAGGATCCCAGCAATTTCTACACTTGCCTCTAGCAGGGCCTGAGGAAAATATTTTGCCAGGCCTGTGGATGTATCTACCCTTATTTCCTTCAGACAGCAAATATCTCCACTGTAATCTGTCTAGGGTAAATGGAGTTGATGCTATTTTCCCTCACTTCTGAAGATTCTTTGTCCATCTACTGAGTAAATAGAGATGGAAAAAAAAATTTAAAATCTCCCCCACCTATTTTGTCCCTTGCAATCCTTTTGCTTTTAACATATCTATAGAATCCCTTGGGATTCTCCTTCACCTTATCTGCTAAGGCAATCCCTTGCTACAACAGCCTTATGTTTCTTGAAATAGTCTGCTCTCTCTGTACCAATTTGTTCCTCTAAATCCCTTGGAGCGTTGGATAGTCTGTAGTAGAGCCCCATTAACGTGGTCATACCTTCCATATTACTTATTTCCACCCATAACCCTTCACTAGATGAGTTCTCCAGTTTGTCCTGACTGAGCGTCACCGTGACATCTTTCACTGACTAGTAACACCATCCCTCCACCTTTAATTCCTCTTGCTCTGTCGCAGAACCCCTAAATATTGAGTTGCCATACCTGTCCTTCCTGCAACCAAGTCTCACTAATGGCTACAAATCATAAATCCAGGTCCTGAGCTCATCTGCCTTTCCTACAATACTTCTTGCATTGAAATATACACCGCTCAGGACATTAGTCGCACCATACTCAACCTTTTGATTCTTGACTTTGCCTGAGGTCTTAACATCATCTGTCTCCACAACCTCTCCACTATCTGGTTCCCATCCTCCTGCAACTCTACTTTAACCCCCCCACCCCCCAGATTTGCGTGAAGACCAGCAAATCTTCCTGCAAGGTTATTAGTCCCCTTCCAGTACATTGATTGGGCTGATGTCTTTTTTTTATCGTTTATGTAAATATGTTGCATAAATTTTCCAAATTTGGTTTGTAATAAAAATTACATTTTATTTTTGTGTTCTTATTCCTAGAAAGTCATTGCTACGGCAATCAGAAAAACATAACTCATGAGCAACAGAAGTATTATACTGATCAAGAGGGAATAATCAAGTCCTCAGAGGAAAGAGTTATCAAAGAACCATCACAGCTACCTGGAGTTACAACAATGGATTCTTCGCCATCTGATACTAAAAGTGAATCCCTTTACTAGTTTATGCAGTTTTTCTGACGGATAATTTTTAACTTGAACAGACTTTTATTTGTGCAGGTTTACTGAATTCAAAGTTCATATTTGTGTATTAATTCGAACAACATACATTCATTTTGTGTGTGTTGCTCGGATTTCCAGCATCTGCCGATTTTCTCTTTGTGATATGTGTATTAATTAAAAGTTTGAAATGTGCTGTGTGTAATTTAGCTGAAAATGACAAATTTTAAACATCATTCAGATCTGGACTGTACTTCATGAAAGCATCCAAATAATGGAAGTATCCCTCAAAACAGTAGAAAACATTGTAGTCAAAGGTACAGAAATGATTTAATGGTACTGAACAATTTTTGATTTTACACAGATGGCATCATGAACTTACCATCATTTAGTTTTAATCAATCGCAAGCTATGTAGATTAGTACCTACAAAATTGACATAAAAACATTAAAAAAAGAAGCAAGATTAGACCACTTGTACCTGTATGCCTGGTCTTTCATTCAATGTCATGTCTGGTCTTTTACCCCAGGATCATTTTCATGCATTCATTCCCTCTCTCTTTACTATAATAGCCAAAAATCAACCTATTTCTGTTTTGAATAGACCTGATGTAGGAGCTTTCATAACTCTATTTGATGTCAAAGACATCATTCTCTTGGTGTTATTTTGTTTATTTCATCTTTGTCCTGAATGGTTGCCCTGTTATTTCGAGACTGAGCCTTGATTCTGGACATCCCAGTCAGGAATCATTATTTATGCATCGAACCTGTAACATTATCCCTAAGAATTTTATGGGTTTAATTTGGATCCCATGCATTCTTTAAACCCTACTTTATCTTTCCTTTTAAGCCAATCTTCCTCATCCCAGGAACAAACTTGATGAATTTTGGTCGGCTTCTTTCAATTAAAAGAATATCCTTATTTATATATTGAGACCAGGCCTGCACACAATCCAATGGAAGTCTCAGCTAAACCCTATATCATTCCTATTAAACATTTTTAATCTCAGCCAAATCCTTTTGCTGCAAAGACTGACATCCTTAGAAATCAAGCACAGTTTGTTCATTCATTCTACAGGTATGACTGCAAACCAGCAGTGGCCTATCACTCTAATGGCTGAGCCAGTCAATCCCAATTTCACTGTGTTTGTCAGCTTGCACTGTGCCAGTAAAGCCCAATGGAAGTTCACGGAACAGTATGTCATTTTCCAAATGAGCAAGTTTCAATCTTCAACAGTTACAAAGAAACACCCTCTTCTGCCCAGTACTATGACGAGGTCATCAATCTTTAATTCAGTTACCATGTGACATGATTATTTCTTGACTTTATTTCTGATTTTCAGCTACTGTGTTCTGCATCTTAGTTCCAGCATTGTTTGATAGTTTTCTCTGCATTATCTTCATCAATCTCCCTCAACATGTGTTTACTATGATCTTTGCAGGCCTAATTGTTACCTCAACCCTGCATTGCTGCTAGTAAAGGTAACCTTTCACAACCTTGCTATTCAAGAATATATATACCTTTTTTCTTAAAAATATTCAAATACATTGCTTCCACTGTCTTTGTGAAAGTGAGCTCCTAAGATCCATTGAGAGAGGGGAAAAAAATCACCTACTCTTGTGTCTGAAGTGGGTAACTTACTCTAAAAATATGTCTTGTATTTCTAGCTACTCTTGCAAGTGAAAATATCTTCCCTCATCCATTCTGTCAAGTCCCATCTCCTACTGTCTGCCAGTCCATGCCTGTCTATTACCTTTGTCCTTTGTGCTTTTATTTTTTTCAATAATGTTTTGCCTGGTACATTATTGACATTTTGTTAAAATCCAAATACACCAGAATACATGAAAATTGGAGCAAGAATTAACCTCTAGGCCTGGATATCCACTTCATTGTTCTGTTAGTTAAAAATAAAAGCATTTGATATATCAGTTTTTTTCATAAATCTATATTGACTAAATTCTTTTATCATTTGCTCAGTGCTTTGTAACTACCTTCTTAATAACAATTCATAAGATTTTTGTATGACTGATGTTTCCCCACCAGAGTCGGGAGTTTCCTCTCTTTGGGGGTGCTTTACCATCTGCCAATATGTGAGCCCTGTTTTGTTGTAGCATTTGAGGATAACAGTCAGCACATCCACTATATCCATATACAGTAGCTTTAAAATTCAAAGTACATGTATGTCACCATTTACAACCCTGCGATTTAGTTTCCTGTTGCGTTTTTCTGCAAATCTATTGAATAGTAACTATAACAGAATCAGTGAAAGATCAACCAGAATGCAAAAGGCGACAAACTGTGCACATGCAAATATAAATAGCAATAAATAATGAGACCATGAGATAAAGAGTCCTTAAAATGAGATCATTGGTTGTAGGAACATTTCAATGATGGGGAAGTGAGTGTAATTATCCCCTTCTATTCAAGAGCCTGATGGTTGAGTGGTAGTAACTGTTCTTGAACCTGGTGGTGTGAGTCCTGAGGCTCCTGTACTTTCTAGCTGATGGCAGCGGTGAGAAGAGAGCATGAACTGGATGGTGGGGATCTCTGATGATGGATGCTGCTTTCCTACAACAGTGTTTCATGTAAACATGCTCAATGGGTGGGAGGACTTTAATTGTGATGTACTGGGCCAAATCCGTTATGTTTTGTAGGATTTTCCATTCAAAGGCATTGGTGTTTCTATAACAGGGCATGATGGAGCCAGTCAATATACCCTCCACTACGCATCTATAGAAGTTTGCAAAGTTTTAGATGTCATGCCAAATCTCAGCAGACTCCTAAGACAGTAGAATTGCTGCAGCGTTTTCTTCAGAATTGCGCTTACATATTGGGCCCAGGTCAGGTCCCCTGAAATAGTAACACCCAGAAATTTAAAGTTGCTAACCCTATTCCCCCTCTGATCCTCTTACAAGGACTGGTTCATGGACCTTTGGTTTCCCTCTTCTAAAGTCAGTTCCTTGGTCTTGCTGACATTGAGTAAGAAGTTGTTGACATGACAACATTCAGATTTTCATTCTCCCTCCTGTATGCTGATTCATCATCACATTTGATTTCTTTGGATGTAGTTATTGGATCTTCTGGCTTTTAGCCCCATTTGTTCCCTAATACCTTTTTCAGTGTTAATGTCATTCTGCTCCTTATCCTTTTCAGACCTGTTGTTCTGCAGTTTCCAGAAGAATTTCTGCATCTTGCTTTGAAAATGGACACAACACATCTTTCTTTTCACTTTCTCTACATACCTTTATACCTCAGTATAATGTCTCCTATGTCAGTCTATAAGGGACCCATGTAAGCTCATCTTTTCCTTTTTACAACTCTTATGCATGTTACTAGATTACACTCATTTTACCTTTTTCCTTATCAATGTTTTGGGCCTCCTTTGTTAATTTCTGAAATTTTCCTGATCCACAAGATTACTGTACTTTTTAGCTGCTTCTTTGGCCTTCCATTTGATCTAATACTATTATTAGATAGCCATGACTGAACCACTCGTCTACTTAGCTGTTCCTGGGTATTGAACAGATTCTGGGTATTTACAGATATTCATTAGTCAATTTTGTCTGTAGATTGGCAAATGTAAAAAATTACTTGAAATGGTAACTCTGCATCCACAGTATTGAAATGAATGAGGTCAAAAGCATTTAAGACTGATGAGAGCAATTACTAAAAGTGGAGAGAAAGAATGGAAGTTCTACCATTTGTAGGAATGAACACATATGGGTGTACTTGGGGACTTGATAATATGGGAGCTTATTTATATGTACAGATGTCCATAAGTCAGGCATTTGTAACCCAGGGACAGTCTGTACTTTAAAGGGAAATAGATTTGTTGCAGACTGTGTGCTAATCTTTTAATGTAATATTTTTATTACCGTAACTTTTAGTGTAGATTTCCAGTTCATCTCATTCCTTCATAGTTTGCCTTTTTAGTGTTATGACTCAGACTTCAGATTGAACAAAATCACTTTAAATCATTGGACAAATTTTGTCATATACTGTAACTTTTCCCTGAAGCCCCTTAACTACCAGATTATTAATTAACCCTTCCTCGTTGCACAGGATCAAATCTGACAGCATGCTTGCTAATAAGAAGCAAAGAATGAATTCAGTTTCTCATTCAGCACAGTATATTTGAAGAATTTGCACATCAGATTATCTGCTGGGGAGGCGATACTTTTCTAACGCTGTCAACAGCTATTAAGGGAAAAATAAGTTTCAGTGTTGATATTCTAGGGTTAAATTATATTTGATGGTGCATCAATGAATTTCCCATTCAGTTTCTTACTAGTCTCAAGAGTAAGTTATTCATCTCTCATATATGTTTTGCTATTGAATGAAATTATTATTCATCAGGAAAGCGTATTCTGCCAAATAAATTGTTTTATGAATTTTTCATTCCTCATTTGTAACATCCACCAGGATGAGAGGGTTGTCCTTCTAGGAGACACTAAATAATTTTGGCCTGTGCTCCTTCAAACTTGGATAAATTAAGCATGATTGTTTCAAACATACAAGGTAGTTTGTCAGTGTAGACGTTGGAATGTTTTTACTAGTGGGAGAGTTACAATCAATGGGATGTAACTACAAGAAAAGAAGCTTATCATTTAAAACTGAAATACATAGAAATTTCTTCTGACTGAGAGTGGTGAATCTGTGAAATTCTTTGCACTGGTGGGCGACAGAAGCTGGCTCATTTGAAGTATGTAAAGTATTGGTGAATAAATATTTGATAGATTGAGGAATGAAGGTTATGGAGAAATGAACAGAAGAGTTGTTGATTAAGTAATGAAGATTGTGGAGTAATGAACATAAGAGTTGTTGAGGCCAGCGTAGATCATTCACTTTCATATTAAATAGTGGGGCAGGTTTGATGCTCTACTCCTGCTGCTATGTTCTGATCTTCCTTTGACAAAAATTGGTCATTACCCCCTACATAGTTCTGGAATTCTAACTTGAAACACTAACCTTTTCCCCCCACTTGTCTTAGTTTTTCCATGACATCCTACCAATCACAATTTTAAGCTCGTCTTGATCACGTTATGCACTCCTCTCCCATCCATCCTGTTTCTAGACGACTTTGTACTAATATCATGATTGGCTGTTCAGCTGCTTGCAACATCCTTCCCTTACCCAAGCCTGTTTGGATAAAATTCCATCGCATTTGCTATAATCTAATCCTGAACTTTCTTCATTTTAAAGATTTTCTACCAAACATTTATTATTTGATTTTCTTTCTTATCAATGAAGCAACCTCCTTCTTTCTCATACTTACATTGGCAGAGTCACTGACCCAACACTTTCCTGTCTTGGACCTCCTGGGGTTTAAAATAATTTCTTTTCCTGTAGGACTATCTCCCTTTGCAAATTTGCTGTCATGACTCTGAGCCCCATTCTTGCAAACTGGCAGTCTGTCTCCAGCATCCATTTCTTCTTTAGGTCCATGGCCATCTGTCTGACATCTTCCAAATGTGAACTGTTCAATTAAGACCTTCCTTCCTCCACAATCCTTCCCAGATCCTTATGCCCTTCCTTATTGTAGCAACATTGGGATGACCAGAATTAGGCAATTTTTTTGTATTGCCGTGGCATATTCTATCTTCATCTTTGCTTCTGGAATTTTTAGCTACACCATCTCTTCCAAAAGTTTTCCTTGATTATAGACAAACACCAAATCAAACATTGTAAGATTCTACAGATACCAGTATGGTATTTTGTTTTTGCAAGTACTGTTTAAGTACTAAAGTTTGATAGGGGCATTAAAAGCTATCCTTTGCTCTTCACGTAGTGCCTTCCCTTAAGTTTTCCTCCAAATAATGGCAGCTGACAGTTGCAGTGCTCCCTGCCGTGTCAAGACACAGACCTAGATTCTGCATCTTCCACAGATCATCATCCAACTTGGGCAAGAATGCTGCAAATGGAACAACTTAATCATGCAAAAACAACATTCTCATTGGTGCTTTCATGGAGACAACTGGCTCATCACATTTTCACAAGATGTGATTATCTATGAGATACAATTTTGAAAGGGATCAATCTCAGAACTCTCATCTGGATCCCAATGAGAGCAGTTTAATTTTGGGCATAGAATTCAGACAAGGTATTAGATTATAATATTTGTGATTGGTTCAAGAAAGCACTTGTGCATGATTCTACTCTCTTGGAAATATGTGCTCCTGTCAAATTGAAAGGAACTTTTTCAATACACATGACATTCTGCAAAGTGGACTGAAATAATTCGTAAAGCAGATCCACATTTGGAATTGGGACATTTGACTAACACTACAGTAATATCAGCTTGTATACACCTTAAACACAATACAATATTCCAGCTAATTGCCATTTGGTCTTATGCAATAACTAATTTTTGTGTCAATGTTGAGATAATGATCAAGCTAGTACCAATTTAAATGTGTATTTCTGTTTGGCTATAACAGTGGAGCACTGTCATATCATTGTGTTAAACAATGCATGAAGCATGTTAGCTTTCTTTTAGGGTATCGTTACTTTTCTGCATCTTGAACCTAATCCTTAGCTTGTCTATGTTCTATGTTAACATATTACTGTTTGTAACATGGCAGAAAACAACAGCACTAACGAACAAGAAATTTCAAAAACATTGGAGTCTGATGAAAATCCATCTGCTGCAGCTGAAGGTTTTGATAGTACATGGCCCACAGAAAAAGACCTTTTGGGAGCTTTTGAAGGAGCGTTTGAAGCTAAAGGTCATCGAGTAGATCTACAAGGTATTCGGGTTTTAAAGAAAAGTGTTCAGGATGGAGTGCCTGGATCCTGTTTTGGAGATTGTGAAGATAATGATGATGAAGTTGAATGGGTAAGTAATAGTTCTGTCAAAAGGGGAATTTTGATTGTTGTCATGGTAGTGTTTCCTGTAATTATTTGTCTTTAGTATTGGCAGATAAGTTTAGTTCATATCAAATTGGTCATACTTTCCCAAATCATTTGGCAAGTTATTCTCCTTTACAGTAGTATCCTTTGCGCACGTGCGCTCTCTCTCTCTCTCTCCCCCCACTCCACTCCGTTTGCAATTTTTGCTCATTTCTTTCTCCACTCCTGCTAAAACATTGTTTGCATTTACATCATTTATTATTATATTGTAGTTTGCCCTTTACTGTGCCTATTGTCTTGTTTATTATTGTACCATCTTGCACTGGTTTGTGCACTTTATGTAGTCCCGTGTAGGTCTGAAGTCTATTGTAGTTTTGTGTTGTTTCATGTAGTCCTGGAGAAACCTTGTTTCATTTTTACTGTGTACTGTATCAGCAGTTATGGTTGAAATGACAATAAAAGCAACTTGACTTATTTGTACCTTGGCTTAATTCTTCAACTTCTTGATTATTACAATGTTTCAAAAGTTTTTAATGAACTGCAAATTCTATACTTGTGTTACATTTGATTGAACTTTCTGACAGCTGATATTACTTTGCAAAAAAGTAAGCAAAAATTTTGTAACTACTGTGTGATTTATTTATGTAAGTGTGATAGGTTGAATAAGTTAGGTTTTTATTCTTTGGACCGTAGAAGGTTGAGGGGAGACTTGATAGAGGTATATAAAATTATGAGGGGGATAGATAGAGTTGACGTGGATAGACTTTTTCCATTGAGAGTAGGGGAGATACAAACAAGACGACATGAGTTGAGAGTTGGGGGCAAAAGTTTAGGGGTAACATCTTTACTCAGAGAGTGGTAGCTGTGTGGAACGAGCTTCCATTAGAAGTGATAGAGGCAGCTTCGATTTTGTCATTTAAAAAAAAATTGGATAGGTATATGGACAGGAACGGAATGGAGGGTTATGGGCTGAGTGCAGGTAGGCGGGACTAGTTGAGAGTAAGCATTCGGCACGGACTAGAAGGGCTGAGATGGCCTGTTCCTGTGCTGTAATTGCTATATGGTTATTTTCTCCAGCCATCTGTAACTAAGAGGCGCTGAAGTCATGAAAGGCTTCATATAAATATTTTTGATCAATATAATGCATAAATAATCAAACTATCCTGGTAAATTGTTTTGCAAAAATTTCAAACTTGTATATTTGAATCTACAGTATTATTTTAAAATTCACATTTTTAATATCGCTGAAAACAGTTATTAAGATAAATCAATCCAGTTTGGAAATTCCTGTCTGAAATGTACATAAAGATGAAACTTCCTCAAACTTTGTAGACAACTAACAATTTGAACCATTACAATTGAGTTCAATTAAAGTTAAGATTTTAAGAGTGCATACTTGTATTGAGATTTGATCATTCACTATAACTTTTTTTGTTGAATTACTTATTTGCTTCTTTGATAAGGTGAAGTAGCTCACTATTGAGTGATGTCAGTAAGAGACCAAGCATCTTCATGGACAGTTCAGCTAGAACTTGATAAAAATGCTTAGCTGTTCAGAAATCCATGTTTTATTTTAAAAAATTACCTGTAATTAAACTATTCTGGATGCAGAAAACCTGCCAGGATAAGGAGATGCATGATTTCCATTTCTGATAAATTGAGAATTACATATGTTCAAAATATGCAATATATATTTTAATGTCAGCTAGCCAGTCATCATGCTTGAATGCACAATGACAAATATCCTGTCACTAGTCCATTAACGAAATCTGAGATCTTAAGACTCAAAATTCAGTGAAGGTATTAAGAGATAAGACAGCTCATTGAGCAAAATTAATCTTTCCTTTGGAGTAGCAAACTGACTTACTTTTGCAAACTTATTTTGGACATTAAGATTTACAGTTGAAGGGCATACAGGTGTGAAAGAAAGTGCATTTTTTGTTTCCATAGTAGCATCTATCATCAAAATACTGGAGTTGTTTATTTTTCACATTGCTTTCAGTCATAGAAGAAATATTTGGCCCATCAGGTCTATGCTAGTTCTTAGACCAATCCCATTCCCCTACTTCTTTCTCTGCAGCTTGCCTAGTAAGCAGCACCCCTCATCACCCCATTCTTCCATGAAGAGAGAATCTGAAAGGAAACAAAAGTATCCAGGACAAACCAAAGGTAGTCACATGTAAACTCACTTCATACAGTCCCGGGAATCAAACCTGGGTCACCGGAATTTCGAGACACATGTCCTCCCTATAGCATCACTGTATTGATTATTATTATTGCATGCAGCAATAATAGGTCCAGATTTTACAGGAGTGATTTTGATGAAATATTGTCATTCACACATTTGATGGCATCAATCCAGAAATCCTTAAATTGCTGTCAAACTTGCAGCAACTGAAGGATTTTTGAATTGATACCATTTAACAATGAAATCTCATTGTTGCACTTGGTGATTTTGCTTTCCTCCACAGAGTGGTGCTATTTGCCATTGTCTTTAATAAAATAAAGGCAAATGAGTTGAATTTCTGAGAATTCAAACTATTCATTAACTGTTAACATTACAAAATGCATTCCAAATCCAGTACTTTGTTTAATGAGTCTTTAATTGTGTCCTTGGTTGTAATTACTGCTTAGCAAGTTATTTGAACCTTAAAAAAAATCCATACAGGTTTTTGTAATTCCTTTGCAAATACTTAAAAATTTTAGAGTTCAAAAATACCTTATTTTTAACTTTATTTATGGCAATTCATCTTCCTCCTTATTTATATATACTGCAAACTTTGCTTAATACTGTAATTTTCTGTTTCTAGGCATAAGATTGTATATTCCATTCTTGCTATTCTTTTTGTAAAAATACTTTAATGTGGACCACAGACAGCTGCCAGCTTGTAGGATTTTCCTTGAACGATGGCTGATAGCTGCAGTCATTTTCAAAAGGAACATACTTGCCACAGGTGTTAGGTTATCTTTGTTGGGCATTCTCTTTAAAGTCTCTAGCTATAACATTGCTCACTGTTAACAGAAAGACATTCATTGCCATTGATTTTAACAAAGATCGCATTTTCAATTGAACTGAACTATGTTTTGTCTTTGTGCCATACGGTTTTTAAAACTTACAACTGTCCTCTCATTTTTGGAAAAGATTACTGTTCAAGTTAAGCGTGTTAAGAGGTCGAGGATGGAGACCGCAGATGCACAGGATTACACTGCTCAAAATGACGATAAGAATGAGAATTACTTGGTAAATGAAGAAGGTGATGGCCACTACCAGTCTGCATTTGAAATAAGTGGGCCTAAAGTACCATCTCCAGGACCACAAGGTAAATTGGTGCATCATGTAAGTTTGGGATTTGGTTTAATTTGTCCTGCAGATGTTTTATTTTCATATGATTAGTATGAATTAATTATGGATAATATCCAAAAGTAAGTTACAGATTGTTGATGTCTATTTGTTAACGTATTAAGAACTGATATTCACTGAATTTTTTTTTTGATCTTTGCCTATTACAATGGCCTTCAGATTCCAAAATTTTAAACTCTGCTTTAATCACAGAAAGTAGGAGTTTATTTGAAACAAATTCTTAGATTGAAAATAGCAGGTGAAGTAATTTTATAGATTTATTTTAAATTTAAAATGTTGTACCACTATAATTTGAAAGCGAATTGGTTTCATCCTTTAGAGATACAATACTCCAGAATTTTTGTTCTTTCATTAATCCAAAAATTAAGGAAGTTAGTAATATGTTCTTACACATTTAGTTGTTTTAATAATATTGTACCTTACAGGAAAAAGGAGAGATTATGCTAGACTCGGATGGCCTAGTCCTGATGAATGTCTAAAAATCCGAAAAGTGCAGTTAACAACAGTTGCAAGCACGTGGCTAGCCGTTTCAACTAAAAATATAGAGTAAGTTCACATCCCTTTGCTTCTCCTTTAATCCACACCCACTCTGCTGTATTTAATCTAGCCTTAAAAAAGAGCAAATAATTGGACTTCTTAAGAGGCAGTATAGTTTGTTAATTGCATTGATAAAATTTCTGGAATTCTTAAGCTTTGGTTATATGAACTGGCAATTTTATAACTCAGATAATAGAACCAACTGCAACATAGTACAGTACCTTCAACGCACAACCTGCGCCGACCTCTTAACCTACTCCATGATCAATGTAACCCTTCCCTCCCATGTAGCCTTCTATTTTTCTTTCATTCATGTGCCTATCTAAGAATCTCTTAAATATCTCTAATGCATCTGCCTCTACCTTTGCCCCTGCAGTGCTTTCCATCCACTTAAAAAAGCAGAGATTCTGCCCACCGTACTTTCCAACAATCACCTTGAAAACGTGTCCTCTCACATTAACCTGGGATAAAGGCATTGGCTGTCCACTCAGTCTATGTTTCTTATAAGACCATAAGACAAAGGAGCAGAATTAGGCCATTCGGCCCTTTGAGTCTGCTCCACCATTCCATCATGGCTGATCCCAGATCCCACTCAACCCCATACATCTGCCTTCTCACCATATCCTTTGATGGCTTGACCAATCAGGAAACAATCAACTTCTACCTTAAATATACCCACGGATTTGGCCTCCACTGCAATCAGTGACAGAGCATTCCACAGATACACTACTCCCTGGCTAAAAAATTCCTTCGGTTCTAAAAGGTCACCCTTCAATTTTGAGGCTTTGCCCTCTAGTTCTAGATACTTCCACCATAGGAAACATCTCCACGTCCACCCTAGGGCCCGACTCAGCATTATCTCCTTGCTTTTATGTTCTATTCCTCTTGAAATAAATGCCAACATTGCATTTGCCACAGGCTCAGCCCTTCTGGGAGTCTTGTATGAGGACTCCTAAGTCCCTCTGCACCTCTGATGTGTGAACCTGCTCCCCATTTAGATAATCATCCACATTATTGTTGTTTCTACCAAAATGCATTATCATACATTTCCCAACACTGTATTCCACCTGACAGCAGTCGTGGTCATCTTCAACTCTGAAGAACAAACAACAATTCCATCTGCCACTCATTTTTGCCAATTCTTCCAATATGTCAATCGCATTGCTTCCTTAGTACTACCTATCCCTCCATCTATCTTCGTATCATCCGTAAACTTTACCACAAAGCCATCAATTCCATTATCCAAATCATTGACAAACAATGTGAAAAATAACGGTCCCAATACAGACCCCTGATGATCACCACCAGACGCTGGCAGCCAACCAGAAAAGGCACCTTTTATTCCCATTCGCTGCCTCCTGCCTGTCAGCCATTCCACTATTCATGCCAATTTCTTTCCTCTAATACCATAGGATTTTCATCTTGTATACTTCTATCAAGACTTTTGTCATCCTCCTTCACTCCTAAGAGGGAAAACTTGAGCTCACACAAACTATTCTTGTAAGACATGCTCTCTAATCCAAGGAGCATCCTGTTAAATCTTCCCTAGAATAAAGATGGTGCTTCCAATATATGGTAACATTTTGCAGACAGCTCAGAACTACCAGATATACAACTTCTGAATTGCTAACGCAACAATCTGCAGCATGTAATTTCCCTTTGAGAAATGCACTAGTTACTTTACAATCTCCTAAAGGATTTGGCGAACTTGACTGTCAGGAATACAAGTACAGCACCTTGAAGCGGCTGGATGTCTGCCATAGAAAGCACAGAAGGAATGGACCTCAAGCGAGGCTGAAGCATTGGGGAACACAACCCCTGCTCCCTACCATTTTACTGGCTGATGTAGTCACTGGAGAGCGAAATAGAGGACCTAAGGGCAAGATTGCTGTAGCAGAGGGAAATGAGGGGTTGTTGCATCTCTGTTTCACTGAGACATGGCTCACCCCTGACCATCTGGGCAGCATGCTCTAGCTCAGGGCTGGGCAAACTTTTTGACTTGAGGGCCACAAAGGGTTCTAAAATTTGACAGGGGGGCCGGACCAGGAGCAGATGGACGGAGTGTTTTGGTAATACACCTCATAAGAGAAAATAAAATATCATGGGATATGTAGAAAACATGTGCTTTAATTTCAATTGAAAATGAACAAATGCATTACAACAAAATATCTGTCTTTGAAGTCCCATGGTATTCAGCTATTTATTGAAATGACTTGTAAAACACTGAAAATTAAATGAACAAAATACAGCTTTTTTTAATAGTAACAGTTATTATTTTAAAGCACTGAAAATTCTGTTATCCTTCAAGATATTATCATCATCACTCTCCTCCTGACTGTCTTTATTTCAAAAACGGTAGGAGATGCAGGTCTACTTGTCCTGCTCCTTATTCAATTGTCCCCTGTGCCAAAACTCAACAACAACCTGCACAATGACAAAGCAGGGAGAGCGCGCCGGTATGCGGAGCTCTGTGCTCGCAAATCCCCGCAGGCGATCTCTCTTAGCCGGAACGCTGGCTAATTGTGAGCCTGTGGCGACCCATTTCCTGGCACATCCGAACCGGCTCACAATTAGATAGCCTACAGGGGTTTGCGAGCACAGAGCTTTGGAGCCTCTGCGCCAGGGGGCGCAGGTTGAGGGAGGCTTAAAAGTGAGGCTGAAGATTTCGAATAAAGCTTTTTCCTTCGACTGCATTTACCGACTCCGTGTCGTAATTTTAGCGCTGCGTGTAGCACACCGCTACAATTGGTGACCCCGACGGTCCAAACGATTTTTGGACCAGAAATGACCGACGCCGCCTCTGTTCATGCGGTTTCGTTGAAACTGCCGGGTTTCTGGACACAGCAACCGAACCTATGGTTCCAGCAAGCCGAAGCCCAATTCCACGTTCGCCGGATCACCTCAGAAGACACCCGCTACTACTACGTGGTGAGCTGCCTCGACCAGGACACAGCGGCCCAGGTCGCGGAGTTCGTACAGTCGCCCCCGGCAGACGGCAAGTACACGGAATTCAAAGCCCTGCTCCTCAGGACTTTTGGACTCTCACGGCGCGAGCGGGCTGCCCGTTTACTGCACCTGGATGGTTTGGGCGACAGACCTCCATCGGCTTTAATGAATGAGATGTTGTCTCTAGCCGACGGACACACACCCTGCCTCATGTTTGAGCAGGCATTCCTGGAGCAGCTGCCCGAGGACATACGCCGGCTGCTATCCGACGCGGATTTCAGTGACCTCCGGAAGGTGGCAGCCCGGGCGGACTTGCTGTGGAACACCAAAAAGGTGAGCGGGGCGTCCATCGCACAGATCTCCCAGCCACGATCCCACCAGCAGACCAGTCCAGGCCTCGCCGCAGAGCCCGCCAACCCCCGGCCCAAGGAACACTGGTGCTTCTACCACCAGCGGTGGGGCACAGAAGCCCGCCGTTGTCGCCCGCCCTGCAAGTTCCCGGGAAACGCCAGGGCCAGCCGCCGTTGATGGCTACGGCGGCTGGCCATCGGGATAGCCTCCTGTATGTGTGGGATAGAAGGTCAGGACGCCGGTTTTTGGTCGATACTGGTGCCGAGATCAGCGTTTTACCTCCGACGAGTTACGACACCCACAGCAGGTCAGCGGGTCCCCCCCTGAGGGCCGTGAACGGCAGCACAGTAAGGACCTATGGCACCCGTCAGGTGCAGCTACAGTTCGGCTCCAGCCAGTTCACGTGGGACTTTACACTGGCCGCCGTAGCCCAACCGCTTCTGGGTGCAGATTTTTTGCGGGCTCACAGCCCACTGGTCGACCTGCCCAGGAAGAGACTGGTACACGCCGAGACCTTTCAGACGTTCTCCCTGGGTGCAGCCCAGTTGCCAGCCCCTCACCTCGGCTCCATCACGCTGTCCGACAACGACTTCACCAGGGTCCTGGCGGATTTCCCATCGGTTCTGGCACCGCAGTTCACAGCGGCCATGCCCCGACACGGCGTACAGCACCACATACCAACCCAGGGACCACCCCTCCACGCCCGCGCTCGGCAGCTTCCCCCGGACAAGCTCCGACTGGCGAAGGAGGAGTTCCAGAGGATGGAGGAATTGGGGATCATCCGGCGGTCCGACAGCCCATGGGCCTCCCCCCTGCACATGGTGCCCAAAGCGACGGGAGGCTGGAGACCGTGCGGCGACTACCGCAGGCTGAACGAGGCTACCATACCAGACCCCTACCCTGTGCCGCACATTCAGGACTTTACAGCAAACCTGCACGGCGCACGGATCTTCTCCAAGGTAGACCTCGTCCGAGGGTACCATCAAATCCCGATGCATCCTGACAACGTCCCCAAAACGGCTCTCATCACCCCGTTTGGCCTTTTCGAGATCCTCCGCATGGCGTTCGGCCTGGAGAATGCCGCACAGATGTTCCAGCGGTTAATGGACGCGGTGGGACGGGACCTGGACTTGGCGTTCATCTATTTGGACGACATCCTCATAGCCAGCAGCAGTCGTCAGGAGCATCTGTCCCACCTCCGTCAACTCTGCGCCTGACTGAGTGAGTACGGTCTTACAATCAACCCCGCCAAATGCCAGTTCGGACTCGATACCATTGACTTCCTGGGCCACAGGATTACTAAAGACGGGGCAACCCCTCTGCCCGCTAAGGTAGATGCGGTCCGCCACTTCCCCCGACCCACCACGATCAAAGGCCTTCAGGAATTCGTAGGTATGGTCAATTTCTACCACCGCTTCCTCCCTTCAGTTGCCCGGATCATGCGCCCCCTGTTCGCCCTGATGTCGGGTCCGAGCAAGGACATTACCTGGGACGAGGAGTCCGCCGCCACTTTCGTTCAAACGAAGGAAGCTTTGGCGAACGCCGCAATGCTAGTACATCCCAGAATGGACGCCCCTACCGTCCTCACAGTGGACGCATCTAACACGGCAGTTGGTGGGGTGCTGGAGCAACTCATCGCAGGTCACTGGCAACCCCTGGCGTTTTTCAGCAAACACCTGCGGCCACCCGAGCTCAAGTACAGTGCTTTCGACCGGGAACTGTTGGCGCTCTACCTGGCAATCCGGCATTTCAGGTACTTCCTAGAAGGTCGGCCCTTCACCGCGTTCACGGACCTCAAACCGCTTACCTTTGCGCTTACGAAAGCGTCCGACCCCTGGTCGTCCCGCCAGCAACGCCACCTGTCCTACATCTCTGAATACACGACAGATGTCTGGCACGTCTCGGGTAAGGACAATGTCGTGGCGGATACGCTCTCTCGCCCTACCGTTCATGCCCTTTCCCAAGGGGTAGACTTTGAGGCACTGGCAGAGGCGCAGCAGGCGGATGAGGAGATTCCGAGTTACAGAACCGCAGTCTCCGGTTTGCAGCTCCAGGACCTCCCCGTAGGCCCGGGTGAGAGGACCCTACTCTGTGACGTCGCCACCGGCCAGCCCCGTCCCATCGTCCCGACAGCCTGGCGGCGCCGTGTTTTCGACTCCATTCATAACTTGGCGCATCCCTCCATCCGGACAACTGTCCGGATGGTTTCCAGCAGGTTCGTTTGGCACGGACTCCGCAAACAGGTCAGTGAATGGGCCAGAACGTGCATGCACTGCCAGATGGCCAAGGTGCAGCGGCACACCAAAGCCCCACCGCAGCAGTTCCATCCCGCCCACCGGCGTTTCGACCACATTCATGTGGATATCGTGGGCCCCTTGCCAGTGTCGCGCGGAGCGCAGCACCTCCTGACTATCGTGGACCGGTTCACAAGATGGCCAGAGGCGGTCCCGCTCACCGACACCACCTCCGAATCTTGCGCCCGAGCCCTGATCACCACCTGGATATCTCGCTTTGGTGTACCGGCCCACATTACCTCCGACAGAGGCGCCCAGTTCACCTCCAGCCTGTGGTCAGCTATGGCCAGCCTTTTGGGGACTCAGCTGCACCACACAACTGCCTACCACCCACAGTCGAACGGGCTAGTGGAGTGTTTCCACCGTCACCTGAAGTCGGCCCTCATGGCCCGCATGCGAGGAGCCAACTGGGCGGACAAGCTTCCCTGGGTCCTACTCGGCATCTGCACAGCGCCCAAGGACGACCTGCACGCCTCATCGGCCGAGTTGGTATACGGCGCGCCACTGGTCGTCCCCGGGGAGTTCCTACCAGCCCCACGGGGGCAAGAGTAAGATCCCACAGCAGTCCTGGGCAGACTACGCGAGAAGCTCGGTAACCTGGCCCCCATACCCACTTCACAGCACGGGCGGAACCCGACCTGCATACCCAAAGACCTGCAGAACTGTAAGTTTGTGTTTGTACGAAGGGGCGGGCATCGGCCACCGCTGCAGCGGCCATACGAGGGGCCGTTTATGGTGCTCCGGAACAACGGGTCCACGTTCGTGCTGGACGTTGGGGGGAAAGAGGAGGTTTTCACGGTGGACCGCCTCAAACCGGCCCATGTGGACCTGGCACAACCGGCCGAGTTTCCAGCACCTCGGCGCAGAGGCCGACCTCCCAAGCAGGTTCTGGCCCAGACTGTGGACATTGGGGGGTGTATCGCCGGTTCTGGGGGTGGGGGGTTATGCGGCGACCCATTTCCTGGCATATCCGAACCGGCTCACAATTAGATAGCCTACGGGGGTTTGCAAGCACAGAGCTTTGGAGCCTCTGCGCCACGGGGGGCAGGTTGAGGGAGGCTTAAAAGTGAGGCTGAGGATTTCGAATAAAGTTTTTTCCTTAGACTGCAGTTACCGACTCCATGTCGTAATTTTAGCGCTGCATGTAGCACACCGCTACAAGCCGGTTTGGATGTGCCAGGAAATGGGTTGCCACAAGGTCACAAAGTAAAGCGCAAAAGTGGAGTAATACGCTGCACCTCAACAAAGGTCAATGTACATAGAGTGCGTCATCTATTGGGAAAATGCCAGAATTGCAGGGAGAAAACGTTAACAAGGTTTATTAATATAATTTCATCAAGTTCTGTGGGCCGGATTTAAAAGCTTAACGGGCCGCATATGGCCCTCGGGCTGTAGTTTGCCCATGCCTGCTCTAGCTCATGGAATTCTCAGTCTACCAGATGAGTGCCACAGGAGTGTAGCAATTAGCACAATACCATTACAGTTTGGAGTTCAATTTCAGCATCCTCTATAAGAACTTTGTGTGCCCTCTCCATGGAATCCATGGGTTTTCTCCAGGTAGATGCACTGGTTTGCAGGTTAATTGGTTATTGTGAATTGTGCATCTCAAAAAAACGTAAGGGCCTAGTCTACACTCGATCTCTAAATAAATAAATAATTTGGGGGAGGATAGAGCTGGAGGTGCCTGCTTCATGATAAACCCCTCATGGTACTCAGATTTAACAGTCTTGACACACTCTTATTCTCCCAACCTGGAACATCTAATGATTAAGTGCCGACTATTTTACTTGCCAGAAGTGTACTCCTCCATGGTCCTAACCACAGTTTACATATCACCAAAGGCAGACATTAAGCAAGCATTTGATGTACTGAGTGCCACAATTAATGAACAAGAAACAGCCAACCCTGATGCCTTTCATATCATTGGCAGGGATTTCAATTAGGCTAGCTTGAAGAAATCTCTGCTCAGCTGTCATCAGTACATTCCTTGCAGTTCTAGAGGACCTAGCACACTTGACCACAGCTTCACTACATCCAGAATGACTACCATTCTATTCTTCAACCTCATTTCAGGATTGCTTCAAGTTGGTGGTCTGGTGCATGCTCAAGGACTCATCAGGTGACCTGAATGAATACACCACTGTTGTCATAACTTTATAAAGACACTCATGGACGAGTGTATCCCCACAACATTATTCAGAATCTTCCACAACCGGAAGTCCTAGGTGAACCAAAAGATTGCTGAAGTCTGGACTGCTGGCATTCAGGACTGGCAATCCGGGAAAATACAAGACATCTGGTTAAGATCTCCAGAAAGCCATCTCACATGCAAAGTGGTAATTCCAGAACATACTTGAAGCTCAGAAGGATGCTCAGACAACTGTGGCAGAGCTTGAATACCATCACCTCCTACAAAACAAAACCAAGCATATAACAACACAATTTTGCTCCCAGATGAGCTCAATGCCTTTTATGTTTGCTTTGACTGACAGAACATGAACTTCCACACACCCCAATGACCTTGCGATTTCAGCCGACTTGAGAGCATCCTTCAAGAGGGTGAACCCATGGAGACGATGTACCTAGCCAAGTACTGAAGACCTGTACTGATCAACTGGCTGGAGTGTTTACTGACATCTTCAACCTCTCACTTCGGCAGTTTGAGGTACCCATCTGCTTCAAGAAGACTTCAATCTTACCAGTGCCCAAAAAGAACCTGATAGCCTAGCTCATTGGCTATCAACCAGGAGCACTTAAATCCACTGCGATGAAGTGCTTTGAGCAGTTGGTCATGAAGTATATCAACTCCTGCCTGAGGAGTGACTTGGATCTGCTCCAATTTGCCTATCGTCATAACAAGTCAATAGCAGATACCTTTTCATTGCCTCTTCACTCTGCTCTGAAACATTTGAACAATGAAAATACATACATCAGATTGCTCTTCATTGACAACGACTCAGCATTCAACACTCTTATCCCCTTGAAACTCAACTCCAAGACCTAGGCATTGATACCTCCCTGTGCAATTTCCTGACTTGCAGACTCCAGTCAATACAGATTTGACAGCAACATCTCTCTTTTTCTCTATGACCATCAGGGTGTTGAACCAATGCAGATAATTTCACTCACCTCAACAGTAAGCTGCCGCCACAACTCCACTCACTTTCAATGACTCTACAACTTATGTTCTCAGGATTATTCATTTACTCTTTTTATTATTTGTACAATTTGTTTCTGCACATTGGTGTTTGTCAGTCTTTATGTATAATTTTTCATAAATTCTATTGAATTTCTTTATTTTTCTATAAATGTCTGTAAATAATTTTATTATTGATATATGTACAAACCCCATTTCCAGAAAAGTTGGGATATTTTACAAATTGCAATAAAAAAAATCTGTGCTATGTTAATTCACCTGAACCCTTATTTAACTGACAAATGTTCAAAGAAGAGATTTTCAATAGTTTTACTGACCAACTTGATTGTATTTTGTAAATATACACAAATTTAGAATTTGATGGCTGCAACACACTCAACAAAAGTTGGGACAGAGTTAAAATAAGATTGAAAAGTGCATAGAATATTCAAGTAACATCGGTTTGGAAGACTTCACATTAAGCAGGCTAATTGGTAGCAGGTGAGGTATCATGTCTGGATATAAAAGTAGCGTCCATCAAAGGCTAAGTCTTTGCAAGCAAGGATGGGTCGTGACTCACCCCTTTGTGCCAAAGTTCGTGAGAGAATTGTTAGTCAGTTCAAAAAGGAACATTTCCCAACGCGATTGCAGAGAATTTAGGTTTTTCATCATCTACAGTACATAATATTGTGAAAAGATTCAGAGAATTCAGAGACATCTCAGTGCATAAAGGGCAAGGTCGGAAACTACTGTTGAATGCGCGTGATCTTCGAGCCCTCAGGTGGCACTGCCTAAGAAACCGTCATGCTACTGTGATAATTATGGCCACCAGGGCTCGGGAGTACTTTGGAAAACCATTGTCACTTAACACAGTCCATCGCTGCATCCAGAAATGCAACTTGAAACTGTATTATGCAAGGAGGAAGCCATACATCAACTCTATGCAGAAACGCCTGTGAGATCTCTGGGCCCAAGCTCATCTCAGATGGACCGAAAGGCTGGAACCGTGTGCTGTGGTCAGATGAGTCCATATTTCAGCTGGTTTTCAGAAAAAAACGGGCGTCGAGTTCTCCGTGCCAAAGATGAAAACAACCATCCTGATTGTTATCAGCGAAAGGTGCAAAAACCAGCATCTGTGATGGTATGGGGGTGCATCAGTGCCCACGGCATGGGTGAGTTGCATGTATGTGAAGGTACCATTGACTCTGAGGTGTATATTAGGATTTTAGAGAGACATATGTTGCAATCAAGGCGACGTCTCTTCCTGCAACGTCTATGCTTATTTCAACAGGACAATGTCAGACCACATTCTGCACGGGCTACAACAGTGTGGCTTTGTAGACACAGAGTGCGTGTGCTTGACTGGCCTGCTGCCAGTCCAGATCTATCTCCTATTGAAAATTTATGGCGCATCATGAAGAGGAGAATCAGACAACGGAGACCATGGACTGTTGAGCAGCTGAAGTCTTATATCAAGCAAGAATGGACAAAATTTCCAATTGCAAATTACTACAATTAGTATCCTCAGTTCCAAAACGATTAAAAAGTGTTATTAAAAGGAAAGGTGATGTAACACAATGGTAAACATGCCTCTGTCCCAACTTTTGTTGAGTGTGTTGCAGCCATCAAATTCTAAATTTGTGTATATTAACAAAATATAATTAAGTTGATCAGTAAAACTATTGAAAATCTTTTCTTTGTACATTTGTCAGTTAAATAAAGGTTCACATGAATTAGCATATCACAGATTTTTGTTTTTATTGCATTTTGGAAAATATCCCAACTTTTCTGGAAATGGGGCTTGTACATATTTCGATAATAAAATTACCTTGATCTTCTCTAAAACTTACATAACCATCCTATATTGAAGTGACCAGAACTGAATACAATACTCTAAATTGCAATACTACCCCAAGGTTCTTGAACTCAATCTACCCAACTGTTGAAGGCCAACACATCAATACCTTCATAAGCCACTCCATCAATTTGTGCTGTAACTTTGAGGGATCTGTGGATGAGAACCCCAAGATCCCTCTGTTTCTCAATACTTCCGAGTCCTACCATTAACCTGTATCCTGCTTTGTTTGATCATCCAAGATGAATCACTTCATATTCCAGATTGAACATTCTCCGCCATTTCTCAGCCGAGCTCTGCATCCTATCAATGTCTCTTTGTAACCTATGACAGCCTTCTACACAATCTACGAAACAACCAACCTTTGTGTCTTCTAAAATAACTAACCCATCCTTCCATTTCCTCACCCAAGTCATTTATAAAAATCACTGAGAGCAGTAGTCCCAGAACAGATCCCTGTCGAACAGCACTGGTGACCGATCTCTGGGGAAAAATATGCTCTATTTACTATAACCCTCTTCCTTCAGTGGGCAAGCCGATTTTAAATCTATGCCAACAACACACACAAAATGCTGGTGGAACACAGCAGGCCAGGCAGCATCTATCGGGAGAAGCACTGTCGACTTTTCGGGCCGAGACCCTTCGTCAGGACTGATCTGTGCAGCCAGGTTTCATTGAATCCCATGCCTCCGGACTTTCTGAATGAACCTACAATGGGGAACCTCGTTGAACACCTTACTAAAATATATATACACTACATTCACCATTCTACCTTCATTTGTTTTGCCACTTCCTCAAAAATCAGGTCAGTAAAGCACAGCCAGCCCCTCACGAAGCCATGCTGACTATCTCTAATCAGACTATGTTTCTCCAAATGCTCATAAACACTGTTTCTAAAATTACTCTTCAATACTTTGCTCACAAATGATGTAAGACTCACTGGTCTATAATTCACAGGAGTATCTCTATTGCTTTTCTTGAACAAAGGATTAATATTTTCAATCCACCACCTTTTAACAACTCAACTTGGGCTGATAGGCTTTAAATACCAAGGCCTATTTTCAGTCCTAGTTTATCAATGGCTGTTACCTTATCCAAAATAACTAAAATAAAATAAAGTGATAGATAATTCATTAAACTGTGAATAAGCATTTATTTGTATTTGTATTTTCTGTAAGCAGCTATTACAGTTTTTTTTTCACTTTAAATTTCACTTTTTATGCAAGCTGAAGTTAGTTTGTTGACCAATGCATCTGAGGTGGATAATTCAGATGTAAATTAAAAAAAAACACTATAATAATAAATTACGATGTTTTATCTTTGTATGAAAACTGGTTAATTTTGGAGGTAGTGAGAAAATCCTGATGAGATGTATTTAACATACCTTTGCTGTTCAAACCCGATTGTGTTACTTGATTTTTAAAAAGTACTTACCTCTTCTATCTAATATACTGCGCAACATTGTTGCCTCCCAATTAATTTCTATATTGACACAACTACTGTAACTTTTAAAATTAAGAATATGGAAATTTGCCATTGACTTAGTCTTGTTGTCTGGTACTAAGCCACTTTATATAAAATGACATCACAGTAATAAGCCCTTCAGCCCAACTCATCCATGCTGAATTACTCAAATCTGTAGCACAACGCATTAGCAGGATGCACAGCTATGTAATTTTTGTTGTGAAGGAGGTAAAATTTGTTCATTTCTAATGTATGCTTTTTAACTCTCTTAGTAGTTTAGTTATAAATAAAGTATTTGATCCACTTTTATGTATCCTAAACTTTAGATGTTAAGAGAGAGGATGTGGAAAATAAGCATTAAGATAAAATTATTAACCTTACCTACAAAAGATGCTAGTAAATTGAGTCTTTTTATAATCATTAAAGATTTTATTGATGTAGACCAATGCAAATTATTGCATCCTCTTATGAATAGAGACATAGACTACAAAAGCTTAGGTTATGATAGAGCCATATACCATTACAGCTATGCCTGAAGTATTGGATGTTAATCGGAGTACCACAATTTAGAAAAGTCAAGAAGAGAAGTAACAGTACAGATTGACTAAAATTGTTCTAGGGTTCAAAGGTTGTAGATCTACAGGAGAATTTGGGTGGTTATTCTCAAGATGGAAATATTTTGATTAAAATTTTGAAAATCATGTAAGATTTTGAGAGGGATTAAACTAAAAGGAACAATTGACAATGACCAGTGGACAGAGATTTTAGAAGAAACTTCGGGCCACTTTGTCTCAATTTTATGCAACAAGTGGTTAAAACTTGGAATGAACTGCAGATTAAGGTGGTGAATATAAATGCAATGGGAAACTTTAAAAAGTCAAATATTAGAAGGAAATTAATGGTAGGGAGAGAGCAAAAGAGTGGATATAATTAAGACTAAATAGAATTTCTTCCTTCCATGCTGTAAAATAAAATGATGTACCGATCTTTTTTTACACAAAAGTAAACAGACTTAGTTCTGCTTACAGGATATACTAGAATATTGAAACCTCCTTTGTTCAGATATTAATGAAAAAAATAACTAATCGTAATACATTTTTGGTACAGAACTAATATAGCAGTGATGCTTTACAATTTGCTACATTTCACCACACTATTGAAGAAGCATTATGCAGCACAAAAACAAATTCCATTGATTTGGTTGTTTTTTAAAATATGTTTTAAAAAAAAATTTCTTCTTAGCATTACAGAACATATTGACTTTGCCACATCCCTGCAAGAGCCAGCTGTGGAACCAGTTTGTAATGCTAACCTCCATGCCAGCATGCACACCTTGGATCATTTATATGGTGTGGCAAGTCGACTCAGTATACATTATACTGGAGAAAAGCAGCTGAAGGAGGTATGCTGAATTGCAGGAGCAGGTTCTGTCTTGAAGCTCTCAAAATGCACTTTCTTCCTGATTTTATTAAAAGTATTGAATTAACAATGGTTTTCAAGTGCTGTGTTAATCAGCTATGACATTACACTACAGAGAGTAATGAGAGACTTACTCTCATTCTATACTGCAAAGAGCATAATGTGGCCAATTTCCAGTGCTGCAAATAGTGCTCGCCAAGAACTGGCTCTGCACAGAACCTGTCTTTCAACCACTTTGTCTCCAGTGTGGCTTGGGCTTCCCTGTAGAAATACGGAACTGACATTTCACTTTCCGCAGTGGCACTGGACAACAGAACACTCTCCTGCTGGAGATGACTGACCATACTTGGCATCCAGCCTCACACAAAGAAGTCGGAGGAACTCAGTGGGTCAGGCAGGAGGGAAATCAATAGTCTACATTTTGGGTTGAGATTCTTCATCCCTACTGGAAGGAAAGAGGAGAGATAGCCTGTAGAAAAAGATGGAGGGAAGAGGTAGATAGGTGGATTCAGGTGAGGGTGATGATACATTCAGCCTATCAGCTTTTATTCCATAAGGAAGAATGCAGGTGCTGGAGTTATTTGCATTTATTTCATTGGCATCTCAGACCTGAAGAACCATAATGAAAGCAAATTATCCTTGATCCCAACAGTCTGCCAAAGGGGTATTTTAATACATAACATTTATTAATAAATTTGTATCTCTAAGAAATCTTAAACATCTCTAACCATTAGGGATTTAAAGTTTGTTCAGAAACACAAGGCAGTTGTGATCTGACAAAGAGTATCAATACATTCCAGTAAAGTGGCCACAGGATATGCTTTCAGAGGCTGCCCACAGCTCAGATCCTTTTTGGGTGTGATGGGTTAGCTTGACGTATTCCACATCTGGAAAGAGTTAATCCATGTGGACAAGTACTGCATGCATCAAGTCTGGGCAGTGTACTTAGGCCAGGGTAATTCAATCTAACATCTAACCACAACGGCAAGTACCTTGTATTGTGGGTTAACAAAATTAATTCAAATGTAGAAATCATTTAGAAATGTAGATGTTTGGATTCAGGGGATGTTGACAGTCAATAAAATGTTTCTTTCAATGTATTATTCTGCTCGGCCTTGTTTAAAGTTTGCATTTTTGTCTGATTTAAAAGTTTTAAACTGGGCAGATCTATGCACGAGTAAAACAGGAGCTTGGAAACACATTTTGCAGATGTTTTGAAATCTCTGCATAGATGACTTGTGTGAAGTGCTAGTTGTTTGGATACTTTAGGTACAATGATAGAGGGAGTATGAGATTTAATACTTAATGAAGTTGTTTCTACCATGGACTGTATTGCAGTTGTACAGGTTATATTAAGGTAATTATTTAGTCATTAAAATTTGTCACTTAACATGAAATTTAATACAGGGGATTCCAGTTAATTGGATCACATTGGGGCCAGTAGATTTTGAGCCAATTAAGTAGCCAGTTAGCTGAAGTTTCATGGAAATAGTTAAAAAGACAATAAACAAAAAACAAACTACATTTAACTGAGTAACAAATTATGTATTTAAATAAAATACAGACCACAGTAGAACATTACCAAAATGACTTCAGTACTATAAAGTTGTATTAGTTCCTAATAGTTATCAACAGGGGAATTCATACAGTGAATGTTGCCGTGTTCTTTTGTTTGACTGTAAATGAGCAAAGTCAGTGCAGACACCTAGTACAGGTAATGAACTGCCTTCAAACAATGCTTTCATCAATTACGTACTCCAAATTTTCATTTTCATTGTAACATTCAAGATGATTGTTGACACTTTTGAATTCTTTGTAGTTTCTAATTTTTTTGAAGTGGTGAAATCGTTTCGCTATTTCTTTTCACTCCTGGCTGTTTCTGACATCTCCAAGCCTGAATGCTTGAAACCATAGTAAGCAAAACAGTTCTGAATAGTCTTGCTGCTTACTACTCACCAGAACTTTTTGTTTTTTGAACAAAAACACACGCAGGTGATGCTATTTAAAAACTGTTCGATCTCAGCATGGTATAGTGTCTAACAGCCCTGCAGCCACTGACACTAGTTAAAAACTGTTTGGCAACAGTTTCCTGTCCAAATTAAGTAGCATAGTGTCTGAAGTAAAGGAGCGGAATCCCGCTTGCTTTTGTTCTACAAGAGTTGTTTCAAATAAGTGACTGCCCAATTAACCAAGGTCGCAATTAACCAGAATAGATATTATAAGTATAGCAAGTATAGTAAATGTACTATTTTCCCTTCAGGCTTGACCTTCATTTACAATTTTAGTATTCATATCTTAAATATGGTTAAAATTTTAGATTGTTTTGTAAAGTCTAGATAATTTCAAGTATAGAAGACATGGGAAATTTAAGAGATTTTAGGAACCTCTTTTTCATCAACAGGATTACCAATCACAGGACATGAACTTAACAAAAGTAGAAAATGTGTATTGAGAGAAAGTGCTATTTTACATTAATTTAAACTGTTAGCATTAATTTAAATTGTTTGCGTCCCAATAGGCTTTACAAAACCTGGGCAAAGGAAAGTATCCGCCTCAACCTTTTGAGCAGGTTGGAACACGAATAGCCAAAGAATTAGAAAAAGTGAGTTGCTGGTTATAATTTTATGTGGGCTATAGTTCTAAAAGTCAAAGTGGCACATTCAAATGTCAGTTGCAGTTATATATCTTATGAATTGATCATGGAAACAACTTAAGATGCTTGTTAAATATGGAATTTAGTGTAGGAAAATCAAGATGTATTGTACAGAAATAAATTACTGATTTTTACTGCTATTCAGCACTCCATGGTAACAGATCATTGCATTCTCTAACTATTGCCAAAAAGGAAGGTTTTTTTTATTTCTGTCTACAAAGTAGTGATTGATTTAACCTGCCTGTGTATATATTGAACCATAAAATAAAATGGAACATGGGTTAGAATCTACAGCTTATAACAGAGTCATTTGTGATAGGAGATCCAAAACTTCTTGCCACCGAAGTTCTGTAAGATGAAAGCTTAAGAGCAAATCATCATGTCCATTCTTGCAGATCTCTTTGTGACCCATTACAAGGTTATACTAGCTTACACTCCTTGTATGCATGCTTTGTTAACAGCTGTGAATATTCTTGTTAAGCCAGTGATATGCAGTTCAATCTGAACTTAGCATAGAAATATAAATATTGTTAATAGGGACGAAATCTAATGAAAAATAATGTTTTCTGTGAAAATGAACATTACTAGAATGTAAAACTTTTCATGTTATGTCAATTAATTTTTTTGATCATTTTAACAGAATCAAACATCCTGGGTAATTACAAGTATGGCAGCACTCTATTGGAGGGTTAAAGGTCAAGGGAAAAAAGCTATTGATTGTCTACGTCAAGCACTACATTTCGCTCCTTACCACATGAAGGTGAGAATTGGCTTGTAGCATGATCTAATGAAAAAGGTCAAGCTTTAATTTGAGGTTAATGTAACCTGGGTCAGTGAGACAGATGATCCTTTTATGAATAAATGTTTTTACAACGGTCCAATACATACATAGGATTGCTGCTAAGCCAGTGCATTTGCAGTGAAATTAGAAAATCTGTCAGGTATGTTTACAGATGTACTTGATTTCACTCTTGCTGCATTTTGTGCAGACTTGACACAAACCTTTATAATGCTGGTTTGCCCACTACACATCAGTGGGTGTCTGTGGTGGGAAATGCATGAGTACAAGCTGCAGTATTGAGACGTTGTTTTCCTTTCACTTGAATAAAAATAAAATTTGCTTAGGATTTGTTTGCAAAGGGTGCGGAAGCTGAGGAGCACAATTCCAAATCTAGTAATTACCTTCACAGTGCATGAGCTGTGCACCAAACACAGTGCAATTCCAACCTGTTGTGGAATTTAATTTTTGGCCTTCCTTACAATCCTTCTGCGTTATTGTGCTCATCTTAATGTGGCAGATGTGTCCTATTTTTTTCACGATACTCAACCTTGTCCCATTTCATCCCTCACCCATGCTTATCATGTAACTGTGTTTTTATTTCTGTATCATGCCAAGTATCTGACAAAAGTTTTATCTTCTCTGTTGCATCTGTTTATTTTTTGATAAAGAAACAAAAGCAGGAGTAGAAAACTTTACCCAGTTCCTTTATTGGGACCATCCTTAATATCATTAATAATCCTAATTAACGTTCTCTGTATTCTGTAATGACCCCATGTGTCGCATCATGTTGAACAATACACATTATTCCAGGTATAACTTCACCATGACCTGGTGTGACAGACACCTTTTAATATCCGTTAGTTTACTTTGTTAATTTCTGCCTTATGTTAAGTAACAAGTGAACCAAACATATCTCCATGACTGAATTTGCCTTCTGTTTCTTCAATTTTTGTCATTAATCAACCCAGTAGTAAAACCCATTAGAGTTCTTTGAGAATTTGTTTGCTTCTCCCAAGACCGCAGTCATCTTTGTGGCCAGGATTTATGAATGTGGAAAAATAATTTAAACTTTATGGGTGACAAAAAGCTCAAAAATTTATTATGAGAATACCAACAGATTCCTGGGCCAGCCAAGACATTGGACTTATTAAAATCATTTTGGGAGGAGGACTGAGGAGAGACAGTATAAACTAAAGAATGCTGATTTAATGTGAGTGCAAGGAGATTATATGAAAAATAATCCTCATTAGACTGACTGAAAGATTGTTGGGAGCAGATGCAATTACCTTTCAAAAAGGAGTGAGAGAAATACATAAAAATATGCAGAGGTTTACAGAAAAAGCAGGAGTGCCTTACCAAAGAGAAAGGACTTTTCTCTTTGACAGAGAAATTGTGAGGGTGGAGGTGAGTATTTAGGTTAATCTAATTGTTAGAGTTATAAGAAAATTGAAAATAAAATGTTGTCACAAATTAGGTAATGCAACCCCACTGCTTAAGAGTGGAACTAGAGCATACATTGACTCTCCATTTAGAGGAGCCAACGGAAGTTTGTAATTCTGAATTTGTGTCATATTTCTTGCCAATAAAAAAGGGCAAAGCTACACTCTTATTAAGGTGGACTCAATCAAATCACTGATGCACAAGGCACATCCTAGAAAACAAAAGTCTGTCTACCAGCTACATTATTCCAGTCAGCAAAAATCCTGACAAATTATTTCTCATTTGCAGTTGTGCAGCATGGGTCACATGATTTATTGTGTGCAGAGCCAACTGAGTTACCTTCAAATTGTTTTACATTCTTGGCCCCAGGCCTGGAGAAATGGGAAAGACAGCTTGCTGCTTGCGGGTGGGATTTAATCAGGGGCCAGCTTTTACAAGTACGTCATAGACCATATTTATAGACCTGAAGAATCCTCTGTCTCTACTGGTGTTGCTTTGTCAGCCTCAGCTTCAGCACTGATCCTAATAATGAACGTCGACAATGGATCTTTTATGACAGGCTGTATTCCTGAAGACAATAGAATTGGCTGTAATGTAAGAGGAGGCATGGAATCAAATGAAATGAGAACTAAAGAGGCCCTATAAAGTGGTGAAAAGACATGGGATGTTAGGTGGGAGAAGGTTGTTAAGAGTCAAGATGAGTCCAGAGGAGACCAGTGGTCTAAAAAGAGGATTGTTAAAATACAAACATCATTAAAAATAATTGAATTGTCTTGTTCTTCATTTTCTGGAAAAGGAAAAACTAAAGGGTGGTCTGATGGTCTTCAAGATTTGAATTGATGAGTGTAAGGGGAATTGTAGGGAGGGATTTGGGGTACTATGATTGTTGCTAATAATTTCAATAGGAATTCAGAAGAGGCTTCTTCAAATAGTACTTGAAGTTACAGAATTCATGTTCATAGACTGTGATTGAGGCAGACTGCATAGATGCTTACAAAAGGAAGCACAATGAAGAAAGGAACTTGTTCATTGGAATAACCGAACAGGAGGATGAGAAGGCTTAGACAGAGCATAAACACTATTGCTGTTGTGTACAGTAAATACTTGCTCATACTTGCCTTATACTGCCTCAATGCACATGTGACAATAATAAACCAATTTACAAAACACACAAAATGCTGGAGGGACTATGGAAGAGAATAAACAGTCGATACTTCATACTGAATCATTGACTGTTTATTCCCTTCCCCCACAGATGCTGCCTGACTTGCTGAATTCCTCCAGCATTTTGTGAACATAACTCCTGAATTCCAGCATCTGCAGAATATCTTGTGTTTATAATTTACTAAATAAACCAGGATTTAAGATGCAAATAATGAATCTGGGGGAAGGGGGAAGAATGATCAGTGCTTCAGGAAGTTTAACATTTTGAGGAGACTGTTGTCATATGGCAAGGATTCCTTAGTCTTTTATATAGTAGAGTTGGCACAGGAGGAAGAGTCTGGGAGTAGCTGGATGCAGTGGTGAGATGTTGCTTATGTTACTGCCTAATCTGCATGTGGTTTTGGCAAATGTAAACTGTAAGCTCCAAAGGCCTGGACATTTTTGATGACCAAAATGGTTTTCATCAACATATAAAGCTTTTCGAATTCTGTAATGCCACTGTTGCACCCAAAAGACCATCACACCTAGTTGCTTATCACTATGTCACTAAGCTTTAAAAAGTGAGAGGAGGAGGAGATGTGGCAAGGAGAAGCTGATGCCATTCTAAAATGTTAATAGAAAGCCTTTAATTGTGTCAAGCAATAGAATTACGTAATATATATATGAAATGAAACTATTGTTATTTCTTTATTCATGGTTCTATAATTAGCTAAATGAAGCATCTTTAGTTTTTAATCAGCATTACTAAATTTTAGTACGTTATTTTTTGAACCTGCCTCCTTAAAGTTTGCAGATTACTTGGTGATCCCAATTGTGAAGAAGTAACCTGACCTTAAACCTCACAGTTTCTGTTCTTGCATTAATATGGTTACTGTACTTGAATGTTTCACCGTGCTGGGTTAGTCTGAAATTGACATGAAAGGTAGTATATAAATAGAGCTGTGTTGATCCTTTTAAATGTATTGTTTTTTTATTTGAGCAGGATGTACCTCTCATAAGCTTGGCAAACATTTTTCACAATGCAAAACTGTGGGACGATGCTCTTGTTGTTGCTTCTATGGCAGTGGAAATCGCACCACATTTTGTTGTCAATCACTTTACCCTGGCTAATGTCTATGTAGGAATGGTAAGTGACAACATTTGTTGGTACATTTTTCATGTTCTGTTGATGTGGCTGATTTCCTAATTATGTTGATTTCATCCAGGTGTATTCAAGAAAATGCAACCATGCATTGTCTTGAAATGCATTGGCTATTTCAAAGCACACAAATGTTTGAAGAAATGATGTGGAATATTTTTGGATGTAATTGATTTGCCTCTATGCATCTAATCCACATTTTTCTTTATCTTGCATTTAGAAACTTGATTAAGCTCTGTACTGAGCTTATTCTTCAGGTTTCCCAATGCAGTATAAAGAACAAAGTAGATTAGATGTTTCTGCCCATGCATGTGATACCTAGATGAAATGTACCCTATAATTTATGTCACCAATATGGATACGGCTGGAACTTTTGAAAGCAATATGGAAGAGTTGTCACTGTTTGGTTTCCTTACAGGTTTCAAATATCAGACAGTGATAGACATCCATTATTTATGAATATATTGAACTACATAGGAAAATTAGTTATTACGGAAGCCAAATTACCCAAGGCAACACACACAAAATGCTGCAGGAACTCATTTTGATTGTGTTGTTTTGGATTTCTAGCATCTATAGAATTTCTTGTGTTTATAAATTACCCAAGATGTAATCCTTATTCCTTTGAACCTTGTGGGGACAGTGTAGAGACCAAAGGAGAACTGAGGGGCAGACTTGCTCCAATGAACTGCATCCAGTTATGGTTAATATTTTTAGTGGGAACACAAATATTCACAAAGTACTCACCTCAATTGTCTCTGCAATATGAAGAAACACCCTTTTCTGTTAAGGGAATGTATTACACTGGATGAGATGAGCACGAAAGAGTATATTTGTTGTAATGCTTAGAATAGAAGAAAGCCCAGTCATCAGCAATAAAGCAAGATGCATCCAGAGAGGTTATAGTTAGATGTACCATTTGTAGATGTATAAATGGTACATAGGATGAGATGAATACATACTGGAAATAAAGTGCAGTAAATTAAGTTCAAAGGTTTGGAGAAAGAGAGGGAACAAGCACCACAATCTAAAGAATCTAATAACACAGGATGTTCTGTTTGTAATTGGACGAAGGATTGTTCTACATATTCTAATGAAAATTAAGAACTAGCTGGGATCCAGATTAAAACAGCAAATACTTACACCTAATAAGAATTCCAAAAGTAGTTAAGATGAGAGCAAGATGAAACAAGGAGACTGTACTGTCCAGAACTTGTGGAGTGATCCTGAAGGCAGATTTGGTAAAAGTTGGTCTAAAATGGTCACGCATCCTTGGTGAAAAGATGGTAAGAGCTGAAGCAAACTAATTTACTAAATTAGCGGAGGGATATAATCAGGGTAACACTTGGAAAGCTCTTTGATAATATAAAGTGATTATTCATGCTCTCAGGTTGTTACAAATTGTTTGTCTGGTTCACAGGAAGAGTATGACAAAGCAATGCAGTGGTATGAATCTACCTTAAAACTCCAACCAGAGTTTGGACCAGCAAAACATGTCCTTCACACAATCCAGTGTCATTTATTAACGAAAATGCAGAGGCGCTCTCCATAATGGTAACCATTAGTTAAAAAAATATCTAATTTCTGCTTCAGACCGTTTTAAATTGGCACACATCTAGTTTCATTCAGGGGTGGGGTGGGTTCATTTGTGCAAATTTAGTTGATGGAAAATAAAATGAGCTGTGGAACAAAGCTTTAAAAAAAGAGTATTATAACCATCACACCTTGAATATAATTCCTGGAAGGAAAATAAATTGTATTAAAACAAATGACTGTTGTATTGATTGTATATTTCAGACGGTAATGTATAAAATGGTTCTCAGAATGTTTTTTATGTGTGATCAAGTCAAGAAAATGCAGTTTAAAATCCTTGTGGGAAAAATGGGAACGTGTGCAGGTGAACAATAAACTATTTCTTAATGACTGAAGATATTTTCATTTATTTTGTACTTTTCTAAAAATCTTGTATAAAAATTGAAAAATCCAGCAGATGCTGCTGAAAAGGAGCAAACTCAGCTTCATATTTTTAAGACATAAATCCCTTTCAGTAGAATAACTGAATTAGTAAAAAATTAGATTCATCACTTCACAATATTTTAAATTTTGAAGCACTGAAGTCTCATTACACATTCATTTAGCAACACTTTAGTTTTCACATTGATTTCAGACCTACAAAATGTAGAGTATACTAACCTCCAGTTTTTAAAATACAGTTTGCTGTTTAATTTTTTTGGTTTTTCTTTAGTGTTAAGTCTCTATAATATACATTTATTTCCTTATCAAAATTAGCTCATAGAGAAATTGCTTTAATATGCTGTCTTAAAAATGTAAGGTGATTACACAAGAAACTGTAAAATTGTCTTCGACTATTAATTATTGTACATTTGTGAGAATTTTATGAATAATGACTTAAATGTCAAAGTTGAAGAACAAGGTTTTTCTACTAGCTGTTACATAGATGGTTTCACTGAACAAGTATAACTGGAAGGTGTGATTCAATGGAGTTAAGGTGCTTCTAATTATGTTTACATAATACAATTACATATTTACAATTAATTTTCCTTTGGATACCTGAATAGGAACTTCTGGTTGAGAAGCTAATCATTACTTGTTGACAATACTGTTGTTAAGCTCCCTCGACTTTTTGTTCCTGCAGGTGGTGCTCTTAATCTAGAGTTAAAACTTGAACACTATTCTAAACAAGGCTTACTACACAATAAACTAAATGTGTTTTTTTTAATTTGTGTATTGATTTTAATATAAAGGAAATTGTAATGATACTTTTCACTTTTTAAAATTGTCAAACTAACATTAAGTCAGTTTCACATGTGTGGGAAGGTACCTGGGAAATATTGTCACACTGGTAATGCTTCTCAACTCTTTCTATGCTACATTGACAACTGCAGTGGTGCTGCTTCCTACACCCATGCCTGGCTTATCAATTCATCAACTTTATCTTCAAATTTCATCCTACCCTCAAATTTACTTGGTCAATCTCTGAAACATCTCTTCCCTTTCTTGATCTCTCTGCCTCCATTTGTCTATCCACATCTTTTCTAAGCTACCAATTCCCATGGCTATCTTGACTATACCTCTTTCCACCATGTCATTTGGAAAAAATGCAATTCCTTTCTTTCAGTTCTCTCTCTGCTGCATCTGTCCTCAGGATGAGACCTTTCATCCCAGAACATCTGAGATATCCTTCTCCTTCGAAGAACAGGGTTTCCCTTCCACTCCCATTGATACTGCCTTCACTTGCATCTCCTCGATTTACAGCACATCTGTCCTGACACCATCTTCCTGATGCCATAATAGAAATAAGGTTCCCCTTGTTCTAAACTAGCAACCCACAAGCTTCCGTATTCAGCACATTATTCCCGAGCTTCAGTGGATCCTACCACGAAGCATATCTTTATCACCCCCTCTCTATTTCTGCTGTCTACATGATTCCCTTGTCAATTTGTCTCTCCCCACTGATCTCGCTCCTGGCACTTACCCTGTAAGCAGAGCAAGTGCTGCACTATCCCTACACTGCTGCTACACCCAGCTGAAATTATTACCTTAGAATTTGGTGAAATGAGACAGTTCAAAGGAACTAATATGCAACAACTATACTTTGTAATCTGGTCATTATTTGGTTATGATCAACCATGTAAAGTTTTTCTACCTGTCTTTTCTTTCTGACCTAATTGTTTCATTTTAAAAGCAGGTATGTACAGTTTGTTGGGTTGATTAACAGCCAATTTACAAAAGACAACAAACTGCAATATGAAAGAAAGAGTATATTAACAAATAAATAAGCAATAAATATTTAGAACTTGAGATGAAGAGTCCTTGAAAGTTAGTCTGTAGGTTGTAGGAGCAGTTTAGCAATGAGGCAAGTGAACTTATCTGCTCTGTCATTGGAACTGTGCTTAGCCTCACAGTCATAAGAATAAAGCAAGTGGAGTAGGGGGCTCAGTTTTGAGTCCTGTGGTGCACCTGTACTCATGGAGATTGTGGAGGAGATGATGTAGCCGATCCAAACTGACTGGGATCTGCAATTGAGGAAATCAAGGATCCGAGGAAGTATTAAGACCAAGGTCTTGAAGCTTATTGATTAGTATTGAATACTGAGCTGCAGTCAATGATGAACAATCTGATGTATGCAGCTTCACTGTCCAAATGTTCCAGGGTTGAGTGAAGAGCCAATGAAATGGCATTTGCTTTGGCCTTGTTGAGCCAATAGGCAAAATGGAGCAGATCCAAGTCACTTCTCACACAGGAATTGATATGTCTCATCACCAACCTCTCAAAGCACTTAATCACTGTGGTTGTAAGCGCTACTGGATAGTCATTGAGGCAGGTTACCACATTTTTCTTAGGCACTGGTATAATTGAAGCCTGCTTGAACAGGAGTGTACCTCAGACTGCTGAAGTATGAGGTTCAGGACATCAAGGGACAGTCCAACCAGTTAATCAGAACAGGTCTTTAGTACTCCGCCCGGTACCCCACTGGGCTGTATGCTCCTCATGGGTTCACCATTTTGAAGGATGCTGTCATGTCGGACTGAAATCACAGGGTCATTGGGGGCCGTGGGAGTTTGTGAAGTGTTCCCTATGTTTTGATGGTCAAAGGGAAGATAGAAGGCATTAAGCTCATCTGGAAGCAAAACCTTGTCACCTATGTCACACGTTTTCACTTTGTAAGAGGTAATAGCATTCAGCCCCTGCCGCAACTGTCAAGCACCCTTCAGTGATTCAAGTTTGGTCTAATTTTGCCACTTGGCAAGAGAGATAACTGGACCTCTTCTATCCTACTTGGTTGGCAGACCTGAATGCCGCTGATCTGACCCTCAGCGTTCTAGGTATCCTGCTATTATGCCTGTCATTATGGATTCCAGGATTTTACCTACTATTAATGTTAGGCTAACAGAATCTTGGTTCCATGTTTTCTCTCTGCCTCTTAAACAGCACACATTTCTCCAAACTGCAGGAACCATTGAAGAATCAATGAATTTTTAAATGTTTTATTCATCCACTAACATTTTCAAAACTGTTCCCTTATGCCTTTGCACTCAATTTCACATCCATTCTGCATCTGATACTGGCTCTGATAGCAAATGCTACTGTGTCTTTTGAGACAGGTGGAAGAAATAGTCAAATTCTTCATTTTATGTCCACATGGGAGGTTAGTTAGGAAGATTCAGTTGTTAGGTATACATGGTGAGGTAGCAAGTTGGATTAGACATTGGCTCAATGGGAGAAGCCAGAGAGTGGTAGTGGAGCATTGCTTCTCTTAGTGGAGGCCTGTGACTAGTGGTATGCCACAGGGATGGATGCTGGGTCCATTGTTATTTGTCATCTATATCAATGATCATAATGATAATGTAAATTTGATCAGCAAATTTGCTGATGATACAAAGATTGGAGGTGTAGTGGACAGTGAGGAAGGTTTTCAAAGCTTGCAGAGGGATTTGGACCAGCTGGAAAAATTGGCTGAAAAATGGCAGATGGAGTTTAATACAGACAAGTGTGAGGTATTGCACTTTGGAAGGAAAAACCAAGGTAGAACATACAAGGTAAATGCTAAGGCAGTAGAACAGAGGGATCTGGGAGTACAGATACAAAATTCCCTAAAAATGGCGTCACAGGTAGATAGGGTCGTAAAGAGAGTTTTTGGTACATTGAACTTTATAAATCAAAGTATTGAGTATAAGAGTTGGAATGTTATGATGAGGTTGTATAAGGCATTGGTGAGACCGAATTTGGAGTATTATATGCAGTTTTGGTCACCGAAATACAGGAAGGATATTAATAAGGTTGAAAGAGTGCAGAGAAAGTTTACAAGGATGTTGCTGGGACTTGAGAAACTGAGTTACAGAGAAAGGTTGAATAGGTTAGAACTTTATTCCCTGGAGTGTAGAAGATTTGATAGAGGTATATAAAATTATGATGGGTATAGATTGAATGAATGCAAGCAGGCTTTTTCCACTGAGGCTAGGGGAGAAAAAAACCAGAGGACATGGGTTAAGGGTGAAGGGGGAAAAGTTTAAAGAGAACATTAGTGGGGGCTTCTTCACACAGAGAGTGATGGGAGCTGCCAGATGAAGTGGTAAATGCGGGACCACTTTTAACATTTGAGAAAAACCTTGACAGGTACATGGATGAGAGCTGTATGGAGGGATATGATCCAGGTGTAGGTCAGTGGGATGGCAGAAAAATGGTTCAGCACAGCTAAAAATGGCCGATAGGCCTGTTTAAATGCTGTAATGTTCTATGGTTCTATGTGTCCATCATATACTCATTTAATATATAAAAATCTGTATTGCTCCATAAATATTGCTTGCTTTCCTACTTGCATCATCAGCATGGTTTATCTCCCGTGCATTTTCCTTTTGGTTGCTCTCCCAAATCTTTCTGGGTGGTTTACATATGAAATAGTATTATCGCAATAAAGATGTTCTGTTTAATATTGGCAAATCCAGAATTTTACCAGGACCAGATTGTATGGATTTTTTTTAAAAAGTCAGTTTTCATAGTGTACTGATAAGCCACCTAAAATAGCAGAAGAAAAAATATTTTTTTTGATTGTGTGTAAACTCCATAGAGTCCCGGTTCAAGTTGGTGCACAGCCATCAAAAGCCTTTTGTGCAAAATGCAAGATAGGAGTCATTAACCATGAGATGATCATTTAAATTAAATGAAAGATAATTAATCTCTTAATTCAATATTGTTAAAGTAATTCTTAAAATGGTTTATATTAGCATACTCTCAACTTCATAGTTCCCACCAACCTGCAGTTTGGTATTGAAAGTAAAAATGGACAGAAATACAAAAATGAAACCTCCTTAGCCAAGATATAACCAGAATTTTGTTTAGTTACAATATTGGATATATAGTGAGATGCAGGTCCAAAAAATCACACACAGTCCATCTGACCAATCAAAATATAATTACTTATCCACTTGTTAAATTCTAATTCGCTTTTAAATTTACCAGCACTATTTATCACAATGAAGTAGATTCCCAACATGATTCACAACATAGCCCTCTGCATAAATAAATTGAAAACAAAATGGATGAGAGAAATTGGCAATTTGAAATGTAAAAACTGGCGAGATTGGTCAGGTCATGCAGCATCTGTGGAAAGTAAAAGAAAGTGAACTCTTCATCACAGGCAATCAATCCTGATGTGAAAATTCTAACTTGACAAATTTAAACTACCTACGTTTTATAGCTCAAATGTATGTCCTCAATTCAAGAGTTCATTTCTGTTTTGGCTAAGCATTGGCTCAAGTCCAGTAGCAAAGTTTCATCCTTGAGCAAATGTCATGACTTGTATCTGCACTTAACACACTCTGCCCAATAATTACATACTGTATACAATAAAATTGTCTGTAATTCCTTCACTGAAACCTCCAGCAGGATGGACTTTCATATAAACAGCTGGAAGAAAGTAAGTCATTCATCCACCTGAGCCTGGTAAGCAAGATCAACAATGTTACCTGGTCAACATGAATCATTTCCCGTTCCGTGAGACCTGCCTCTTTGTGATGAAATTCATCATCATTTAGTCATTGATGAAATTTATCATTCTCCACATAGCAGCAGTGATCCCTGCCCTCGTGTGCCAGAGGCATGAACAGCTTAGAGGAGGCATCTCAGAGATTTGGAGTGATAGCATCAATGTTGACTCACCACAGTGCTACAACTCCAATAGCAGAATAGTGGAATTGATGAGTGTGTGTTCTCCTGGGCTTTATATCCCCAGCATTCAGTATTTGACCTTGCTCTGCTAGCTCCAATGCCCTGGCTATTTTGTCCACATGTCTATAATCAGACCTGTGAAGTGAGCACTCAACTCTGAGCTCCAAGTAATTTTCAGAAGAACTGACAAAAGAACTTCAAAATGACCACTCACAGGAGTTCACCTCTCCAAAGGGACCATGTGGAAGCCAGGCAGCGCAGCAGAAAAAAGCTTGCAACAGTCTGATCCATCCACTCTGTCAAGCTTCACGTGTCTTTTCTATGGCCATCTACAAATCCCTCACAGGTCGTATTATTCACCTTGGAACTGTCAGAAATAGAGTGCATCCAAATCACCCTTGTCTTGGAAGTGGGCAGCACATCTATTGTCTTCTGTGAATAATTCATGATTTTTTATTTTTCTGAAACCTGCACTGCAATCAAAGGCACAAGGAACAGTGCAGGAATAAAATAAACAGTACAGACAACTCTACTTGCTAACTATGTGATGGTCAGTGGAAACTAATTCTTGAATAGAATGCTGACTATTTAGAGGAATGAGGATGTTGCCAGTTCCTGAAAGCAATATATATGTACAGTATATTCTTAATAAAATTTTAAAAAGCTGCAAATGCTAGAAACCTCAACTAATAATGGAAAATGATATAGATACTCAAATCAAAGCAGTATCTGTGGAGAGAAAACGGGTAATGTCTCCGGTTCTGGTGATAGGACTCTGAACTGACATATTAAATTTTTTTCCACAGATGCCACATGGCCTGTTGAATATTCTCAGCACTAACTGCTTTCATTTTGAGTGAGATAGAGTTGTTTTCCTTGGCACTGATAAGACCTAATGGAGGAGCATAAAATTATAAATAGCAAGGAGGTGTCAAATCCAGAAAGCATAAAGTAAGCAGTAGAAATATTAGAGGGGAAATGAAGAAAAATGTTTTTACCTTGATGGTGGTAGGTGTCCGGAATTCACATGCGATAAAGGCAGACAACTTCATCAGATTAAAACGTACTTGAATGTGTATCTGAAGAGTTGTGACCTACTAACAGATATACTGTTGGAATGTGAAAGTACATTGGGTAGCTTTTTGTTGTTAGATATGAATATACTGGGCCTAATAGCCTTCTTTGACATGGTAACATTTTCTTTGAACTTTTGAATGACAACACTTAGTTGGAAGCTGGGTGAGATTGTAAAGAAACCAAGAAATGAGGAGTGAAAAATAGAGCAAATTAAAGGAGAAATGTTGGCCACCTTATAGTTAATCAGCTATCTTTGAAGAAGCACAGAGGTGGATTCTGTAACCATCATAAGTCAAGCACCTCGCAACTTCCCCAATATAAACCATTAATGTGAATTGTGAAAATAAATTTAATTTGGAGGTTGCATTCATTTGTAGGTTTCTATGGCACCAGTTTTCACATTTAAAATGTTATATAAGCTGCCAAAAATAATTAAAATCTGAACAAATTAGCAGAAATCAAGAGTTCTGGTTCCTTTAAAAATTCATTTTTACTTTGAATAGATAAGCTTTTCGTTGCTGATCCTCTCAAAAGAGCAAGAAGCAACTTCCTGCCTTCCGTGTGTAACTACTAAAAAGTTCTGGCCTATTAGGATAAAGTAACAATGTGCATGGGTAATCTCACTATGATTTTGAAGATAAATCAGATTTATTGTGTGTTGTATTAAGATATAATAACTTATATTTCCACAGTGGCAGTTGCTTACACTCCGGAACATTCACTATCAGCATATTGAGACTTCTGTCTGACTGACATAGTGCTTGAGAAATTGTTACATTGTTTGAAGACAATAAAGACAAAGAAGCCCCCTTCTTTAGGAATGAGGTGTCCAAACATCCGGATGTCAGTTACCCAACCAACAAAAACCTTGAACCACCTATTACCCTGAGGCCCTGTAGTTCAAAGTTCTGCTCTGTTAAAACTTTACAAGATCACGACAGGCAGATTTATAGTAACATCAGACATCTACACATTGATTTTCAGATCTCAGTGACAAGATACGTGATGGAAAGCCTACTTGAAGCAATTGAGATGAGCCAATTGCAAATTGTACTGGCCCAAGAAGAGTAAGAAGATGTACTATAATACAAAAGCAAAGCCCACTGAAAGCACTTTGGACAAAAGGTTAAACAGGTTAAGTTGAACCAATACCTTTCAATGCCCTTCACCCATAGGTAACAAATGAACAATGTTATGCTGCTGACTTTGATGGCGGCTGCTGTCTTGCACTCCATGTAGATGTCTCAGTGGTGAGGAGGGCTTCCTCTCATGATGGGTTGGTCTGTATTCATTACTTTTTGTAGGCTTTTCAGTACAAGGGCATTGATACTTCCACACCAGGCCGTGATGTAACCAGTCAATATACTCTCCACCACACATATATAGAAGTTTGTCAGAGTCTTAGTTGACATGTTGAATCTTCACAAACTTTTAAGAAAGATTCATTGAATCCATGGGAGGCATTCCTTCATGGTGGATGTTGACCAGCTTATCCAGAGATGATTCTTCCTCTCTCCATCCATAAGATGTAATAAAAGATCAGGAATCTGAAGGGAAAGAGAGTAAGTAAATAAAAAATTAGAAGTAAATAAATAACAGATAACATTACAAATGTTACCTCATTTTTCCTTCTGCATCTATTGTGCAAGAATAAGTTTGCTTCTGGTGAATATTCACCCCAAAGTTGTCAGGGTTGTAAGTATATCAAGTTTGGTCATTGTAAGCCGGATAACTTTTGACAACCATGACTTTCCACAACATATTATTAAATGGTGGGAGGTTGTTTATACTGCCAGAATAGATGTGTGAATCAGGACTGCATTAATGTTATTTGTGATAATTCTGATTGTACTGATCATTGTCACACTGTTGACCCTATAACATTATCTTCATGGTAAAATGACTTCCTCGGGCTAAATCATAGAGTCACACAATGGATTAAGACAACCTCAATGTTTAAGCTATTGCCTGAGTGTTAGGTACTGCAAAAGCTTCCTCTATTAATTCAATTTTAGTTTGGGGGGGGGGAATACAATGATGCTACATAATTGAATTTTTACATAAATCACTTGCTCCGGACAACTCTGCATCTAAAGAAAGATTCCTTCACCTTGAATCAAGGTTCTTTCTGGGACAGAAAAAAGGTGACAATTATTTTATGAAATTCAATATTTTGTATTGTGAAACTATACATGGGCACAAATGTTTGTACTTTTCTCTGTATACATTTCAGCTTGTGACTAAATGTACTTGTAAAGACAAGGTAGGCTGATGATAAATACTTACCCTTGCAAAACCTCTCATTCCCAGATGAGAATATGTCATGTGGTTGCAAACAGACAGAATGGAATACTTCTGCCTGTGGCTCAGTGGGTAGCACTATCACTTAGACCATAAGACCATTTGGCCCATCAAGTCTGCTCTGCCATTCAATCATGGCTGATCCTTTTCTCCTCTCTTCAGTCTCACTCCCCGGCCCTCTCCCCATAACTTTTGATGCCATGGCCTATCAAGAGCCTATCAAGCTCTGCCTTAAATACACCCAATGACCTGGCCTCCACAGCTGCCTTTGGTAACAAATTCCACAAATTCACCATGATCTGACTAAAGAAATTTCTCCAGAACTCTTTTAAATGGATGCCCCTCTATCCTGAGGCTGTGCCCTCTTGTCCTAGACTCCCCCACCGTGGGAAATGTAATTTCCACATCCACTCTATTTAGGACTTTCAACATTCAAATCGTTTCAATGAGAACCACCCCCCCCCCCATTCTTCTACGTTCCAGTGAGTACAGACCCAGAGCCATCAAAAGTCTGTCATATGATAACCCTTTTATTCTCAGAATTATCCTTGTGAACCTTTGAACCCTCTCCAATGCCAGCACATCTTTTCTTAGATAAGGAATCCAAAACTGTTAACAATATCAAAGTGAAACCTCACCAGTGTCTTATAAAGCCTTAGCATCATATCTCTGTTCTTATATTCTAGATCTCTTAAAATGAATGCTAACGTTGCATTTGCCTTCCTCACCATCGACTCTCCCTGCAAATTAACCTTTAGGATGTTCTGCACAAGGAGTCTATAGTCCCCTTGCACCTCAGATTTTTGGATTTTCTTCCCATTTAGAAAATAGTCTACACATTTATTTCTTCTACCGAAGTGCATGATCATGCATTTTCAAACATTGTATTTCAGTTGCCACTTTCTTGACCATTCTCCTAATCTGTCCAAGTCCTGCAGTTTACCTGATTCCTCTACACTAACTGCCCCTCCACCAATGTACATACCATCTGCAAACTTGGCCACAAAGCCATCTATTCCATCATCTACATCATTCATATGCAGCATAAAAAGAAGCAGTCCCAACACCAACACTTACAGAACACCAGTAGTCACTGGCAGCCAACTAGAATAGGGATCCTTTTATTCCCACTCACTGCCTTCTACCAATCAGTCGATGCCCTAACCATGCCCGTAACTTTTTTGTAATACAATGGGCTGTTAACTTGATAAGCAGCCTCAAGTGTGGCACCTTGTCAAAAGATCTCTGAAAATCCAAATATCAACATCCACTGCATCCTCTTTATCTATCCTGCTCTCTACTACAACAGGGATGTGTGTGAGTCCCTTTCTCTACTCCCTTTACACCCATGACTGTACTGCCACACACAGCTCCAATCTGCTGATCAAATTTGGAGATGACACGACCTTGATTGGCCTTATTTCTCGTGGTAATGAGACATCCTACAGAGAAGAGGTTGACACCCTGACACAATGGTGCCAGGAAAACAACCTCTCCATCAATGTCCAAAAAACAAAAGAACTGATTGTGGATTACAGGAGGAATGGAGACAAGCTCAGCCTGATAAACATCAATGGGTCTGTAGTTGAGAGGGTGAGTAGTTTGAAGTTCCGCAGTATACATATCACTGAAGATCTCACCTGGACTGTACACACCAGCTGTGTGGCCAAAAAAGCACAACTGCATCTCTTCCACTTTTTGGCACTGAAGAATTTCAGTATGGGTCCCCAAATCCTTAATTCCTTCTACAGGGGCACCATTCAGAGCATCCTGACTGGCCGTATCATGCCTGGTACGGGAACTGCACCAACCTTGATCACTGGACACTGCAGAGAGTGGTACGGACAGCCCAGCACATCTGTGGATGTGAACTTCCCTCCATTAAGGGCACATTAGAGCAGGTGCAGAAAAAAGGCTTGGGAGATCATCGGAGACACCAGTCATGCCAACCATTCAGCTGCTTCCATCTGGAAAATGCTGCCAAAGCATTAAAGCCAGGACCAACAGGCTACAGGACAGCTTCATTCTACAAGCCATTTGACTTTTAAATTTGCATGTCTGTACATTGCAACAGGGTCATAACACAAAAGATTTTTATTCCCTTATGTTGTGGGATGGATGTTAGATCTAAATAAAATTCTATTTTATATTTGTAATATCGTCGAAGAATTCCAACAGGCTCATTAGGCAAGATTTTTCCTTAAACCATGCTGACTGTCCTATCTTGTCCTGTGTCACCAAGTACTCCATAACCACATCCTTAACAATTGACTTCAACATCTTCCCAACCACTGAGGTCAGGATTACTGGTCTACAGTTTCCTTTCTGCTGCCTTCCCCCTTTCTTAAAGAATGGAGTGACATCTGTAATTTTCCAGTTCCCCAGAACCATGCCGAAGTCCAATGAATTTTGACAAATCATTACTAATGCCTGCACAATCTCTACTGCTACCTCTTTCAGAACCCTAGGGTGCAGTTTATCTGGTCAGGGTGACTTATGTACCATTAAGTCTTTCAGCTTTTAGAGCACCTTCTCCCTTGTATTAGTAACTGCACTCCCTTCTCTTCCCTCACACCTACAACACCTGGCACACTGCTAGTGTCTTCCATAGTGAGTACTGATGTGAGATACTCACTTAGTTCATCTGCCATTTCCTTGCCCCCGTTATGATTTCTTTGGCCTGATTTTCTAGTGGTCCTATTTCCGCTCTCATCTCCCTTTTAAATAAAAGTACGTACTTGAAAAAGCTTTTACTATCCACTTTGATATTGTTTGCCAGCTTACATTCATATCTCATCTTTTCCCTCCTAATGATTCGTTTAGTTGCTTTCTGTAGGCTTCTAAAAGTTTCCCAATCCTCTATCGTCCCGCTGATTTTTACTTTGTTATATTCCCTCTCCATTGCTTTTACATTAGCTTTGACTTCCCTAGTCAGCCACAGTTGTACTCTTTTGCTATTTGAGTCTTCCTTTGTTTTTGGATTACCTCTCATTCTTCATTTTTCCCCCAAACACAAGCCGTTGCTGCACTGCTGTCATCCCAGACAGCATGTCCTTCCTACTCCGCTGAAATACTGCCATGTCAGATTTTACTTTCTCCCTATCAAATTTCAAGTTCAACTCAATCATATTGTGATCACTGCCTCCTAAGGGTTCTTTTACCTTAAGCTCTGTAATCACCTCCAGATCATTACATAACATTCAATCCAGTATAGCTGGTTCCCAAGTTGGCTCAACAACAAACTGCTCTAAAAAGCCATCTTGTAGACATTCAACAAATTCACTCTCTTGAGATCCATTACCAACCTGATTTTCCCAATCTACCTGCATGTTAAAATCTCCCACGACTATTATAACATTGCCCTTTTGACATGCGTTTTCTATTTCCTGTTGTATTCTACAGTCCACATCCCAGCTACTGTTTGGAGGCCTGTGTCTAACTGCCATCAGGGTCCTTTTACCCTTACAATTTCTTAATTCAACCCACAAGGATTCAAAATCTTCTGATTCTGTGTCTCATCACTGAAGATCTCACCTGGACCGTACACTCTGGCTATGTGGCAAAAATAGCACACCAGTATCTCTTTCACCTCAGGCATCTGATGAAGTTCGTCATGAGCCCCCCAATCCTCACGACCTTCTGCAGGGACACCATTGAGAGCATCCTGACTGGCTGTATCACCATCTCGTATGGGAACTGCACCAATCTTGATCACTGGGCACTGCAGTGAGTGGTACGGACAGCTCAGTGCATTTGTGGATGTGAACTACCCTCCACTGAGGACATTTACAGCATCAGGTGTGTGAAGAAGGCCTGGAAGATCATCAGGGACACCAGTCACCCCAACCATAAGCTGTTTCAGTTGCTTCTGTCTGGCAAATGGTACCGCAGCATTAAAGCCAGGACCAACAGGCTATGGGACAGCTTCTTTCCACAAGCCATTAGACTTATAAATTCATATGTCTGTACATTGCGATGGAGTCATAATGTAAAGATTTACTCCCTCACATCGTGGGGCGGATTTAAGATTTAAATAAATTCAATTCAAAATCAATTCACATCTTTCTAATGATTTGACACCATTCTTTCCTAATTGATAACTTTCCTGATTTGATAGTTTCCTGATTTGTCAGGGCATCAAAGGCTATGGCAAGAAGGCAGGTGTATGGCTTGAGTGGGATGCAAGACCAGGCATGATGGAAACATGGAACAGAATCGATGGGCTGAATGGCCTAATTCTGCTCCTATGTCTTATGGTCTTTATTGCCTTTACCAGCAGAGCCACACCATCCCCTTTTCCTGCCTTCCTATCCCTCTGATACAACATGTAACCTTGGACATTCAGATCCCAACTGCAACCACCTTCAGCCATGATTCAGTGACGGCCACAACATCAAACCCAAAAATCTGTAAAAGTGCAACAAGATCATCCATCTTATTTCTTACACTCTGTACAATGAGATATTACACTTTGAGTACTGTGTTTGCTGCCACTTTTGATTTTGTATCCCTAATGCACTAATACTCACCCTGCTGGCTGCAATTTTGTCCTATCATCTGCTTGCCCTTCCTGACAGTCTGAATGCACACTATCATGACATCAGAGAACAGGGGTTCTGTTCCTCCACCATTGATGTTGCCCTGACCTGTATCTCCTCCACTTCCCAAACATCTCTGCTCGCCCCTTCTTCCCACCACCTTGACGGATAGAGTTGTTCTTGCCCTCACCTACCACCCCAGTGGCCTTCACATCTAACACATCATTCTCCAAAACTTCCACCCGCCATCTTCAAGGGATCCTACCACCAAATAAATCTTTACTTCTGCTTTGTGCAGGGATCACCCCCTCCATGATTCCCTTGTTTGCTCATTTCCCCCCACTAATCTCCCTTCTGTCACCTATCCCTACACTTGCCCACTTCCAACCTCCAGTAGCTCAGGACTCCAAACAGCCCCTCCAGGAGAGGCAACACTTCAGCTGTGAATCTTTTGGGTACCTGGTGCTCCCGGTGCAGCCTCCTCTACAATAGTGAGACCCAACGTAAATTGGGGTCTGCTTTGTCACGCACCTCCGCCCCCCCTGCCGAAAGTGGCATTTCCCAGTGGCCAAACATTTTAATTTATGCTCACATTTCCAATCCAACATGATGGTTCATGGCCTCTTCTTTTGCCACAATGAGGCCACTCTCAAGATGGAGGATCAATACCTCATATTCCATCTATGTAATCTCCAACCTGATATCATGAGCTCCAATTTCTCCTTCTAGTAGGTTTATTTTTCTTTTATCCTCCCCCTTCCCTCTTTTTCTATTCCCCACACTGGCCTCTTATATACTCTACCTCTTCTCCTCACCTGCCTCTCACCTCCCGTTGGTGCCCCTCCCTTTTCCCTTTCTCCTGTAGAACACTCTTCTCTCCAATCAGATTCATCCTTCTCCAGCCCTTTACCTTTGCCACCCACTTGGCTTCACTTATCACCTTATAGCTAGTCCTCCCCCTTCCCCAACCTTTTTTATCCTGGTGTCTTTCCCCTGCCTTTCTAGTCACAAAGAGAAGTCAAGGCCTGAAATATCATCTGTTTATTAACTTCCATAGATGCTGCCTGGCATGCTGAGTTCTCCCATCATTTTGTGTGTGTTGCCATGGTAACAGTCACTCTGGCTCAATGAGTCCACGCTGACCAATTAACCTACACAAAATCTATGCAAAAAGATTCCAGTAAATTACAGAGGGAGTGCTACACTGTTGGAGATACCATGTGCCAGATAAGTTATTAAGCCCATGCCCCATTTGTAGGTAAATGATCCTATGAAACTATTTGATGAAATGGTTATAATAAAACATTGGTTTATTATGGTCACATGTACCAAGGTACAGTGAAAACCATTGTTTTGCATGCCATCCATACAGATCATTTCATTACAACTATGCAATGAAGGAATATCAGAGAAAACAATAACAGGATGCAGGATAACGTGCTATTATTACAGTGAGAACCCTGCAGGCAGATCGTAAGGGGCAGTGTTAAAATTAGGTAGGTTGTGAGGTCTAAACTCCATCTTATTGTACGAGGAAATCATTCAATAGACTTATAACAGCAGGATAGAGGCTGTCTGTCCCTGAGCCTGCTAACACGTGCCTTCTCCTGTCCGATGGGAGGGCAAGCAGAGATAATGTCAACGTGGGGATGGGGAGTTCTTTTATTTTACTGGCTGCCTTCAAAAGGCAGTGAAAAGTCTCGACAGATTCCATGGAGAAGAGGCTGGTTTCTGTAATGTGCTTCTGGAGGCACCTTCCTGTCTCCACCCAGCTAACAGGGTTCACCTGCCTCTTATTCCAGATTCATCACCTGCAGCCTACTTAACCCCAGCTCTCATGCACAGTCCTGTTCAGTCATTGATCGAGCCGGCCTCAACCAATTGCTCCAAGCCTTCCCTCTGCCTGCCTTGCCGATTATTGAAGTTAACATTTGCTGTTACATCATCTGGGCTGCTCTGCTTTTGAGTCAAACCTCCACTACATTTTCTGACAGGATGTGTGAACCCATGATTAACCCAGCAGAAAGTGCATACCTAAAGGAAGCCATCCGCTAACATGGGCACGTGATCCAGAAGCAGCAGGAAACCACTGATCATCTGTCCACCTCTCTCATCCATCTCTCTGCCTTTAGTGCTGCAACTCTGTGCCAGTTAATCTCTTACTTCTGGGACCCAGATTCCCACGCCCAAATGCTCCTCCAAACCGATGTCGCAACTTCCTGTCCTGATGCATTTAATTCAATGCTGCTCCGTTGAATTCTAGTTCCAGTTGTCTCTGTATTCTGTGGACCAGAACAAAATTGCCTTCCTCATCTCTGTCTTGGGTGAGCACTGACCTGGGCTGCTGTTAACTGGGACAATAAAGCCACCATTTTCAACGAGTATGAGGATTTTACCTTTGAGGTGCACTGAGTTTTCGACTATCAAGGAAGTTGAGGGGAGGCAGCAGATCTGATACTTCATCCATGCCAAGGCACCACTCAGATTACACCATTGAACTCAGGACCCTCTTGACAGAGTGTGACTGGAATTCAGAAGCACTGCTGACCCACTACCATCATGGCCTCACAGAAAAACGAGCTGTCCATCCAAGAGATGCCCACCAATCTCGAAAGCCCCAGGGCTCTGGCTCGTCACATCAAGCATCTTATGCAATGACCCACCAGGTCATCAGCCAGAACTGCAGTTCTGTTCCAAGAATCATTTCAGGCTGTAGGATCTTGCAACAGCTGAGCCTCCAGAATCCATGCAGTTAGGGCAAGCTCCATTAACACCCAACACTCTTCTCATTCTGCGTTGTACCTGGCTTTCCACTCATGATCCTCACTTCTCCTGCCCATCCACTTCACTGCAGTTGGGGACTCATCTGCTGGACCACATTCCTGCAACCTCAGTTGACCTCACCCCATAAATCCATGGAGAAAACACTTACTCTCATCAAATTCCCACTGAAATATCACAACTTAGCCATCATCTTCAGCAAAAGGAAATTAGCACTCTGCCACCTCAGAGACCACATGATTGCATGATCACCTCCTCCCAGGCTCCAGTCCTCCGTGTAGCTGTCTGTTCTCCCTCTCTCCTCATGAGACCCAAGCCATGAATGACTTAATTGCCAACGCACTGCAACACAGCTTCATTTGCCCATCCCAGTCCCCAGCTGGTGCAGGATTGTTTGTCAAAAAGAAAGATGGGGGTCTTCATCCCTGCCTTGAGTGCCGTGGATGCAACAGAAATTGAGAACCACTACCTTCTGCTCTTGAAGGATGGTGCATTCAACACACACTTTGGGTCCCAGGTGTTCACCAAACTGTATCTACAGAGTGCATACAATCTGATCCACATCCAGCAGGGATACGAGTGGAAGACGGCATTCAGGACACCCACTGGCCACCATAAATCCTTGGTGATGCCAGTCAGCGTTTCCAACAGCCCAGCCATTTTCCAAATTTTCAATAACAACATCCTCCAATTTGTGCTATGCAGGTATGTGTTCATCTACTTCAACAACATCCTCATCTTCTCCAAGAACCCCCCTCTCCAGCTATCCTGGCACACAATTTTCTGTGACACTACTTCTGTTGGAACACCATGATCACAGATGTACATCAGTTTGTTGCTGCCTGCCCTCAGTCTGCCCAGTCTAGTTTTTCCAACCAGTGTGGGCCTCTGGGCTCCTGCAGCTCCAACCAGTCCCTCAATGCCCATGGTCCCTCATCACCATGGATCTCATCACAGGTTTGTCATCTTCCAATGGGGCCATGGTGATCGTGACAGTGGTGGACCAGTTCTCCAAGGTGTCCACTTGATTGCCCTCTCCAAACTCCTGTCTGCCCTTGAGACAGTGGGCCTGGTTCTCCAACATGTAGTTCAGCTCCATGGCTTCCCCCAGGACTTGTGTTGGACCAAGATCCACAATTTGCTTCCGCTTCTAGCAAGTCTTCTGCCTCCTCTGCAGTCAGTGAGTTTGGCCTCTGGCTATCGTCCTCAGTCAGAAAGAGCCAATCAGCAATGGGAGAAGTTTCTGTGAAGCCTCAGTGCCTCAAACCCTTCCATGTGGAAGAAGCATCCACTCAAAATTGAACTGTTCCACAATCTATGCACCTCCTCTGCCATGAGTATGCTACCCTTTGAAATGCCTACTTCCACCAGGTCCCTGGTTTCCCACTGCTGGATTGTGTAGATGAGGGCACAGCGGGTCACCCTGGCTGCCAACCACACCTACTGCTATCAGGCTTACTGCCATCACTACCCAGCCAGAATACTAAACTTGTCTGGCTGTCCATCCAAGATCTGCGCCTGCATACCAACTCCCGCAAGCACTTGTCCCCGGTTCGGCGGTCCCAGTTCTTGGGTGCCGCCCAGTTACATCTTGGATCCATTTCTCATTGATGGCCCACCTGCATCCTCCTCGGCAGTCGAGGGCCGGCTGTGAGGGTGGGGCAGGCTCCCACTCTCCATGTAGCTAAAAGGATTTACCTGTTGCTCATTCCAGACTCATCACCAATTTAACCCAAGTTCTCACCCACAATGCTTGTTCATTAATTGAACCAGGCCACCTCAACCAGTTATTCCTAGCCTTCCATCTCCCTGACTAAAGTTTGCTTTGTTGCCTGTTATGCTTAGTTTTTGTCTCTTTTCTCTGGCCCCTTGTGGTTTGTAATTTTGTTGTAAATTATTAAAGTTATCATTAACTACTACATCTCTCCACTGCTCTGCTTTTCAGTCAAGCCCCCGCTACATTTCCTGACATTTGCAGTTTCTTATGATCACGGAACTGTTGCCATACTGAGCCTATGATCCATATCCATTTATATACGCATATGATTTAGATGTCATGTCATCTCAAACTTTGACAATCTTCTGTAGATACACAGGGGAATGTAGCCTAGTGTGGAAACACCAATGTCCAAGAACGGAAAAGCCCACAAGAAGTCATGGATACAGCCCAGTTCATCACAGGAAAATCCTTCCCCGCCATTGACAACATCCACAAGGAGCACTAGCACAAGAAAACAGCATCCATGATCAGGGACCCTCAGCATCTAGACCATGCTCTATTCTTGCTGCTGCCATCAGGAAGGAGGTACAGGAGCCTTGGGTCCCACACCAACAAGTTCAGGAACAGGTATTACCCCTCAACCATCAGGCTTCTCAACTAGTGTGAATAACCTCAACACTGAAATGATTCCAAACCTATGGACTCACTTTCAAGGACTCCACAACTCATATTCTCAGCAATTTTTTGTATTTGCCCATTTTGTCTTCTTTTGCACATTGGCTGTTTGTCAGTTTGCATCTGTGTGTAGTTTTTCATTGATTCTATTGCATTTTACATCAGGTAGAGTCGGTCGTGAGAATGGCAAATGCAATGTTAGCATTCATTTCAAGAGGTCTAGAATACAAGAGCAAGGATGTGATGCTGAGAATTTTAAGACACTGGTGAGGCCTCACTTTGAGTATTGTGAACAGTTTTGGGCTCCTCATCTAAGAAAAGATGTGCTGGCATTGGAGAGGCAGTTCACAAGGATGATTCCAGGAACGAAGGGGTTTTTATTCAAGGAACGTTTGATGGCTCTGTACTCACTGGAATTCAGAAGGACAAGGGGGGGATATTATTGAAACCATTCGAATGTTAAAAGGCCGAGACAGAGTAGATGTGGAAAGGATGTTTCCCATAGTGCGGGAGTCTAGGACAAGAGGGCACAAACTCAGTTTAGAGGGGTGTCCACTTAAAACAGAGATGTGGAGAAATTTCTTTAGCCAGAGTGTGGTGAATTTGTAGAATTTGTTATCACCAGACAGCTGTGGAGGCCAGGTCATTGGGTGTATTTAAGGCAGAGATAGGTTCTTGATTGCACAGGGCATCGATGGTTACAGGGAGAAGGCCGGGGAGTGGGGCTGAGGAGGGGAGAAAAGGATCAGCTGTGATTGAATGGCAGAGCAGACTCAATGGGCCGAATGGCCTAATTCTGTTCCTATGTCTTAAGGCCTTTTGGTATTTCATTGTTCTACTGTGAACGTCCAGAAGCTGCGACAGCATAGCGGTTAACACAATTCTTTTACAGCTTGGGGCGTCAGAGGTCAGAGTTCAATTCCACCGTCCTCTAGAAAGAGTTTGTATGTTCCTCCCCACGAGCATGTGGGTTTCCTCCCACATTCCCAAGGCCTACAGTAGCAGTTACAGGGTTAATTGGTCATTGTACGTTGTCATGTGATTAGGCTAGGATTAAATAGGTAGGATGTTCTGTGGTGTGGCTTATTGTGCTGGAAGGGCCTGTTCTGTGCTGTGTCTCCAATAAATAAATAAATCTCAGTATACCGTGACATATAGGTACATTGATAGTAAATTTACTATGAATATAATATATTCATATTAAAATATCAATATTATAAAACATATCCAGCAACCGGACTCAGCTTCACAGTATTACACTGGGGAAGCACCGCTCAAACAGTACACCAGCTCAGAACTGCAAGACAATCTGAAATCCTATTATTCTCAATAGGGATTCTGGCTCCAGAGGCTTTCATTTGCTTTAATTTAATGTTTTCAATCAAATCCAGGTATTTTATGTGTTTTAATTAACTGTATTTTGTAAATAATTTGAAAGTTTTTCTATATAATTATTTACTTCAAATTATATGGACTTTAAATACCTCTGGCTATAGAAGACATTGAAAGACTACTGAATTCAATGACATATACAAGTCAGAAATCTGCCCCTGATTTTGTATTCAGGGGGACAGGGCCTGAGGCCCAGTCGTACTCAGGACCTTGCTGCTGTACTCAGAGACACTAGCAGCTTGGAGAAGGGTCAGGATGGTGGGACAACTGGTGGTTATAAAGTATGTGGCAGACAATGTTTAGCCTTGGTAAACACTGATAGTGAGGTTCATACCTTTTTTAATATATCCATTCAAGGGATGTAGGCTTCACGGGTTGAGCCAGCGTTTAAATTGCCCATCTCTGGTTGCTCTTGAGAAGGGAGGGGTTGTGGTAAACTATGTGTACCTGTCTAGACACGCCCCCCCCCCCCCACTGACTGCTCCTGTGGCTCCTCCCACAGACCCCGGTATAAAGGCGATTGAGGCACTGCTCCCCTCTCAGTCTCCGAGATGTCGTGCTCCCTTTTCGCTGTTAATAAAAGCCTATCGTTCACTTCCCGTCTCCGAGAGTTATTGATGGTGAATCAGTGGTAAGCTGCCTTCTTCACCAGGGAAGGTCTTGAGGTGTGAGTATACCCACATTATGGATTGCGGGACTCCAAAGGTCTCAGATTCAGATTCAGTTTATTGTCATTTAGAAACCACAAATGCAATGCAGTTAAAAAATGATACAACGTCCCTCCAGAATGATATCACAAAAGCATATGACAAAACAGACTACACCAGAAAATCCACATAACGTTCGGCAATCCCCAATCCAGAGTCCTGGAGAGGCTGCTGCATATTAATATCGTGCTCCCGTCTTAGCGCATTCCCCGGAAAGGAGCTCCAAATCCACCAGACAAACAAGACCAAAAACTAAAGCTACAAGACCTGCACAAAACCACATAGTTACAACAGTGCAAACGATAGCATAATTGATAAAAAAAAACAGACCATGGGCACAGTAAAAATAGTCCAAAGATGTTAAAGGACTATAAGTTCAAAAGAAATCACCACACAGTTTCCACAAGTCCCCAGGGTCCCGACAGATACGCCATCCCACGCTGGCGGCAGAAGGGAATACCCCTGCTATGGACTTCCATGGCGCCACCCAGCTCACCCTCGCAGATGCAGCACACACTGAAAGCTCCGTTGAACCCAGCCCCGCAGACGCAGCACACACCGAAAGCGACCTGACCGCAGCGGACTCTGAGTCTGTCGAACCTCCGAGCTGACGACCATCCCCTCCGGCACAGCTTCTCCGAGCACCATCCTCTGCCGAGCGTATTAAGACGGCTCCGCCTACGGCCATCGGCAACGCGACCCTGAGGACTGGGGGCCTGTTCTTCCCAGCAGAGTCCCGGACCTCACAGCAGCAGCAGCAACGAAGAAGGTCTTCCTGGAGATTTCCCGATGTTCCTCCATGCTCCCACGTCCGTTTTCAATCGATTATGATTACGCACGGCACTCCACTTCACAAATAACAGATAATCAGCTCCGGAGTGGTCGCTGCAAGCTGCGTTGCGCCGCCATCTTGGAAATAGAGAATATTTCGACCCAGTGATTCAAGATTCAAGATTGATTATTCTGATTTCCTGGACACAAGTGGAAAGAAGAATGAAATAATTGGATCCGATGCAACACAAAAAACCCACAAAAGATAAAGAACAATAAATATAAATACATAAGGTAGCTTATATGCTTAGAATGTATGTCAGTAAAGTGATGTAGGCTGCACATAGCACATAAGGTTACTGACAGGCAATTATAAACCAGTGGTGGGTTAGTGGGCAGAAGTGTTGATCAGCATTACTGCTTGAGGAATGTAACTGTTTTTCAGTCTGGTGGTCTTGGTGTGGATGCTGCATAGCCTGCTCTCTGATGGGAGTGGGACAAGCAGTCTATGAGCAGGCTGGGTGGGATCCTTCATGATATCACTGGCCCTTTTCCAGCAGCTTTCTGTATATAAATATAGTATGTCCTTTGTGGCAGGTAAGCTGGTGTCAGAGATGATTTGGGCAGTTGGAGATCCTCCCTGTTCACTGCAGTGCAAGTTCCGTACCAAGCAGTGATGTAGCTTGTCAGGATGTTCTCCACTGCGCATCTGTAGAATGACGTGAGTATGGATGTGCGAAGTCCAGCTCTCTTCAGCCTCTCAGAAAGCAGAAGCTTTGATGAGCTTTCTTGACTGTGTAGATGCGTTCTGGGAACAAGGGAGGTTGTGCAACATGTACACTCCCAGGAGTTTGACACCCCTTGCAGTTCCCACTGCTGCGCAGTGTGAGTGGTACACGTTCCCTTGAAATCATCTCCTTTCTCTTGCTGATATCAAGGAAGATGTTATTTGCTTGGGACCAGGCCTTGAGCTCTTCCACCTTCTCTCTGTAGGCCATCTCATCGTTGTTGGTGATGAGCCCAACCACTGTTGTGTCATTGGGAACTTGACGATGTAATTGCTCAGGTGTTTGCCGTGCGGTCACGTGTGAGCAGAGTGTACGGCAACAGGCTCAGAATACAGCTCTCGAGGTGTTCGTGTTGAGGGTGATTGGGAGGGAGGAGCAGTTGTGCATCCCGACTTTCTGAGGTCCGTTCATTAGAAACTCCAACACCATTTGAACTGTGATGTACTTAGACCTAGGAGGAGTCTAATTACCAAGATCTGTGGGAGAACAGTGTTGCACTGAAAGCTTGAAACAGCATTCTGACGTAAGTGTCTTTGTTTTCTACATGTGTTAGTGCCAGGTGCATTACTGATTTTATGACATTGAGCAATTCTGACAATAAGCTTATTGGTGAGTGTCTAATGTAGCAGGAGCGGATTTTTGACATGTGCCATTATCAAGGCATCACATGATGACTGTCATCAGTGGTAGTCGTTTAGTTCTGAAGGGTTAGAGTGGTACAGGGATGATGGGACATACTGCTGGCGGAGCAAGTGAATAGTTGTGGATGGGTTGCTATATCCAGTATGTTGCCAATTCCTGAGTGTTACTGAAGCTGCACACATCCAGCAAGTGGACAGTATTCCATCACACTCCGGACTTGAGTGTTCTAGATGGTGCACAGGCTTTGGAGAGTTAGGTGAGTTACTTGCTGCAGGAAACCTAGCCTCTGACTCACTCCCCTAGCTACAAAATGTATATGGCTATTCCAGGTCAGTTTCTGGTCAATGATCCATCGGGCGTGCACCTTCTCAGTAACTGTAACATTTTATTCTGCATTCTGTTATTATTTCCCATTATATACCTTTATGACCTGTTGTAATGAATTGATCTGTGTGAATGGTATGCAAGACATGATTTTCACTGTATCTTGGTACAAGTGACACAAATAAAACAATTTGCCAATTTACCAATTTACCCTGCAATATTGATAGTGCAAGGTTAGGTGATGGTAAAGACATTGAATGTCAGGGGCGATGGCTGGTTGGCTTTTATCTTGTTGGACTGTCATCAATTCAGCAACCTCTGGCCTGAGCTCAGGTTCCGACCCCTTGCCTTCCCTGCAGACATAAGAGATGGCAGATGCTGCAACATGGAGCAACAGATAATCTGCTCAGTTGATCAAGCAGCATCAGTGGAAAGAAAGGAAAACCTTTAAGAACATTTCTGGTCGAAACCCTGCACCGGGACTGAGAATGGAGAGGGAATGTGGCTAATGTAAAGAAGGGACAAAAGTCCAAGGTGTTTGGTGAGCTGTAGAAGGGTGTAAGATGATAGTCAAGTTGTGTAGGTAGAGGAGAACAGTGAGGTTGGGGCTGAAAAATAAATGGATGTAGACAAAGAAGAGATAACAAACGGTTGAGAGGTAAATGCAGCAAGGTGGGGGAGGGAAGCATGAAGATAGAAGACAGCTCAAGAAAATCTTCAGATGCTGAAAATCCAATCAGCACACAAAATGCTAGAGGAAATCAGCGGGCCAGGCAGTATCTATGGAAAAGAGTAAACAGTCAACATTTTGGGCTGAGATCATACATCAGGTCACGATGAAGGGTATCAGCTGAAACATCAAATGCTTCCTGGCTCCCAGAGTTCCTCCAGCATCTCATGTGTGTTGCATAGAACAGAACTGCTGAAGGGAGATGAACTACCAGTGAAGGATTCTGATTGGTAAAGAAGGTGTGAATGGGAACCATTGGAGCAAATGCAACATGGTGATGGTATGAAATGTCTCCTTGGATAATAAGCTACAACTTCAAGGATCTGTGACTTTCACCATTGGAAACCTTCTATCCAAAGGAGATCACTGTCAGTGATCTGCACTGAAATTCATTTGCCATTGCTAGACCAATTTGTTAGTAGCTCTCTGAGAAATACTACTTCCATAGTCACTGAATACAATACTATCCATATTCACATTCCTGGCAAATTTGCTTTGTGTGGTGTTATATCCAACCATAGAACTCAATTGTAAATATAGGGAATATTTGCTTGCAGAAAAACGTATATCACAGCCCTTCATTTCGAGTTATCCATTTCCCTAACTCTCCATTTCCTGTGTCTTAGCAGATTTCCTTGCCAGGTCGATAACATGTTTCAGTTCCATGAGCGACTGAGCCTCTGGAGAGGAACCTTATTAAACACAACTTGGAATGCACATAAACAAATCTCTGTGTCTACTAATTTCTTTACCTCTTGAAAAAATTCAGATCAAAATGACCAGTGGCATTTATCCCTTTGGCATCCATGTTGGCTCCCTCTGGCCTCTGAGGTTGTTAGCGAGCCTAGTGGTTAAGTTACTACAGTAGGATCTCCAGAACGTGGAGCATTGATCAAGAGGCCCAAGAACAGATCTCACCACAGTAGCTGAGAATTCCAATTCCCACAATTAAATAAATCAGGAGTTTAAAAAGCAAAAGATAGTATTAAAACTAGTGGATTCTCAACAGTGAACACAAAATATCAGCGAACAGCAAATGCACGTGTAACCAGTATGAGTGCTGAGCCACAACTGATGTCTGGTGGCCTCTGCTAGTGCTGCCACGTCACACCTGAGTGACGTCAGCTGTTGGCGAAAAAAGCTTCGGTTTTCGGAGCTTTTTGGATTTCAGAATTTCAGATAAGGGATCGTGGACGTGAACTGACAATATTGATAATCAGGAAAATACTGAATCATAAAACCTGAACTGGTTCAATATTATCCGTCGGGGAAGGAACTTTTTTATTCTTACCAGTTTGATGTATACAAATCTTCAGGAGCAATTTGAAATGGACAAGAAATTCCAGCAGTCCCAGCATCAAATGCATCCTGCAAAATAAAAGCATACAACACATCAATCATTCTCTCTTAATTTTCAAATATCTGCTACATCTGCATTTTGCCAACTTGTATTTCAATGTGCATGTGATAAATAAAGTTAATCTTCCATACTCTAGAGTTGGGACATTGTGTTGCAACTGTCCAAGACATTGATTAGGTCACACATTTTTTAAAAAGTGGTAACTCTAGAAACAGAGCAGAAGCCATTCACCAGCATGTTGCTTGGTCTAGAGGACAATAGTTTCAAGGAGAATTTGGACAGGCTGGAATTGTAGCATGCGAGGCTGAGGGGTGACTTTGTAGAGGTTTATTGAACATTGGGGGTCATAGGGAGATGATCACAGTTTCTTTCATATGGTAGGGTAAGTCTAAAATCAGTGAAATTTCAGGTGAAGGGGAAAATACTTAAGGAAAATCTAATGGGGTTTTCAACACGGTAGTGAGTATATGGACTAGGGGAGGTATATGGGTTAAAGACAGGATGGTGGGCTTGGCATAAAGGGACATCTCAACTGGCATGGACAAAGTGGGATTTCGGCCTGAAATGTCGACTGTATATTTTTCCATAGATGTTGCCTGGCCTGCTAAGTTCCTCCGGCATTTTGTGTGTGTTGCTTGGATTTCCAGCATCTGCAGATTTTCTCTTATTTGTGAGTTGGGCCAAAGGGTGTTTTGTGCTCCATTTGAAGCTGCTCCACCATTGACAGGCCATTGAGATCTTCATCATTGCAGTTACTCCAACACCTCCGGTTAGCTAATAACTGAAGTGTACATAGTGCCTTTTCACGTATCAGGAAGCCTTAGCGAGGGGGCAGAGGAGATTTACCAGGATGCTGCCTGGACTAAAGAGCATGTCTCATGTGGATCGAATGGATAGCCAGTGCCTTTTCCCAGGATGGAAATGGCAAACAAGATGGGGCATGATTTTAAGGGGATTGGAGGGAATTATAAAGGGGATGTTAGAGTTAAGCTCTTTACGCAGAGAGTGGTGGGTGTGTGCAATACCCTGCCAGGGGTGGTGGTGGAGGAAGATACACTAGGAGCCTTTTAGAAACTTGTAGATAGACACATAGACATTAGAAAAATGGAGGTCTATGAAAGAAGCAAGGGCTAGATTGATCTTGGTGTAGGTTAAAGGGTTGGCCCAACATCATGGGCCAAAGGGCCTGCACTGTGCTACAATGTTCAAAGTTCTATGCTCTCAAAGGAATAGTTCTCTGGTTAAGGAAACTTGGGAAAATTACAGTAAAGACTTCCTTTCAGAGGTCTTTGAACATGACCAAATTGGTGTCTTTATTTTCATTTTCATTTTTTTTTGTTTAATGAAGTTGTGTTGACTCCCTATTTACTCAGAGTATATGGAATTCTGTCCTTGTTCTCTATTGTACAAGTTGATGCAAAGTAATCCATTCAGCATGGACTCTAGTACCTTAATTTTATTTATAGAATTAACAAATATTTTTAAGAGACTTTCTTTGCTTGTGACCATTCTTATTTCGCTTGTATAATTTAAAAAATAATTTGGATTTATTTGATGGCTCTGACAAATTCCTTTTCATTTTGTGGTTGTTAATTAGCTTATTCTGCGGTTCATTGTGCTTCTTCCAGTTAGCAGAACCCACACCGACCAGACCCTTTCTTCATGTTTTATGATGTCCCTTATGCTACTAAGCATGGTCTGCTTGATCAACAGCCTGGAAATGTGCCTGCATTCCAGACATAACCTGGTGCTAATAGAATATGTTCAGAGCAAGAAATGCGAGGACCAACAGAATTTGGTCTTTGAATGTAATTTGCTTCCACTGTATGAGATGCCAGAGATTGTCTTGCTGCCAAGGACCTAACCTGAGTGAGTATCATTTTGAGCCTTCATTACTAGCCAACTGTGTTGCTCAGCAAATACAGAAGAAGGCAAGTTGAGTGAGTAAAGGTTTTCACTTTGCATTTTGTAGTCAGAGCAAAGGCCATGGAGTAACCCTAGAATGTACATTTGCTGCCAGTGGAGCTTAATTCTTTTTTGTAATTGTTCACCGTGGTGTGTAAAAAAAACCTGATGAATTTAGTGATGGGACTACAGTTCACACTCGTTTTATGTTCAATAGACAGGGCAATCAATAGAACAAATCTTTAAATACAGTATATTTTGTTCAAAATTATTCAGTTTTGCATAGATCAACCTTGTGCTCCAATTAATGAGACCATTTGGTATAGGAGCAGAAGTAGGTCCTGGGGATTTATCTACTCTGATTTGCCTCAAGATAGCAAGCACCTCCTCCTCTTCAATCTGTATAGGTTCCATGACCTCACTGCTTGTTTGCCTTATTTCCATTGACTCCATGCCAGTTTCCTTAGTAAATACAGATGCAAAAAAAACCCCATTTAAGATCTCCCCCATTTCTTCAGGTTCCATACAGAGCCGACCACTCTGATCTTCAAGAAGACCAATTTTATCCCTTACTATCCTTTTGCTCTTAATATACCTGTAGAAGTTCTTTGGATTATCCTTCACCTTGACTGCCAAAGCTACCTCATGTCTTCTTTTAGCACACCTGATTTCTTTCTTAAGTATTTTTTTGCACTATTTATACTTCTCAAGTACCTTATTTGCTCCCTTATCCTATACATGTCATACATCTCTCTCTTCTTCTTTATCAGAGTTTCAGTATCCCTAGAGAACCAAGGTTCCTTATTCTTATTCACTTTGCCTTTAATCCTGACAGGAACATACAAACTCTGCACTCTCAAAATTTCTCCTTTGAAGGCGTCCCACTTATCTACAACATCCTTGCCAGAGAATAACCTGTCCGAATCCATGCTTTTTAGATCCTTTCTCATTTCTCTAAATTTGGCCTTTTTCCAGTTTAGAACCTCAACCCGAGGACCAGATCTATCTTTATTCATGATCAAGTTGAAACTAATGGTGTTATGATCACTGGAACCAAAGTGTTCCCCTACACACACTTCCGTCAGCTGTCCTAACTTGTTTCCTAGTAGGAAATCTAATATTGTATCCTCTCTAGTCTTCCACAGTAAAGTCATGTTAGCTACAGGCCATTTGATCCATCTCCTGTTAGACTTGATTTTAGAGGGATTAGTTTGCAACACCTGGAGGTTCTGGGCACTATGGGGTGACTCCGGGCCTGGCTCCTCCTTCGTCTCACCGGGTTGGACACCTGCGCGTTGTGCTGCTCCTGCTCCCGCCAGACACTTCATCCTCGCTTGGTGGATCTTCAAGCCGCGATCGTTCTTGCAGAGTTTGCCACATGCACACTGCTTGCTCATAGTCATTTGTTCATTGCCTGGGTCTGCTGCCATTGTGTCCGTCCGACTGGGGTGCTCATCCTCCCCCACTCTTGGGCACCCCTAGGGGTATCTATCCCTTAGATTCATCGTAGCTTTTGTGGGGGTCCTCCTCTCCGAGGATACAGATTGGTTTGCCAGCCCATTCTGCCCCGTCTCTCCGAGCTGTCACTGACTCTCCAGTCATCACCACTCTTTTTGTGGTTATCACCCAGTCTTTCCTGGCTGTCACTGATGAAGTCAGGGTTTAAGCTCTGTACATACACCTACTGATGCTTCTGGACACATCTTCAGTGATGTTCCTGGAATCATCGGGTGTTTCGGGTCTTTTAACATCATCCACCCTTCTCCAGGTGACCCAGCCGGGGCTGATCAGACCCCAGCTTGTGTCCAGATGGCTAGCTACACATGACTCCATGGGTCCCCTCTCTTGAGCCACAGCCATCTTGAGGCTCTCTCTGCTGCATCAGTGGCACTGCGGATGGCTCTCCTCGTCTCTCTCCCTCGATGCCCAAATTGCTGTAGGCTCTGGCTACGGAACGTCTGCAAATCCTCTACATCCAACCTCCACTGGGAGACACCTGGCTCTCCATCCAGCCTGCTGGCAGTCGCTGACCAGTCCTGTGTACTTGGAGAGCTTCCTTTCAAAGGCCTCTTCCTAGCAATCTTCCCATGGGACCGTCAGCTCCAGCACCACCACCTGCTTCGTAGACTCAGACACAAGGACAATGTCTGGTCACAGGGTGGTGGTTGCGATATGGTCGGGGAACCTCAGCTGCCTTTCAAGGTCCACCAACAGCTGCCAGTCCCTTGCAGAGGTCAGGATGTCTGCAAATGTTCTTTTGGCGGGTATTGGTTGCTCCCCGGCTCTGACAAAAGTAATGGCCTGCTTGGAGGGTCAGGATAACTTCGTCCACTCAACTCCTGTGCTGATGGCTTCTGCGCTGATATCAGTGAGATATATCCTTTCTAAAATAAGGACCCCAGAACTACACACAATACTCCAAGTGTGGTCTCACGAGTGCCTTTTAGAGCCTCAACATCACATCCCTGCTCTTTGTAAGGGGTTTCTCCTTTTAAGTTATTGCATATGTAATCAAAATGGCTTCTTTGTTTGTTAAAAGTAAAAATGCTTCTTTGTTATGCTAACTGGTGAGAGAGTGCTTTCTCTTGCAGCTTGTTTGGGTTATAAGTACTGATAACGAGAATTGTATTCGTTTGTTAACCAGTTGGGATAGACGTTATTCTCTCTTGTGGGTCTGTAAGCTAGTGTTGTGCGGGCTTTGGGGGAGATGGTGCGAGGGGGTTAGAGGGAGAAGACATGATGTTGTAAGCTGGGCGACAGAATGGACCCCGAAGGGGGGTCCCAGACCCAGGGTTTTCTGCAAGGAGAGGAGACGAGGACAGATTCGTGTGGAGCGTCTGGTCGACCACCGTTGTTTGTCCCAGGCAGCAGGTTGAGGAGGTCGGAGGGGATCGAATGGTGGCAAGAAGACTTTGTTAACTGAGCTCCAACGGTTGTGCATGAAGTGGTTGGACTTTGATAAGTTGGCGCCTTTTACTTTTCCTTTTTTATTGTATCTCTATTAAGTACATAGCTCCAGTAAGATCTATAAAGTGTAATCATTTAATCACATATGGTGTACTATCTGTTATTGGGCTTGGTGGGGACATCACACAGTGTCTACCCAAACTGATTACCCAGTTTGGCGGGGCCGAAGGCTGCTCCCCCTAGACGGAAGCGAGCTGAGCCAGCCTGAGGCAAGCCAGGGGGCGACATCTTATATTCTATTCCTCTAGAAATGAATGCCAACATTACATTCGCCTTCTTCACAGCCGACCCGACCTGGAGGTTAAGCTTTAGGGTCTCTTGCACAAGAACTCCCAAGTCCCTTTGCATCTCTGCATTTTGAATCCTTTCCTGTTCTAAATAATAGTCTGCCTATTTATTTCTTCCACCAAAGTGCATGACCATACACTTTCCAACATTGTATTTCATTTTCCACTTCTTTGCCGATTCCCCTAAACTAAGTCTCTCTGCAGGCTCTCTGTTTCCTCAACACTACCCCCTCCTCCACCTATCTTTGTATCATTGGCAAATTTAGCCATAAGTCCATTAATACCATAGTCCAAATCATTGATTGGTATTGTAGAAAGCAGCAGTCCCAACACCAACCTCTGTGGAACTCCACTGGTAACCAGTAGCCAACCAGAATAGGATACCATTATTCCCACTCTCTGTTTTCTATGAGCCAATGCTCCACCCACACTAGTAACTTCCCTGTAATTCCATGGGGTCTTATCTTGCTAAGAAGCCTTGTCAGCCACACCTTGCCAAAGGCCTTCTGAAAATCCAAGTACACCACGTCTACTGCATCTCCTTTGTTGACCCTGCTTCTTATTTCCTCGAAGGATTACAGTAGGTTTGTCAGGCAGGATTTTCCTTTCAGGAAACCATGCTGGCTTTGGTCTATGTTGTTATGTGCCTCCAGGTTCTCCGTAATCTCATCCCAAACAATCGATTTCAACAACTTCCCAACCTCTGGTGTCAGGCTAACAGGTCTATAGTTTCCTTTCTGCTGCCTCCCACCCTTCTTAAATAGCAGAGTAACATTTGCAATTTTCCAGTCATCCAGTACAATGTCAGAATCTATCGATCATCATTAATGCCTTTACAGTCTCTCCAGATACTTCCTTCAGAACCCAAAGGCGCATTCCATCATGTCCAGGAGATTTATCCACCCTCAGACTATTAAGCTTCCTGAGCACCTTCTCAGTCATAATGTATCTTCCCATGAACAAACTGAGGTTGATTTCAACCTGGTGATTTTAAGATCTGGTGATTCTGGGAAGATGAGTAGTAAGAATGTTTAAAACTAGACCAATCCCTGAGCGGCTACTTCAATCCATGTATGGTTGTAGGATAGGCAACAGTTGTATTTTCCGGAGTCAGGTCAATCCATCATTCCTTAAGGAAGTTACGTATCATATCTGCTTAGATATATTTATTTCCATAGTTCAGCAGATTTTTCTGGAGCCTCAGGAATTGTGCCTGATACCAGGAGGTGGGAATCCCTGATCCCTAAGCTCACTGCTCACTGCCTTTGCACTGCATATGGATCAGGGAAGCAGCAACATTTTTGAAGGCTCAGAGAGCCTACTCTAATCTTCTCCGTGACTTGCCAATCCCACCCGGTCTACCACCACACTGCTTTGAACTGGCTAAACACACCATAATCTCCTGTCACACAGAAGTCACGTAGCTCGGTGTCAGGTATTTCCCTCTCTTTTCCAAACCTGGTTCATTGGTGGGGTGCAGAGCAGAAGTAGATATGCTTAAGATTACACACCACCTTGGCAGAGTGGTGTTGTCAGGCAGACTACATGAAATAGCTAAAGCTGTCATCGATAGGCAGGGATATGCAATATCAAAGACAATAGATTAGCCCAATGTTCACGATTACAATAATGGTGGACAAGTAATTAGCTTACAGGAGAATGAGTCCCAACAAAGAAAATTAATGGGTTTGCATATATGAAAAAGACATCCTTTGTTTACCATCTTCCCCCAAACTGCAGTCACACATAAAACTGAGGAAACACTGCAGGTCAGCTGCATTAATGGAAGGAAACGAAAGAGTGAAAATGGAACCAACGTTTTGACTGTCTATGTCTCGCGTTTGCTGTTGCCTTACCTGCTGTTGCCTTACCTTGCAATTTCTCTGTTGCTTCAGCTTCCAGCATTTACAGTCTTGCAGATACAATCACCCAGTAACTGCAAAACGATAGATGCAACTCTCAGCTACTTTAATGTTGCCAGTACTTTCTACAAATTCTTTTGTCTCTACCATCCCTTGTTGCAGCTTTTTGCTAAAGCCTTTCCTGAGCAACAGTTTGGTCACCTTCAATGGAGTGACTCTGGCACGGAAGCTAAGCACCCTCACAGGCGGGCAGCAAAAGGGCTCATGCTCTTGAGTATACATGTTTCCAGCCAATTAGGCTTTCCTTGAGGTTGTATTTAACTCCCTTGTCGAGTGTTGACTGAAACACAACAATGGCAATGCTTCCATGAAAGAAGACGACAGTTTAGATTGGCACTATAAATGAGAGGAATTGATTTAATATTAACTCACTGTTTCAAGCCCCAGTGTTAGCATTACCTTTGAGTTTAAGAGTGTTAGTTAATGTCCCAGTCAGCTTACTGTTTATTATTTTCCTTTCATTCTGTGCAGTTCTTATTAAAATGTAGTGAACTGTTCAATCTAGTTCAGAGTCTCTCTCTCTCCACCACCACACACCATGTCAGCAAGACTCGACTTCAAAGTGGACCCAGCGGAGAGAGAACTACCACCCTGACACTTGTTGGTCAGATAGTAGAAGAGAAGTTAGAATCAGTACAGGCTGGATTGGCAAAAGTGGCTCATGCAATGCGACTACTACTTTCAGAGCACATGCCCTGCTTTGAAGTAGGAAGAACAAGTGTCACACTCACAGTTACAGTTGAGCAATCTGTCACAGTCAGAATCAGGTGGTAGCCATTACTGATCTCACTGTCGCTATTCAGCAGCCTTCTGCCAGGACAGCCCCACCTCCAGCATCAGCACATTCCACATACTCCTCTATAACAGTCTCTGCCACTAATGCTCTGGTTCCCCCAGCAGTGTCCATACCTGAACCAAGTATTCCTCCGTTAGACAGATAATTCCAGTGACCGTGATGGCTGCAGGAATTTTATTACTCAGTGTGAGCTGACTTTCCAAGCTCAGCTAGGTCGGTTCAGCGGTGATGCGCATAAACTGGCTTATACGGCGAATCTCTTAGATCGTTCTCCACTCAGCCTGTTCGATGATCTACAAGATCTAGTTTTCCCCACAGCCCAGTCTTTCCAACAATTTGTGTTTGTGTTTGAGACAGTGATCTTCCAGTATGGGGTCAGTGAGGGACCGCACAGTAAATGGAATGAGAGATCTCTCATCACTGCTTTCGAGCATGGGCTGAGTGCAGGTGTTCAACATGAAGTCACAGTGCGTGATGAGCAGGATAGCCTAGATGAACTGATAAATCTGGTCATTCGAATGAACAACGGGGCAACTGAGTGGCACAGAGAAAGAATGCTTTGAGCTTCCTACCTCTTTAAATCACTAATTCATCACCCTCTCCCTCGTCAGCCAGTACCCAGTCTGCAGAGGAGCCTATGTAGGTGGGGCACATGCACCCATCTCGGGAGGAACTAGATAGGCACAAGATCAAGTTGCTGCCTCTACTGTATCAGTCCAGGCCCGTTCTGGGCATCACGTTCCAAGCCCTCAGTAAAAGAGGATACCCGTCAGCAAGAAGGGGAATTCTGATGAGTCAATTCACTCTCCAAGCGTCTTCCCCTAACCAAGTAATGCTCTCAGCTTCCTTGTTGTGGAGGGTCCCAGACCCATGAGCTTCAGGCGTTTATTGACTCCGGGGCAGCTTGTAACTTAATGGATATTTCTCTGCCTCAAAAATGAGGGGTTCCTCCTCAACAATTTAGAGAAAATAATGATGTCAGGGCTCTGTGTGGTCAGCCTCTGGGCACCAGCAGAATCCACCTTTCCACAGCACCCCTCTAACGTGTGCTAGAAGGCAATTATAGGGCAGACATTTCCTTCTGTCTTGTGGATACACCTGAACTGTCACTGGTGCTTGGACTTCCCTGGCTATCTCACCACAACCCATCGATTGACTGGTCCCTAAAGGCACCTCGAAGAGTGAGGAACGGTTTTCCTTTCTACCTGTTTGGTTCCAGCTCAATCCCCTGTCTGCACATCCCCTTCTGTGCTCACTGCTAGTGTGCTACTCTGTTGTTCCAGCTGAAAATGCTGACCACCTTGAGAGCTTCAGTAAGAGGAACATCATCCACTTACTTCCACACCGGCCATATAACTGTACCACTGACCTCTTACCCAATACTAGTCCTCCTGGGGCTCGCTTATTTCTCTTTCTCCATGGCCGTCATCTCATCCTGAGATGGTGGCCATGGAAGAATACATCAAGAAAAATTAAAAACTCTGTGTCTGCATTGGTTATCGTCCCCTCAACAACATCACAGTGAAGAACTTCTTCCCCTTGACCCTCTTCCCCTTCTTGCCTCTGTATTTGAGCATCTCCAGGGAGCAAACGTATTCTCCAAGACATATCTGAGTAATGCTTACAACCTGGTTCGCATCGTAGAAGGGGACAAGTGGAAGGCAACATTCAACACCTCCACTGATCACTATGAGTACCTTGTGATGTCTTTAAGTCCACCAGTGCCCCTGCTGTTTGCCAGGCCCTGGGCAATGATGTGCTCCGGGACATGTTAATTGTATTTGGATGACATTCTTATCTATTCCCACTTTTGCCTGGGACACGTCCAGCATGTCTGGACAGTTCTCAAATGGCTTCTTGAGAACAACCTTTATGGCAAGTCAGAGAAATGTGAGTTCCACTAGAGGCAGGTGCTGTTCTTGGGCTATATCCTCACCCCTTCCAGTGTACAAATGGATGCATGTCAAGTTCAGGCAGTCACCACGGGGCCCAAATCATCTACAGTCAAACGGGTGAGCTGCTTCACGGAGTTTGCAAACTTTTATCACTGCTTTATCAGAAACTCCAGTTCCATCATGTACCCCATCAATGCACTCACAAAGAAGACCTCTGCAGGATTCTCATGGACAGATGAAACATACCAATTACTCTCAGCGCTAAAGTGATGCTTCACCACTGGCCCAGCACTGTAATATCCAGACCCTTCCCATCCATTCATCATCAAAGTTGATACATCAGATGTCGGCATTGGAGCTGTACTCTCCAACACTCTCCTGTAGATAATCAGCTGTATCCCTGTGTTTTTGCCCCCATCATTTGGCTCCTACAGAGTGTAACTATGATGTTGAGAACTGAGAACTTCTGCCTTTCAAGGAGGCCCTAGATGCAAGGTGACACTGGCTGGAGAGGACAGAGCACTCCATTCTCATATGGATAGATTCCAGAATCCTCTCCTACATTTAGGAGGCCAAGAGATTCAACTCCTATCAAGCCTATTGGGAACTCTTCTTCACCTGGTTTAATTTCACCCATCCTGTTAGCAAGAATATCAAGGACCAATTCTCTCTCTCCAACTAGTTCAACATCTCTGAGGACAGTACCTCTCCAGAGCCCATCCTTCCTCTCTTTTGTGCATAGCTGCTCCAGTGATTTGGGGACTATAAACTTAGGTGAGGGCTGCCCAACAGTCAGATACAAGCTAAGGTGGGGAACCTTCCAACCAGCTGTTTGTCCCACCCACCGTGCACACCAAAAGGTTGGAGTGGGATCACTCTTCCATGTGGTTGGCCACCCAGGAATTCAACGGACTCTGGAATTTATAGAGACAATTTTGGTGGCCATCCATGTCCCAGGATGTCCACGACTTCACTTTTGCCTGTCCAACTTTGCCCAGGCAGGATGCCACATCAGCACCCAGCTGGTCAACTCTGCCTGCTGCCTGTGCCCCTCTGCCCCCGTCCCACCTCTCGGTGGATTTCATCACTGGTCTGCCTCCATCAGATGGAAACACTATCATTCTGGGATTTATGGAGTGGTCTCCAAAGTTGCCCAATTCATTGCCCTCCACAAGCTCCCATCAGTTTGTGAAACTGCCACCCTCATAGTTCAGCACGTGTTCTGGTGGCACAGCTTCCGTCAGGACATAATGTCTAGTTGAAAACGACAGTCCATGCCTTGTTTTTGCAAGGCTTTCCATTCTCTTTTAGGAACAACAGCCAGCCTCTCATCAGGTTTCCAAACTCAACGGAATGGCCATACTGAGAGCTGGAGACAACCCTGTGCTTCCTTGTCTCTTCCAACCCCACGACCTGGAGCTTCCAACTGTTTTGGTCAGAGATTGTCCACAATAACCACCAGTCATCCTCCACTGGTATATCCCCCTTTGAATGCCAAAAGAGGTTCCAGCCACCACTCTTCCCTGACCAATTTGGGAATTTGGGAATTCCTGCTGTTGAACAGTAGAATGCTACAAGTGCACATGGGGATGGGCCAGGGCTTCTTTGCTGTGGACTCAGAAACAACATGCCCAGCAGGCTGATCAGCTCCATTGACAGGCGAGGCCTTTCAAATTGGTAAAGAAACACTGGGTGGCGTCTAGAGATTTTGATTTAAAAGTTAAGAGCCGCAAGTTTGCGCCATGCCAGGCAGAACCATTTGTAGTGGAGAAGGCTGTCAACTAAACCTCCTATCGACTGCACCCACCTTGATCAATGAAGATTCGCCCAGTATTCCATGTTTCCCAGCTGAAACTGGTGACTTCCTCCTCCCTTGCTCCAGGAACCCCTGCCCCCCCCCCCACTTCTCCCCATTTGGTGGATGTGTTCCTAGTCTATCCTCTGTGACCACCATGGCATCTCACCTGGTGGGGGGTCATGGTCAAGTACCTTATGGATTATGAGGGCTATGGCTCAGATGAATGTTCTTGGGTACCTGCTCATGAAATCCTAGAAAAGTCTCTCAGCTGGGACTTCCAGTGAGTCTGGGCACTCTCGCAGGGCGGTCCGCTGAGCGGGGTCGGCAGTCACTCTTGTGAGTTCCAGCCAATTAAGTCATATTAAACTCCCTGCTTAACTTAGTCCTTGTTCTGGGAAAGAGGACTAATGTTCAGATTGACGCTGTAAAGGAGCGAAGTTAATTTAGTATTGTCATTTTTTTGAGCTGCAATGTTGGCATTAGCTTTCAGTTTGAGAGTTTTAGTTAAAGGTCCTGTTGGACTATTGTTAATTATTTTTGTTTCATTCTGCACAGTTCTTATTAAAATTTGGTGAACTATTCAATCTGTTTCAGTGTCTCTCACTCTGCATGTGGGCCATCACTGCACATTGAGTCACATTGGATAGGAAAATACTACAGATTTCAGAGGAATCTGTAAGAAGTGAATTTCTTCATCTGAACTCATAGCATTGAACCTTCCTCTACCCTAATATCTATCTTGTTAAATGCAACAGTATATAAATATGATTAGATAATATTTAATTTAAGAAGGTTTTCATTATTATTCCCCATATTGTTGTACACTCAGTGGCCACTTTATTAGGTACACATGTACACCTGTTAATTAATGCAAATATATAATCAGCCAATCATGTGGCAGCTATTCAATACATAAAAGAATGTGGATATGGTCAAGAGGTTCAGCTGTTGTTCAGACCAAACATCAGAATGGTGAAGAAATGTAATCTAAGTGACTTTAACTGTGAAATGATTGATGGCACCAGACAAGGTGGTTTGAATATTTCAGTAACTGCTGATCTCCTTGGATTTTCAAGCACAGCAGTCTCTGGAGTTTACCGAGAAGCAAAAAAAATCCAGCTCTGCGGGCAAGATCATCTTGTTTATGAGAGAGATGAGCAGAGGATGAACAGACTGGATGAAGGTCACAAGAACTCATATGACCACATGTTACAACAGTGGTGTGCAGAAGAGCATCTCTGAATACACAACATGTTGAACCTTGAAGTGGTTGGGCTACAGCAGCAGAAGACCACATGCATGCATCAGTGGCAACTTCATTAGGTACAGTAGTGCAGTTAAATGAATAATATATATTGTCACCAAATATTCTCCAGAATCCCTATATAGACAAAGTTGCTGCATTTATTTCCCTACTCTTGCACTTAATTTATCAGAGAAAAGCACCTTCATCTTATTATTGCTATGATCCTTCAAAGCATAACATGTCATTTATACGAAAACAACTTTACTAAATTCTGTCCATGTTCCATAACAGTTGCACGCATCTTGCCTCAGCAGCATTCTGTGAATCAATTATGGTACTATCTGCTGGTTTTCTTGTAACATCAGCTTAGTTTTGTTCTATCTTGGTGTACACTGGTTGGTGCGCTATTGAGCTATTTATAGATTTTTTTTCTATATCCAGCTGCCGCTTTGCAAGGTCTGCAACCGATATGAAATCCATTGCAGAAATGAATATGTGAAAAAAAACTGGGCAGAATAGTGATCAATTAGTTCATATATTAAATGTTACTCCCAGGATTTTAACACACAGTAAAGCATTTCTTGTAGGAAATTGTTAGGAACAATGAAGAGAAAAGGATGCTCAGTTAAAAAAGCAGTTTTTATTTAAAGGGCATCCACAACAGCTTGTGAGGTTTAAGGAGCCCAGAAGGTCAGGCACCATCTATGGAAATGAATAAGCAGTCCATGACTCAGACTGACACCCTTCGTCGGGACTGGAAAGGAAGGGGGAAGACATCAGAATAAAAGGGGGGGAAGGGGAAGGAGGACAAGCTAGAAGATGATGGATGAAACCAGGTGGTGGGAAAGGTAAAGGGCTGGAGAAGAAGGAATTTGATAGGAGGGGAGAGGGGGCCATGGGAGAAAGGGAAGAAGGAGGGGCACCAGAGGGAGGTGATAAGCAGGGGAGGAGAAGAGATAGGAGGCCAGAACAGGGAATAGAAGAAGAGGGGAGAAGAAAAAAAAAGGAAAAAATACTAGAAAGAAAAATCAATGTTGATATGATCAGATAGGAGGCTACCCAGATGGATTATGAAGTGTTGCTCCTCCACCTTGAGAGTGGCCTCGTGGCAGAAGAGGAGGCCATGGCCCAACATGTCGGAATGGGTTGGCCACAGGGAAACCATTTCACATTGGGTCTCACCAATGCCGAGGAGTCCGCACTGGGTGTACAAACACAACAGATTCACTGGTGAAGTGTTGCCTCACCTAGATGGACTGCCTGGGGCCCTGAATGGAAGGTGAGGGAGAAGGTGAATGGGCAGGTGTAGCGTTTTCTTGCTTGCAGGTATATATGGCAGGACGGAGATTAACGGGGAGGAACGAATGGACAAGGAACCACATTGGGAGTGATCCCTGTGAAATGTGGGGCATGGGGGGAGGTAAAGATGTGGTTGGTGGTAGGATTACATTAAATATGTCGGAAGTTACTAAGAATGATGTGTTGGATGAGAATGCTCATAGGGTGGCAGGTGAGGACAAGAGGAACTCTAACCCTGTTAAGGCCGAGGAAACATGGAGTGAGCACGGAGATGGAGGAGTGAGGCCAGTGTCAATGGTGGAGGAAGTGTAACGCCTCTCCTTGAAGAAAGGACACATCTCTGACGTCCTGGAAGGGAAATCTGCGTCCTGGGAACAGTCATGGTGGAGAGGAAGAAATTGAAAAAGGGAATAGCAGTTTTACGGGAGACAGGGTGGGAAGTGGCATACTGAAGATAGCCATGGGAATCAATAGATCTATAAAAGATGTTGGTAGACAGTTAGTCTCCAAAGACATCAAGAATGAGGGGAGAGGTGTCATAAATGGACCAGGGAAACTTAAGGGCAGGGTGGAAGTTGAAGGCAAAGTAGATGAAGGAGCTTCATTTTAATGTTTAAGAGCATCTTGGATAATTATATGGATGGTAGGGGCATGGAGGTTCTATGGTCCCGGGGCAATTTGATGGGAATAGGCACTTTAAATGGCTTTGGCATGGACAAGATGGGCTGAAGGGCTTGTTTCTGTGCTGTATTTCTCTATGACTCTATTAACCATACTTTGCAGTGAATACTTTGCTCATTTATGAAGCTACAACAGTTTAAGGAATAAAATGTTTTTCTTTTTTTGCAACAGGTATCAGTCTCAAACACAATGGTAGAATCCTACGGTGTACCAATGACTGAGGACTATTTTGTTCTAATTTTCATCAGTGCCATTCCCTTCTTTGATATTTTAACTCCCTTGCTGGCATGCATCACAGTAGACTCATGAAAGGTACAGTACCAAAAGTATACCCAATAATCAATTTCAACAACATCATTGAAAAATTCAGCTCATACTTAAAATTTGCATTGGAGTGGCTGCAAAATAGCAAGTGGCATATTTTTCTATTCCTATATCAGAGATATCGCAATTAATCATTGCTTCTACTATTGCTGAAGTTGAGGAAAACTAAATCAGGGATTAAATGTTTTTTTTAAAGTTTTCTTTGGCTGATTACTTACCATTTTGTGAATTGAGAGAAAGGCTTTGATAAGTACAGTTCTGCTCAAATTACAAGCTACTGTAACAACTAGAAACCATGCTTCAATCATGTAGAAACCTGTCACAAAAACTTTCATTGAACAGGGCGAAGAATTACGTAGAAGGGAGGACCAAAAGTGTGGAAGGGACACAACCTTAAATAAAGCGATTGGAAAATGGAATATGCAGCAAAATTGGTTGGTCTGAGATCAAATTAGAGTTATGTACAGAAGAGAAATATTGAAATATAACATATCTCTAACTACTGAGGTGCTTTGCATCTGACTCTAGATGACCCTGAACAATCCAATATATATTGAGTGTATGCTCATGGCCTTCTGCTGCCATTGCCCATCCACTTCAAGTTTCTATGCTTTCAAAGATGCTCTTCCATTCATTACTGTTGTAACACGTAGTTACTTGTCACCTTTCTCTCAGCTGAACCAGTCCAGTCAGACTTCTCTCATTAACATGGCATTTTACTGCTCACAGAACTGCTGCCCACTGGATTTTTTTTTTTGCTTCTCCACCATTCTTTGTAACTCTAGAGACAGCCATGTGTGAAAATCCCAGGAGATCAGCATTCTCTGAGATACAGCCCGGTCTGATACCAACAATCACTGCACAATCAAAGTCACTTAGATCACATTTCTTCCCATCCTGATGTTTGGTCTAAACAACAACTGAACCTTTTGACCATGTCCGCATGCTTTTATACATTAAGTTGATGTCACATAATTGGCTGATTAGATATTTGAATTAATGAGCAGGCAGGTGTGCACCTGTACTTAATAAAGTGGGCACTGTGTGTCAAGTCTTATATATTTATCCACCATTATATGTTTTAATACACTATTCAAAAAACACAACAAATTAAACAGAATGCAGCATAGATCTGGGCCTCAGAGGTCAAACTATGAAGTACACAATTAAAGAAGTTAGGCTTATATTCCTTGCAAGAGTTTACATGGTAACAAGACTGCAGTTTTGGAAAGATTTAGAGAAATGGTCAAAAGAGAAACTATTGCTGCTGCTTGTGAAGTTAATGGCAAAAGCAATGGACTAAAAATTAGAAGCTAGCTTTGAACAGTGAAGATTGGAAGTATTTCTATATATAAAGGGTGGAAGATCTTTGGAAAGTCTGCTTCAGTGCCAAATCATGCTGCGTCAATTATAATTTTTTAAAGGTAAGATTTGTAAATTGCTGATGAATAAAGATGTTAAGGAAAGTGAAAGACTGGCAAGTTTATGTTGTTAAATTTATAAGTTATGGCCAAGGCCTGGGACAGGGATCATGGTGGGTGCATAAATGGTCTACCATTGCATTCTCCTATGCATGCAAAATAAAAGCCCTACTCAACCATTGGTTCTTATCTGTACCACTGGAGAAATATCACGTGGTTCTTCTCCCATGTTTCCTGATTGCTGGCTCTACAATTTCAAGCAAAGTTGACATTTGCAAAGTTGGGTGTCACTTAAAGTGAGCAAACAGGATGTGGAAACAAAAAAGAAAGAGGCAAGATATAATTGCTTTAAAATCCAGGAGAAAAAAGCATAATTATTTTGAAAAAGTGTTTAATATAAATTTCATTTTTATCTGTGGATTAATGAATGTTAGCTTAAAATTCATACAAAAACTGCACAAAAACTGGAGAACGTGTCAAACCCAGTGAGGTAGCAGACAAATAATCAATTACCTCATCAGATAATTCCAAACAATGTCCAACTCTGAAGAAAAATGTCTCTCCCAAACACTGAAATTCCACTGACCTTACCATCAACTTAGGACGTGACTTAACAGTGTACTGATACATTGGTGAGAATACAGTGTGTTCTATATGCAAATTTTGTTATGATTCTGCTTTGTGCATAAAAAAAAAATTCTCGTGTCCTTGAATGAATTGGTTGAAGACACAATATGTAAGTTTTGAATCCAGGCTGATTTGCTTTTTTAAATTCCTTCAAACAGATTACAATTATGAAGTTTCTGTTATGACCAGTACAAAAAGGATGGGTTACACATGAACCCAAGTGGGACCAATATCTTGTGTGGGCAGATTTGTTCAGATTGTTGGGAAGGGTTTGAACTAATTTGGCGGGGGAATAGAAACAAGGGTGGTAGGACTGAGGATGGGGCAGTTAGTATACAACTAGATGCAGTACGTAGTGAGGAAAGACAGGCAGATGATAGGACAACATTGCAGTCAGTGGGATAAGTTAAAGTGTAACAGTGGGCCAAAATCAAAAAGGGTGATGAATACAGGACTGAAAGTGTTATATTTGAATACACACAATATACAGAATAAGGTAGATGATCTTGTAGTACAGTTAGAGATTGGCAGGTATGATGTGGGCATTGTTGAGTCATGGCTGAAAGAAAATCATAGTTGAGAACTTAATACCCAAGGATAGATATTGTATCAAAAGGACAGGCAGGTAGGCAGAGAGGGTAGGGTGGCTCTGTTGGTTAAAAATGAAATCGAACCGTTAGAAAGAGGTGACATTCAGTAGGATAGGAAGGTGTAGAATCTTTGTGGGTGGAGTTAAGAAACTGGAAGGGTAAATAGACCCATATGAGAGCTAAAAAGGGCTCCAAACAATAACCAGGATGTAAGCTACAAATTACAATGGGAGAAAGAAAAGGCGTCAAAAGGGCAACATTGCGATAGTCATGGAGGATTTCAATATGCAGGTAGATTTGGAAAACCAAGTTGTTGCTAGATCCGAGAGAAGGAATTTGTCGAATGCCTATGAGATGGTTTTTTAGGGCAGATTATTCCCACTAGGGGAATAGCAATACGAGATTGGGTGCTATGTAATGACATAGACTTGAACAGGGATCCTAAGGTAAAGGATCCCTCAGGAGGCAGTGATCATAATATGACAGATTTCACCCTGCAGTATGAGAAGGAGAAGCTAAAACTGGATGCAACAGTGTTAAAGTGGAGTAACACTGGCATGAGAGGGGAGCTGGCCAAAGCTGAGTAGAAGGGGACACTGGCAGAGGCTGTAGTTTCTGGGTACAATTCAGAGGTGCAGCGTGGATATATCCCAAAGATGATGAAGTATTCTTAAGGGATGATGAGGCAACCATGGCTGGCACAGGAAGTCAAGGACAACATGAAAGCAAAAGAGAAGGCATATAACAAAAATTAGTGGGAAGGTAGACGATTGGGAAGCTTTTAAAAACCAACAGAAAGCAACTAAACAAGCCATAAAGAGAAAAAAAGATGAACAATAAGAGTAAGCAAGCCAATAATATAAATAAATGGATACAAAATATTTTTCACATATGTAAAGAGTAAAAGAGAGATGAGAGTGGATATTGGACTACTAGAAAATGATGTTGGAGGTAATAATGGGTACAAAGAAATGGCAGACAAAGTTAATAAATGTTTTGTGTCACTATGGAAGGCACTAACAGAATGCCATAAATGCAAGAGTGTCAGGGGCAGAAGTGAGTGATATTGCTATTACAAAGGAGAAAGTGGTCAGCAAGCTGAAATGATAAGTCACCTGGACCAGATGGACTACATCCCAGGGTTCTGAAAGAGGTAGCTGAAGAAACTGCGGAGAAATTAATAATAATCTTTCAAATATCACTAGATTGAGGGATAGTTCTGGAGGACTAGAAAATTGCAAGTGTCACTTACTCTTTAAAAAGGGAGGGTGGCAGAAGAAAAGATATTATAGGCCAGTTAGCCTGACTTCACTAGTTGAAAGATAATAGAGTCTATCAATAAGGATGAGGTTTCAGGGTACTTGGAGGCACATGATAAAATAGATCAAATTCAGCATAGTTTCCTTAAGAGAAAATCTTGCCTAACAAATCTTTTGGAATTCTTTGAGGAACTAATGAATAGGGTAGACAAAGGATAGTCAATGGACTTTGTTTATTTGGATTTTCAGAAGGCCTTTGACAAGGTGCCACGCATGAGGCTGCTTAACAAGATAAGAACCCATGTTATTACAGGATAAAAACTGGCTGACTAATAGGAGGCAAAGAGTGGGAATAAAGGGATCATTTTTAGATTAGCTGCCTAGTGATGTCCCACATGTGTCTGCGTTGGACTGCTTCTTTTCAGATTATATGCCACGATTTGGATGAAGGATTTGACAGATTGTGGCCAAGTGTGCAGATGATGCAAAGCTCAGTGGAGCGGTAGGCACTGTTGAGGAGGCAGGGTGTCTGCAGAATGAGCTCACAGATTGGGAGAATGCATAAAGTACTATAATGGCAGCTGGAATGTAATGAAGAGAAGTGCATGGTCATACACTTTGGCAAAAGGAATAAAGACATAGACTATTGTCTAAATGGGTAAAAAATTCAAAACTCAGAGGTACAATGGACAGGAGTCCTTGTGCAGGGTTCTCTAAAGGTTAACTTGAGGGTTGTGTCAGTGGTAAGGAAGGCAAATGCAATATAAGCATTAATTTCAAGATGACTAGAATACAGAAGCAAGGATATAATACTGAGGTATTGGTCAAAGTGCACATGGAGTATTATCAGCAGTTTTGGGCTGCTTATGTTAAAAAAGGTGTTTGGCATTGAAGAGGGACCAGAGGAGCTTCATAAGAATGATCCCAGGAATGAAAGGTTTAAAATATGAGGAACATACGATGGCTCAGGGCCTGTACTTGCTGGAGTTTAGAAAAATGAGGGGGGATCTCATTGAAACTTATCGAATATTGAAAGACCTGGACAGAGTGGATGTGAAGAGGATGTTCCCTATAGTGCAGGAGCCTAGGACCAGAGGACACAGCCTCAGAAAGAGAGACATCCATTTAGAACAGAGATTAGGAAAAAATTCTTTAGCCAGAGAGCGGTGGATCTGTGGAATCCATTGTGACACATGGCTGTGCAGGTCAAGTCATTGGGTATATTCAAGATGGAGGTTGATAGGTTCTTGATTAATCAGGGCACTGAAGATTATGAGGAGAAGGCAGGAGAATTGTGTTGAGAGTGACAATAAATCAGCCATGATGGAATGGTGGAGCAGTCTCAATGGGCTGAATGGCTTAATTCTGCTTCTATGTCTTATTAAAGGTAAGGCAGAATCTCTTGCAAGGTTTCTCAGCAGGTCCTCCATGACTGTTGGGTTTAGATTCCATATAAATTATTTCAAATCAGGTATGGTATCACAATATACATGACTAGCGAAGCACTGGAGTCCAATCTAAGTTGTACAGATTTATTTCAGAAGTTAGGTTCATACATGAAAGAAACGTCACATCAAAATCTGCCTTGATCTCACAATGTTTTCAATGAGAGAACTAAAACTTGTATTGTGTTAGTCATGACCTGTTCAGTATGGCTTCGGCTATTTGGAATCTATGTTGGAAATAACATGAAATAGAGTCATCGAGATACAAGCTTAGAAACAGCCCATCAGCCCAATTTGCCTAGGCTGACCAAGCATCCACCTGATCTAGTCCCATTTTCTTGTGTGTTGACCTATATCCTTCTATATCATTCCTATCTGTGTACTTATCGGCCTCTCAGTACCAAAACAAACAGATGCTTTCCTCCAAGTTGCCTTTTCAAAATTTGGTGCTCAATTCTTTTGAACTGTACTGCATGTTGGTTTATTTCACCTGATCTCTCCTTGTATATCAACCCAGCCAGCCTGGGAGTTAATCCAGTAAAGCTTTGCACTCCTGCTATAGCAGGTATATCTATTATTGAGCAAAGAGGCCAAACTGCACACACAGTTTCAGATGGTCTCCCACCACAGCCCTATTTAACTGTACTTAGAAACCCTTGCCCAAAGCCTATTGCAAAGGAACAAATGAAAATACAAGCAAGAGCAAGCTGTAATTGCAAACTGCAATGTAATTAAATCCTGCCTGGACTGTCCCAGGCCTCCATTCCTCTTCTGTGTGAGTCCTCCATAGAATTCAGTTCCTCCATCTTTCAAAAATTTAGCTTCCCTTTTAAGTGCCCTAGCCACCTAATCTCCACAACTCTTCAAGAGAGAGAATTCCAAATTTTTCCCATCTTCCTGAGAAGGAGCATCTTAGCACATCACTATTGTAACCATATCCCTTAGATTCTCTCTTAACAGAGGAACATCTCAACATCTACTTTACTGGATATCTCAGAGGTAAGTTTTTTTAAACGGAGAGTGGTAGCTGGCTGAAATGTACTTCTGGAGTTGGTAAGTTGAAGAAGACACATTAGGGATATCTACGAGACTCCTCGATCGGCACGTGGATGAATGAAAAACAGAGGGATTTGCACTGTATAGGAGGGGAGGGTTAGATTGATTGCAGAATAGGTTAAAAGGTTGGCACAATGTCCTGGGGCAAAGTGCTTGTACTGTGATATGTTCCATGTTTTATGATATAAGTGTCTATCTGGTTTGCTGCCAGTGACTAGTTCCACAGGGTTCCGTGTTGAGACTGCTTCTATTTACATTATATGTCAATGATTTGGATGATTGAATTGATGGCTTCAAGTTTGCAGACAATACAAAGATAGGTAGAGGGGCAGGTAGTGTTGAGGAAGCAGAGAGGCTGCAGAAGGACTTAAGCAGATTTAGGAGAATAGGTGAAGAAATAGCAGACAGAATATAGCATCAGGAAGTGTATGGTCACACATTTTGGTCGAAGAAATAAAAGCACAGACTATTTTCTAAATGGAAAGAAAACTTAAATATCTGAGATGCAGAAAGACTTGGGAGTCCCTGTGCAGGATAACAAGTTTAGTTTGCAGGTTGAGTCAGTGGTGTGGAAGGCAAATACAAAGTTAATATTCATTTTGAGATGATTAGAATATAAAAGCAAGGGTGTAATTTTGAGACGTTATAAGGAACTGCTGAGGGCTCACTTTGAGTACTGTGAGCATTTTTCGGCCTCTAAGAAAGGATGTGCTGATATTGGAGAGGGTTCAAAGGAGGTTCATAAAAATTATTCCAGGATTGAAAGGCTTATCAAATGAGGAGTATTTGATGGGACTGGGACTGTGTACACTGGAATTCAGAAGAATGAAGGAGATCTCATTGAAACCTAATGAATGTTGAAAGGCCTCAAGAGATAGATGCGGAGAGGATGTTTCCTGTGGTGAGAGAGTCCAAGACTAGAGGACACAATCTCAGAATAGAGGGCAAGGTATTGGATATATTTAAAGCAGAAGTTGATAGATTCTTCATTCGTCACGTCATGGAAGGAATCAGGGATCAGGCAGGAGAATGGATCTGAGAGGGAAATGGATCAGCCATGATGAAATGGCAGAGCAGACTCAATGGGCCAAATAGCCTTATTCTTCTCCTATATCTTCTGGTCTTATGGGCTTTTACAAGTTGTAATTATATGCACCTCTGTGACTTCCTCTGGATACTTGTAATTTCTGCCCTCTGTATGAACATGTTGCCCTTCAGGTCCCCTTTAAATCTTCCCCTTTCACAGAAACCTATGCTCTCTAGTTTTAGACTCCTGTGTTTGTGAAAAAGACTGTGACCATTCATACTGTAACTCTTATAACTCAAGCTGTCCTGTCCTGGTAAATCCTACTGAATCATGCCTATACCTTTCCAGCTTAGTGACATTCTTCCTACAGTTGGGTAACCAGAAAGACACATAATGATCCAAATATGACCTCACCATCATCTTGTACAGATGTAACGTGATACCCCAACTCTTGTATTCAATGCCCTGACCAAATAAAATGCCTTCTCTACCAACCTATATACACGTCTTCACTTTCAGAAAGCTATACACTCATACCCCTGCTTTCCAGGGCCCTGCCATTGACTAGGTGTGTCCTTATTTCACAAAGTGCAACACTTTGCACTTCTCTGAGTTAGATTCCATCTGCTATTCCTTGGCCCGCTTTCCCAGTTGCTCTAAGTCCTGCTTAAACTTAAGCTATCCTTCCTCACTGTCCACTATGCCACCAATTTTGGTATCATCCACAAACTTACCACCAGTCTAATTTTGTACTCATTCAGCTAGCTAATACTGAATCCCATGAGATCTAATCTTCCAAACCAGCCCAGCATGCAGAATTCTGTCAAAGGCCTTGCCAGTGTCCACATAGATAATGTCTATTGCCTTGCTGTTATCGATTCTCTTAACCATCTCTTCAATTAACTCAATCAAATTCAAGAATTTGAGACAGCTGGCTGTCTCTAATCAGTCCTTTTCTTTTGAAATACAGAGAGAGCCTATGTTACTATCAATACTTAGATCCAAAGCATACAGTGTTCATGTTAATAGAGAGACTCATTTTTACTGGAGAGAGAAATCCAGAATTCAGACCCAATAACACCAAAGGACAAAGAGTCCAAACAAAACATGTTTGTGGGTGGTGGTGTTCCTATCTACCTGTTGTCTTTGGTGGAGGTTGTGGGATCGGATGTTCTTTCAGAATAACCTAAATTAATAACAGCAGTGCATTTTATAGATAGAGTGCACTGTTACTACCATGTACTGGTAGTGAAAAAGGGAGTGTGGATGGAGTGTTAATCTAGAGAGCTGCTTGGTCCTATCAGATGTAGAGTTTCTTGAATGCCTTTGAATCTGATCCACCTAAACAGTGGAAAGCATTACATCAAACTCTTCATTTGTGCCTTGTTGATGGTATTAAAGTAATGAGAGCCTGATAATGAACTATTCTTCTGGGGGGGAGCCCAGCCTTTGATCTGCTCTTGTAACCACTCTTTTTATATGGCCAGTCTATTTAAGGTTTGTTCAATGGTCAATTTCACTTAAAGATTGTTGATGGTAGAGGTTTCCCTGATTGGTAATGCCCCCAGTGATTGTCAAAGGTATATGATTAAGCACACTTTTGTTGTAGGTGGTTATTGACTACTGTTACATAAATGTTATGAGTTACTTATCACCCTTATTAAAATCTAATTCTTTTTTAAAACTGCAGTTGCTGGAATTCTGAAATATAAACAGAAAATGCTGGTCAGGTCAGGCACCCTCTGTGGAATGAGAAACAACGTTATCACTTCAGGACAAAGATTATTTGTTTGATTAAGTGTCTTTGAACTGTAACATATTTTGTTCTCCTTCGAACATATGCTGTTTGATCTGATGAGTGATTCCAGCATTTTCTGCTTTTTGATTGCATTTCGGAATGCTGTGTATGTCTTCCGACATTCAGGAACAGGCTGCTTCATTTTCAAAGGAGTTTCAAATGGAATTGATCTTCTTAAGATGCCATTGCTGACTTTGTGACAGAAGGAAGATTACTGATGAAGAAACTGAAGCTGTTTGGAGCCTCAAGGAACTCTTATGCACCTCCAAATGCGTGCTGGAATGATAAAGTTCCAACAACCATAACCACTGTCTTCTGGGTGAGCTATCACTCCAGCCACGGAGTGTTTTCTTCTTGATGCCAACTGACTTCTATGTTACAGATTCTTTTTAGGTATATCTGAAGCTGATTTCAGCACGACATGTATGTCCTATTAAGACTATAAGACATAAGAGCAGAATTAGGCCATTCAGCCCAAGAAGTCTGCTCCGACATTTCATCATGTTTGATCTATTATCCCTCTCAATCCCATTCATTACCCCCTGACACTCCTACTAATAAAGAATCTATCAGCCTCTGCTTTAAGTATACCCAATGACTGTTACCTGTGGCAATGAACTCCACAAGTTCACCACCCTCTGGCTTAAAAAATCCCTACTCATCTCTGTTCTAAAAGAATGTTCTCTCTATTCTGAGGCTGTGTCCTCTGATCCTAAAGTCCCCGAGTGTAGGAAATATCCTACCTACATCCAGTTTATCTAGGCCTTTCAATGTCCAACAGGTTTCAATGAGATTCCCCCTCATTCTGCTAACCTCCAATGAGTACAAGCCAAGAGCCATCAAACACGCCTTGTATGTTAACCCTTTCGTTCCCAGGATCATTCTCATGAACCTCTTCTGGACCCTCTCCAATGCATATATCCTTTCTCAGATAAGGGACCAAAAACTGCTCACAGTACTCCAATTAAACCATGGTTGATATCCTGGCTTGATTTTAATGGTAAAATGAGAATCTGCTTGGTCATGATACTACAAATTGCTGCATTTCTGCTCCTGCAAATGGGCCAGTGATTTATTGTAACACCGTTTTGACCTGCCATGTGTGATTTCAGTTTTTTTTCCATTTAACACAAAGGTTGTGATACACAACATGATGAAAGATGGTGTTATGTAAAGGGAGGATTTTGCCTCCAAATGGTCATTCCCACCATGGACAGCTGCTACCAGTAGGCTGGTGTTTACAAGGTTCACTAACTGTTGTCCACTCAGCCTACGTGTATCAAGATTTAGCCAACTTGTGATGGTCGCTGTTGCTTATCACCACACTGCATTCTAAGCTCTTGCTATACTTTGTGATTCTTCCAAGAGAGGTGTACATCAGGAGGTCTGATTCAGCTATGAGACAGGATGGTATGTGGTAACCAGACAGGTGTTCTGATCTGTTGGTATGTGACTTCATGGGGTCTTGTCAGTTGAGGATACATAGGACTGTTCTCTCCAGTCAGTATACCATCATATCAACTTAAGGATCACAATCCCAAATACCAGGATAAAAATTTACCAAGAAAATTAACGAGGTGAGAGAATAATAAGTCTCATGGGCTAATGATATATCCCTGAGGAAGTGGCTACTTGGATAATGGACGCATTGTTTAAGATTGCCAAAATTGCCCAAATTCAGGAGAAATCCCAGCAGAATTGGAAAACTGCAAGTGTAACACCACTATTCAAGAACGAATGAAAGAATGCAGAGAACTGTTAGCCAATTAGCCTAACACCAGCCATTGGAAAACACTAGTATCCATCAGTAAGGATGTGAAATAAAATTAGAAACTCATTTGAGTTAAAATTATGTTTGAGAAATTTGCTAGAATTATTTCAGGATGTAACAACTAGATTGGGTAAAGATCATGTAAAGGCTATGGCACAAGATAAAAAGCCACAGGTTTGGGGATAATAAATTACCCAGATAAGGGTGCAGATTCAGAATAAATGGACCATTTTCAAATTGCCAACCAATAACTAGTGGGGTGCCACTGTAATTAGCGAAGGGGCCATAATTGGTTACAATCTGTATTACTGACTTGGATGAACCAGTTGGGTATACGGTAGCCAAATTTGCTGAAAATATAAAGTGAGGTATGTTAGCAGCTTGTGAAAAGGACACAGACAGCAAAGAGATACAGATAGGTTAAGTGTGTGGACAAGATTCAAGATAGTTTATTATCATTCCTCATACACAAGTGTAAAGAAGAATGAAGTATAATGTGGGAAAATGTGAGGTTATTCTCTTTGGAAGGAACAGTACAATAGCAATTTATTATTTAAAAAGAGTGAGACAACAAAATGTTTCAGTATGAAGGGTCTGGGGTTCTAGTGCATGAAAATACAAAGGGATGGCAGACAGATTTAGCAAGTAATTTGGAAGTGATAAAATTTTGACCTCTATTGCAGAAAGATATGGAGAATAAAAGCATGGAAGTTTTGATGTAATTTTACATGGTACTGGTGGAGATGCTAGCACTCTGCATATAGTTTTGGCCTCTATATTTCATGAAGCATACACTCACATTGGAGTTAGTGCAAAAATAATCAGTAGGTTGATTTTTGGGATGTATTGACTGACATAATCAGAACCTACACTTATTAGAGTATAGACAAATAAAACATGATCTTATTGAAATATTTAAGAGTCTGAGGAGGAATTGAGAGAGTGGATGCCGAGAGATTGTAGGAGTACTCAAAACTCAGGAACAAAGATGTGTATTTGAGGAGTAACATCTTTTCTTGGGTCATACATCTCTGGAATTATGTACACCTGTGGGGGTTGAGTTAATGAATACAGTATCTTCATTACTGCGGAGTACATGGGAGTTGGGGTACAGGCAGAATAGAGGGAAGTGGGATTGAAGCCAATTTTGCATCACCAATGCTCTTATGAGATGGTACAGCAGACTCAAGAAACTGACTGGCCTACTTCCATTCCTGTTTCAAACCTTCTTATGTTCATCACCTTTGGTGGGTCTGCTTTGCCAGTGAGTCAGAATAAATCCATGGATTAAGGATGAGGAATGTGCACCAATGTCTGTAAAGTATGTTTCTGTAACAACAACTGTATTAAACTGTTTCTTAACAACTCTGTGGAACACAGTTCTCCTAATTTAGAGAAGAATCCCAAAATGGAAGTGAGAAAGAGTCTGCAAGGATGACTGGATGAGGAATAGCCATCCTTTTCTATGTTCAGTGCCTGGATAATTTTTTTTCTAATTCTATTGTTATTAAAATTCAATTTATTGTTTTCACACAAGGATTGATAGTTTAATATTTCTGCACATTCAGACAAGAGTCAACGGTATTATGCTGTGTGTCCAAACTCCTACTGCAACTAGACCAGGAAGCATTCATAACAGCCCAGTCTTCTCACAGTCACTATTACTGACACTACTTTTTAAAAAATCTAAATCCATAATATGCAATAACTTCAATTTAAATTAGTTAATAAATTAAGTTAGTCAATTTGCTGATGATGCAGAGATTGGGTGTGTTGTGGATAGTGTGGAGGGTTGTCAGAGGTTACAACAGGACATTGATAGGATGCAAAACTGGCCTGAGAAGTGGCAGATGGAGTTCAACCCAGATAAGTGTGAGGTGGTTCACTTTGATAGGTCAAATATGATGGCAGAATATAGTATTAATGGTAAGACTCTTAGCAGTGTGGAGGATCAGAGGGATCTTGTGGTCCAAGTCCATAGTCACCTCACTATAGGAAGGACGTGGAAACCATAGAAAAGGTACAGAGGAGATACAAGAATGTTGCCTGGATTGGGAAGCATGCCTTATGAGAATAGGTTGAGTGAACTCGGCCTTTTCTCCTTCGAGTGTCAGAGGATGAGAGGTGACCTGACAGAGGTGTACAAGATAATGAGAGGCATTGACTGTGTGGATAGTTAGAGGCTTTTCCCCAGGGCTGAAATGGCTAGCACGAGAGGGCACAGTTTTAAGGTCCTTGGAAGTAGGTACAGAGGAGATATCAGGGGTAGGTTTTTTACTCAGTGAGTGATGAGTGTGTGGAATGGGCTGCCAGCGGCGGCGGTGGAGGCAAAAATAAAAGGGTTTAAGAGACTCCTGGATGGCTACATGGAGTTTAGAAAAATAGAGGGCTATGGGTAAAGCCTAGGTAGTTCTAAGGTAGGGACGTTCAGCACAGCTTTGTGGGTCGAAGAGCCTGTAGTCTGCTGTAGGTTTTCTATGTTTCTATGTTTCTAAATTCCAAAATGAATATGGAATTTTAACTGACATTTTGGGATTGTGTATTTGGGCCTCTGTTTCACAATGAATTATCATTAGAAACATGGTGTTCAAGATTGGTGCAGTGTTAGAAAATTGAGAAGATGATAAATGCCGAAGAGGTTTAGGAAAACAAGTTCCACTGTGCAGGAATTAAATGAACCTGTATGTAAGGGTCATGTGACGTGTAAATTAAATCTACTACTCCATAGCAAGAGTTAGTGCAAAATTCAATCCTAACATGTAGTAATGGTACCTTTTGCTTAATCAAAGAGGGAAACGAAAGCATTTTACAATCCCCTTCATAATCGTCTGTTTGACAGTTAACAATATTGTGTGGAATTAATGTTTTCAGCAAAACGTATAATATGGTTTCTCCTTCATGTGGAGATTTCACTTCACTATCTGTACAGTGCTTACGCGACCTGTGATAAAAATTATTTATCAGTTGTATATTGCTGTATAAGGTCTGAATGTTTAGAACCTTAAGGTATAAAATATCACGTGAACAGAGCTGCAAGGTCACCGGATTATTTTTAGAAACTGATTGCGAGAAATTCACCATTTTTGTATGTTATTATCGCTGCTGTCCGCCCCACGCCCTTCCCCCTCCCAAAAAAAAATCCTATCTACTTTGGAGAAAAGCCTTTTATTTAGTGTAGCAACAAACTAATTGTTCTGGTTTGCCCAGTGCCTGCCGCGTTTTTGGATTATTGCAATAAATTATTTTTATTAAAATGCATTGATAACACATAGTCTAGCTTTGCCCTCGCGTCATGGAGCAGTTATTTCACGATAAGCTTTCTTTATTTCTTCACAAGAAACCGCGGGGTGACTACAGTTCAGCGGCTCCTGCTACAGTGTAGGCTATTCCATTCACGCCGCTAAAGTCATTGTGGTTTATTCTTAGACTAGGGCTATTGATAAAATTCTAGCGCGCGGGATATATGGAACTCCATTTCTCCAATGTATGTATGCGCAAATCATTAATGGACCGCTGCACGGGGTTTCTGTGAATGAGTCGGATCTGCTGCCAGATAAACACGTGAGGCACGTGTTCTTCATGTTTTTTTCCAATCCTTGTAATTATCCTTTATATTTTATATTATAGGTTGTTATGTTCCCTTAAAAAATACCTCGCCCCAATATAACCCCTAATTGTTGACCCCCCACCTCATTCATGTTTTTTTTGTCCTTTTTCGACTATTCATTCATATTCTTCGTGCACTGGTATATCCTAAAGAGTGAGAGAAGCCAGTGATGTATAATACTGCTGCTTGCAATCACAGTGTACAGGCACTATTTTTAGACAAGGAGTGAAAACATGTTTTTTTTCGGATGAAAATAAATCAATGTATCTGTTCCTGGCAGGTTGCTTGGACACTGGATAGGGCGAGAGATTCCAGTGCTTTATGGCCGATGCCAGTTGAAGGTCCGTGCAGTCTTTCTTTTCAGCTGAATTAATTTGATTCTATTTTTGAAACTCACAGTGTTTCTAAGGGAGACCTAATGACGCAATGACGTCAATGCAGGTCAATAACACACTGGAGGAACTGAGCTCGCCCGTCAGGGCAGGGCCATTTTCAAATACCAAACTCCCGACAAATCTGAAGCATCAGCCTCGGTATAACTGGGTATCGAATGTGTTTGTGACCCACAAAATAGAAAGTATAGTTAGCCGAGGATAGAAAAGAAATGCATGAGAACAGATAGACGGGGGAACTGAAATGCCGCTTTGCAGTTGCGCGAATTTTTGAACAGTGCGTACGAGATAGCAATATCTTCATTATTTGCTGGGTGCTTGCTATTCTGCCATCCTCGAATCTGGCAGCGGGCACCGACTGGTTTTCCACTTTTAACTAAAAAATGCAGTCTTTTTTTTTGCTGTACGTTTAAACAATTTCATTGTGTGCATTTCAAAGGTTGCAGAGAACTCGCATCGTCTGGACGGGATGCGTTTGCAGAAATCCTGTGAAAGGTAGGCGTCCAAAACATCGTGTATGAGTGCATAGGTTTTCTATTTTCAAAAAGCATGCACCGAAGGGCGACGTTTAATGATAATATGCTTCGTGCGTGCATTTCATTGTTTTGGTATTTACAAAACAGGGTAATTTGGTATGAAGCGACACTTAATCTCATTCACAGATACATGGTGTACTCTGTCATTATGGTATAGCTGCGTCGTGTACTTATTAAAAATTTGCAGGTATGTATTAGTTCACGATGCTCTTTGCAAAATATTCATTTGATAACAGGACGAGACGTGACCCGACCCAGGGAACTGAGAGGGCTTGAAACAACAACCGGATTATGATCCTCCAATCGGTCTACTGTTGGAGTCTATTGTTACTCTGCAGCCACAGGTACTATTTGACTCAGTATTTTGTTTTTCTGGTCCTTTGCAGCTTAAATGAAAAGTGTGCTGACTGATCTCAACATAAGCAGCGAAGCCCACACTGCTAGGAACTCACTGAAGGGTGTGATTTCTTGACACCTTCCTGGTGTGTTTAGAAGATGCCACACAGAGTGGAGACGCCACTTTTCGAAATAGAGTTCGAATGTTTCAGGATATTTACATGCTGATAATTCTTGCAAAGCACGTACATAAGTTACGATCCAAACATTTATTCAAATATCGCAGTAACTATCAGGTATTAAGATGATCAGAAGTAAGAACTATGAACTTTTTCATTACAGCTAGAATTAGAATGGTTACAGCACAATAGTAGGTCATTCAGCTTTTCAAATACATACAAATGCATTGAGAAACCAGCCCAGCCGATGGAACTTCATTCACTCCCCCTACCACCACATCACTGGAGATTCTCTCCTTTCAGATACTTATCCAGGTCTTTTTTGGACACTACAATTGAATTCCTCCATAACTGCCCTTGGAAGTGCCTTCTCTATCCAAATAATACTGTGTATCAAAAGAATTCTCCTCCTGTCACTTCTATTTCTTTGCCCATCATCTTCACTATTTACCCACTATTCTTTATTATTCTGCCTTTGAAAATGGCTTCCCCCTGTCCACACTATCTATATCCCTGAAATATTTCTGACCACATCTGTTCCAATTAGAACATCTTTGCCTTTTTTTAGCACACATATTTAATGTGAACTCTAGCTTAACTGTGATTGTGCAATGGGTCCTTTTTATAAAAGGTAACTATAATATAGAACATTTTGTTCTACCAATTAATATGCATCCAATCAAGCTTATTGTGTTGTACTCCAACGTTGGAATCAATGTGGCTTTCAATCTCTTGCACCATCTCTCAGTTCCATTTTTATGGGTTTGATTGACTCCCTTCTATTGTTTCCTGTTAAGCCAACTTAAGATGACATAATTGCCCATGGGTCCTTGTGTCACCATTGAAGTTTAATTTGAATGAGAAGCATTGACACAGAACATAAGAAATCAAGAACACTTGAAAGTATGAGCAGACGTAGGCTCAAGCCTGTTGTGCACTTCAGTATGATCCTGGCTGTTGTATGCTGGCCTCAACTTCTTTTCTATGCCAGTTCCTTATGCCCCTTAACTCTCAAAATGCTTGTAAGTCATAAGGAAATATTAGATCTGTAAATGATGCTTCATGCTGAATAGCACTTAGAGTGTGTTATAGGTAGTCTACACTCTCCCCAACAATTTCTCTATAATGTTTGAAATCATGCTCTATGTTTATAATATGTGTCTGTTCTTTTTTCAGTCTAGAGATAGATCTACACAAGAAGACCTGGACAGAGTTGCTTTACAATGTAAGGATGCCTATGACTTACGGATTTAGGAAATCGATATTAACTAAAGAGAAATAGCCATGATATTATTTAGATTTTAAAAGGATGTTGCTTTCATCAAAAGAGCAATTAAACTTACTGGAGATAGTAAGGTAAACTAACAGCCACATTGCCGTCTTCTAGCAGACTATGACCATTGTTTACTCCACTGTGCACTGAAACAAAAAAAAATCAGATACCATGCAAATAATAATAAGGTGCATTTATATTGCACCTTTAATATTGTCAACATTTCTAAATCTTTCAATAAGAGTAATATCAACAAGTTGGAAGAGGAGTTATCAAAACAGATGACCAAAAGTTTTGTCAGAGAAACAGGTTTTAAAAAGCTCATTAAAAGAGTTAAATGATGGGATATATTAGGGAAAAAATTCCAAGCACAGTGCATTAACAGTGAAGTACACCACTAAAAATGTACTTTAAAAAGACATAGATAAGATGTCAGAATTGCTAGAGCAGAATGATCTTGTTTCTTAAAGATGGATATTACTGTGACGTAAATTTAGTTATGGAGGGATTTAAATACAAAGATGAGGATTGTACAACAAATGCATTATTGGGCTGGGAACCTGCGTAGGACAGCAAACAGAGTGGTGATAGGCGAAGCCATGACTTTTAAGATGAACTAAAGCTTAAGAAGGGTTGGAAGAAGGCCACCCAGAAGATGTTTAGGATTATTAGTTCAAGGCCTAACAAAAGCATTGATGCACATCTTATTTGAGTAAAAGCTGAAGCAAGATGGACATTAAATAAGAAATGGTGGAAATCTACAGTAATGCATGCAAGAATGCTGGAAGAACTCCGCTGGTCAGGTCTCAGCCTGAAGCGTTGATTTATTCCTTTCCATACATGCTGCCTGACCTGTTGAGTCCTCTGGCATTTTATATGCATACCGTAAGATGGACAGTGTTACCCAGTGGAAGTTGGACTTAGTGAGTGCGGAAGCTCATCTCAGAATCAAAAGAAGAATTAATACTGAGACAGGTCTTGCATTGTACACAAATCTCTTGTAATAATCTGATTTTAATAACATTATGAAGAATCTGTTTTTTAAATACCAATATGAATTTCACAGGAGAAAAAACAATGAAAAGTAATACAAGATGAATAGTACTTTTACGAAGTACAGGAGGGTAGACACTTGAGCAACATTACCAGTGGAGGTGAAGTTGCTATGACTGAATCATAGAATTAAAATTAGGGTTATTATCACTGATGTATGTCATGAAATTTGTTCTTTTGTGGCAGCAGTAGAATGCAATTCATAATATATACTATAAATTACCATAATGTAGAAACAGAAGTTGTGCAAAACGAGAGCAAAAAAGGTGAGGTGAGGTAATGTTCATGGGTTCATTGTCCATTCAGAAATCTGAAGGCATAAGGGAAGAAGCTGGTTGTAAAATATTGAGTGTATGATTTCAGGCTCCTGTACCTCCTCTCTGATGGTGGTAATGAGACTTTGGCATGTCCTAGGATCTTTAATGATGAATGACACTTTTTTGAGGCATCGCCTTTTGAAGATGCCCTCAATGGTGGGAAAGAGTTGAAGAAATTTTTCAATATAGACAGTTGCCAATATGTTTTTGTCCCTTGAAAAAAATACTCCTCATCCTAACCACAACTCTTAGCACTATTTTCATAGTCTTGCAGATCTTAATTCTTAAAGTACATGTCTAAATGTTGTTTAAATGAGAGCCACATCCTCTGCATCTACTACACTTTCAGGAAGTTGCTTTCAAACACTTAGTGTCTTCTTGGTGCAAAAACATCTCTCATTTATTCCTTGATTCTTCGGCCAGTTATCTATCTTGTTAAGAAATTACATGTAAATAGAAGCATGTAGTTAAAAAAAGGAAATCAGAATAATATTGTAAAAATCAAGAGTTAGGCCTCACATTGTGTGAGGATATATTCTAAGAAAAGTCAAATACTTCAGAAGAGATTAACTGTAAATTTGCCAAAAATGAGAAACTGTTTATTTGGAGAGAGAGGGGTGAAGGGATTGATTTCATTTGAAAACAAGCCCACCTTCCTTTGAGAGAAAGCTGGCGAGATATTTTATAAACAAGAGAAAATCAGCAGATGTTAGAAATCCAAGCAACGCACACAAAATGCTGGAGGAACTCAGCAGGCCAGGTTGCATCTATGGAAAAGAGTAACCTGGAATTTTCATCCGGAGACGTCAACTGTACTCTTCCTTAGAAGCTGCCTGGCCTGCTGAGTTCTTACAGCATTTTGTGAGATATTTTATAATTGTGCTCCATATGACATGGAGTCTTGATAGAATAAACGAGAAGGACTTGGCTTCAGTGTTAAGGGTGGGGAGTGCAGTACAAGAGGTTTTAGATCATTGGCAAATGTGGCAGAAGGGAGATGAGAGATCTGAATCCTTATTAATGTTCTGAAATACAGTATATGGAAGGGTTAAGACAAAGGTTCAGTTGTAATGTTCAAAGGAGGACTGGATACATGGAGGGGAGGAAATGGCTGGGTAAGGGGAAAGAGTAAAGATGGAAATATTTGGTTTATTACATTTAGCACATCTTGCCAGTACCATATGGCACAAGCAAGATGTACTAAATATCATCGATGCTTCTTGATATGATGGTCAGACTCATTTCTATCCTGTGTTGCTTGCAAAAGGCTCTTCAGAACTATATGTATGATGATCCTTAATAGCTTGACAATTTGAGACCTGTGCTGTTCTTGTGTCCTGGCGAATTTCCTACAGAAGTTCATAACTTCAGCACCACGATCAGCTACCAGGGTTGTATGAAGCATTTTCGGAGTACCATGCATCGTCGACCTACCAAATTTTACTTTTAGCATTTTCAACATGTCCGTAAATGGCCTAAAATAGTTAACCTACGATATTTGGAAATTTGCAAAGATCTAATATTTCGTAGTGGATCACGTTGTCATGTCACTCGCAATAAAATAACATTGGTGAGTACTCATAACTATTTCTGAGTTTGCAGCCCTTTATTGGTGTCAGGATTTTAATAAGTGCATCATAATAGTTAAGATGGCCATCATATAATAGGCAAAAATATTCCAGAAGACATTAGAGACTTTTATCCTAAAATAAAATTCTGTGAGTGTGGTGGGCTTCTGACTTCCTGTGCCGCAATGTGCAGTAATCTATTCTTTACATAAGTATTAAGTCACCTCCACTCGTGCCTATACTGTGTTCTGTGCACTGCAATGATAGAAATTGTAATGCAGAATCGAAGAGGAAAATACACATTCCGGGAAACTGAAATGTTTATAGGTGAATATCAGTAAAGTAGCGACTGTCAGTCTAAACAGGGAAAGCACATTGGATTTGCCACACATTATAAAAGGAAGCCTGCTGTACATGTTTTCTGCACCTGTGTTCTGAAGGCTTTCTGAAGTATGCACACTCGCAACATAATAAATCTTAATACACACGCTTCTGGTTATTATTGCTTTTGTTTTCCAAGGACAATTTAACTGCCTTTATTATTCACACAGCATTGTCTGAATGGTTGCCTTTGCGAGGAACTTTATTTAGTGTTTCTAAATATGATTTTGCAGTTTCTTCGGCACTAATATGAATGTAGGTGATCATTTACTCATTAAAGGTATTTTGTGTTCTTGCCATTTTCCTTTAGTGTGCATCTGAAATATTTGGGGGGGGGGGAATGAAACATCAGAAATACATTACCTGGGTTTTTTCTAAATTCACACGTCGGGGCCATGTAGTATATGTCTGTTCTGTACAGCGTGTCGTGTTTAGAACAAGGACTGAACGTTAGTCTTAGCATTTGATCAAGTTCATCTGGACCGTTTGACGTCTATATATCATTCAAGTACACTGAAGGCGGACTTAATAATGTGCTTATTATCATTATTATAGAGATGGTAAATATATTTGTTGGCCTGCCTATTATCATATTGAAGGGAATGTGTTCAATTTTAGAAAACAATTATGTTTTATATCCATGGCTTGCAATTGCTTCTTCGGTTACGATAGAGGAAGGGGCTTGAAGATAACATTACGCGATAAAGCTTTTCTTTCTTTCCTTTAAAAAACATACCAGAATGAATCTGAACCTATAAACTCCCCATTACAGAATGTGGCTGCCGTGAATAAGAACACTAGTTTGTCAGATTTATGTCGCCTTTCTCATAGTGAGGACTAGTGCACTGCTCTGTTTATTTCACTAGCTACGTCGAGTGGACATTCTAGAAGGGTTATTTTAATTACAATGCAATTTTAATTCAGGGTCTTCTCCATGGAAAGCTCTGTAAGCTGATTCCGTGGGAGACCAAGCGGAGTGCGTGGGCACAGAAAATAGGAAGACAGCACCAGAGCTTCTGTTATTTGCGTCACTGCAGGAGACAGGGCTGTTTGCCTGACAAATAGAGAGAATTAATCCTCACTTTATCAATCTCTATCTCCAATTCGATAGCCAAATACAGGAAGAAAGGTGCTACTGCTAGTATGTTTCAGGGACAGGTGGCCCTTTCCGAGAAAAGATTGGCAAGTTAAGCCATTCCCTCTGGTGACACAAATCAAAGCGCACCCATGTTTACATCCATGCGAAGCAGCTGTGACCATTTTGTCTTGCTGAGCCTAACGCAAATGCTTCAACACTGGGAATCTATATTCTCCAAAAGAACCGTCTTTTCTGATCATCTCGACCCTCTGAAGAGACTATGAATGTGACGTCAATGGAAGAAGACTGACGCGGCCAAAAGAGGGGAAAAACTCCGTTTCCACACAAGCTGCAGACAGCAGCTTTAATTACTACCTATTTCTTGAAATTTCTGTCTCTAAATAGACGCTCAAGGGGTAATTCTGTCTTCCCTTCATCCCGATAGTCAGTTGCAATAAAAAAAATTAAAAACACGCTCAATATTGGCTAACGTGTTATAAAGCCCGGGTGCATATTTTGTTTTCCACAAGTACTTTCAGGGAACTTGCAGTGCAGTGCGTTTGCACTGAAGTGTAAGGTTCCACATAAATAACACGAGCGTGTTGCAAACAGGCTGATAAATATATTTTAAAACTACTCGCACAGAAGTAAAGATCTGCTGAGTACAGAGGAGCACAGCCCGAGAGATGTGCTGTAAGAGCGAGAATCTGAAAAGGCGTTGGGTTTAAAAATCTCTGCAATGATGTAACTAAAGCCGGTCAGATGTAAGTGGTGCAGAGATGGTAGAGGGAAAAAAAATCTCAATGTTCACTTAATGGTTTGTACGTCACGTTCCAGCAAAATGCCTTTGTGAGTAGTTTTTTTTGAGAGCACATGCTAAAAATAGCAGCAGGGTTTGATCGCACTCCAGAAATAGACGGAGGGATTCACTTGTATAAAAAGAGAGCGCGGGTGGAGGAGAACCTGAATGCAGCTACTATATATGCAACTCAATCAAGAAATTAATTATTGGAACACTTTTTTCCAGAACAGATCAACATAAAGCGACGATCGGTAAGAGTTGCATGCACAATTATTTCAAGCTTTATTCTGCATTTTTTTAAAAAAGGGAATTGATTTCTTTACCTCAGGAGAAAGGCTGTTATGAGCACCTCTGGAAGTAGGCTGCATGCATGTCTCTCAGTGTGTACACATTCTGGATGGTGGGCTGCAGGTAGACTGAGAATCACCCAACGTTGAATTTGTGAATCAGCAGCGGTCGGATCGCGTTATCTGTCGGCGCCGTTGAGTCTCTTATTTTCAGCTGCTAAACTGAACAGACCAGATATGTTCCAAAGACAAGCTACAATAAACTTAACAGTTTTGTTATTACTCCTGTTAGCAAACAGATTCTGAGGAGGGTGGATCTAGGGAGCAGTAAGAGTAGCAAGAAGACCTCTTGTACAATTTTGTTAATGAAAGGTTTAACGTGACCGAATTAGTAGTCATTTCTAGGCTCCGCATACAAATCTTCCATGCAGCTAATATTAACTCTCAGCGCACTTTTTACCCCATTAATGATGTAATGTAGCATTATCCTGACCTGAAATCTCAAATAATACTTGATAACTAGTGGTGTTGGCAGGGTTTGTGTGTGTGTGTGTGTGGTATTATTTCACAATGGTGAAATTGTAACTGTTGCAAAACTTATTTCCGAACGTGAACAAACTGATGACTGAGGCACAATCAAGAATTGGTTTCCTGGGTTTTCCATTCCGAATCCGGATCAACACGATGCACATTGCTACCTGTGTACATTTATCTTTTCTTCCCGCTTATACGTTTGAACTCACTACCGGATGGTGATTTGTAGAAGAGGAGGCTATAGGAGGCTTTATTTAGCTCCCTATTCTCACGTCATCCTTTATTTTTGGCCCGTTACTGCTCTTACCGCTGCGCATCATACTTCCCCTCTCACTTTGTTGTTCTTAGTCATATAGCGCTAAACGAAGTGGGTGGAATCACCATTTCAGCGACGTTGTTATGGGAAAGCTGTAGGGACTGTTCTATATGCTGTAGTGCTGCCTCCGCCGACACTCATTTGACCCAGTGCACTGGATGGTGGTACCTCGAAGAAGGGCGCGATGCATTATTAATCTACATTAAACCACAGATTGGGTGGGCAGTGGAAACGACACAAATTAAAATCGCCCTTCCTCTCAGCCAGACTTCATTCACTTTGCTCACAAGTCGGCATGCCCTCCTATCACCGCCACCGCATTATGAAGATGTGTAAAGGACAATACAGAGTTCAGACACGTGTGTAAATTGATTTGGTTCAAAATGCATAATAACAATTTAAACTGCGTTAATTTTAAGCCAGATGGATCGTCAACGCAATCTTCAAGCAAACAGGCTGAACTCCTTTGATATATGCAAGGATGTATATTCTCCCTAGCAGTGAACTCAAACCAAGATGAATAACATGTTTACATTGATGGTCATTTTCGCGACAGGTTTGTGGTCATCAGTATATGTATAGATACAGTGAGAGCTAATATAGATAGGAGGATAGCGAAAATGATACAGAAGCAAACATCAAGGAAGCGCATATGCTAGCCGTCATCCAGAAATACACAAGGTAAAAAAGAACGTACCTATACAGACAGCAACACATTCCGCAAATAAACACATGCTGACTAATCTGCACCGACACCCACCTTTTGTAACAGACCCGCCGCGTTTGCATGGCACCGTTGTGCAACGTATATTAACCCAGCGCCAATGTTCGACAATCGGTAGCTGTGCATGCTCTGTTACTGTGGTTTTCTGGGTGCTGCACAGCCGTATTTAATAGTTTGCCAAATAGAATTAAATAAACAACTGCAGTAACTGGCATCATCGTCTCCTCAGTGCCGTGGTTCCGAGGTACCTTTCCAGAGCTTGGTTGCTTTTTGGCGTAATTCAGAACCTCGGCTAAGATTGTTAGTATATTCAATAATTCAGAGTGGCGGTGTGAATTCTCCACTCCGATGGTGGAACAGCATGGTTTCAAAGTCGTGACTGCTAAGTGAGTAATCTGCGTGGATGCGTCATGGCTCCAGTCACAGTTCACTCGGAACTGGGGAAAATCGTGACTTACTTGATACATTCCCTAAATGAAAGACTCCCAATCAGAACTTCGGAAAACAAGACTGCTGCGTATCGGGGCGATCTATTCGGGCTGTTTTTATTATCTTCCATAGTAGGAGAAGGTTGGTCCTAGAATACATAATTACCGAGATCGTGACCCTCCCACACAGTATAATAACTTATATACAGTACTTTCCGTGGGTGAAAAGAATTTTAGTTTACAGTTTCTACCGACGCCTTAATGTGCTAAATCCAAGACAGAACGAGGAACAAAAGGCAAGTCAAATCAAGACTTTTCAAAATATTTGTTCTTGTGATCTTATTTTGGGTGCATGCATTATGTATTGGCGCATCATAGTCACCTGTTATCATCATAGTCATCACAGTATGATGACCTCGAGAGTTATCCTTATTTTCTATTAAGTATGATATATGAGAGCTGTGGGGTATATCAAAGTCAACCATAATAATGTTCGGTCAATCTTGACGGGAATATTTCGTCCCGATGCAGGAGGTGTTTAAAAAGCATTCTTCATTTGTAACAGAAGTAAAGCCCTTCAAAGCTAAGCCTTCTTTACATGTAAATTAGCGTGGGTTCTCATCTAATCAAGTCAAGCACCATGCCGCAATAGAGTTACCTAATTATTACTAAAACTTCAACCACTCTCCTGGCTTTCTCTGAGGCCCATCTCATTCGTCCTAGAACCCCGCAGTTCCAAGTGTGGAGCCAGACATTGTTTGGGACTTGGGACTTTCTCCTGGGCGCTTGGCGAATGTTGACTGTGAGCCGCGAGAGCTCCTGTATACAAACAGTGACATCACAGAACCTGTTCTCGGTCACCTCTTGAAAAAGTTCACGACCATCGCCGGTGTTCGGTGACTAGACGTCGTGCAAAGAAGGTGATCCTTGGGTCTGAATGGACTCACCAATGGCTGGAGCTGTAAGTCAGTTGTGGAGACCTGTTTAATTGGGAGTGTATTTTTTTGAAAGGGGGGCTCTGAAATGAGCTCTTTCGGGATTGGATGATGACGATTCAGTGGACACCAATGAGCTTGCGCGCCAGTCTCTATTTATTTACTGGTCAGGGCGCAAGTACCCTCTTTTACGCAGCGCCACCAGTCTGCAGTATAGATTCTACTTGGAAAAGATCGTGATGCTCGCTAGGATTGAAGTCAATTTCTCCAGCATCTCTCTCGCCTTCTTTCCATACATATATATATCTACATCGGTCCCTCGCTCCGACTCCTTCCCTCGCTTTCTATTTCTGTGCGTGTGGGTGTTTGTATGTTATGTTAAAAAACATCAATTGCCTGCTCTATAAATGAATAGGATGTATGGGTGAGGCAATGCCTCGGAGGAGATGAGGGAAAGCCTGGATCATGTCAGGATGGCGATAGATGGGGTAGATCCAGCCTCGGCGAGGAGGGAACCCGAGTTGAGCGCCAATGAACGGCTCCATCTAAAGACAACGAGCCGCGAATCTCAAGATCTTCGCTTTTCCACATCGTGGAATCTTTTACCGTCCCTCCTAATGCTGAGGCAGCCGAATTCCCCGCCTGCGTACTTGTCTTTCTCGAATCTTTTTGCGGTCTGGGCTTGCTGTATGTAACTATGTAGCCGGGAAGCCCTTACCCCAAAAAGCATTTGCGGAAGACGCTGTCATCGAGGATGTCCAAAGGATGCGTTCACTGGCGACTCCGACCAGCGCGGCGCACGGGAAAGCGGCCCCAACCTCGACAGCAGTTTATTGCCCATTTCACCAGGACTCCATCGCTTTCCCCTAACTTTTTATCAACTACACATGATCCTCTCCCAGCTGCCCTTCATCCTGCCCCGAACTTTCTCTTTCCGCCCCGTCAGCCCCAAGGTGGCACAGACAAACCGGTGGTCAGCGTACCAGCCTGCCGTCACGATAAATAAGGACGGAGTTTAAACAAAATAAAAGTTTTTTTTCCCTAGGAACATCAATTCTTTCCAGCAGCATCAATAAACAGTTCATTCACAGACTGCCGGTGACGAGCTTTGTAAAAGAGTCGGACAAAATGGCTGTGTAAAGCCCACACTCACATCGTTGCGATAAAGCAACCTCCGACAATGTTTACAGTTTTGATTATTGCTTAATCAAGATAAAAGAGGGATCCAAAATAAATAAAGAAATGCTGCAAAAGTTGTAAACTTTTACAATAAATGGTCCAGGGAGTGCATGCCACCGTACAGGGATTCGCGAGCAATGTGCATGGTTGTGCTGTGCACTCCCTATTGTATTTCATCCGTATTTCTTTTTAAAACTCCTTTATAATTACAAAGCTTCGCTTTGCTGGGTTATATCGTCCCCTTATACGGTTTTACTGCTAAAATAAATAGGTAGTTAGGTACGGTTCAGGTAAATCAAAGACAGAAATTATGCCTCTTTCTACTACACGAGCTCGAAGACTTTGAGGACAGCTGTTAAATTGTAGCAATAATTGGAGACGGTTTGCATCTTGCAAAATATGGCATCTTATTAGGTTCATGTAGGTGCAGCGTGAGTACATGCTACAGAAAACTTTTTGGTCGGGCGTTTCATTTTAAGTACTCGGGAAGTTGAATAAGGGAATTGAATAAAGTGAAAGTCTGTCAGACTTAGTGACCAGTGCCGTCCTTTTGGCTTAACTATGGACAACAGTATATTACAAGTACAAGAAGGAAAATAACCTTATCTATTGCCTGAATAACATGTTATTTAATGCTGAAAGTTAGGATTGATTGTATGGCCGAGAATCTTTCAGTGGTTCAACAATCTTGCTTGTAGGAAACATGAAACATTGTTTTAAATCTTTAGTAAGTATCGGGATAGAAAGTTACGTACGTGGACAGGGACTAATGGATTATGAGTCTGGATTGAAGCAAGAAAGTAAAATTTTGTATGTGTGATGTTTCCAAATTCAAGTAGTTTACAGTGAGGATAACGTCTTATAGATTGCCGTACTTGAGATGTAAACACAAACTTTAATTTACAGTAACTTTAACAGGTCAACCTCTATAAGGTCACTGGGCGCCCGCTCAATCTGGTTAAATGCAATACTTGATCGTATTTCAAATCATTATTTCCAAGGTGTTTGGACTTTCCCCACAATAAAGTTAACCAATATAGATTCTGCCTTCATTGGGTATCCTCGTCAGTTTTAACTGATAGAAAACACGTATGCAGAAACTGCAGTTTATTTAAAGTATTTTTTATTGATATGAGGCATTTGATTCTAAATTGAGACAATAAGCTAAAGCCATTTCAATGAAATATTTAAGTAATGTAGAAAAGGCAGAGACATATGAAGGAAAAGGGCTTTTTTCTCCTACTTTATGTATCAATTTTATAAACTTGTATCTTCCACAGCATTTATGGAGACGTGAGAAAAGAAGTAACAGAGATATCATAACAGTATTTTAATGAACAAAAGATCTCCCATATTAAAGCTTATTTCATAACGTACGAAGGACTTCATGACTAAGTGTTGGAATTGTATGCAAATACAAGCTATCAGCAAAACTATATTGCAGGCGTGTATCTAATAATAGATAAATATTTACTATTTGTCATATTTATTATGCATACTTATTCCAGAAAAGACGTTTACCAATTTCTCTGAATATGATACTGAGGCCCATTTTATTTATAATTCCATATACTCTTCTCCCTCACACATAACGCGTGAGAGAGATGGGTATATGGGTAAGAGCTGCAGCCCAGTAATTATACTGACCTCCATGCCTGCAAAATTCTTCCTTGCTTGGATGGCCTTCTGGTTAATAGTGTTATGGTTAGTTTGCTCATCCTTCACCTACCATTGCTTGCTTTTAGCCATTCTTATATTTTCTGACAACATAGGAAGTCATTAGGCCCGTCACATCTCCGCTGGTTCTCAGAGAACTCCCATCGTTTCTATTTTAGCATGTGTTTTCCAATAGTCATTTCTCTCTTACTGATTCCCTCCATGCATACTTTTCTGCCCATCCACCTACATGAGGAGTAGTTTGAAATAACCAATTTTCCTGCCTTCCAGCAAGTCTTTGTGACATGAGAAGAAATTAGAGCACCACTAGATGAAACCCACATAGTCAACTCCACACAGATTGCTTAGAAATGAAGCTGGGTCAAAGGAATTATGAAGCACCATCAATAAATGGACAAGTGCAGGAGCTGGAATTCCTCTAATACTATCATCTGGAACTATCTGTTCGTGGACACCTTAAGGTCAACCTACCCTTTCTGGCAGTCCCAACTGACCAGATCTATAGTACTTAACCTCAGAATCAGTGCCTTACTCACGGAACAAAGTGCCTCGACAACTTCATTCTTTCCTTACAATATTGCAGTATTTGGAGTCCAGCACATCAGTTCTGAGCAAAATTTCTTCAAACTGCAGATGCATTCTGCAGATATTGCCAATATCCACAATCTCCCACATCCTTTTGCAGCAACACATTACTTGCTCTGCCATCGCCATTTTAAAGTTTACTTAGCTGGTTTTCTTAAAAAATTGGATGCTATCGTTTGTCATCTAATTGTAGTTTTGAATCTAGCTATTAATATTGCATATGTTATTAACTTCACATACTTACTTTTAGATTTTTTACTATAATTTAGACCATAGTTCATACAAAAAAAAACAATTTAACAATGCCAAAATTAGCCTCCATTTTCTTGCACATAATTAGGGCCTTATACTTCAGCAATAAAATGTTGACCATATGATCTGAGGCAAATTTAAAAAATGCTAGGAGATAGGGAGAAGGAATTCTGAATAGAAAGAATGTTAGCTTTATATTCACTAACACTGGCAAATGTTATTCTTGGAATAAGTATGTATGAACAGCAAATATGTACCAAGCCTTTGGTATATTGATGTACCTGATTGTACCATACTGTATAATCTAAAAGTGCTTGGAGTCTGGGCTTAGTTTTGAGGACAATATGGCAACCATAATGGGGTTAACTTTTCTCTATCACACAAAATATGTTCTCACTATATAATTTAATTTTCTAACTATTATAAAATAACATACTTTATCTTGTCTAAATATCTTAGCTTTCTAAATTAATGAAATTATGAAAATACCCATAACAAAGCTATCTTGAAAATACTTAGCATTCAAGCTAATATTTTATATAGAACTTAAACCATAGGGATCCATTTTTTAAAAGATATGTAATCACAAAAAAAACTTGCAATCTACCAGAGTAATAAAATGCAACACACACAAAATGCTGGAGGAACTCACCAGGTCGGGCAACATCTATGGAAATGAATAAGCAGTCGACGTTTCGGGCTGAGACTCTTCTTCAGTGATAAAATAATATTTCTTCACTGAAATAAATATTATATGTATATTTACAATAGGAAGATATTCTCCATGTTTCATTCATGTTACAGTCTTGTAAGCAATAACTTTATAACCTAGTATTATCTCTGCATGCACCACAGGCTACCTTGGTAATGATCCATTTAATTATTTAACCTATCCCACATAGTTGGTGTACACATATTTAAAAAGTTAGGATATCTGCAAGCTAATTATAGCTAAACACATTGTATTTTAAACTTGAGCAAGTTGTACTGGGGTAATTGCAATTTCACAAATGACAAAAATCTAACGTGATATGTAAAATAATATGGATCAAACTTTGTCCTGATGAAGGCTCTCGGCCTAAATTGTTGACACTTTATTTCTTTCCATGGATGCTACATGATCTGCCGAGTTCCTCAGGTTTTTGAGTGTGTTACTCCGGATTTCCAGCATCTGTAGTATTTCTCACGTCCAGCATTTTGGTTTGTTTAATTGGTATCAAATATAGTATTATTTCTGCTTTATTATGATTTACTGGTTGAATTGAGAAATGGCAGAATTTTGAGAAATTTATTATGTAATTAAAGTAATGCCTTAACTGTCTAAACTTGGTGAAGTAGCATTATAGATAATGGGTTATAATTCTTAATGGTATTTAAGGGATTTTGCACTCATTAGACAATAAACTTTACAATAATATCTTGCAGATTTATACCCTGTTGTGGTCAGGCTAACACAAATTGTTTAGAATTGTAATGTAGTATCTATAATAGCCAATGAAGGTAAAATTACAGTTAAACTCTACTTTCTAAATCAATATGGCTTATATGGTGTTACTTGACGTCGGGACACACACCTATATAAAAGGCAATTAAGTAATTGTATTAATTAAGATGATTTCTTAGTTAAAATTATGAGCGATTGTGGACAATGGACAATTTGTAGCAATGCACTTGTATAGATAGGCCATGAAATAATTATCTTTGGAATTTATGATTTAATTAGCTAGGCCTATAATACAAGTATAAACATAAGAGATGCTGCAGATGTTGGAAATTCAAAGCAACACATATGGTGTGTTGGAGGGACTCAGCAGGTCAGGCTGCATCTATGGGAATGTATAAGCAGTCATTCTTTCAGCCTGAGACCCCAAGGCCCTGCCAGCCTGAGGGTCTTGGGCTGGAACGTTGACTGCTTACTTATTTCCATAGATGCTACCTGACCTGCTGAGTTCCTCCAGCATTTTGTGTGTGTTGTTCTGTAATAAATGCATCTCCTTTTCTCCTACGTCATGGCAAAAATTGCAATTCTCAATGTATTTTAGCTAAGAGAAGTTTAAGTGAAGATTTTAAAATTAAGCATTGTAAAACTGAGTAGGTGTTTTGGAAGGAAATTTGTTTGGCTCTGAAGTTCTGAAGCTAATTTTATATTGGAAATATGTTCCCCTTTACTATTAGTTAATACACGTATTTTTATCTCCGTGCAGTTATTTTCATACCTATCCTGCTTCAGAAACTTGGCCTGGTATGTTAAGACTGATGGTAATGAAAAAGGCCCCAACTGCCCATAATAATTGTGAAAATATGAAAATTAAAGCATTTCTTGGAAAAAAACAGGTAAGAACAAATACATGTTACAGTTCTTGTGCATAGGTGTTACTCTGAATGTCCTACAAAAACTGGCATGTTGCTAGTCTTGGATAAGTGAATATGTAAATTTAAAACCTGTAGTAAGATTACTTCAAATATATTTTCTGTGATAAATAACTGGTATGTTACAGAATGAGCATGTTTGGTTGAACTGAAAGAAACAATGATAGATAGATTGTAAACTAGCCACTTTGCATAGTTTAAAAGGGTAAGCAGTATTTTGAGGAATCATTTCCTACGTCTCCAGAACAAGTTTTATTCTTTTTTAAAAATACATAGTTGAATGATCAATAATGGAAACCACTATGATTGATTTTAAGAAAGATCAAAGGTTATTTGATATATACCAGAACAATGATAATATAGAATAAGTTTTCATTCTGAGCAGTTAACACATACAGTAATAGAGACATATCACAGAAACAGACCCTTTGGTCCAACTAGTCCACGCTGAATTATTAATCAGCTTAGTCACTTTGACATGCACCTGAACCATAACCCTCCATATCTTCTCATTCCTGCACCTATACAAATTTCTCTTAAATGTTGAAAGCAAACACTTCTGCCGGCAGCTCATTCCACACTCTCTGAGTGAAGAAGTCCCCACCTCCAATGTTCCCCTTAAACATTTCACCTTTCACCCTTAACCCATGACCTCTAGTCTATTCTCGTCCAACCTCAGTGGAAAAAGCTTGCGTGCATTTACCCTATCTATTCCCCTCATAACTTTGTATTGTTCATTTGTTAACTGCCAAGTTGTATGGTGTAGGCGATCATGGTCTTTCCATAACCATGATTGTTCTTGGCCAGCTTTTGTACAGGAGTTGTTTGCCATTGCCTTCTTCTGGTAGTGTCCTTACAAGGTGGGTGACCCAGCTATTATCAATACTCTTCAGAGATTGTCTGTGGTCACATAACCAGGACCTGTGAGCTGCACCAGCTGCCCCAATGGCGTCATGCAACCCTGATCAGGATGCCAAACTTTGCCCAAGGCTACTGGAGCAAAGTAACGCCTTATACTTCCTTTGGTAGAGACTTATCAACACCCTGCCACCTGTCCTAATTTTGTATACCTCTTTCAAACCTCCTCATTCTCCTACGCTCTAGAGAAGAGGTTCCCAACCCAGGGTCCACTGACCCCCCTCAGTTAATGGTAAGGATCCATGACATAAAAAAGGTTTGGAATCCCTGCTCCAGGGAATAAAGTCCTAACTTATTCAATCTTTCCCTATAACTAAGGTCTTCAAGTCCTGCCAACATCCTTTTAAATTTTCTCTGCACTCTTTCAATCTTATTGATACCTTTACTGTAGGTAGGTGACCAAAAGTACATATATTTCAAATTAGGTTTTACCAACATCTTATACAACTTCAGCATAACATCCTCAATCTTGTATTCTATACTTTAATTACTGAAAACCAATGTCCCAAAAGCTGTCTTTACACTTGTGATGCCACTTTCAATGAATTATAAATCTGTATTCCCAGATCCCTCTGTTCTGCCACCCACCTCAGTGCCCTACTGCTCACTGTGTAAGTCCTGTCCTGGTTGGTCCTACTGAGGTGCAACGCCTTCCACTTGTCTACATTAGGTTCCATCTTTCCAGCTGTTCCAGATCCTGCTGCAAGCTCCTCATTGCCCAGAACACAACCAGTCTTGGCATCATCTGCAAATTTGCAAAAATAATATTTTAGAAATCCAGTGAAGTTATTGTCCTGCTTTGCATAATTATATTTTAGGCAAAGTAGATAACCCAGATTATTATCTGAACAGATAATTAATACCATTTATTTTGTTTATGTGCTAGGAAAGGTATTTAATTCAGATTTCCTTAAAAAGAAACGGCTCTTTACAGCATTAAATAAACTAGTTGAGAGTTCCTCGGAGTGAACCTCACCATAGCCTGTCCTGGTCCAACCACATTGTTGCCACAACCAAGAAAGCTCATCAGTGCCTCTACTTCCTTAGGAGACTAAAAAAATCGGATTGTCCCCTTTGACCTTCACCAAGTTTTATCAATGCACCACAGAAATCATCTGATATGGTTTGGTATGCTGTGTCTGTGATCACAAGCAACAGAAGAGAATTGTGAACATTTCTCAGCACTTCATGGAAACCAGCCTCCCCTGCATGGACCATTTTTAAAATTATCACCATACATGACCGTGAGACTCATTTTCCTGCTGGAGTTCACAGTGAACCAAAGAAATACAATAGAATCAATGAAAATCTACACACAAATACTGACAAGCAACCAGTATACAAAGGAAGGCAAAGTGTGCAAATACAATAATAATAATAACATTATAATATTAACAGAAATCAATAAGTGAAAAACACCAGAAATATGCTGAATTAAAAGAGGAAATTGAAAGACTTTGGAACATGAAGAGGGTATACATTGTCCAGTAGTAATGTCTGCAACTGGTGTCATCCCAAAGGCACTATACTATAGCATTAACCAATTAGGGCTACACAGCAATATCTATGTAAATATTCAGAAAGCCACAATACTAAACACCACTAGAATAGTCTGAAGATTCCTGGCAAATGAGAAATGTGCATGCTTGGCTTTGCCCATACCTCCATTTTTACCAGCTTGAGCTGCAAAAAAAAATTAATAAGACTAATAGTAAAAGGCTAATAAATTCAAGATGATAAATGTAGGAAATATCAAGAGAAACCAGAAACAATCCCACACATTATAGGATCCTGCAGCAGTTTAACTCAATCTGATTACTTACACATGTATGATCAAGTGGCAAGCATCATTCAGCAAGATCTTGCTTTAAAATTCAAACTCATAAAATAAATCATACCTTTCTATAAATACAAGCCTGATCCAATGTTAGAGTCAGAATCCCACAAATTGTATTATGACCAATCCATTATTACAGATAGGACAATTCACAATAACTAGCTGGGTATAATAATATAGGGTATTATTATATTAAAAATAACTTATTTAATAGCTATAGCCATTCCAAACTCACATAATTTACAGAAATCAGTAAATGCAAAACCAGAAATATGCTGAATTAAAAGAGAAAATTGAAAGACTTTCGAACATGAACAAGGTATACATTGTCCCAATAGTCATATCTGCAACTGGAGTCATCCCAAAGTTGCTACACAATAGCTTTAAACAATTAAGGTTACACAGTAATATCTATGTAAATCTTCAGAAAGCCACAGTACTAAACACCACTAGAATAGTCTGAAAGTTCCTACCAATTGACAAATGAGCATTCTCGGCCATCCCCGTAGTTCAGTGTTTACCAGTTTGAACTGAGAAAAAATAAATAATAATGATAATAATAATCAGTAAGTAAATAAATAATACAAAAACCATGAGTTGTAGAGTCATTGAGAGTGAGGTTGTGGAATCAGTTTGCATTTCTCGCTGCCTCAGCATAATCAGATTTCAACTACTCCGGCATTTTCCTCTTTCCCCCCTTCATATCAGGCAGAAAATACGGAAGCCCAAAAGCACACACAACCAGGCTCAGGTACAGTTTCTGTCCTGCTGTTTTAGGACTATCAAATAGTTCCCTAGTACGAAAAGATGGACTCTTGACCTCACAGTCTACCTTGTTATGACCTTTCACCTTACTGTCTCACCTGCACTGCATTTTCTCAGTAACGTTTAACACTTTATTCTGCATTATACTATTGTTTTACATTTTATTACCTCATTGCACTGTTGTACTGAATTGATTGGTAAAGGCAATATGCAAGACAAGTTTTTCATTGTACTTATGTACATGTGGCGATAATAAACTAATTTGTAAATTCATCAATTATTCAGCTAGGATATCTTAGCATGTTAAATGCTAATCAATTATCTGCAAATAATAGGAATGGTTGATAGATTGCTCATAATCTTAAATGATCCGGGTGAAAAAGAAATAGAATTCTATAACTCCATCTAGAAGATTAGATAAAGTTGAATACTAGCATAAAGATTGCTTTGGAGCCATGGCAGCCAAATAACAAGTGTGTTAAATACAGGGCAGAGCAAGATTAAAAGAGACTATGAAAACTACGCCAGAATTCTCCCCTTCCCAAAATGTACATTTCACATTTCATCTTTAACCAAAATGCACATTTACAACTAACATGAATTGTAGAATAAATGGATAGGAATAAAATTGATAGGAACTCATTGTTGCTCTCAGGGTAAGGACCAGAAGGTAGTTCTACTTAACCATTTGGATGACGTTTGTTCCTTCATAAATGCTGAGGAATATAAAGATTGTTGGATATTTTTCTGAGCCTTATGTAGGAGCTTCAGCTGGAAACTACAGTATATAATGAGGGTCATAAGTGCGATTGAATTCAGTATCTGCAGATTGCTTACGAGGACAAGAATCACATTTTTTTTTTACCTTGCATTCTAATTTCTTAATGGAAATGCCTTTCCGAATTTTTTTTTCTCTGCTGACAGATTTGAAATAGCACTGCACCAACACTTAAAACATCTCGTAAGAAAATTAGAAATGGCAACGATCTACAGAATTAAAAAAAGAATACAATTCATAAGTTCATTAGGAGTACTTTTATCGTTGTTTTTGCTCAAATATAGAAAACACTTTCAGGGATAGAAGACAATCGTAGAATTGAGCTGGGTTTATCTACTTAAATCCGTTTGTCCATCATCTGCTGAGAAACGCCGTTAAGGTACATTCGATTCTTAAATCTAACACCTTGAACTTAACCTAACGATTTACAAATCCGCGAGGAAGTTGTGGTTTATGACAACACTGTTATTTATTTTAAACCCTTAAAGTCGATTCAACCACTTTTTTAACTAATAGCCACCACTTGGCTTTATTTTACATTGGCGTCGATAAAGAATTATAAAAGAAAGGGTACGGAAGGGTGTATCATAAAAATAAAATATTCTTGCTGATTCTGTAAATATTTTTCTCACTCTCAGCCTATGACAAATTGATTTTCTTTAGATAAGTAAAGATAAAACATTTAGGAAAGCAATGAGAGATAAAGCATAGGAAGAGTTTCTCTTTCAAATGAAAAGGACTTTGTTTCACTGGTAAACCGGGATATTTTGAAATGAAGCTAATGATACAAAGCAACTTAATGGCGTTATTGTGAAGCTCACCTGAATATGATATGAAACATACAATAAATCGCGTGCTTTCGGCATTCTGCGCCTCGATTTTTATGATGATTTGTTTCGTACGACGAGATTAAATGTCTGTTGGCATAATGTTATTTTTAACATTAAATAATTTTGTATTAACGTGTTGTGAAAGAAAATGTGTGTATATAATTTCTTTAGATAAAGTTTGTTCATTTTAAAGCCGTGCCGACAGTGTCAGCTCCAATAAAGTCAAGGTTCTTCCCTCAGTTGCTTTTAAAAACAGTATCACTTAGACAAGTGAGAATGTCTTTGTATAATACCATAAGACCATAACACATGGGAGCAGAATTAGGCCATTTGCAGTAATATTGTAGCACGATATTAGATTCGTAAAGATTTAGTTAAAAAAAAAACAAAACAATATGTTATCTTAACTCTGACCGGAAGATCATCACATCATTTGTTTGTACACTTTATAGAACAGGGAGATCCCAGGTTTATACTTAAAAAAAAACTAATTTTGAATTAACTGATTTGGAAAACACAAATGCTGTTTTGCAGTGTTCCTGAATGCGGGAAATTGACACATTTTAGTCTTGCCCTTTGTCATGGCTCTTTGATACTAACTGAAGATTAATAATTTTGCCACTGAGAATGGGTGGGTGGACAAATATGTAATTGAAGTTTCCATATTGTCAATTGACCTATCATGGGTAAATTTTTAGAATGACAACTTGGATGGGAGAATGGTCCGTAGCTGTAGCCTAATGAAATATATTCCAATTAATTATGATTACTTGATGAAATAAGGGAGAAAATTGGGAAGAAATTTGCTGGGTTGAATATTGGTATCTGTGTCACAAGCATGTTTTTCTTTTTCTTAGGCAGCCCCTTGGGATCAAGGAGGATGATCTTCCTCATCTGTTCTGTAGATTTTGAGATGGCTGATGAGGTCAATGTAAGGTCTCCAAACTCTACCACAGGTGGGGCACTGGGCACTTCTTGAAACAATACACAGCTTCCATCACCTGTAAATTCCCACAGAATTGACCCAGTGCAATCCCAAATACTCCACCTGCATTTTGAGTGACCATGAGCTGTGGGTTCTCTTTTACCCAAGATAGGTCTGAGAACCTCTCTTTTGAAAGTCTAGTATTCAGCATGCAAATAGTATGGCCTGCAATTAGAGCTGACTGGACACAAGTGTGGCCTCATTGCTGGGGCTGTTGGCTTGGTTGACATTGATTTGGTTATCCTGCTAGTGAATCTGAACAACTTTGTTGAGAAGAACACTGCCAAAATCTGCAGGGGGTTCCTATCTCTAAGTTTGAGGGAGGATAAGGATCATGACAGCCCAGTAGATTATGAGCTTTGTGGCAGTTTTGAGGGCTTCACCTTCAAATGCTCTCTTCTCTGGCAGCCAGTAGCTATGCTGGGACACTGAAATTGATGGCAAATTCAATTTTAAATGACTGCCTTCACCCAAGCCAAGCTATCTATGTTTTCTGGGATCCCTTTATGAACCTCTAGTCAGGAGCTTGGTCTGGAAATGGAAGCAGGTTGGTTGTGGGTCTTTGTTTAGCTGAAATTAAGTATAAGGACCAACCTCTCCTATATGCTTCAACAAATAAATTACTGACAACTTTGAGCTTGTTCTCTGAAAGTGTGCACATGTAAATATTGTCTAAATATTGCAGATTGATGACAGAAGTTGGGGTGACAGAGGTTCTGGAGTGGAGGTGACAAGTGGGTTGAACAGTTTCCCTTTTCTCATGCAGATTAGTTTCCCTCCAGTAGGAACTTAATTGGAGGTTAGTTATAACCTTGCTGCAAGGAAGATTGAGAGAAGCATCGGGGTAATCATACACTGAGATTGGTTTTACTGTGAAGCCGTTACTTAAGACTATGATTTGCATGCAATCATGAAGTAAATCTAGATGAAGAAAAGTTTCTTTTGTCACTCAGATTTGTGGAGGATGTTCCACAACCCCAGCTGACTGCTGGAATCAAAGTCTCTTGTGGGGGCCATTAATAATGGATGAAGCTGTTCCCGTTTTCTTGAAATTGATGCAGGATGAAGGTCATGTGCACTGTGGCCTTAGATGGATGAATCCATACTGTGATTTGAAAAACAAATCTTCAGTTTTAGGGAGGTGTTGAGGAAGATCCCAAAAATGGCCTTGCATATGGCAGGAAGCAGAGATATCTTCCTCTAGGTGTTGTAGTAAGTTTTGTCTTCTTTCTTGAAGATGGTTGTTCTAGTGACCCCTAAGGTCTCCTGGTATGTCCCTATTTTCCCATTAGTGACTGAAAATCTCTACCACTTGTTCAAATTCTGCCAGCTCCTGAGCTCTGTTCACAAGGTCTTGTTGTTTTCAGTTGATCAGGGATAGCAGTAATGTTTTACCAAATAGTTTGATGTGCCATGGAGACAAAGGTGCTCATGTCAAGAAATAAGTCCTGTCCGACAAATTCTTTGAAAGGCTTCGTTCAGCAGTCACCGATTGCCTCTCTGCCCTTGATAAATTCACTCTCATTCTTGTCTTTCAGTGAAGAATGCCCTTGTGTGTTTGGGTACTAAGTGGCCATGACATCACTGAAAAAGCTATGTTTGTCCTATTTAATCAGTGAATTAATGGATTTCCTGCCTTTTTCACTCAGCACTATTTTCATGTGTTATTGGTCGGATTTTGGCCTTCAGAGTACTGTAGAGGTATTTCTTTTTGTTTGAACCATGGAGGATCTTACATATAAATGATCATAAATGCCCAACAAAATATCTTTAAGCCATATATCATGAAATATTGTAGGCATATACCTTAAATGCTTGTTCCTTATGCAAGCCAGATAATTAATATATCTAAAACAACTTGGTTCATTTTCCTTGAAAATATATATTTAAAAAGTAAGAACAAGTAAAATAATATTCAAAAATTATATCAGAAGACTGATTACAGTGCAAAGGCTAACAATAATGTGTTAGGTCAATGGATAACAATATTTTGATGGGTATCGGAGAACCAGATGGGAACAGCTTTGAACTATTTGTTAAAAATTGATATTTTATAATTACTGCACTTTGTTATCAGTTTTGTAATTCATTTTAACTAAATAGAAGGCTGAAATATCTGGTACTAGTCAGAAGGTTGTATTTAATAAATAGTAAAACCAGCATTTATATTTTAGATGTCAACTTCACATGTTCTATTGATTTCCTAACAAAATAAATAATTTTATCTTAAGAAATAAAGTTATTTTATTTGTATACTTTCATACATAATATAGATAGTGTTTAACAATGTAAGGAATTGTGCTTCTCAAAATTAATCTTTTATTAAATTATTATTTTCTGATCTGCCTTTTTTCATATATATGTACAGTTTAGATTTGACCATCTTACTCTTGGGTTTCTTTTGTTAAAGCTTACATAAGACAATTGATTTCAGACAGAAATATTCCCCATATTCAAAACAAACAAAGACATTCTATAATAAAAACTGAATATATATTTATTTTACTAAATATTCATTGCAATGTTTACATTAGAATGTGTGCAAAATTGTTGTTGTGGATTAAATACCCTAAAGAAAATTCGTTTAGAGCAACTGAATATTTGAGTCAAACCACAGTTATATAATTTTGACATTAGAAACTTAAAAAAATGAAGATCAGAATTAAGTTAAAATTCTGTCTAAATATTCCACTGTAACACATACTTAAAACATCTTTGATTGTAATTGTTTACTGGGTTGGTAAACTAAAAATGAGAGAATTAAGCATTTGATTGATTCGTTTAAAACCAAAACTATTTTATATTGAAAATATAAATGCAAAATGTATTATTAAACAATAAATGACATAGAAAACATTTTTTAAAAAGTGTATAAAATACCATTTATTATAACAATGTAAACAAGTTATTGGATCAGTGGTATCTTTAAGCATCTGTGTTGAAAAAGCAAAACCTGGTTTTGTTACTTTATGAGATTAAAAATCAAATGTTTTGTTTCCTGATAAATTTAATAGATCAACAATTTTTTTAAACTTTCATTCAAACGTACTTTTGACCATGTGGAACCATGTGGAAAGCCAAACGTTGGTGGGGGTGGGGAATATATATTTTTAAACATATTTTGATTACATTACAATATTATTTTCTGGAAATATGAGAAGATGGTCAGAATTTTTTGTGGTATTTAACGTAAAATTCAAGAGAATTTTTTCCACAACCAAAAGAGGAAAATGGTGGAACATATTTACAAAAAAGTGAGGAATACTTGATATTTTATTTGTGAATGTGGCAAATTGCAGGAAAGAATTGGGATATTTGTTTTCAAAGTAGTTGGTTTGCTGAAATTTGTTCTGTTATGATATTGTTTTTTTAATATTTTAATCAAGAAATGTACATTTGTACAAGCCTTGGTAAATATGTGTAATTCTAATGGGTTTTTCAAAATGAGTTACAATTGTCTATGTGGCATTTGCTGTTCTTAAAATGATAAAACATTCACAGTCAGAGAATATTGTACATTATAGGTAATTAAAAATACTACAGAAATAATATTTAAGCAAAATTTTAATCATATATATTGTACTTGAAGTTTATAAAAATACCCACAAAACATTCAATACAATTTATTATTCTAACTTAATAAAAGCATATGTTGTTTAGTATTTAGTACGTTTGAACAAAATATGTTTATAATGAGTGAAGAATTGTAGGTGCAAGTACTTTGTTAGTAAGACAAAAATTGTAAAGAAATTGTGCTAGGTTTAGTTAAGGCGTACTGTATTTTAGTTGTTCTAAACATTGTGCTGCTTACAAGCGTATTTAATAATTAAGAATAATTGATCATTTACACATGCATTTTGTTACTGTTACACGTCAGTTAAATACAATGTTGTAATTGCAAGCTATTTCAAAATTAAGATAAGTAGGGTAAACACCATATGCATGAAAGACTGTTGCATTTTCATGGAGTTGTTTGAAGATATTATACAGTTATACTGTTTTCATGAAATTTTTTTAAATTTAAATGAAAGATAAATATTTGTAAAATTTGAGTTACTATTTAATCAAAAGAGCAATGAAACTCAAAATGGAGATGTGTTTTTGCAATGTAAAATAAAAGTCTAAAATTTATCAGAAAGAAAAATAAATTATGAAGATATGGAAAAGCAACATATATTATAAATTATGACATTATAAATTATATATTATAAATTATTAGACATGAACATTTCAAAGAATAGTTTATTTCCTTTAGGATATGACCATGCATCATAGAGCCATATAGTCACATTAAATGATTAAATAACAAAATTCTCAATATTTCCTCTTCTTTAATTCAAATAAGATAATGTATAAAACCCTGAATGTATTTTTTTTTAGCAAATGACGAATGTAGGATGTGCAAAACAGTTGAAATCTGTAGCATCACAGGAATCAATGGCTTTCAAATGCACACCTATGTATATATATGCCAGGTTTTCAAAGTCATAAAGTAGATCCAAAATATATATTTTCAAATGAAATTATACTGTTAATTGTGACTGAAATCATTTTTCATGAGGTAGTAATAACAGATTTAGAGTTATGGGTTTAAATATGAGCACAAGATTGTACGATAACACGATTTTTATTGTAAAGGGAGTAGTAATTGAAATAAATTATTACTGACACACACCTTTATTTTAAGACCGAATATTTTCAATTTCTTTTACTATTTTTCTGTAAATGCTACAAAAATTCTGATCACTCCCATTACTTCCGTGTTTATGTGGCAGTGAAATCTCACGAGATGATGCCTGAGATTTGGTTTGACGATGGATTTGTGGGAAACGTAGTTCTATTTGACTTCAAACCGAAGCGAAAGTGCGGTTTAAACCACAAGTCCCGCGATGCAACATGCTCCCGGCGCCGTCTCGGAAATAGCTGCGGGCTCTCAGGGTGATTGACGTGCATTGGAACTAATGGCCAGTGGGATAGAGCAGTGGTGCCCGTATTAGCCAATCAATGCGTGGGAGAGGGCGGTTGTTTCCGGAGACGTGTCCTCATGTCACTTTCTCCTGGCAGCCGGGAGCTGGTTGGTGCTGAATGATGGGTTCCGCGCTGAATGTGGGCTCCCTGCCCGCGTTTGACTTCTTTTACTGGCTCGGGGTGGGCGCCGTGACCTGGTTTTCACTGAAAGTAGTGTGCCAGTTGCTGAGCGGAGCTCGGACATTTGTGTTTGGAACGGGCGTCAAGGTGGAGAACTTCGGTCGCTGGGCAGGTGAGTGGCGGGTGCGGGCGGCGAGTGCAAGCGAGCCGGCTGGCGGGCTTGGCAATTCTGACAGATACCCTCCTCATCTGCCTTTGTTCCGAAACTTGCCCCCTCCCCCCAACACACACACTTTGCCTTGCACTCACTCTGTACTTCGCGCTCCCCACCTCGGTTTGTGCTCTAGAGTTTTGCAGAGGAGATTTGTGTGCACTAGTTCTTGATGGGGTGGAGCATTAGACAAAAAATGGAATCAAGAGGGTTACTGTTTAAAACGATGGGTCGCAGTTTTAAAGCATACGAAGATCTCTCCCCCCTCCACTCAAAAGTCGAAACAAAACATTAGTATTTTTTTAAGGTAGATAGAAGCAAAAAGTGACACGCAAAAGTAAACAGGTCGAAACAGTCATGCCGACCAAAATTCTTATTTAATCTGTTGCTATTTTTCAGGTTTGGCCTAAACCCTCTAAATCAGGAGCCCCTGCCTTTTTTATGTAGTAGACCAAAAACATTAAGCAAGAGGTTCGTGAGGCCAGGTTGGGCACCCCACCTTTTGAAATCTTTCCTATCCAGGTACTTGTCAAGTACCACTTAAATGTCCTTAATGTACTTGCCTCAACTACTCACTTTGGCAGCTCATTCCATGTTCTGGATGAAAAGTTGCCACTCGTGTTCCTATCAGATCCCACCCACCCCACCCACCTTAAACCTGTACCTTCTCGTTGTTGATTCCCTGGCTCTGAGAAAAAGATTGCTCATTTACCCTATCCAAGCCCATCATAACTTAATACACCTTTATAAGATCACTCCTATGCCCCCCAAAAAAAGTCTCAGTTGGCTTGGCCTCCTTCCATTACTCAGACCTGAATTTTTGGCAAATCCCGCAAATGTGAGATAGCTGATATCATATGGTCAACCATGATTGGAAATTAGTAAGTAAGGGAAAAGGTTGGAATCTCCATTCCTATCTAGTGTTTGCACTTGGCATAACTCTGATTCCTGTCCTTACTTGAGTGTTCTTGCATTCTTTGTGGTTTCAGGTTATACCTTTTTTTCAACATTCAGGATTTCATGTGGAATCTGATTACTTTTTTTGATAATTGTAATTTAAATATCATTACAAACGCTACCCTTAGTTTTCTTTTAAAAGGACATTCACAATGTTAAGCTTGTCTGACATTCAAAATGAATTCAAAAGTACCACTTGGAGGACTGAGCACCGCTTGGTATGAAAGAATGGTGATAATTGAACATGTGGTAAAGAGGTGAGAGGTAAGGAATAATAGTGAACTGATGCTTTTCTGACTCAAGGGTAATATGTAGGCTCACTTTATACCATAGACAGTTTGGACAAAGAGTCTCACACATAATGCTGAAGGAACTCACCAGGCCAAGAGTAAGCAGTTGATGTTTCCAGCCGAGACCTTCGTTGGGAGTGGGCCCAATACGTCATCTGTACTCTTTTCCATAGCTGCTGCCTGGCCTGCTGGGTTCCTCCAGCATTTTGTATGTGTTGCTTTGGATTTCCAGAATTTGCAGATTTTCTTGTGTTTGTTGGACAACGTATACTATGTTGAAGGTTTCAAATCTCACTATACTTAATGAGCCATAATTAAATTGAATTTAAAGCATCATTTAACATAACATATTACTCACAAGCTGCTCCCCTCAGAAGAAAAATGTGGCTCTGCTTCCAGTTGATACTTACCACATTCTAATGGGTCCTATGTATACCTATTTTGCTCATCAGAGTACAGCACTAGTACAGGTCGACCTTCTATAATCCGGCACCACTGGGATCTGAGGAGTGCTGGATTAGTGAATATGCCAAATTACAGAAGGATCACATTAAACAATAGCTAACCGCCTCATCATACCTTTAAAATATCATGTAAATCAGTACAAGTTAGATAATAATGAAATAGAAATATTAAATGAGTAGCAAGTGAAATTGTAATAAAGTAATATACTGTATAGGCACAGATAAAATAAAGGGTACAGGTAAATGTACAGAAATTAACTTGTACAGAACAGTTGAGCACTTCTGTTTCTAAAGTGAGATGTTTAATATACCTTCAGGCAAAGTTACATGTTTGCAAGTGTGGGGTTGTCAGGATCATCAACATCTTCATCTTGAAAAATGAGTGAAACATCAGGAACTGGTGCTGAAAATGGCACAACAGTTTCTTCAAAACTGTTGATAATGGTGGCAGCACATCTGGGTGAGCAGAAGCAGAAATCGGAGAAAGGAGGTCTTCTGTACGCCACATTTCATGTGACCACCAGGCGGCCAGGGATTCAGCGCTGGGCTCTTCCCTCTTCACTTGCAGTTACTGAGGGAATCCTCGTTAGTTTCTTTTCCTCCACTGTCATATGCTTAAATTCAGTGGGTAGCCACATCTGATCTGAGGTTGTAGGCAGAAGGGAACGGTGCGTTGGCTGGGCAACGCCGGAGGGCAGTGTGCGACTGCTGGCAGGCAGGTGAGAAAGTGGACTGACCCAGCGCGTGCCAGCTCCCCCGCCGTTGGCGGGTGAGACGGGTGGGTGCTGGGCAGCCATGCTTCACGCAAATGATATTAGTAAATGCAGGAAAACAAGTATGATTTCCCTGTCCGTGCTTACGAGAGCACGCAAACAAATGATCAGATCTTGCGCAACCAAAACAATCCGCAGCAGATTGGTATGGTGGCCCGAGATATTTGAAGTTACATTTGCACGGAAGATTTGTAATCAGTGCTGGATTATCATAGGAACCAGATTACAGGTAGTCAGATTAGTGAAGGTTGACCTGTAGTTGTCTGTGTTCTTCTATCCGTTCAGAAGCTCACTCTGGCTTTCACGTTCCTATCCTGCTATCTTGCTTTATCTAGCTTTTTTTCCCTTGTGTCTCCATCTATTATTCACCTGCCACTGTTCCTCAACTTCACCTCTGCTCACCTCCCTTACCTGTCACAATTTGTCTATCATCTTGCATGGCTCCTCAGTCCACATATGTTTTGGATTCCTGTATTATCCTGACTATCTCCGCCTTTCCACCCAAAATGTTGATATCTCCTCCCCCCCCCCCCCCACAGATGCTGCTCCATCCAATGAATTCCTCCAGCAGGTCATTTACTTCAAATATGGTTAGTTGCACAAGGTCTGAACTTGCAGGTTCAGGCTGAGAGATCTGAAAGTCTGAGATTAAAGTTTCTAGCAAGCAAAAGCTGGATTGCTCGGATAAGGTTGTTCTGTCTTTAGTACCTGAGACCAACATCAGTCATCCTATATTTTGCCAACTGGACTTAGCAAGCAAATTCTATTGCTGGACTTTTGAGTGAGAGATCTTGAATTCATAGTGGTTTAGTACAGGGAAAAAAAAAGTTTTGGCAGCACACTTACACTGCTAGATAGAAATCTTGGAACTTGCTCAACAGCTTGCATTCCTCTGCATTTTTAAAATAACACGTTTTCTTAACAGGAATAATATTTGAAAGTGCATCTGCAGTGCTTATCATGGGATGCAAGTTGCCCTTGATGATGTGAAGGAATTTGCAGAAACCCCAAACTTGGCAGTATTTTTTGAACTGCGAAGGGCATAGTGATTAGATCAGGATAGAAACTGGTGGAATGGGCATGTTATTGTCAGTGTTGCAAAATGATGCATTTCGGTGGGAAGATTGGTGATGTATACTTTTATAACAAGGGTGTAGGCGCAGAAAGACTTGAGAGAATGGTCACACCTTATTAAAAGTTGAACAACTGGGTTTTGTTAACAGAGTACAAAGGTAGGGAATTCATATTAAACCTTAATTTAAGATGGATACAATCCTGTCCTCAACTAGATTATTCACTTCTGGTTGCCACACTATGAGAAGATGTGAACATTATAGAAAAGGCCCAGAAATGACTTGCAGAATGGAAAGTAGGTTGCTCTCTTTGCAGGGGTCAAGGACAAGAGACCACAGGTGAAAGTGAAAGGAGATACGAATAACTGGAAGAAATACACCATGTGTTTGAAATCTTGAATGCATTTTGTGCAAGTTCCATTAACCTTAGCAGGAATTGCTGGATAAATTGCTGGATTCTTTATGGTCATAAAGAATGGGAATTAGTTGTTCTGGTGGAGCGCATGGGCTGCCTTTACTATAACCATTCTACAATTGGTTGCCTTGAATTGTATTATAATTGGTGACAGTGCTGCTGCAAGGGTGATCCTCCAATGATCTATCCTTGTTTGTCATTTTCTGTTTGTATCTTAATGGTCGATAATTATTTTATTAGAAAGATAAAGATCTAAGTATTCATTCCAGTTATCTGCTCATAACTTCAATCTTCGATTCTCATTAAGGATGTATTGTTAAGTCACCCTCTTGATCTGTAGTCAGCATGGAGAATGGAGTGATGTGAGGTAATGGTCCACTGAGGAAGGTACTTCTGTTGATGGTAGAGGCGCTGCAGGGAGTTAGAAAGGAAGTAATGCCACTGATTGACCATACAACTCCTTGCTAATTGTCTGCAGAAATGCTTCTTGCTTCACATCACTCCTTCACCATTACCCTTAATCAGACTTGGGTACAGATAGTCCCTGAGTTACGAATGTCCGACTTACGGACAACTCGTACTTATGAACCAAGGAAGGAGAACGCTGTCCGCCATTTTGTCAGATTGTGACGCTGTCCGCCATTTTAAGTCATTGCCATTGACAGTGTGTTGAGTGTTTAACTTTGTATCTGGCTTACATTTTTCTTAGTAAGATTCACCCTGACCCCCCCCGTTCTGGTCGGCTGGTGGCACAGTGAGATCAGCGAGTTCGATTCAGTGACAGACTGCGCCGGGTTGATGTCGAGCTTGCAACTCAACCCCGTAAAAAAAAATACTGCCACCTCCAGTTTAAATACCCATGTGGAATATTGTGGAAGATCAAATACCCAAACCCAGTACAGCCCCCACTTGTTCCATTTAACCTGTCTCAGTGTGGTGGTCCTTAGGACCCAGCGGACCTCGGGACCCGCCGCCCACAGCGTTTCTGTTCCATTGACGGGAAGCGATCGCGATTGAAAATAAAGTGGAAATAATAAAGTGTTTGGAAAGAGGTAAGATGCCATCGGTCATTGGAAAAGCGTTTGGCTATAGTCGGTCAAAGATCGGAACAATTTTAAAGGATAATGGATAAAGTGAGAATAACGGAACATGAGAAATGCCCTGCCCCAATGAAAGCTACAGTTATTACTAAGCAATGCAGTGGTTTAATTATTGGAATACATACGTCTCTTAAGTGTTTTATATGCATAGAAAGGTAAAATATATACTGTATACTAAGTCAAACGTTTGACGAACTGACGCTAAATAATACCGAATGTATTTGTTCCGACTTCCTTACAAATCCGACTTAAAGATGGACTCAGGAACGGAACTTGTACGTAACCCGGGGACTGCCTGTATATCAATCTGTACCATATCAATTCATGCCTGAATTATGTCCAGATTTTGTAGCTTGTCGACATATGCAGCTTCATATAATTGGCAAACATCCTCACTTCTGATTTTGTGAAGGAGGGGACATTACTGAATCAAATGAAAATGGTAAGATCACAGATTATTTCCCCAGGAACTCATTACATTGTCAGTTTTGTTTTAAGCACAGCATCCTGATTGCACTGATCACTATTTTTGGCATTAAAAATTGCCTTTAATGCCTTTTTTCCTCTCTTCTATAATAGAGTTCTCAGTCATGTCTTTACTGTAGTCTTCATGATGACTTTAACCCTTCCTCCAAGTCAGGACACATCGAGTTCTCATTGTGCTTGATTTCCACTTTAGCAGTGTTCACATTCAGCAGATATTCCGGCACAGATTTCACAAGTAAATATTTGTTCTTTCATTTGTAGTATTCTTTATATTCAGAAACATCCTGTAAATTATTTTGCTTACAAGCACGTATGTTTCTCCACATGGTCTGTACAGGTTTCTGTCCTCCCAACCACCTTAAAGGTGCTCCAACGGCCTTGTAAGTTTTGCTTGTCTCCTATGTCAAAGTCAACTCTTCAGTCAGCTGTAAATGTACATGCCATTATATGAGTGCAGGCTCTATATGTTCTTAGTACGTTGAAGCTTAGCCCATGTTGGTCTTTGAATCTCTTGTTAGAATGTTAAACCTCTTTGGAGCATTTATCTGTCTTTTCCACATCAGGTGGTTGGTGAGAAATAACCTGTCTGCTTTCGTAGTTCCACCTGCAGTCTTGTGTATCTTGGCTTGGCTTTGATTGGAGCAAGTTGAGGCATATCTGCCATTCCTATTGTTCCATCAATTTCGTATTTCAAGTTTCTGGGTTTCAGTATCTCTGAGCATCTATCCTGGACTCAGCATAACGATGCAGCTACAAAGTAGGCATGGCAATGGCTATATTTCATCAGAAGTTTGAGGAGATTTGGTATGTCACCAAAGACTCAAAGATTTCTACAGATGTAATGTGGAGACCATTCTAACTGATTGTGTCACTGTCTGGTATTGGGGTGGGGGGTGTCTGCTGGACAGGATTGAAATGAGCTGCAGAGTTGTAAACTTATTCAGCTCTATCATAGGCAGTTGCCTCCCCAGCATCAAGGACATTTTCAAGGAGCGATGCCTCAAAAAGGCAGCATCCATCATTAAGGATCCCCACCACCCAGGTCATGTCTTTTTTCCCATTGCTACCATCAAGAAGGAGGTACAGAAGCCTGAAGGCACACACTTAATTCGGGAAAGCTTCTTGCCCTCTGCTATCCGATTTCTAAATGGATATTGTAACTATGAATACTACCTCACTGCCTTTTTAAAAAAAAATTATATTTTTGCACTACTTATTTAATTTAACAGGCCCTGGTAGAGGACTTTATTGAATGTTGCAAGCTGAATCATCTGCAGCTCAACATCAGTGAGACAAAGGGGTTGCTGATGGACTTTGGGAATGCTGTTGTTGTCAGTAGATTCCTCTGTGCAATGGTGTGGTGGGGCAATAGCATCAACACGGGTGAAACCAGTGTTAATAAACTGATTAGAAAGGCTAGCTCTATTATAGGAATTAAACTGGATGCACTGAAGACTGTGGTAGAACAAAGGACCCCATGGAAAATCCTGGCAATTCTGGACAATATTTCTCACCCTTTGCTTGCCACCTTGGCTGAACAGAGGAGCAGAGGAAGACAACTGCACTGCTGAAAAGAGCACTCTTGAGGTCATTTTTACCTTCAGCCATTAGGTCTATAATGAGTCAAACTATAGCTGGGGAAGTGATGACCCCGAACCCCCCCCCCCCCCAACCGTTAGACTGCTTGAGGTAACTTAATTTTTATCTCTTACCTCTTTGTAATTTTCTTTGGGATTAATGAAGTATCTATCTAAAGATCGCTTTGTACTGCTGTAAAGATGAATTTCATGACGTATGTCAGTGATATTAAATCTGATTCAGATTATTGCCTTCATCATTTGAGCCATTAGAGGTCATTGTAGAATCTGTCATGTGCATCCTGGAGTTTCTGTGAATTTAGATGGTGACGTTGTTTCAGCAAATTCCATTTCGTAGGGAGCATGTCCCAAGGAGGAGGGCCAGAGACTGTACTGCTCTCTGAGGTCCCTTCTGTGTTTCTTGATACTGCTTCAGTTTGTCTTTGCGCACAGTACATTGCATTTTGAATCAATTGTTTTTTTTTTCTGTTCTCCCTCTTGCTCAGTGAATACTCTTTAGACTTTTTACTGTCATGTTGATTTCATAATTTGTCACAGTTTACCTTTTCCTTTTTTTACTTGTTCAGCTAACATATATCTGTTAGTCCAGTAGAATATGTTCCATCTCATTTAATTGTTATAAGTCTGCAAGCATCCATCTAATTTTTTTTCCTTCCACATTCTCTGGAGCTTACCTCATGGCTGTTTAATATCATCTAGCAGCCAAATTTCATTGATTTGATATTGATGTATTTCATTCATTTTTCTTCATTTACATCAGGTTGGAATACTAGGTTTGGGGAAGAACCCAAACCCTCATTCATTTGCTCATATACAGCAACTGGAGGTCTAGCTTTCCTGTAGAGGTTTCTCTGAATTTGCTATAGCACCAAATCTTAATCAAGTGGCAACCAAAATGTGTCCAGCTAACCATTTATAGAGGATTGAGGGCCAGGTTATTGGTCTTTTCTCTGAGATCTGACTTTAATTGATATTTTCTTTGTGGTTCAAAAATGAATTGTCTGCTTGTATTTTATATAATTGTATATACATGTAACTGTCTAGTATTCTTTCTAGTGGTCATAGTATGTATATGCAATTGTTCAATGTGTTCCTGAGTGACTTTTTTCATATAATTCCAGAACTCTCAAGTACTGCGTTATTTGAATATGTGGTATCTCATTGTTTGACTGTTATTTATGAATTTGAATGGAATTTTCCTTATCTACATGTATAAAATTAGTTGATGTAAGATTGTGCCGTCTTAGCTTGTCTTTCCCTTCACTTAGTAGGCCTCTTATCACTGTGTTTCTGTTTCTCTTTGTTCTATTAACACTTAATAAAACAATCATGAAGCAATAAGTTTTGTGCCTCTTTCCTGGCTTCTGAAAGAACCTTGGATTAAAACATCAGAATACAACACTTCTTAATCTTCCATTAGGTAGTGTATTGAAGGAAGAACTGGGTGCCTTTCTGATTAGGAAAGAAAGAAGGTGTTAGCTCTTATGTAATGTGTAGGCTGAAGCTTTCTCCTTCCCCCTGGGATTCTACCAGTTCCTTAAATCTCTGCAAACCATCCTGCTGACTACGCCAAGCTACTGGATCTGGTGACATTGAATCTAGAGTTTCTTTGGAAGTTAAGAATGAGGCATAAATCTTGTAATTAAAGGGAATTTATTAAAGTTCAAAATACATTTTATTGTCTAGGTATATATGTCACTATATACTATCTTGAGATTCATGCTCTTGCGGGCATTCACAGTAAATACAGAGAAAAATTAGAATCAGTGAAAAACTTCACACACAGATGGACAAATAGACAATGTGCAAAAGACAGCAGATTGTGCAAATAAATACATCAAAAATATTGAGAACTTGAGTTAGAGTTCTTAAAAATGAGTCCTTAGGTAGTGGAATCAGTGTTGATGTGAGTGAAGTTATCCACTCTGGTTCAGGAGTCTGGTTGAAGTGTTATAACTGATGGTTGTGGTGTGGGATCTAAGGCTGCTCTACCTCCTTCCTCATGGTAGCAGTGAGGAGAGAGTGGATGGGGGGGGGTGGGCTCCTTGATGATGGATGCTGCTTTCCTGAGACACCGCTCCTTGTAGATGTGCTCAGTAGTGGGGACAGCTTTACCCATGATGAACTAGGCTATGTTAGGTGTTTCACAACAATTTCGAAAAAATGGCAAGTTATTTGCCCTTCGGTAAGGGCGAGACAAAGTGAGGGAGGGAAGCAAATAAGTCGTGATTGTTTTATACTAAAAGCTGGCTCTCTAAAGAGTGAAATACATTCCAGTGATAAGTAACTTATAAAATAGCCAGATTCACTGATGTGATGCGGATTGCCGAGAAAATTCTAGAAAAATAGAGAACTGTACTACAGTTGCTGAAAATTCATTGAAGTTACATACACATAGTTAATTATGTAAAATTATAAGCAAATACAGGAATGTCAAATTATAAGAAAAATTACATTTCTCCACCCTAATCCACCACCTTTCAACATTGTTAGAGAGTTCTCTGTCCACTCTTGCATCTTCACTATTCTCTAATGTAGCACATGATTCTCAAATCTATACCATTCAGGGACCCAAAATTTCCTCCCAAGGAGGACGGCTTTTTGCTTACAGTTAAAATTTAGTATATTGCATTAATATATTTAGTATATTTCCTGCTCATGATGTGTTTTACTGAAGCAGAACATTCTGTACAGTCCACCAAAGTGACCCTGATCATCCATTCTCCTTTGCTTTAATTTTTTTAATGCCATTCCTACTCCCCCATTTAGCCTCCAAAGTCTCCGATAATGCCAAGTGCGAGCTTAAGAACAGCATGTTATGTTCTAACTAGGCATATCATAACAAAGGATTTAATATTGAATTTAACAATTTAACATAATCTCATTGCAGGAACTACTGGGGTTTATGTTATGGATCATTCTGGGGTTATGAAGTTATGGACAGCATAATCATGGATTAACTGAAATGAGAACCAATTTTCTGGAAATAAAACCAGTATTCAATTTAAATTCCAACTGATACTTTGTGGCTTGTAAAACCAATCATGGATGTGGGGCATTCTGTGTCCCATTGAAACTACATGGGGAGAGACAAGATGGCGTGCCTGTTATATCAAGAACCTATGCTGCATTTGCCACAAGTGTAACTTCCCTGTGGCCAAACATTTTAATTCTGATTCACATTCCTGTTTGGACATGTCAGTCCATAGTCTCCTTGTGCCAAGATGAGCCCATCCTCAGGGTGGAGGAGCAGCACTTTAAATTCCTTCTGGGTAGCCTCCAACCTGATGGAATATGAATTTCTCTTTTCCGTTTTAAACAAAATTCTCTTTTTACCCCCCCCTCCCAATTTCCCACTGTGGCCTTTACCTTTTCTTATCTGCCTATCTCTTTCCCATGGGTCCTCATGTCTTTTCTTTTCTCCCTCCTCTTCTCCAGCCCTTGGCCTCATAGCTGGCCTTCTCCTCCCACCCTAACTTTTTATTCTGGCATCTTCCCCCTTCCTTCTCAGTCCTGAAGAAGGGTCCGGCCTGAAGCATTCATTTCCATAGATGCTGCCTGACCTGCTGTGTTCCTCCAGCGTTTTGTGTGTACTGCTCTGGATTTCCAGCATTTGCAACTTTCTTGTGTTTAGATGAATTTTAATGCTATGACCTCATTGTTAAATATATATCCCTGTTGCTTACTGCACAGTTCAGTACAGATCTGTTTTGTCACTTAGCCTTCTGGTTAGTTGTATACTCATGGAGCCATCCTTCAATGCTGTAATAAAGTGGGCTGTCTGCATTTTGTACTCGCAGACTTTTGAAACAGATGCCAGTATTTGAATATCCAAAGGAGTTCTAAAGATTCAGTTTAAAAAAAAAATCAAATTTTTGTCACATGTGCAATGAAACATTGAAACATGAAGTGAAATAATGTTTTTTCAAATCAATACAGCAAGTGGGGTAGCCTGCAAGTGTCATTATGCTTCTACACCAACATAGCATGCCCCCACCTTTCTAATCCTAACTATGTCTTTGGAATGTGGGAGGTATCAGGAGCACTTGAAGGAAACCCACTTGGGTACAGGGAGAATGTACAAACTCCTTAAAGCTAGTTGGAAAGTGTTGCCATTGTATATATGTAGTTCTGTAACTTTACCTGACTATGTTCTGAATGTTAAAGTTAAATAAGTGACTATTGTAACAAAAATTATTCTAAAATTTGTTCTGTGTTCTTTTCTGATTAAGCAATGGGCATTTGCACATGAATTTGCAAACAAAGGGGTCACTGCACTGGTGTCAAACCAGATTGAATCACTTAATTAGAATTATATAAAACATGCAATACAAAAAGGGAAACAAATGGTTAATGAAGGAGCAGTACAGAAAAATAAACTAATACTTATCATCCAATGAATGATCGGTGGAAAGCTGAAGAAAACTACAGATCCAAAACCTTTCTTGCACTCCTTGCTGTCATCTTTCCCTAGCCTAAGAAAAACTCTCCCCTTGCACAAAGCAAGTGTCCCTTTTTATAACCTGCAAAATCCCTTAAACTCCAAAATAATTCTTACTCAATTACTTTCCCATGATAAGGTACCATTTGGTATCTGCACAATGACCTCACCTTCTTTGAACAAATGTATTCATCGTTATCTACTCTCAAAGCTGTAGACTTGTACTCTTAACTTTATCAAAACAATCCTACTCCAGTCTAACACTATTTTGTCTACAAATTTCTGTTTTAACATACCAACGGGGAATCACATTTAACTCTTTGCTAACAATTATAGCAATTGAAACTAGTCAATTATTCATTGTCTTTGTGTTGAAGTATAAAACAGCATGTCAAGAAAGTTAGATTCTCCTGGACTCTCGTGGAGGTTTGCTATATGAATGAGGACTTTTGTATATTTCCCAGTTACAGATTCCATGCAGTTCAGTTTTAGTCACAACAGGCTATCATTTTCTATTGTGAGAGATTCAGTTAGCATTTTGGACATCTATCACAGTAGACTTTACTGAGAAGTCTTTATTGAGTGAAAGGCACATGTGTACTGGACACTTGGCATAGAGCTCTCAACCTTGTTCTTGGCTCCTACTCTTCTCCCAAACAATTTGAATGGCAAATTAATGTAGCCGTTCATACTACATATAGTGGCATGCAAAAGTCTGGGCACCCCTGGTCAAAATTTATGTTACTGTCAATAGCTAAGCGAGTAAACAATAACCTGATTTCCAAAAGGCATAAAGTTAAAAGAGGACACATTTCTTTAATATTTTAAGCAAGATTACTTTTTTTATTTGCAATTTTTACAGTTTCAAAATAGGAAAAGGGGCCAAATCCAAAATTTGGGCACCCTGCATGGTCAGTACTTAGTAACACCCCCTTTGGCAAGTATCACAGCTTGTAGACGCTTTCTGTAGCCAGCTAAGATTTTTGACCATTCTTCCTTGCAAGAGACTTCTGGTTCTGTGAGATTCTTGGGCTGTTTTGCATGCACTGCTCTTTTGAGGTCTACCCACAGATTTTCAATGATGTTTAGGTCAGGGGACTGTGAGGGCCATGGCAAAACCTTCAGCTTGCACCTCTTGAGGTAGTCCATTGTCGATTTAAGGTGTGTTTAGGATCATTTTCCTGTTATAGAAGCCACGCTCTTTTCATCTTCAGCTTTTTTATAGACGGTGTGATGTTTGCTTCCAGAATTTGCTGGTATTTAATTGAATTCATTCTTCCCTCTACCAGTGAAATGTTCCCCGTGCCACTGGCTGCAACACAAGCCCAAAGCATGATCAATCCACTCCCGTGCTTAACAGTTGGAGAGGTGTTCTTTTCATGAAATTCTGCACCCTTTTTTCTCCAAACATACCTTTGCTCATTGCGGCCAAAAAGTTCCATTTTAACCTCATGGGTTCACAGGACTTGTTTTCAAAATGCTTCAGGCTTGTTTAGATGTTCCTTTGCAAACTTCTGGCACTGAATTTTGTGGTGAGAACACAGGAAAGGTTTTCTTCTGATAATTCTTCCATGAAGGTCATATTTGTGCAGGTGTCACTGCAGAGTAGAACAGTGCGGGACTTCCGGTAAGATGGCGATTGTTTAATCGCTCCGAACGTTTGCTCTGTTATTCTTCCTATCTTTGCACTATATGTCTCCCTTCTTAAACCTTAGTTAGGTATCTTATTAGTTCTCTTTTACCTGCCTGCGAACACATCTATCTTATAATGGCTACCAAAACTACTAAAACTGGGAAAAAGGAAACTTCTACGGCTTTGCTGGCTGACATTCTCGCTGTTTTGGAACAACATCGACAAGATACTTTAAAAGATTTTAGAACTTCTTTCAACCAGCTGGATTTCAAATTGGATCAGATCAATGCTAGAGTGGATGAACATGCTGAACATTTATCTCGCATTGACTTAACTTCTGAAGATTTATAATGCCGTGTTCAATATCTTGAAACTCTCTGCTCCAACCTAGAGAAGAACAGTAAACTTTTTTCCAAAATGTTGGATCTTGAAAATCGGAGCAGGCATTGCAACCTACGAATTCTTGGTTTGCCAGAGGCCACCGAAAAGGGCTCTCCCGTTGAATTTTTTTTCTGATTTTCTCTGAGATTTTTGGGAAGGAATTTCTTCCGACTCCACCTGAGCTTGAAAGGGCTCACAGGATGTATGTTCCCCGTGCAACTCTGGGTTCCCGTCCACGGCTGGTCATCTTATGCTTTCATCAATACCAGGTGAAAAACCGTTTGATTATGGAGGCACGCCACAGAGGTACTTTTGCTTTTCAAAACACGGTCATTCGTTTTGTGGAGGATTATGCCCCCCAGGTTCTGAAGATGCGTGCTGAGTTTAAAGGTGTAATGAAAGTGCTTTTTGATAGCGAATTCAGACCCTCTCTTCGAAATCCAGCCGATCTTCGAATTACGCTTACTACTGGAGATTATGAGTGGTTTAAATCAGTGAAGGAGGCTGAGGCATTTGTTGGAAGTCTTCCGGCCACCTCGTCTTCTTTGGAACCGGTCTGACCTTCTAAAATGGTTGATAAGTACTTCTCAAAGTAAAACTATTTTTTTCCGAATTCGGACTTTACTTAAATAATTCAGACATTATCTATTGACACTCTAAGGGCTGTAGTCAATCTCTACCTGGACTTGGTGCGTTTTTTTCTAAATAGATAATCTAAGTTTAATGTTTCCCTGTGGACTTCTAGATTTTACTTGTGTAATCTATTTTATTTTTGTATAACTTTATAGAGATCTACAATTAACTAACTTGTTTTGGAAGTTTGGAGTTTTTATTGAAGGCCTCCCTGTTGATTCATAGTTTCACTTTTGCTTTTTTTTTCTGTAAATGGTTGATAAGTACTCTCTTTGAATCTATAATTTCCCCCTTTTCTCCCTCCCTTTTTTTCGTTCAATCTTTTATAACTTTTCACGGGTAGGTTAGTTTTAGTTTTCTTCTGATTTTCTTTGTATTAAGTTTTATACTTTGTTGAAGTTGTTCCTATTTGTAATTCTGTTTTCTAGTGCTACATTAGTTATTATTTGCTGTATTATTTATACGGAACTTTTGTTAACGACACAGAATTGGAAGTCATATTTGGGTTAATTTTTTTGGTAGAGCTAGCTGCTTTTTTAGGTAGCCATCTAGTTTTGGGTTGCGAGGGTGGGGTGGATTCTCCAGTTCCAACACTACTCACTGTTTCTTTTGTTTTCATTTGTTACTCAGGACATGTCTCTGTTTTGATTCTATGGATCTATGTTTACATTTTTGCTCCCAGACTGTTGTTGTACTGCTTGATTTTTTAAATGCCTGCTACCTTCTATGCACTAACAATTGATAATGGTTAATACACTTAAATTTGTGAGCTGGAATGTAAAGGGATTGAATCATCCTGTTAAAAGAAGGAAGGTCTTCTCGCATATTAACTCAAAGCTGACATTGCTTCCCTTCAAGAAACTCATATTCGTAGTTTTGATAATTCTCAGCTTTTGTCAAAGTGGGCGGGTCAGCATTTTCATTCATCCTTTGCCGCCAAAGCTAGGGGGGGTCTCCATCCTCATTAATTCAAATATTCCTTTCAAACTCCATAATAAGATATCTGATACAAATGGCAGTTTTATTATTGTTTCTGGTAAATTATATAATACTAAAGTTGTACTAGCAAACCTGTATGCTCCCAATTTTGATGTTAATTTTTTTGAATGTTTTTTCTCCTCACTGCCAGACTTAAACTCATACTCTCTTATACTGGGTGGCGATTTCAATTGTTGGTTAGATCCTAATTTGGATCGATTGTCCTCTGTTACTAGACTACCTACTAAATCTGCCTTAGCTATTCACTCTTTTCTCTCTAATTATGGTATCTCTGATATATGGCGTTTCCTTCATCCTACTGAGAGAGACTTTTTTTTCACATGTTCACCATACCTTTACTAGAATTGACTACTTTTTACTTGATAATCAACTTATTCCATTTGTCTATTTTTGTGATTATCAGAGTATACTGATTTCTGACCATGCCCCAATTCCTCTGTCCTTAAATTTTCCTGGTCTCTCTCGGAGGAATAAACACTGGCGTTTTGACTCGACTTTAATATCGGATGATGACTTCCTAAAATTTATTAAGGATCAGATAACCTTTTATTTTAACACCAATACATCATCTGAAATGTCATCCCAGATTGTCTGGGATGCCATGAAAGCATATTTGAGGGGTCAAATAATCTCCTATACAGCAAATCTTAATAGAAAGTCCTGTGCAGATGGATTAGACCTCATTAATCAGATTAAAGAATTGGATCAACTGTATGCTCAAACTAAGAATCCTGAATTATACAAGAAGCGTGTAGAACTTCAAACTAAATTTAATCTTCTGTCGAACGCCAACTTCTTGAAAGTGTTACGTACCCCGTAACTGGGTCACTTACCAGCAAAGATAGAGAGGACGTTGAAGTCTGATGGTACTATTTTTAAAAGTCTTTATTTATAAAGGGGCACAAAAATAAGATTAATACACACATTCAGATAATATATGTCGTCACTACTCAATCTAAAAGCGCGGGTATAATAATAACCATCAATAAGAAACAGCTCGATCGTTTGTCTAGGCCTGGGGATAATATATTGTCCGATGGAAATATAAAAGTCACTCAGTTCCTGCAGGCTTCAGCCTTTGGGGACAGCTGGGTTTTCACTTGTTGGAGAGAGAGATTTGTGAGAAAAGAAACTTGCCTGGGTCTTTTATGAAGCAAATCCGTTGAATCGGGGAAGTTGGTTCCCCGTTGTTAGTTCAAGAAAATCGTTTCTGTGGTACCCGCCACTGGCTCCCAGGCGAGGGAACCGAACGCACGTGGCTTCCTTCAAATGGCTTCCTGCTACTACGGGATCGTTAGCATTTCTTCTGGTGCGTCTGAAGGGGTTGTTCCCCCAGACCCTCTCTTATACTTCCTCACGGGGTCTCAGATGTGAATCAGGTTGGGATGATGCAATCTCTCTCTCAACCAGCCCACTTTGCCCGAGGGCTTGCACGTAGCATAGTCCCCAATCCACAAACGTGGTCTCCAGGAGACAATGGTCAATGTCGCATTATTTTGCATCGCCGGGGAACGAGGCATCCGGCACGTGTCTCTCCCATTTCCTGGGTCTACTGACCCCCCCCCCACTAGTGCTCTTGCGATTCTCACAAAGGAGGGGGCTGCGGGCATAACACCTCCCCTCTTAACGGCGTTTTTTACCAGCGGTTAAAAACGGAGTCGTACAGAGTCTTACAGGATTTTAGAATCTAACACAATACACAAGGTTTTCTTTTCACTACAGAGCAATACAGGAATACATTTAATTCAGCATCCAAACAGTTAATGATTCCAGTGGCATTTCCTTTAATATTTTAACATCTTATACCTTACTAAAGTCTTGTAGCATCAGACTTCAACTTAATAACCACGTATTTTTTAGCAACAAAACTAAGGAGTTGTGATCTTTGCTTATGTGCATCTACAAAAGTTTATGTGAATACTAATCGTTTCGGTCGTTTTCACTTAACTAGCAGGTTTCCAAGGGGGCTGTCTTTATTATTGACAGGCTTTGGCGCAATCCCGTACAACCCGCTTTGCTGTTTAAAATGGCATCCCCATTAACCGTTGCCTCTTTTCCGGTGAGTTCCCCTATAATTTGGCGTGGTAAACTCCCGCCTGCCTCTTTCATAGGGGTTATTTTATCAACACCGTGTCCCAAACTTAAACCATTTCCACCCAATTCTTTAATTTTACCCAGGCGGCTAGCCCTTTCGTCAGGACCCTTTAGGCTATTGGTTTTTAATTCGAACTCTTCATTCAAGTAGCATTTCGAATTCGTCCTCTTCGCACCCCATCCTGGCATAACAATAGAGTGGGGGGCCCCCGCTATCTCCCGGCTCACTCTGTAAGTGATCTGCCAGGTTTAAAATTTCTTCATTCGACTTGGGAACTACAGACTTTCCGTTTCCTTCAATAATAATTCTCATCTCCCCATTCTTAAATTCTGCATTAACTTTGAACACACCTTCGGGCACACACACCTGGGAACTCTCACTTCCCACGGTTATCAAGGTTAACCCTTTTTCCACTGAACCAAGTCTATCTGACCCACAAGGACGGCCGCCCCATTCCACTGAATCAAATAATTCAGACTTCTTCTGAGCTCCGTTACTAGGTTCAGTACCACGTGCATCCCCATCTTGGACTCACTCAAACGAGACATTGGCCTCTTCCAGGCTTTCAATACCCGTACCCTTTTCAAATTCTAAGTTCCCCCGTTTCTCCCAGCTACTCTCTGGGCAACTCCCTTCCGGAGTAAACTCAACCCCGCGGGCTGAAACAACCTCATCTGCCAACCCAGCAGACTTCTTCGAGGTAAGGGCACCCTTTTCATCTAGGGCTGCCCTCATTTCATTTTCGGGAACACTTTTAGAAGTTTCAACTTCCTCAAACAGTTCTGCCAAACCAGACAGATCATCCCTGTCCAACTCTGGACCTCTTAACCGCTCTATCTGTTCCTCATCTTTATTTTCTGCCTCTAGGACCTTTCTCCTCGCTAAAGACAGATCTGCCTCCGCTCCCTTAGCCTCTTTCACTTTACTACTCTTCGTTTTACCACCCTCTAAACCCTTGTGGTACAGGGTCGGTAGAAACGTCTCAGCCAAATCAAAACTGGCCAGATTTAAACTGCTCTCGTTTTCATCTGCCTTTCTCGACAGGCTGTGAGTGACCGCTAATGTGGGATAGATCTGGGACTCTAGGGGCAGGGCCACCACACTCAGCGGGTCGGCATCATGGCTGCCCAAACCTTACCACCTGCTAAATCATTACCGAGAAGGACGTCCACATCAGTTCTCGGGAATTCTGATGGCACCCCTATTTCAACGGGTCCAGGCACCAGCTCACAATCCATAATGACCTCATGTAAAGGCACCATTTCTATTCTTTTACTGATTCCCTTCACTGCTACCATGCCCATTTTTTGACCAAATTCTAGTACCTTACTGCTGATCAACGACAGCTCAGCCCCCGTGTCTCTGCAGATTCGTACGGGAATTGGTGGTTCCCCTTTCCTCAAAGACACAGTTCCATGTGTCAGACAAGTCTCAGCCCCTTCTCGTACTCTGTCTACCCGGGGCTCTCTTGTCAATTTACTGATTACCATGGCACACCTGATAGGGACTGTGGCTTTCCCTTTTCCTAACTCTTTCCTCGGAGCAAAGCATCGAGATGCAATATGCCCTCCCTTTCCATAATTAAAACAGTTCAAGCTCGGAAATCTCTGGCTGTCTTGCCTTTCCCCCTCAACCTTACCGCTAGCTCCCAGTTGGACCTCTGCCTCACTCGTCGGACTTTCTCGATTGTTCCCACGGTCTCTCTGGGAATTTTTATTCGAGGAAAACTTTGTCTTGTGGGTTAGGGCATATTCATCCGCGAACCTAGCAAATTTTGAAATGGACGTATTCAGCTTCTCATTCAAGTACATCCGGATGTCCTCCGAAACACAACCTTTAAATTCCTCAATCAAAAGTAAACCCCTGAGACACCCATAATCCTCGTCCACTTTTTCCGCAGTGCACCGACGGTCCAAGAGCACACCCTTCTCATAGGCAAACTCGGTATACGTCTGATTCCACCCTTTTCGTAAATTTCTGAACTTTTGTCTATATGCTTCAGCTACTAGCTCGTAACCCCGGAGAATGGCCGCCTTTACTTGGTCATATTTCTCTTCCCCTCCCCCCTCCGTGGACAACGCCGTATATGCCCGCTGTGCCTTCCCTCTTAACACACTTAGTAACAACGCCACCCACTGCTCTCTGGGCCACTTCTGATTCACTGCCACCTTTTCAAAAAACAAGAAATAACTATCAACATCCGCTTCCTCGAACGGGGGTACTAACCTCAACGCCCGACTGACATCAAACCACTCCTCTCGGTCCGATCCCTGACTTCGTGGCTCTTGCTTTAACTTCTCCATCTCCAAGTCATGTTTCCTCTGTCTCTCTGCCTCCTTCTCCTTCTTGGCCCTTTCCTTCTCCTACTCAGCTGCTTCCAGCTCTTTTAGCTGAAGTTCATGCTCTCTTTTTCTCGGCTCTCTCTCTCTCTCTCTCTCTCTTTCTCGGCTATTTCCAGTTGTTTTAACTTAATTTCTCCAACTCTAACTGAGCCGTCCCACTAGATGGTACCTTTTCAGGGATATTTTCCAATACCTCAGCTGCAAACACATTCTTCTTAATGTAATACTGAATTATGGCCCTTTGCACCTCCCGCTTTTTCATTGACGACCTCGCCTCTGCGAGGTTTAAACCCTTCGCCAAATTTACCAAGTCTGATTTGGTGGCCACCTCTAGCGCCCCCAGAGTCGGGTTTCCTATAAATTCATCCACGTCCATCTTTGTTGGTTTCCCGCCTGGCTACCCACGTATCAGATCCAAGTTTAGACTTACAATCCTGATTCACTGGCCCTCCAATTTGGTATCAAATCCCGAGACGAGATCCCCAAGTTGTTACGTACCCCGTAACTGGGTCACTTGCCAGCAAAGATCGAGAGGTTGTTGAAGTCTGATGGTACTATTTTTAAAAGTCTTTATTTATAAAGGGGCACAAAAATAAGATTAATACACACATTCAGATAATATACATCGTCAGAACTCAGTCTAAAAGTGCGGGTATAATAATAACCATCAATAAGAAACAGCTCGATCGTTTGTCTAGGCTAGGGGATAATATATTGTCCGATGGAAATATAAAAGTCACTCAGTTCCTGCAGGCTTCAGCCTTTGGGGACCGCTGGGTTTTCACTTGTTGGAGAGAGAGATTTGTGAGAAAAGAAACTTATCCGGGTCTTTTATGAAGCAAATCCGTTGAATCGGGGAAGTTGGTTCCCTCTTGTTAGTTCAAGAAACTTGTTTCTGTGGTACCTGCCACCGGCTCCCAGGCAAGGGAACCGAACGCACATGGCTTCCTTCAAATGGCTTCTCGCTACTACGGGATCGTTAGAGTTTCTTCTGGTGCGTCTGAAGGGGTTGTTCCCCTAGACCCTCTTTTATACTTCCTCACGGGGTCTCAGATGTGAATCAGGTTGGGATGATGCAATCTCTCTCTCAACCAGCCCACTTTGCCCAAGGGCTTGCAAGTAGCATAGTCCCCAATCCACAAACGTGGTCTCCAGGAGACAATGGTGAATGTCGCATTATTTTGCATCTCCGGGGAACGAGTCATCCGGCACATCTCTCTCCCGTTTCCTTGGTCTACTGACCCCCCCACCCCCCCCCCCACCTGTGCTCTTGCGATTCTCACAAAGGAGGGGGCTGCGGGCATAACAAAAGTAAGAGTTGCTTCTATATTCATGATGACAAATCTGGTAAATTTCTAGCCAATCAGCTGAGGCGTTCCAAAGCCAAACAACATATTACAAAGATCCGGAAGGAGAATGGAGACTTTACATCGGATCACTTAAAAATCAATGACGCATTTAAAAAATTTTTATTCTCGACTTTATTCCTCTGAATCTCTGAATGAGAATATCTCTGTTGATCATTTTTTAAATAATCTGAATATTCCTTTGCTTTCATCTGATTTTAAAGCTAAACAATGCGCCTATATCATTAGAAGAAATATCTTTTGCAATTTCTACATTGTCTTCAGGGAAATCTGGACCTGATGGGTTCCCCATAGAATTTTATAAATCATTCTCTTCACTTCTTTCTCCTCAGTTATTCTCAGTATTATCTGACTCGTTTAATTAAGGTAAATTGCCACCCTCTTTTAATGAGGCATCTATTATTCTTTTATTAAAAAAGGGTAAAGACCCAACAGAGGGTTCCTCGTATAGGCCGATTTCTTTGCTTAATGTTGATGTTAAAATCTTGACCAAAGTTTTGGCTTATGGATTAGAAACTGTTATTCCCTCTATTATTTCTGACGATCAAACTGGTTTTATTAAAAACTGTCTTCCTTTTTTTAACATTCGGTGTTTATTTAATATTTTACATTCACCTCCAACAGGGATTCCTGAATGTGTTATCTCCCTCGATGCGGAGAAAGCATTTGATCGTATAGATTGGAACTACCTTTTTGCAGTTTTAGAAAAATTTGACTTTGGTCAAAGTTTTATCTCTTGGATCAAATTGCTATATCTTTGTCCTACTGCCTCTGTTTTGACTAATTTTCAGAAATCCCAGTTATTTAACCTCAAAAGTGGCACCTGTCAGGGATGCCCTTTAAGCTTCTCTTTGATTTGGCTATAGAACCTTTGGCGATAGCATTTCGAACCTGTCCTGAATTGACCGGGATTTGGAGAGGGGGTGTTGAGCATAAAGTTTCTCTTTATGCTGATGACTTATTACTTTTTCTTTCAAATCCGTCTACATCCTTACCTCCAATGTTTTCACTTCTTGATCAGTTTAGCCAGTTCTCTGGCTATAAACTTAATTTACATAAGAGTGAACTTTTCCCAATTAATAATGAAGCACAAGAATTAACATTCTGTGATCTCCCTTTTAAAGTAGTTCATAATCAATTTACTTATCTTGGGATTACAGTCACAAGGAAGTTTAAAGATCTTTTTCGTGAAAATTTTGCCAATCTTTCATATACTATAAAACAGAGTCGTTACAATGGTCACCTCTATCTGTCTTTGGTAGGTCGTATTAATGTTGTTAAAATGTACATTCTCCCTAAACTTTTGTATTTATTTCAATCAATCCCAACTTTTATTCCTAAATCTTTTTTTGATTCCTTAGACTATTATTTTGTAATATCTGTGGAAGAATAAGCGCTCTAGAATTAATAAAGTTTATCTCCAAAAATCTAAGAAAGAGGGTGGCATGGTTTTACCTAACTTTCGTTTATATTATTGGGCAGCCAATATACGTTGTGCTACCTGTTGGTCTTTTTTCCATGGCCAACCCGAGTGCCCTAATTGGGTGGCAATGGAGTTGAGTTCCACTAAAGATTTATCTATTTCTGCACTTCTTGGCTCTGTACTCTCTAGTAGTTTGTCCAGATTAATTGTTAATCCTCTTGTTAGACACACTTTGTGTAAATGGGCTCAGTTTAAGAAATTTTATGGTTTTTCCTTTTCTAGCCCTATCTTACATAATCACCTTTTTTTACCTACTACTTATGATTCAGCATTCCATGATTGGTATAGGAAGGGCATTAGACATTTTGAAGATCTTTTTATTGATAATCGCTTCGCATCTTTTCAACAGCTCTCTGCTAAGTTCAATCTGCCCAATGCTCATTTTTTTTAAGATATCTCCAAATTAGACACTTTATTAATCCTTTAATTCCTAACTTCCCTGAAATGCCTGAGAAAAATGTTATGGATTTATTTCTTTCTATTAATCCACTCGGTAAAGGTTTTATATCATTTATTTGTGATAAATTAGCATCCTTACAATGTGCCCCTGTGGATAAAATTAGAATGGCTTGGGAGCATGATTTAAATATCTCCCTATCTGATGAGACTTGGGACTCGATTCTCAAATCGGTTAATTCAACGTCTTTTTGTGCTCGCCATTGCCTTTTACAGTTTAAGATTGTTCATAGAGCCCATATGTCTAAATCTAAACTATCTCGATTTTACCCTAATATTTGTCCTCTTTGTGATAAATGCAAAAGGGGCGAGGCCCCTCTCATTCATATGTACTGGTTTTGTCCTAGCTTGGAGAAATTTTGGAAAGATGTCTTCATAACGTTATCGTATATTCTGAATCACCACCTAGAACCTAACCCTTTAATTGCTTTGTTCGGTTTTTTGGGTGAGACAGATTTACGTCTGAGCTCGACTAAGTGTTGAATATTATCTTTTGCTTCTCTCCTGGCTTGACGTTTAATCCTCCTTAGACGGAGAGATGTTGCCCCGCCCATGCATGCTCAATGGCTTAATGATATTATTGTCCTGCTTAGACTTTGAAAAAATTCATTAGTCAGTTCTTAATTTGGATATAAAGTTCCATAAGGTCTGGGGACCTTTTATTGAGTACTTTCATAACTTTCCTCTTAACTAAGGTTTTTTTTTTCGGTCCCTTTCTTTCAGCTCCTTTTTTTTGGTAGTAGGCATTAATATCTTCTGTTGTTAAGTGTATTTACAGTTTTGGGGGTTTGAATGTCCTGATTTATATTCTCTATATTGTGTTGTGGTTGGTCTGGAGTTTTTTTTTGTTGCGGGGCTTGGGGAGGATACTAATTTTACATGTCTTCAATTTGGGTGCTTTCTCAATTATCTTATTTTCATATTATATTATTGTTGTATGTTTATTTCTGCACTGTATTAATGTTCTTCATTTTAATCTGGGTTTTTTATCTGTAGCAATGTAGAAAATGTATAAAAAAAACTAATTTAAAAAAAGAGTAGAACAGTGCACTACCACTCCAGAGTCTGCTAAATCTCACTGAAGGTCTTTTGCAGTCAAATAAGGGTTTTGATTTGACTTTTTAGCAATCCTACGAGCAGTTCCCTTGGAAAGCTATCTTGGCCTTCGAGACCTCAACTTGACTTCCAACGTTCCTGTTAACTGCCATTTCTTAATTACATTATGAACTGAGGAAATGGCTACCTGAAAACACTTTACTATCTTCTTATAGCCTTCTCCTGCTTTGTAGGCATCATTTATTTAAATTTTCAGTGTGTTGGGCAGCTGCTTAGGGGAACCCATGGCTGCTGATGGTTGGGTAAGGTTTGAGGAGTCAGGGCATTTATAAAGCTTTGAAATTTGCATCACTTGGCCTTTCCTAACGATGATTGTGAACAAGCTATAGCCCTAACAAGCTAATGAAGGTCTGAGACCTTGGTAAAAGTTATCTGAGAGCTCAAATCTCATGGGGTGCATTTGCATGTTGCTCCTTTCCTTTTTTCACTCTAAAATTGTACAAAACAAAAATAATACACTAGTCTTGCTTAAAATGTTGAAAAGGATGTTTCATGTTTAACATAATGACTTATGGAGATCAGTTCATCTTCTACTCACTTAACTATTCACAGTAACAGAAATTTTGACCGGGTGCCGAAACTTTTGCATGCTACTGTGTGCTTCAGTCTGCTGCTTCTACTATCTATAAGACTGCACTTTCTCATGGGCAGACAATCCTTCTTTACTTCACTGAATTGTGAATTTGACTGTCAGTGCTCACAATCTCAGATGTTATCCTGTTGATCCAACTTTGCACTGTGTTCAGCATTTCCCTTCAGTCTGTCTACTTCCCCAAACTGACCATTCGACCTCAGTATCTGAGCTTCCCAAATCATGAATGTCAGCCAGTTGCAATTATAATGTTGTGTTGCCATCCACATTCTTATTCAAAGCATTTAGATAATGAATAAATAACGGAGTCCTTAACACTGATCTCTGGAGCAACCCACTGGTCACTTGTCTCCATTCAGAGGATCAGCCTTCAATCATCACTCCAATTCGAAGATTGAGTCAATTCTGAATCGACCTCGCTAGCTCCCTCAAATCCCATACTTCCTAAGTTCCAGATACGAGTGCCGTGTGAACTTTGTCAAGGGCCTGAATAAGGTCATAAGAGACAACATCTACTACCCTACCTTCATCAATCCCTTTAGTCAACTCTTCAAAAGGCTATCCAATCAATATTAGATCTTGTCTCTCAAAATACCTTGTACCTAAAGTCAGGCTTCCCAACCTGTAGGCGCTGATGGTTGATACCTGTCCCTGTTGTGCAATTCGGATAGGTGGGGCTCATCAGCCATGGTTGGCACTCATCTAGGAGAAAGAAAAATCATTTCAAACCTCCACTGCCTCATGGTTATACCTGTAACACTTACCCAACAGGCTGGTATATGTCTAGGGGAAAAGGAGATCCAGCCACACAGAATCCCACCTCCCGTGCACGCAGGTGCTGTGAGAATCGAGTTCATGCCTCGCGCCCGCCCACAGTATCAAACCCACAACAAATACCGTTACGAAATACACTTTAAAGAGTTTGCTAAAATTAAAAGAGTATTAGGCAATACAATATATATGCAAGGGAAAAAAACAAAAAGGTGCAAACTTATCAAAGTTCAGTCAGTTTAGTGCACATCATTGGAGCTCAAACATCGAACCATTTGACCCCTCGTCGCTTGCCTCTGACCTCCACGTCTTCGCACCTAGGACCACCCCTGGTGGTCTTCCGAGCAGTGCAGCGCACGTACACCTTCCTCGGCGTCTTCCTCCCGACTCTCCACGTCTTCGCACTTAGGACCACACCGGTGGTCTTCCGAGCAGTGCAGCGCACGTCCACCTTCCTCGACATCCTCCTCCCGGCTCTCTCCCAAAAGCCCGCGAGAAACCCCTCCCCCAAGTTCCCAGCCTCACAAGACAAAATAACATTCCCCATTGGTTAACAAATGAATACAATTACTATATCATCAAATATAAAGCAAAACAACTGCGAGAGAAACACTTATCAAACAAAGAAGTATTCCTACTCTTACCAAATCAAAAAATCCATTTTGAGTAACATACACAGGACATTGTACATTCTCTCCCCACCAGCAAATGTCATGCCCTTATGGCATTACCAGAGTTCCCTAACGCTTCTTGCAACACACAAAACCCAACCCAGGTGCAGAAAACAGTGACATAACTACCCATAACATAGCAGTGACATAACAGAGCAGTAGAAATTGCACTCGGTTCTTCTGGCACCACATATGTCAACCGCTCCTGGGGGCGCCTATTCCTCTGAGATCTCCATACCCCTTCTGCCCCACTGGGCTCCCTCTTCACCTGCGAATCCACTGTCTCGGACTCCCCAGGTCTACCTGACAGACCCTCGCCCCCTTCTTCACGGGGGTCCTCCCTCACCTGAAATCTCTCCGGCTCACGCTCGGGTTCCACCCTCTCTCCCCCCAATGTTGGCTGCCTCTCCATCTGACCCTCAAGACCTTACCTCCTCTCACCCAACTCAGTATGGGAAGGGCCAGGAGCCTCCTCATCTGGTACTGGAGCGCCAGCGAATGGGAACAGGGGCCACTCATCTGAGTCATCCTCTTCCAAATCGGTAGCCATTCCCGGGTGAGGGACCCGTCCCCGCTCTTCAGCAGCGGGCTCTTCCCTTTCTCCGCGCCCTCGCAGAGTCCTTGTACTAGGTGCAACCTCCCTCTCGGGCTCCTTATCCACCTGCACCGCTTGACCCGGGGCAGCAGGTGATTCCGATGGAGTACCTTGATAGGCCCTTTCCCATCCTCAGGTTTCACCCGGTAAACTGGCAGGTTCGGCATCTGGCTCTCTATTACACAGGGGCGGGCTGGCCGCCCATCGATCGGCCAGCTTGTGCTTACCAGGGAGTCCCAAATTCCGTAAAAGGACCCGGTCGCCTGGCAATAATTCGACAAACTTCACCTTTCGATCATACCACATCTTATTTCTCTGGTTTTGTTTGGTAGCCGCCACCTCGGCCAACTCGTACGCCCGCTGTAACTCCCTCTTCATGTCGGACACATACTTTAGATAGGACTTCCCGGGCAATCACCCACTTCACCCCCAAAACACAAGTCAATTGGCAACCTCGCTTCCCACCCGAACATCAGATAATAGGGCGAGTACCCTGTAGCATCATTGTGAGTACAATTGTCCAATATGACGACTCCATCTACTTTTCTGCCCAATCTCCAGCGTCCCGAGCATATCCAACAGGGTCCTGTTGAACCTCTCTGGCTGAGGATCACCCTGTGGGTGATAAGGGGTAGTCCTGGATTTCTCAACCCCAAGCAGTCAGTAATTCATGGATAAGGCGGCTCTCAAAGTCCCGCCCCTGATCACTATGGATTCGCCTGGGAAGGCCGTAATGGACAAAATACTTCTCCCATAACACCTTCGTTACTGTTGTCGTCTTCTGATCCTTAGTGGGAAATGCCTGAGCATAGCGAGTGTAATGATCGGTGATGACTAAGACATTCGCAGTGTTGCTGGTGTCAGGCTCAATCGACAGGAAATCCATACATACCAAGTCCAGAGGTCCCGCACTCAGCAAGTGCGACAGTGGAGCCGCCAATGCTGGCAGGGTCTTCCTCTGGATGCAACGACTGCATCCCTTACAGTATTCTTCGACCTCCCCCCTCATCCGGGGCCAGTAGAACCAGTCTTTGAGTAATCCATAGGTCTTTTCCACCCCCAAGTGTCCAGGATCATCATGTAAGGAATGGAGTACAGCCTGTCAATACTCCTCCGGCAGGACCAGTCACCAACAGCGGGGTTGGTCCGGAGGCGCTGTTACCCAGTACAAGATTTGGTTCTTTAACTTTAACCGAGACTACTCCTTCAACAACAGAGGCACGCATGGGTGTTTCGCCTTCTCAGCCAACGCCACATCCCCCTTCTCGACCACTCTCCACACTGTGCCAATGCCCGGGTCATTTGCTGAGCAGCTGCCACTTCCCCCAGACTCAGTTCCGGCAAATGTTTAGTCCGCAGTGCGGTCAGGTCACAGTAAGCTATGGGTATGGTGTCGTCAAAAACCCCCAAGTGGTCCACGGCTCTTTCCATCCTCCCTCTTCCTTCGGCCTTCACGGTGATAGTAAACTGACACATCGCCTTCACTTCAGGGGCAGGGACACTCTCCCACTCCTCGTCCTTCTTCTGTTCCCTCGGCTCCCGACGTGACAAAGCATCCGCATTGACATTCTTGCTTCAGGGGTGGTACCTCAGGCTGAAATCATATACAGACAAGGCCGCCAGCCACTGATGTCCTGTGGCATCCAGCTTCGCCAAAGTCAAAATATAAGTGAGGGGATTGTTATCCGTTCTCACCTCAAACTTGGCTCCGTACAGGTAATCACCCAGCTTGTCCACCACCGCCCACTTCAGTGCCAGGAACTCCAACTTGTGAGTGGGATAGTTTCTCTCCGATGGCGACAAGCTTCGGCTGACAAAGGCTACCGGCCTCAATGCTTTGCCATGCTCCTGGTACAGGACAGCCTCGAGACCCTCTCGGCTGGCATCCATGTGCAGCACATAGGGCTTCTGGGGATCGGCAAAAGCCAACACCGGGGCCTGGGTCAGTGCCCTTTTCAAAGATCGGAACGCCTCTTCACATCGATCATCCCATCTTGAGCCAAAAGATTCCGCCGGGTTCCAGTATCCTCCAGAATCCTGTCTCTGGTTCCCCTTCCTTTTCTTTCCCACCGGGGGATAGCCACACAACAGCTGAGTCAATGGATGACATACTTTTGCATATCCTTTCACAGAGCGCAGAGCGCCCACTTTCTGGGGTCTCAGCCAGGTGGTCAAGGCCTCTATCTTGGTTGGATCAGTAGCCACTCCCTCTTGCGAAATGATATGGCCAACATAGCTAACCAATGACCTGCAGAACTGGCATTTGTCTGGGGAAAGCTTCAACCCTTCTTCTTTAAGCCGGCCCAACACCTTCAACAGCCTCTCCTCATGTTCCTCCAAAGTCGATCTGAACACTATCAAATCGTCCAGGTACACCAGCACCTCTAACAGATTCGTATCCTCCACAGTTCTCTCCATGAGCCTCTGGAAGGTGGCTGGGGCTCCCGATAAGCCTTCGGGCATTCGTTCGAACTGAAAGAACCCCAGCGGGCAGATAAAAGCGGTCTTCTCTTTATCGGCCACACTTGTCGGGATCTGGTAATACCCGCTTCTTAAGTCCAGCACGCTGAACCACTTCGCACCGCTCAGGCAGGCCAATGCATCTTCAACTCTTGGGACAGTATATTGATCAGGGACAGTTCGCTGATTCAAAGTCCTGTAGTCAACACACATGCGCACTCTCCCATTCTTCTTCCGTGCCACCACTATTGGGGACGCATAAGGACTTCGAGACACAGCTATGATTCCGGCCTCCTTCAACTTGCGCAAGTGCTGCCGCACATCCTCAACATCTGCCGGAGCCAGCCGCCGGGATCTCTCTCAGAACGGGGTGTCTTCTGTCAGCCAGATGGTGTGGCGAGTGCTTTTGGAGCAGCCAACATCAAACTCGCGCCGAGAAAAAACAGCTTCCATCTTCAGCATCTTCTCCACTAGCCTGCGTTTCCACTCCGGCGACGCTGGGGAATCCCCGAAGTTAAAGGCTTCAGCGGTCAGCTCCCTTCGATGGTTTGATCCCTCCCCGTTAGGGGTCCTCACTGGTGTGCTAGACATTACCGTCACCGGGAACAGGTGTGCCAGCGGCATTCCCCTCTTAAAGGTGATTTCTCTTGCCGTGGTGTTCCTGACACTTATAGCTATTCGCCTCGCATGTACCACCTCTGGTCTCTGCACTTCGGACCTCACCAGCGCCCCCGCCGGAAATCATGTCTCCCCTTCAAGATCGTCCAGGGCGTCTACTAACAGGGCTTCGCCCTTCGGCACTCCTGGGAATCTGGGGGTCCCCATCGCTAGTGCTTCCTCCCCTGGTCGGATCATCTTGGGCCTCGCCTGCGCACAACACACCGTCCCTTGTTTACACTCTGGGTCCAGCCCTTGGGAGGCAACCCCTTCTTCGAACACCGCTCGAAACACTGGATGCACTGAAAGGGTCTCCAGAAAGTCTTCTCCCCCCCCCCACCCCCACCCCTTCTCCTTACAAGCTCCCAGGAGCCGTCGCACAACGGGGGAGTTAGTCTCCACCAGGAGGGCAGTACCACTGGTTTCCACTGGGTCAGGACACACCAACACCAACATCTCAATAGCTTCTGACACTCCCACATCGCCCTCCGAGAACTCTAATCTCACTGATAGGTACCCATCGTATGGGTAGTCACCCTCGCTCACACCCCAAATCCGCCGGGCGTCAAATGGGGTTACGGGCAAATGCTTTAGATATTGATTGTAGAAAGACCGGTACAATAAGGTCATCTGCGATCCCGTATCAAGAACGGCTTTTGTGTAAACTCCCTCTATCCGTAGACCCACACTGGCACGGGGTCCTACCAGCCCATCCGGAATAGAGACGTGGGCACCCGGTGGTCTTCCGGCTGATCTCTGGGAACGTGTTCCTCCAGAGGCTCCAGTCCGTTCCCTCACTGAGCCTCTCCTAAGTTTCCCGACACCTCTCCCTTCTGAGTCGCAGGGGGGCTTGTCCTCCGTGGGACTCCTTGTCTCTCACAATCCCACCTAAAGTGTCCCTCCTTTCCACAGCTATAGCACACCCTCGGCCACCCACAGTCACGCCTGAAATGCTCCTCTTTCCCACAGTTAAAGCACACGATGCCTGCCGCCCCTCCTGTCCTAGGACGGCTCCCACTCCCAACCCACTGCACTGGTCGCCCCCGGGAGTGGGTACCTCCCCTGTCCCTCCCTCCAGAGGGGGTTCCCTACTCCCCGGGGGGTTGTCAATCCTCCACCCAGCCACCACTTCCTATATCGCTGAAGATCACTCCCGTAGGCCCGCGTCCCTTTTCCACCCCAACGCTCTCTCTTCCTCCCGCACCTCTCTAATCAGTTGCCCGAACGATGGAGGGGGGCCTTTCCTATAAGCCTGCCGGATAGTCCACGTAACCTTGTCCTCCTCCAGAGAGCCATTGAATAGCTGACTCATCCTCACGCTAGCCACGTCAGGCGCCTTCACTACCCCCCCTGGTGCCGCAATCCCGTCAGCATCCCCTCCATCCGAAATATGTTCTCGGAGAGCTTTTCCCCTCTCCGTTGTTCCAGGCGTTGGAACTCTGCTAAAAGCAGCCAGGGTTCCCCTGAAAACCCAAACGCTTCCTCCAAAACTTCTATGCATTCCTCCACTGAGGCCCCAGGCTTCTCAGCTTTCAACTCCCGGACTATTTTGGCTGCTAAACCCCTCAAACTTCCCACCAATCGCTGTCTCTTCTCCTCCTCTGAGCCTGGCCACTCCTCTAACATCAAAGACGTATGATCGATCCACGTCTCATAGTCCACTTCCCTGTCCGGAGAAGGCTTGGCTCCGGAGAACACCCCCAGCTTTAGCCGTGGCCGCTCGGCCACTCCCGCCAGGGAGTTAAGTGCAGCTGCCAGCTCCGAGGCTTCCACCCTACCTGGGGAGCGCCTAGTCATGACTCTCTCCTCCTGCCTCCCTTTACTAGTGCCAGGCACCTCTCTGGGGTCCACCTCTAGCTCTGGCTCCTCAGCCTCATCCTCGGAGAGGGTGTGGAGCCCCCACGGCCCCGCCTCCCCTGGAACACTGACCGTCGCCGGCAGTTCCAACGTCCTGACGTCAGCACTCATATGAACCAACACCCAGCTAGACTCTACCTCTTTACCACACCATCTAGCTACCAATTCTACCTGCCCAATATCCTTCACCGAACTTAAGCCCCGCACTATCGCGTCTCCCAAAACTCGAAAATTCAGTCCGCTCACTGCACAAACTTACTGCGCCGGTACACCTTCAAATTCGCACCAGCTAACAATCTTTATCTCTGTCCATCTCCCTCTGCTGCCTGCGCGATTCCACAGCCCCTGACAATCCAATCCGGGACAAGCACCCCATAAATGTAGCACTTACCCAACAGGCTGATATATGTCTAGGGGAAAAGGAGATCCAGCCACACACCAATCCCACCTCCCGTGCACGCAGGTGCTGTGAGAATCAAGTTTATGCCTCACGCCCGCCCACAGTATCAAACCCACAACAAATACCATTATGAAATACACTTTAAAGAGTTTGCTAAAATTAAGAGTATTAGGCAATACAATATATATGCAAGGGAAAAAAACAAAAAGGCGCCAACTTATCAAAGTTCAGTAGTTTAGTGCACATCGTTGGAGCTCAAACATCGAACCATTTGACCCCTCGTCGCTTGCCTCTGACCTCCACGTCTTCGCACCCAGGACCACCCCTGGTGGTCTTACGAGCAGTGCAGTGCACGTACACCTTCCTCGGCGTCTTCCTCCTGACTCTCCACATCTTCGCACTTAGGACCACGCCGGTGGTGTTCCGAGCAATGCAGCACACGTCCACTTTCTTCGATGTCCTCCTCCCAGCTCTCTCCAAAAAGCCCGCCAAAAACCCCTCCCCCAAGTTCCCAGCCTCACAAGACAAAATAACATTCCCCATTGGTTAACAAATGAATACAATTACCATATCAACAAATGTAAAGCAAAACAACTGCGAGAGAAACACTTATCAAACAAAGAAGCTTTCCTACTCTTAAGAAACCAAAAAAACCCATTTTGAGTAACATACACAGGACATTGTACATACCCATTCATGAGAAAGGTCCAAAAGTAAAACCCAAGGAAAAATCTAGAGCTGGAATTCCCCCAAGGCAGCCTTATGTTGAGTTCAATGCTGACAGGCAACTACCGTATCATGATTGGTGCCTAATTGTATCAGTCTCTGCTGTCCCTTTGGATTCATCAACTGCTGCATGGGAAACAGCTTGTTGTCCATATCATACTGCCCAGGCTTGCATATCAGAGATAGTTGGGATGCAAAATCTGTGGTCAACTGACAAAGAGGGCCTTAATGCAATGCCAGGCCAGGCCAGGTTAACCAAAAGGACAAAAAGGATAACTACTAGTACAGAGTACAGAAAGTACAAAATAAATTTATTATCAAACTGCATATGTCTCTGTATACAACCCTCAAATTTGTTTTCTTGCAGACAAAATAAAAAAAATACTAATACATAAGCAATAAATAGAACATGAGATGAAGAGTTCTTGAAATTGAGTCAACAGATTGCGGGAACAATTCATTGATAGGTTGAGTGAAGTTAAACAAAGTTATAATGACATTGGTTGGAATGAGAACTGATTTTGCTCATTCTCCAAAATGGTCATTTCCATGACACTGAGGATATGAACACTACCCCAGCTGCTTCCATGTATGCTAATACGATGAACTAATAAATGGGGCTTTGGGCCTAATCTGGGTTCAGATCTGATGGTTCAGTTTTGGTTCGGAATGCTGTTAATTGCTTCAATTGCATAATTTGTATTTTTTCTTTCTCTTGTCCATCAAGCGTTGGTCTCTTATTTTTATTCCTTTTTTCTTTAATTTTGGGCTCTTGGATTTCTTGCTTTTTGGCTGTGAGCAAGCAAATCTCAAGATTGTGTAATTCATACATTCTTTGATAATAAATGTACTTGAATCTTGAAATTGATAAGACAAAGGGCAAGCAAAAGTGAAGAATCTTCCATTCAAGCAGATAGATTGAATATCAAGTGTATAAAGTGGCCTTAAAACGAGGTTCAAATTGTAAAAAGTATATTTATATATCAAGAACACAAATGGTGCATACTTGGTGAGTTGAAGTCCAGTGTGGATTCACTGTACAGGTCTTATGCTGGTTTGACTGTACAAAATGTGTCAGCACACACTTATGCAAGTTTAAATCTATTACCATTCCACAGCCCATCTCCCTAACTGATCAAGATCCCTTTGCAGTTCATTGTAACCTGCTTCACTAACAACAAGACAATCTAACTTAGTATTAAAATGTTGCCAGTGTTTCCGTGGTATTGCTTAAGATGTTTTAGTTTAAAATTTAGTGCTTTTCAAGAAAATTCTATAGCAAGGATGTGCATACAGTGGTGCTAGAAAGATTTAGAATTTTCAGTATTTTTACATTATTATGACCTAAAATATGATCAGATCTTAATGCAAATCCTGAAACTAGATAGAAAACCCAATTAAATAAAATAACACAAAAACATTATACTTGTTTGCATTTCCCCCTCCCCCCACTACTTTCAAATCTCTTACTCTCTTTCCTTTCAGTTAGTCCTGATGAAGGGTCTCAGCGTGAAATGTTGACGGTGCTTCTCCTTATAGATGCTTCCTTGCCTGCTGTGTTCCACCAGCATTTTGTGTGTGTTGATACTTGTTCGTCCATCTATTTATTTATTTATTGAGGAAAACGATCAGATATTACATGCATTTGTTGGAAAATAGTATATGAGCCCCTCAAACTATCAGTTCATTTAAAAGGGGAATTTAGAGTCAGATGTTTCAATCAATGGGATGACAATCAGGTGTGAGTGTGGGAGGCCCTGCCGTATTTAAAGAACAAACCTGGGTCCTCGCCATCAAAGTCTGATCTTCACCCCACGTGGTTTTTTGGAAGTGTGCCATGCCTTGATCAAAGGAAATTTCCTTAGAAAAAAAGTTGTTGATGCTCACCAGGCTGGAAGACGGTGTACAAATGGAGGAAATTCAGCACATTTGTTAATCTCCTCAGGAGAGGTCAACCAACAAAAATCACGCCAAAAGCAAGGTGTGTGATATTCCAGGAGATCACAAACACCCCAGAGTAACACCAAAGGAGCTACAGGCCTTTCCTGAATTGAGTAATGTCAGTGTTCATAAGTCTACCATCAGGCAAACGCTGAACAACAATGGTATACATGGCAGTATTGCAAGGAGAAAGCCACTACTCTCCAAGAAGAACATCACTGCCTGTCTAAGGTTTTCTAAAGACCATGTGGATAAGCCAAGAGGTCTATTGGAAGAATGTTCTGTGGTCGGATGAATGCAAAATATAACTTTTTGGCTTAAATGAGAAGTGTTGTGCTTGGCAAAAAACAAACACTGCATTCCAATGGAAGGACCTCATCCCAGCTGTGAAACATGGTGGTGGCAGTGTCATGGTTTGGGCCTGCTTTGCTGCCTCGAGACCAGGATGGTTTGCCATCATTAATGGAACTATGAATTCTGAATTGTACCAGCAAATTCTACAGGAAAATGTCAGGGTATCTGTCTGTGAACTGAAGCTTAAAAAAGTGGATCATGCAACATGATAACAACACTAAAGACACAAGTCAGTCTATCAAAAGAATGGTTAAAGCAGAAGAAATCTCACATATTGGAATGGATGAGTCAAAGTCCTGACCTTAATCCTTTTGAAATGTTGAAAAAAGACCTGAAGCAAGCAGTTCATGCAAGGAAGCCCACTAACATCCCAGAGTTGAAGCAATTTTGTAAGGAGGAATGGCTTAAAATCCTTCAAGCCAATGCGCAGGACTGATCAACAGTTACCGGAAACGTTTGTTTGAAGTTAGTGCTGTACAAGGGGGTCATACCAGTTACTGAAGGCAAAGGTTCACATACTTTTTTTTCCAAATTATCTTTGTAATATTGCATCACTTTTCTCAATAAATAAATGAAAAAAAGTAAGATGTTTTTGCTGTTTAATTGGGTTCTCTTTATTTTTAGGACTTGTAAGAAGATCTGAACACATTTTAGGTCATATTTATGCAGAAGTAGAGAGAATTCTAAGAGAGTTCACAAATTTTCTAGCGCCGCTGTATCTTCAGACATATTTGTGAGACTACTTTGTGAAAGCTGTCTATGGCTAGAATGTCACAGCAAAAGTAGACTTTATTCTTTGAAAACAAAACAAATTTTACTTTAGTTTGTGAGCCAGTAGGGTTGGTCGGTACCATCTGAAGGGAATAATGCTCATAGTGATTTTTGGCAAGGTATACATCTCTAGAGTTAGAAAATATGTGATAGTTTTGCACCAGTGGTAGCTTTATTACTTCAAATAAGTAATCACTTTTTGTATATAATCCATATTAACATGAGTACAGCAGAAAATGTTACCCCGCCCCACAAAAGGTTAAAAAAAACTTCATTTGTAGACATTTCTGGAGCTTTATCAATGTCATGATATTTTCCATATTGTTGTATCAAATCAAAACAATCTTAAGCTTTTGTCATAGCACAGGGGTCAGCAACCTTTACCACTGAAAGAGCCACTTGGACCCGTTTCCCACAGAAAAGAAAACACTGGGAGCTGCAAAACCCGTTTGACATTTAAAATGAAATAACACTGCATACAACGTTTTGTTTTGCCTTTATGCTATGTATAAACAAACTATAATGTGTTGCATTTATGAAATTGATGAGCTCCTGCAGAGAAAACGAAATTACATTTCTGCATGCAACAAAAACATTTTGAACTCCGAAAATAAGATGTTGGGTTGAAGGTTACTTTTAAGTAAAATACTCAACGTCTATTTGAGTCCTTCTTGTGTTTATGAAAAACGCTAAACTTAAATTTGCCGCCAGCAGCAAACCAAAAATAACGTCAGCCAGCTGTCAACCTGAAAAATAAAAGGACTATTTCACTGAACAATGAAAACATATGAATATACGTAAAATAATAGGCAATTAAAATATTTATCATACTTGGTCAGGTTGACTCACACCTGACAATGCAGTCGTATTCGGTAGGGATGGATCGATGCTTAGGGGAGTGACCGGGAAGGATAATGTGTTTTTTTTCCTCTCTGAACTCACAGAAGCGTTTCCCAAACGATGTTTGCATTGCGATGATTGCAGAATGTAAATACTCCGAATTTATCATGTCGTGACCTTGTTTGAACTCTCTCAAATTGGGGAAGTGAGACAATGTGCCTTTCTGTAAATCTCTGGCAAGCACTGTCAACTTGCGCTCGAATGCCAAAACATCCTCCAACATGTGTAGGGCTGTAAGTCCTTACCCCTGAAGAGCTGTTTTCAGTGTGTTCAGGTGCGCTGTCATGTCTACCATGAAGTGTAGCTTTTCCAGCCACTCTGGCTGTTCCAGCTCAGGAAAGGTGAGCCCTTTGCTGCCCAGGAAAGTTTTCACTTCTTCCAGACACGCGACAAAGCATTTCAGCACCTCCCCTCTGGACAGCCAGCGATAAAAACACGTTGTAGCGGTGTGCTCACGCAGTCAGTAAACTGCAGTCGAATAACTTTATTTGAACTAAACAGCCTTGCTTTTAAGCCTCCCTCAACCCAGCCCCCATGGACGCAGATGCTGCAAAAGACGCGTACTCACAAACCCCCGTAGGCTATCTCCCTTAGCCGGAATGCTGGCTAATTTTGAGCCGTTTCGGATGTGCCAGGAAATGTGTCGCCACACTTAGATTGTACAAGATCACCATAATCTTCAAATTTAGAATTACATTTCAAAAGCTAACAAACTAACATAAAATACATTTTAATTAAATACTGACCAATTATTTCCCAAAGCCACAGGGAGCCGCAGCACAGAGGTGAAAGAGCCACAAATGGCTCGGGAGCCGCGGGTTGCCGACCCCCGTCATAGCATATAGAATTGCAGTTTAATAATAAAAATGTGGGGTTCCACACAGCCATAACCTAGGCCCTATTTGGTTGTAAAATGAATATATTTAATCAAAGACTGCTTTCCATACTTTGTTTTCCTTATTTTCACAACCTACTAATAATCATAATGATTTTCTAAGTCTTCTGCGTATTCCACATCTTCATCTGAACTTTCCACACTCTTTGAAGTGGATGCCTGGTTCTCACAGTCTGCTAGTCCACACCTGAGGCCATTTGCAACACATTTATAAATGTCCTTGGGAGTGAACGTTTTTTGGACAGTTATAGGCCAGTAGATCCAGGATGGCATCGGGTGCTGGCTGGCCTTCCATCCAGTGCACCACCAACTGTTCAGTTTCCTCTTCTCTCTCCATCTTCTATCCTCTATCAACAGGGCTTGGCACTTGTGGGTCCTTCTCCAAACATCTTCTCCATATACCAGCCTGGTAGTTGGCTCACCATACATGTTTTGTTAAGCAGTCCTTGCATGGTGGGAGTTGATGACTTTCGATTTTACCTTTTTTGACACAGAAAAGGTGATCCCTGAGCTCATTGACCTTGGTGTCGATGCTTTTGGGCATACAGGAGACATGTAAATGCCTCCAGTTTGTTCATCAGTTCTGGGGAGAGGTCCTATTCCTGACCCAACTCTTAAGAATGTGTCCTGAGATTCCCTGTTGCCGGTCAGAAGTTTAGGGCACTTGTCTTCCCTTAGCCTGCAAAAGCGCTTACAGTATCACATCTTGTATATGAGTGCAACCTGACGAGAGCCCTACAAACCTCTGTGCCAACAGTGGCAGCAACCTTCCTGATTTCTGCAAGCCTTGTACGGGTTCTAGTGCCATACTTCTGGAACAATCGGGCCTCAATCTTGTCACAAAATGCAAAGACATGATAAACACACGTGTCTTCTGAGCAGATTACTACGGATTGGTATCCCTCTCTTGTGGCATGGGCAGCATGGAGAAGTAGGCGGCCATCTGCTTGTTGTCACTGAAGAGCTGACACCTCACTGTCTTGAGATGTGATTCTATAACATTTGTCATTCACAGGTGCATACAGAATCTTCTCCTGTAACTTTGCTTTGTACTCCGCCTTCCTCCATTCATAGACTATGAAGCTAATGAGACTATTTTTGTTACTGACTTTGGTCAGGAAGCTCCTCTACTGCCTCACCATCTGTGTACCTGTGATACCTTGCAACTCATGACCAGTCTCTCCACCCTGTAGAGATCTTTCACTATTCTTGATAGATTTCTCCTTGTACGTGTCAAACACAACATCTATTCTGCTACTCTGACTGCTTTCCCTCAGAGCCATTCCCAGAATTGTGGCAACATCTCTGAAAGTAACTTGATCACCTTTCACTCTTTGGACCAAGTTCATTCAATCAACCATTCTCAGCAATCTTTCTGGTGTGGACAGGGCCTGATATGTGATGAAGTCTGATCTATGATCTTGTCAAAATTGGTTGCTTTGGCCCTCCAAGCTTTGAGTTCCCTCTGTAGAGTTTGATTTTCCAAGACAACGTCCCTTAATGATACACATTCAGGAACCATTAACAATTTTCCTTTGTCGTCTGGAAATATATCTACTGAATTGCCCAGCTCACATTTCAGTTTCCAATGAATGTGCTTCCTTGGAGAATCTTGCAGGAGTGTAACTCCACCAGATAGCATGAAATATTCAAGTTTTGTGACCAAAGAAGTGACTTGTACAATCATTTTGTCGGATATGATATCAGTTCTGATAAACTTGAAAAGGTCTTTGTAGGCTTCTCTTTCAGTCCTTTTATTCAGTTCATCACCATTTTTTTCATCATCATTCTCTGTGTACTCGGGTTCCTTTTTCTTGATTTTGGTATAATCCTTGTAGCATGAAACATGATAGTGGGCCTCTGCAGCAACTATATCTCAGCTTGTTACTGATAGAATCTTTTCATTTTCCTCTTGGGTTGCACATTCCCATAGTATTTGGTCAGCTCTGAGTTGTACAGCTTGTGTAAGCTTTTCACATGACTTGGAGCCCTTCAGAAATTTCACCTTACTACAAGAAATGCATTTTTGATCATACACCCTTGCTTCTGATGAAGATCTCCTACTTGGCCTTTTTGATGTACAGGTATTCTCACCAGCTTCATCAGTTAGGCTTTCCTTTTCAGAGTCTCCAAGTCTCTCTTCATGGTGAAGAGTCTTTGGCATTTTTGGTGATAGATTCTTGGGGCTTCTTTTTCTCCAAATTAGCAATGTCTAAAATAGGGGCATAGTTTATCACTTTGGCTGCTTCAAGTAATGTTTTCCAGGATTCATAGTCTTGAGGACTAACTAACTGGTCATCATCTTCTTTTGATGTTTTCCAGTGTATGATACACTGCTTCTTAATAGATTCTTTGTGCTTATGGCTCTCCATTCTGAAGAAAAGTGATTCAGCTCCTCCAGATCAAATCTACTCTATTCTCTCTCTCCTCTGTTGTGCAGGACTATCCCACCACCACAGTATCTGAAACAGAAAAAATCACATTAACATTGCTGGTGAAAAAAATACCTGCTGCAAAATAGAAATGTATGTATAAATGGTGATAGACAAGATACAAACAACATGAAAACAATACATCTTGTGTAATGTATAGTCACTGTGTTGTCACTGCTAGTAATAGATAGCATTTGTAGAGATGCTAATTTTAACAACTTTTCTGAAAAGCATATAGTCTGAGCTACATTCCCACCAATTTTCAAAGACAAAGTGTCAATAATAAGAGAACCATCAGTTTGAAGTCGACCTCTTTATGCTATGTTTAGTTTTGAAAAGTGTGTTTTGGCATGGGGTTATAAATCGAGTGATAACACATAGAAAGCTACCACCGCTGCAATGCTATCAAGTATTTTCTAGCACTAGGGGTATATACCTTGCCAAAAATCACTAAGAATTATTTCCCCCCCCCCAGATGGTACCGGTGACCCAAATTTGGGGTCCTGGCTCACAGACTAATTTTAGTTTACTGAAGTTTTGTGTTTAAAGTATCTTTGAGATATAATTTAAATAATACTTTCATAATTAAAGTCTGGTAAAGTCTATACAATTAAGCCTTCTATGAACTAATGACAAATGTAAGAAGCTTGCGCATTTGTATCCTGTTCCCAGTTTAGTGACCCTCAACTTCCAAGGCTATCTGCTCCTCAGCCTCCTTGCTGACTGTCAACACTGGCGCACCTCAGGGGTGTGAGTTTATCCCACTGCTCTACTCTCTATATACACATGACTGTGTGGCTAGGCATAGCCCAAATGCCATCTATAAATTTGCTGACGATACAACCACTGTTGGTAGAATCTCAGGTGGTGACGAGAGGGTGTACAGGAGTAAGATGTGCCAACTAGTGGAATGGTGCCACAGCAATAACCTGGCACTCAACGTCAGTAAGACGAAAGAGCTGATTGTGGACTTCAGGAAGGATCAGATGAAGGAACACATACCAATCCTCATAGAGGGATCAGAAATGGAGAGAGTGAGCAGCTTCCAGTTCCTGGACGTCAAGATCTCTGAGTATCTAACCTGGTCTTAGCATATTGATGTAGTCGTAAAGAAGACAAGTCAGCGGCTATACTTTATTAGGAGTTTGAAGAGATTTGTCATGTCAACAAATACACTCAAAAACTTCTATAGTTGCACTGTGGAGAGCATTCTGACAGGGTGCATCACTGTCTGGTATGGAGGGGCTGCTGCACAGGACTGAAAGAAGCTGCAGAAGGTTGTAAATCTAGTCAGCTCCATCTTGGGTACTAGCCTACAAAGTACCCAGGACATCTTTAGGGAGCGGTGTCTCAGAAAGGCAGCGTCCAGTGTTTAGGTCCTCCAGCACCCAGGGCATGTCCTTTTCTCACTGTTACCATCAGGTGGGAGGTACAGAAGCCTGAAGGCACACACTCAGCAATTCAGGAACAGCTTCTTCCCCTCTGCCATCCAGTTCCTAAATGGACATTGAAGCTTTGGACACTAACTCACTTTTTTTAATATACAGTATTTCTGATTTTTGCACATTAAAAAAAAATCTATTCAATATATGTAATTGATTTACTTGTTTGTTTATTTATTTTATTTTTTCTCGCTCTCTGCTAGATTATGTATTGCATTGAACTGCTGCTGCTAAGTTAGCAAATTTTACATCACATGCTGGTGATAATAAACCTGATTCTGATTCTATCTGTGTAATATCCCTTTAAGGCTTAGTTATTGAAGCCTTTATCCATACTACAGTATTGTTACTTCCTCACTTTCTTTCTTAATCTTAAGAGGCATTTATCTTCTACCTATCAAATAATTAAAATGTTCCTGTATTTTAATTTGCACCATCCTAAGAGAGTATAGTGATGGATGGTTATGGCAAAAGTAGAACTCAAAATAGATTTTATTGGTAACCCTGCTGCCAGTGGATTATAAAATATAATCTGGTAAGATAATAGACAATAGACAGTAGGTGCAGGAGTAGGCCATTCAGCCCTTCTAGTAGCACTGCCATTCACTGTGATCATGGCTGATCATACAGAATCAGTGCCCCATTCCTGCCCTCTCCCCAGATCCCTTGACCCCACTGTCTATAAGAGCTCTATCTAACTCTCTCTTGAATGCATCCAGAGACTTGCCTCCACTGCCTTCTGGGGCAGAGCATTCCACATATCCACCACTCTCTGGGTGAAAAAGTTTTTCTGCATCTCTGTTCTAAACGGCCTACCCCTTATTCTTAAACTGTGGCCTCTAGTTCTGGACTCACCCATCAGCGGGAACATGCTTCCTGCCTCCAGCGTGTCCAATCCCTTAATAATCTTACATGTTTCAATCAGGTCCCTTCTCATCCTTCTAAATTCCAGTGCATACAAGCCCAGTTGCTCCAATCTCTCAACATATGACCGTCCTGCCATTCTGGGCATTAACCTTGTGAACCTACACTGCACTCCCTCAATAACAAGAATGTCCTTCCTCTAATTTGGAGACCAAAACTGCACACAATACTCCAGGTGGGGTCTCACCAGGGCCCTGTACAGCTGCAGAAGGACCTCTTTATTCCTATACTCAATTCTTCTTGTTATAAAAACCAGCATGCCATTAGCTTTCTTCACTGCCTGCTGCACCTGCATGCTTGCTTTCATTGACTGATGTACAAGAACACCTAGATCTCATTGTACTTCCCCTTTTCCTAACTTGACTCCATTTAGATAGTAATCTGCCTTCCTGTTCTTGCCACCAAAGTGGATAACCTCACTTTTATCCACATTAAACTGCATCTGCCATATATTTGCCCACTCGCCCAACCTGTCCAAGTCACCCTGCATTCTCATAACATCCTCCTGACATTTCACACTGCCACCCAGCTTTGTGTCATTGGCAAATTTGCTAATGTTACTTCTAATCCCTTCATCTAAATCATTAACGTATATTGTAAACAGCTGCAGTTCCAGCACCGAACCTTGCGGTACCCCACTGGTCACAGCCTGCCATTCTGAAAGGAACCCGTTAATTGCTACTCTTTTTTTCCTGCTAGCCAGCCAATCTTCAATCCATGTCAGTACTTTGCCCCCAATACCATGTGCCCTAATTTTGCCCACTAATCTCCTATGTGAGACTTTATCAAAAGCTTTCTGGAAGTCCAGGTACACTACATCCACTGGCTCTCCCATGTCCATTTTCATAGTTACAAACAATTTCACAGATAATTGTTTTATGGAAATCTTTCATCCTTACTATTTCTCCCAGAGGTCTACAGCAATGTAGTTCACGTAATTGAGCACTGAAATGCCTTGAGCCATGTTCTGTAATTTTGTCAAGTGGGTTTGGGTCGCGGTAGAAATAAATGAATATAGTCACCTTTTCACCTGCATGGCAGCATAGGGAGGATGTAAGTTGGGAGCGCATGTTTTTTGATGACCGCTTGGCTTTGAGTTTGATCCAATTGTGATCATTTCACTGGTTTTTGTCTTACATGAATTATAGAAGAATCAAATTATTTCTTTTGTAAGAAAGGATTAAATGTACTTTTTTGACTTGGAATTCAGTTAGCTGGAAGTGTATCATACAGTGCTATACTCCCTCACTTAGCCTGTCATTGACTTTTAGTTTGTTTTCAAGTAGTTGCTACAAGCCAGTTGTGTTCAAAGACAATAAACTAGAGGTAATGACTGTTATAATAATCTGGCTTCTTCTGTCCCTAAACTTGGTCTGATTTGACACTTTGCTGCATGCCCCTAACTTGCCAAATGCCCTTCACAGATCACTTGTGTTCAACATTTTGGGGCCTGTGATCCTTTAATCAGCACCAGAAACTATGTAAGTAGTATTCTTAGTTTGAGGAAAGCTGGGGGCAAGATGAGAGAGAGAGAGAGAGAGAGAGAGAGAGAGTGTTTGTGATAGGATGGGATGGCATTCAGTGTGGCTTTATGGTGATTGTTATCTGATCATTGAAAAGTCATTAAACTGGCCTGGTAGTTTAATAATGTACTAGGACTTGTTGAGCTTGACACAACATTGTGCTTTTCTTCAGCTGCCTTTGTCTTCATGTCTTTTTTTGGACCCCAGACTACAGAGTCTTTCTCTTACCACAAATGAATTCCTCTTTAGACCCTCTGGCCTTGTACCTTCTTTTGATCAAAATTACTCCAAACTGCAGATGGTGCATTGTAAGCACAGGTAGATTTGTAGATGGTGAAGATCATGAGGAACACCTGTAAAGTGCCAGAGGAGCTCAGCAAGTCAGGCAACATTTTGGGAAGGAATAAACAGTCAACCTTTCAGGCCTGACCCTTTATCAGGACTTTCAGCATGTCCTTGGGTTTGTTTTCTTCTGATCATTAACTTTTTTCAGTTTTCTGTATTTCTGTACACCCATTAATCTAGCTTTGACTGCTGAAAATCTGGGAGAGGCTATGGAACAGGTTCATAGCCTTTCCTTGATTTTTTGCAGTCGAGGCTTTAGCAAGATTGGAGGTTATATAATAGCTTGTGTTGCTCCCTGTGTTTTGTTTTTTGTGTTCTCAAATGGTGAAGCACATGTCCACTTGCCTCCTAGATGGACAGAAATCACACTTTAAATCAGGGAGCAGTTCCTTCTCTACTGGAATGAGGTGTTCAAGTTTGTTGATGACATCCTGTGTGGCACCATGATGGCTGTTGTTAGTAGAGTCAGACATGTCTACTGTAGTCACGATTGCGCTATATCAGTTCCCCTGAAATATCTTTTTCTCAGAATTTGGTTATGTGGCTGGGAATTTGTGACTGAAACTCTTCACTGTCTGATTTTAGGATTTCAATGGGGAATACCATTTACTGAAGTTTTTGAACTAGGGCTGGTCAGGAGTGGTGGCAAGGTTGGCTTGAATAGTGGAATAGAGTCTAAGGCAGTTGTTAAGGCTGAATGAAGGTCTTTAGTGGGCATTGCTACTTTTGCCTTTGAGTTTGGCCTTATTCTTTGTTCCCTGTAGGGTGGGAGAGTTGGTGTTTGGTCCACAAATATCTTTGATAGCCCTGAAGACTCTGTGGCTTTCGGAGTTGCTGAGTCTCCTGAGGATTCCATCCACCACCTGATATTATTTGGGAATTCTGTTGCGTCTCTGCCTTCAGATTTCTATAGAATGTTGCAACACTCCTGAAAATCCTATCAAAATGAAGAAAATTAACATCACCCCTTCCACCTAGACCTCCTCATTGAAATTTATATCGATTTGACATCCAGACCTTACTGGGGAGTGTGTGACTAAAAACACAAAAATGAGGAAGGCATTACAGCAATGTACAGTATATGCCACTATTAACTGTATCTAACAACAATCTAAATGGAAAAGCTTAGTTATTATTGTATCTTTAGTTATCCAATGAACAGAATTTCACTAGTTATAACTTCCTTGTGGCCAACCATTTTAATTCAAATTTCCATTCCCAGTCCAACATATTGGTGTATATCCTCCTCTCCTGTCATGATGAGAAGCAGTACCTCATATTACATTTAAAAAAGCATCCAACCTGATCCAGCCATTGATTTCTCCAACTTTTGGTAAGTTCTCCCCCCACTTCCTTCGTCTTCACTTCCTCACACTAGACCACCTTTTCTTCTCACCTGCCTATCCTCTCCTGCTGGTGTCCATCCTCTTTTTTTTTTCCCCCATGGTCCACTCTCTTTTCCAATCACATTCCTTCTTCTTCAGCCTTTTACCTTTTCCACCTGTCACCTCCCAGCTTCTTACTTAATTCCCTTCCCACGCCTCGCCTTTTAGCTTGAACTTCTTCCCCTCCCCTCACCTTATTTTGGCTTCTTACCCCTTCCTTTCCAGTCCTGATGAAGGGTCTCGGCTTGAAATATTGACAGTTTATTCTTGTCCATAGATGTTGCCTGACCTGCTGTGTTCCTCCAGTATTGTGTATGTTTCTCTGGATTTCTGGCATTTGCAGCATTTCTTGTGTTTATAAATTATTCTATATACTTTTTCCATATTTCAGATTTGTTATCATTGACATATGTGGCAGCAGTACAGTGCATGACATTAAAAAATTAGGATACTTTGCAATAAAAATTAAATCATAGTGTCAAAGGCATATAACAAGGTATTATGAATAGTGGGTTGCTAGACCTTCCTGAAATCAATGGCAGAGGGTACCTTCAGTGGTTATAGAGTAATCTGGAGTCATACTGTCTCATTGGGTAATTATCCATTGAGATGTTAAAGGGAAATGTTAAAGGCAGTGTCCATTATTAAGGACCTCAGGCACCCAGGGCATGCCCTTTTCTCACTGTTACCATCAGGTAGGAGGTACGGAAGCCTGAAGGCACACTCTCAGCTATTCAGCAGCAGCTTCCCCATTGCCATCCGATTCCTAAATGGACATTGAACCCGTGAACACTACCTTACTTTTTTAATATATTTTTTCTGGGTTTTTTGCATGATTTTTAATCCATTCAATATATGTAAACTGTAATTGGTTTATTATTTTTCCCCTATATTATGTATTGCATTGAACTGCTGCTGCTAAGTTGATGAATTTCATGACAAATGCCAGTGATAATAAACCTGGTTCTGATAGTTTAAAGGCTGTTGTACACAACAGCTGAAAGGGCAGCATATGCAAGATGCTGGAGAAACTCAGCAACATTCATGGAAATAAACTATCAACGTTTCGGGCTGAGACCATCAGACATCAGGTAGGGGGAAGATGCCAGAATAAAAAGGTGGGGTAGAAGGTGATAGGTGAAGCCAGGTGATTGGAAAAGATGAAGGGCTGGTGAAGAAAGAATCTGATGGGAGAGGGTGGTAGACCATGTGAGAAAGGGAAGAAGGAGGGGCACTAAGGGGAGCTGACAGGCAGCTGAGAAAGACCAGAGTGGGGAATAGAAGAATAGGAAGTGGAGGGGGAAAAGAAAAAAACAAATACTGGAAGGAGAAATCAATGTTCATGTCATCAGGTTGGAGACTTCCGAGATGGAATGTGAGGTGTTGCTCCTCTACCCTGAGAGTGGTCTCCTCATGGCAGAAGAGGAGAAGTCCTGGAAAAGAATGCCTCGTCCTGAGAACTGATGTGGAGGCAAATGAACTGAGAAAAGAGAATAGCATATTTGCAGGAAACATGGTGGGAAGAGGTATAGTTATGATAGCTGTGGAAATTTGTAGATTTATACAAGATGTGGGTAGACAATTTGGCTCCAGAGATGGAGACAGAGAAAATGAGAAGGGGGTGTGAGGTGACAGAAATGAACCAAGTGAATTTAAGGGCAGGGAGGAAGTTGGAAGCAAAGTTGATGAAATTGAAGAACTCGGGTGCATGAAGCAGCACTAATGCAGTTGTCAATGTAATGCTGAAAGGGTTGGGGAACCTTTTACCAGAGAGGGTTGGAAAGTGACTGTTCTACATAGCCAGTAGCTCATGGCTGCCCCTTGAGTTTGGAGAAAATGGAAGAATAGAAGGAGAAATTGTTGAGAATGAAGAACAGTTCTGCCAGATGGGGTAGGGAGATGCTGGTGGTGGAGGGGAACTGTTTGGATCATTTGTTGAGAAGTAGAGAGCTTTAAGATCTTCTTGATGGGGGATAGAAGTGTTTAGGGACTGGACATCTATAGTGAAAATGTGGCGGCCAGGGAATTGAAAGTTGTAGAGATAGAGAACATGTAATGTGTCTCGGGTGCAGATATGAAGGGACTGAAATGAAAGGGATAAGATGGAGTTGAGATATGTGTACACAATTCAATGGGGCAAGAGCAAGCAGACGTAATGGGCCTACCATGAACAATTTCTTCTTCAGCTCCTTTCATCAACTTTGCCTCCAACTTCTACTCTGCCCTTAATTTTATTTGGTCCGTTTCTGACACCCCCCTCCACTTTCTTGAGCTCTGTCTCCATTTCTAGAGACAAATTGTCTGACATCTTTTATAAACCTGTCGATTCCTATGGCTATCTTGACTATACCTCTTCCTACCCTGTCTCCTACAAAAATGCTATTCCTTTTTTTTGTTTCTTTCCCTGCTGCATCTGTTCCCAGAGTGATGCTTTCCTTTCCAAGACATCAGAGATGCCCTTCTTCAAAGAACAGGGTTTCTCTTCTTACATCATTGAAGCTGCCCACACCCACATCTCAACTGTCTCTCATAGATTTGCTCACCCAATCTTCCTGCTCCCTCAACAGGGATAGAGTTCTCGCCCTCACCTTCCATCTCATGAGCTCTGCATCCACCACATCATTCTCTGCAACCTCTGCCATCTTCAACAGGATCCTACCACCAAACACATTTTTACCTTCTCTGTCATCCTCCACCTTCCACAGGGACTCCCTTGTCTTTTCATCCTTCCCCATTAATCTCCCTCTTGGCATTTACCAGGTGAGGCAACACTTCAGTGAATCTGTTGGAGTGTGTATGTGCTGTATTTGATGCTCCCAATGTGGCTTCCTCTACATTGGTGAGACACAGAGGAACCACATTGTCATGCACCTCAGCTCCATCTGCAAAAAGTGGAATTTCCCAGTGGTCATTTTTTTTAACTTGGTGTAGAAGAACAATGTCTCATTCTTTCTAGGTAGCTTCCAACCTGATAGCATTGACATTGATTTCTCCTTCCGGTGGTTTTCCCCCCACTCCCTTCCCCTTTCTCCACTCTGGCTTCTTGTCCCTTCTACTTTCTGGCTTCTTACCTCTTCTCCTCGCCTGTCTATCACCTCCCCTTTGCACCCCTCTTTCACCAGTCCAATACGGAAAGCTCTCCCCACCATTGAGCACATCTACAGGAGGCATTGTTGCAGGGTAGCAGCATCCATCATCAGGGAGGTCATGCTCTCTTCTTGCTGCTGCCATTAGGAAGAAGATCTAGGAGCCTCAAGACTCTCACCACCATCAGGTTACCCCTGAACCACTGGGCTCTTGAACCAGAGGGGATAACTTCATTCCACTTGCCCATCACTGACAAGTTCTCAGAACAATGGACTCACTTTCAAGAACACTTCATCTCATGTTCTGGATATTTGTTGCTGATTTATTATTATTTCACTGTTGTCTTTTGCATACTGATTGAGTGCCTAAGGTGGTGCTGTTTGTCATTTATTTTATCAAGGAGTTATTGAGTATGCCCACAAGAAAATGAATCTCAGAGTTGTATTTTGATACTTTAGTACTTTGGTAATAAATTGACTTTGAAATTTTTCATCCTTTCTCCTAAGGTCCATTCTCCTATCAGATTTTTTCTTCTCTAGACCTTTACTTTTTCTACCCACATGGCCTCACTTGTCACCTTCTAGTTTGTCCTCCTCCTCTACCACCTTTTTAACCTGGCATCTTCCCCTTTTTTCTATTTTGGATGAATGGTCTTGGCTGAAATGTCAGCTTCTCATTCATTTCCAGCTGAGTTCCTCCAGTATTTTGTGTGTGTTGCTCTGGATTTCCAACATCTGCAGAATCTCTTGTGTTAGCAAATGGGATGGCACTGTTTCAGTGATGTGCAGGTTTTCTCATTCTGTGGAACGATGTATGATGCATAAATACTTAAAAGTGGATTTTTCCCCTGAACCAGCACTGTGTGGAATCGCAAACAGCTCTGGGATTCAATCTTAACTCCTGATGAAGGGTCTCAGCCCGAAACATTGACTATTAATTCATTTCCATAGATGCTGCCTGACCTGCTGAGCCACCAGTATTTTGTGTGTGCTGTTTTTGGGTTTTGCATTGGATGTCCAGTATCTACAGGATCTTTAGTGTCTGTATTTATAACGGGTAGGCAACAGTCGAGCAAATATTGGGATACTACGCTTACCTGGCCCGCGAGCGATTCCCCCCCCCCCCCCCCCCCCATTCTGACTGTTTCACATGACCACACTGAAGGACATGCATGGCGTCTTGTTACACTGCCCCCAGGTTCCGTTTTGTTCCAAACCAAACACTGGTATATACGAATGATGGGAAGGCAGACTACCTTATTAATATGTATTAGATACTCTCCGTGCACGCGCAGGTTTTCAGATGGAATCGTTCAAATTTGTAAACAGAAACAGAGTCACTGTGTTTTAACAAGAAATCCATGCTAAATATCCAGATATTTACATGTGCTACGATACTTGTTGAATAATGCGAGTTTAAAAATAAAATCAAAGAAAAAGGAAACAAAGAGCACGTACATACAATTACATACAAATATAAACATAGATGTGATCTACATACTTATCATCCCTCAATGTAGATTTACATTTTTAAATAAAATCACAGTCCTCAGTAAATCAACTCAAGTCCCACATTTTACCAGGCCCCTGTGTGGGCCTTTCACGGTGCCAGGTACACTATAACAGAGTTCCATCTTTCCAAGTAAGAGTCCATTTTCAGTTGTAAACTTGCAGCGATTTACCCCCCCCCCCCCCAATACGGTTCACTTCTTTCAGTCTGTGTATCTATTGTTCCAAAGTGGGTGGGTGAGATTTAAGCCAGATGACACTTATCATTTTATGAGCAATCAGAATCAAGACTCTTAACATATATAGTTTGTTCTTCTCTAATGCAGATTGTGGGAGGTTGCCTAAAATTAAATGACTAGGTTCAAAGGGCATACTAATAGCTAAAATCCTTATTTCCTTAGTGACCTTGTACCAAAATTTCCTTAATTTGGGACAGGCCCAGAATATATGTGCTAAATCTCCCACTAGGCCACAGCCTCTTCAGCAAAGTCTACTGTTTTTTTTCCTGTGTATAATGATATTACTAATGGGGTTTTAAAGTACCTCATCCTTATTTTCCAAGCAAGTTCCCTCCAATTATTCAAGCGTTTATGCCATGACTCCAAAGACCTCTCCCACTCTTCCTCTTCTGTTATGGTATTTACCTCCAATTTCCACTTATGTTTAACATCCAACATGTTATCAATTGTATCCAGGTGTATTTTTTTTATATATACAAGATTCAATTTTCTGGGCTTGCGTCTTACCCATGATGATCTCTATCCAAAATTTTTCCAAGTTATTTGGCTGTATTTTAAGATTGTTCCATTCTTTGTGTGATGTAAGGAGGAATTTGGAGGAATCTATAAAAGTCATTTGGTACAAGGTCAAATTCAGTTTGGAGTTGGAAGAAAGATTTGAGCGCCTCACCATGAAACATTTGGTCCACAAGAACAGGCCTCTTAGTGCCCACCTGTTAAAACCAGAATCCAGTCTTGCTGGAATAAAATCTGAAATGAATGCAATTCTGGTTGTCCTTGATATAGTCCTTGGAAGATCTAATTTTTTTCCTAATTCTATCCCATACTTTCAATTTTGAGTTAACCCATTCATTCTGAGTCTCGGCATTCTTCCACACTTTGGATTTGAAAAGGGAAGAGCTGCTAAAGATAACTTGCCAATTGAATTTTGCTCTATGTGAACCCATCTTGAATCCACGTCTTCTCTGATCCGTGACACAATTGCTCTTAATTGGGCAGCCCAATAATAGGCCTTTACCTCATTTAAAGCTCAATCTCCCTGTTTTTTATTTGAGTATAGCACTTTTTGTCTCACCCTGGACCTCTTTTTCTGCCATATAAACCTCCTGAGGAGTCTATCCAACATTTTAAAAGTAAATATAGGAACTGTTATGGGTAGAGCACTGAAAAGAAAAAGAAACCTGGGCAAAATATTCATCCCGATCACTTCTACTCTACCTATCAGTGATAAAGGAAGCATCTCCCAATGGTCAAGAGCTCTCCTCGCTTGATGAATAAGTTTATCATAATTGGCTGCAAAGAGCTGGGAGGAACTGAGATAAACTAACCCCCAAATATCTAAAGCCCTGTTTTGGTCAACAAAAAGTCACTTCAGCATCCAGCTGGCTTGGCCTGGTCCTTGTAATCATCATAGCTTCAGATTTCGCTTCGTTAACTTTGTATCCAGAGACCTCTCTCCATAGCTTCTCAAACATTGCATAAGTGGGAGAATTGATGAATGAGGCTTCTTTATAAAGAGAAGAATGTCATCTGCAAATAAAGCTATCTTATTGGTTATAGTTCCTTTATCTGTTATACCCTCAATTTGTTCATTTTGTCTTATTAATTCAGCTAGTGGTTTGATGCTTAAAGCAAATACTATCAGTGATAGGGGACTCCCCTGTCTGTTTCCCCTTTTGAGCCTGAAGAAATTGGAACAGTATCCATTTACTCTAACCCTGGAAATTGGATCTTTATTCAGTTTCTTCATCCAACTTTGAAATGTTGCATTAAAACCCATGTTTTCTAAGTATAAGTATATATACTTATTTTTTCTTAGTCTAAGTATATCCAATCCACCCTATTAAATGCCTTCTCGGCATCTAAGCTAAGAAACATTGAAGGGTAGGTGGATCTCTGTGCTAAAGACTGGATATTTAAAGCTCTTCTAACATTATTTGCTCCCTGAAGGAATGGAATAAATCCAGTTTGATCTGGATTAATCAATTTTCCTATATATTTCTGTAGTCTCTTTGCTAAAATAGAACAAAGAATCTTCACATCAGTACCAAGCAGGCTGATTGGTCTATATGAACCACATACTGTAGGGTCCTTTCCATCCTTGTGGATTACTGATATGATTGCCTCTGACCAGCTCTCTGGGGAGTCATGTTCATTCAGAGCAAAATTAAAAAGTTAACATAAAACTGGAGTAAGTTCCGTTGTAAATATCTTACAGAACTCACCCGGAAATCCATCCGTAACTGGAGATTTATTTTTTAAAAATGTTTTAATAACATCTTTTACTTCTAGTTCTGAGATTGGTTGTGTAAGTGAAACAATCTCTCTTTCTGAAAGTTTGTTTATACAGATTTACACTACACGCTGCATCCGCAAAGCAAACAGCATTATGAAAGGCCCCGTGCACCCCTCATACAAACTCTCCTCCCTCCTGCCGTCTGGGAAAAGGCATCGAAGCATTCAGGCTGTCACGACCAGACAACATAACAGTTTCTTTTCCCAAGCTATCAGATTCCTCAATACCCAGAGCCTGGACTGACACCTTACTGCCCTATTGTCCTGTTTATTATTTATTGTAATGCCTGCACTTTATGTAGTCCTGGGTAGGTCTGTAGCCTAGTTTTTTTCTGTTTTTTTTTCTTAACGTGGTTCGGTCTAGTTTTTGTGCTGTGTCATGTAACACCATGGTCCTGAAAAAACGTCGTCTCATTTTTGCTGTGTACTGTACCAGCAGTTAGGATCGAAATGACAATAAAAGTGACTTGATGTCTCTGAAAATTTCATCCAGCTTGCCTTTATTTTGTGGTGGATCTGAAGAATCATACAGATCTTTATAGAAGGCCCTAAATGTCTCTGCTACATCATTTGTTCGATAACACAAAAGGGAGAAAGTTAAAAGATGTCTAATTTTTTGTGCAACTCTGTTAGATTGTGCCTTTCTCAACTGAAATGCTAACAGACGGCTGGCCCAGTTCCCCATCTCGTAATACTTTGATTTGTGTATCTAAGTGCTCCTTCCGCTTTATACGTGAGCAACTCATTCAACGCATCCCTACACTTTTGTAGGTCTTTCCAATCATCCTTGTTCAGTGTTAATTTGTGCCTTTGTTCTAATCTTTTTATTTCACTTTGTAACTGATAATATTTTTCATTTCGGTATTTTTTCATTTGAACAGCCAAATCAATACATTTACCCTTAATCACAGCTTTTGCACCTTCTCACAGTATTGAGGGGGAAACCTCCCCAGTGTCATTTGTCACAAAATATTCGTCAATGAATTGTTTTAGTTGATTATAGGAAGAGGAGTCCATCAATGTGGAAACATTGAGCCTCCAATATTGGAAGTGCTGCTCAGAGCCTACTTTCAGTACAAGTCTAACTGGAGCATGATCTGACAATGTACAGGTAGTCCCCAAGTTACAAGTGTCCGACTTATGGACAACTTGTTCTTATGAACCGAGGAAGGGGAATGCTGTCCGCCATTTTAAGTTGGATCGCGATGCTATCCATCATTTTAAGTCGATGCTGTTGACACTGTGTTGAGTGTTTAACTTTGTATTTGGCTTAAATTTTTCTTAGTAAGATTAACCCTGAAAATGCCCCCCCCCCGTTCCAGTCAGCTGGTGGCGCAGTGAGATCAGCACCGGGCTTGAGTTCAATCCAGTGACAGACCGCTCCCATGCCAGGTTGATGTCGGTCCAGTGACTCCCATACCGTCCGTGCCGAGTTGATGTTGAGCTCGCAACTCAAACTCGTTTTTAAAAAACACTGCCACCTCCAGTTTAAATACCCATGTGGAATATTGTGGAGGATCAAATACCCAAACCCAGCACAGCCCCCACTTGTCCCATTTAACCTGTCTCAGTGCGGTGGTCCTTGGGACCCAGCGGACCTCAGGAGCCGGTGCAGCTTGGGACCCACCGCCTGCAGTGTTTCTGTTCCATTGACGGGAAGCGATCGCGATTGAAAATAAATTGGAAATAATAAAGTGTTTGGAAAGAGGTGAAATGCCGTCAGTCATTGGAAAAGCGTTAGGCTACAGTCGGCCAATGATCGGAACAATTTTAAAGGATAAAGTGGGAATAATGGAGCATGTGAAAGGCCGTGCCCCGATGAAAGCTACAATTATTACTAAGCAACGCAGTGGTTTAATTATTGGAATACATATGTTTCTTAAGAGCTTTATATGCATAGAAAGGTAAAATATATACTACATACGAAGACAAATGTTTGACTAACTGACGCTAAATAATACCAGATGTACTTGTTCTGACTTCCGTACAAATCCAACTTAAAGACGGACTCAGTAACGGAACTTGTATGTAACCTGGGGACTGCCTGTAATGGGTTCAAAAAACATTCCTTCACCTGATGGAGATTCTTCCTTGGGATGCAAATAAGGTCAATTCTTGAATATGATTCATGGGCTCTTGATATATGACTAAAATCCCTGGCACCTGGATTCGATGCTCTCCAGCCATCAACTAGCCCAAGCTCATCCAACATAATTTTTACTGCTTTAGATTTCTTGCTCAGGGGTTCCCCATTCCCAAGTAATTATCCGAACTCCTATTAAGAATACAATTAAAGTCTCCTCCAACTGTAACAGTACCTCTCGCTTCCCTGGCAAGTAATAAAGCTATTTCTTTGAAAAAGTTTGGGTTATCTTCATTCGGTGCACAGATGCTCATGATAGTGAACTCTGCTCCTTCAAGCCCAAAGCTAACAAATATCTACCCTGCTTGTCTTTAACCTCTTTTTCCACCAGGAAATAAACTGATCTATTAACTAATAGTGTAACTCCTCTCTTTCTACTATTAGGAGAATATAAATAATAGACTTGATCTACCCATTCTCTTTTTAATTTTTTTGTGTTCCATGTCTCTTAAATGTGTTTCTTGTAATAGAGCTATAGAGCAATTAAGTTTTTCCAACTGAGCCAATATTTTTTTCCTTTTAATGGGGTGATTGATTCCATTAATATTATAACTAATTACGTTCAAAGTGGCCATGGTACAATATCTCTTACTATATCACCAACCCCCTCCCACTCTTAACCAAACCCGGCATTTTTATAGTATAATAACTGAAAACCTTGTGATGACCTGCCAATACCGAGAGAACTATTTACAAAAGAATATAACCCACAAAACACAACAAAACAAAACAAAACTTCCAGAAACCCAGTTGGTCTTTTAAAGTTCCTGATAAAACTAATTCTTATGACTGCTTTTTCTCTTATCAAGACCACCCCTTGATGATAATTAGGCAGAGAGTAATGACACCTGCTTTTCTCTGGGGAACACGCACACAATGCTGTTGTAGCTACAAACCACTGAGAAAACATATATCCCCCTGGTTGAGTTGTTGTTGCCCTTCCTTGGCAATTCCTGCATTGTATATCAAAATATGTCAGTTACACTGGTAAATAGCTGTACGTTGGCGAAGATAGTTAAATATTACTCACACCCAGAAATTATTAATCAGTCCAAAGAAGACACCATTCATACTACCACCTCCTTTGAAAGGAAAAATGTAATTGTCCTCTTATGTCAAGAGAGCTCTTATGTCTGTCTCTGGCAGCGCAGCGCTCCCTCCTCCTCACCCCCTCCGCTGCACTGCCATACTTCGCTGCTCCAGCTTCTCTATCCCACTCACCAGCACGGAGATGCCCAGGTTGTTTAGTGTACTGTAGGTAAAGCTTCAGTCAAGGAAGGGAATTTCTTCACTCCAGTATCTAAGTTTATTCTCAGCTGCACTGGGAAGCAACAACGTGCTTGCACACCTTTCTCCTTTAGCTGTTTGATCATGGTGCGGACTTTTGCTCTTTTCTGGATCTCAGGAGAGTACTCCTAATCAAAAGAGATGACTCTGCCTTGAAACATAACTTGTTTTTGAACCCATGCTTGTCACAGTACTGCCTCTTTTACTGTATAATCCAAGGAACGCACAAAGACGGAGCGCGGTGGTACAGAGGGTGCCAGCTCTGTGATCAGAGATCAGTGGGCTCTCTCAATGTGTATATTTAAGTCCTCTGACAACCGAAGCATCGTTTTAATTAACTATTTGACAAACCCCACCATATCTCCTTTCTCACTACCCTCAGGTATCTGATAAATTCCTAAGTTATTTCTTTGTAAGTGGTTCTGGAGATCATTGCAAGCTGTGGTAAGAGTGGCTTCTCACTTTAACAGGTGCTTTCTCATGCCGGAACTGTGCGTCCTTGTTAGCACTAATTCTGGACTCAGACTTGGGAGATTTCTGCTCAAGCGGGTCCAGTCATTCCTCATGTCTGTCACCGAGGTCTCCAGTCTAGATAAGGAGGCCTTGGTATCTGAAAATGACTCTTGATTTTCTTTTCTCTTCTCAGCTCTTTCAACTCGTTTACTATCACAGCCATATCTTTCTCCTCGTCGTCTTTGCTAGCTTCGGCCTGTTCTGACGCTAGTTGTATCTTTTTGTCTTTGCTTTTTCTTTGTATTTCTTGTTTTCCAGTGTGTTTTGAAGTCTGAGATGCCATACTCGTATTCCTCTACTCTTTACTTAGTAAAAATGCCTTTCATAGATGGACAAAAGTAACTTAACAGCTATTATTCCTCAAGTTTCGTGGGGGGGGGATTGTGAGGCAGGTCAGTACTGAATCATGGCATCTTCAGAACTCTTGCTTTTAAAGATTTAAATTAAGACTACTAGTGCCTCAGGGGTCACACCACCAGGTTCAAGAACAGTTACTACCCCTCAACCATCAAGCTCTTGAACAAAAGGGGATAACTATACTAATTTAAAGACACTTTTATCGTACTACTAGTTAATGCTTGTTATTACTATTTATTTTTATTTGCATTTGCGCAGTTTGTTGTCCATTGATCCTGTTTACAGTTACTGTTCCAAAGATTTGCTTCAGTATGCCTGCAGAAAGAAAATCTCAGGGTTGTATGTGGGTGCTTGTATGTACTCTGATAATAAATGTTACTTTGAACTTTGTACTCCATTCCTAATAACTATCTTTTTCTTGTTATTTTTGAATATGCTTCAATTCTCATATTCCCTCACTCTTCCCCTTGCGAGGTATATAGTTGAGATCATTATAACATAACAAATTTTCCATTTTTCTGCTGATTGCTGATTTTTCTCATCATTTATGATATCAGGTCATGATTTTGAACACCGTTCATCTCTCCTTACAGTTGGTCAGGGAACACCCCCCCCCCCCCCCCCCCCCCCGTATGAGTTGCCACCTTTGGTCAGATTTACTTGCATTTTTTATGTAAGGTTGGGCTCTTATTCTTTGAGGCAGTTCTACCAGTCATCAAGATTATGATTCAGGTTCAGATTTATTATCACTGTCTTATGGTGTGGAATGTGTTGTTTTCTGACAGCATTACAGTGGAAAGACAAAATTATGATAAATTACAAGCTAAATAGTGCTCAAAAGAATAAGGTAGTGCCCTCCCTGATGGCAGAGGCGAAGATGCTGTTTCTGAATCTCCTAGTTCAGCTCTACAGGCTCATGTACCTGTCTGATGATAGTAACAAGAACAGGGCCTCCCTGATAGTATTAATGAGAAGAGTGCACATCCCAGATGGTGAGGGTCTTTAATTGAATGCTGTCTTACTGAGGCACCATGTTGTGAAAATGTTCTCAGTGGTAGGGAGGGAAGTGCTTGTGATGGAGTTGGCTGAATTCTCTGCAGCTGCTTGTTCTTCTGTGCATATGAGGTTTCATATCAGGCTGTGATATGACCAGTCAGAGTGTTTGTCACCATACATATTATGGAATTTTACAAAAGTGTTTGGTGACATACCAAATCACCTCAGATTTCTAATGAAGAAGAGCTACTGCGTGCTTTCTTCATGACTGCATCAATGTGTTGGACCCAGGACACGTCCTCTAATGATTAACATATGAGGAAGATTTGATGGTTCTAGGCGTGTATTTGCTATTTCGGAAGAATAGGGTGGGGGAGGATCTAATTGAAGCCTATTGAATATTAAAAGGCCTAGATAGTGTACATGGAGAGGATGTTTCTATTATTGGAAGAGTCTAGGACTGAACAGAGACACAATGGCTACTTTATTAAGTACAGGAGGTGCAGCCTCAGATTAGGGTGTCCCTTTAGAATAGATGTGCAAGAATTTCTTTAGCTAGAAGGTGGTGAATCTACGCAATCCATTGAGATTCTTAATTAGTAAGGGTGACAAAAGTTTTGAGGAGAAAGCAGGGAAATGTGATTGAGAGGGAAAATAAATCGGTCCTGAAAAATGGGCTGAATGACCTAATTTTGCTCCTTTGTCTAATGGCCATGTGTTCATGCTGAGGAATATGAAGCTGCTCACCCTTCAGACTGCTGAACATTCCATGAGAGTATGTCCTCCTGATTTCTGCTTCCTGAAGTCCACAAACAATTTCTTGGTCATGCTGATGTTGAGCACAAGGTGTTTGCTGCAACACCACTCGGTCAACTAACATACCTCTCTCATGTGGGTGTCATCGTAATGTGCAATTTTACCAACAGCAGTGGTGTCGTTTCTGAATACATAAATGGTATTTGAGTTGTGCTTAGCTGCAATCATGAGTGGTTGGCTCGGCATGCATTCTTGAGGTGTACCTGTGTTGATTGTTTGTGAGGAGGAATTGTTATCACTAATCTGCACTGACTGAAGTCTCCCAATAAGAAAGCTGAGAATCCCTTTGCCAAGGGAGGTACAGAGCTCAGGTGGTAAATATTGAAGGGACAATGTGTGGCTATGCATAGCTCAAATGCCATGTATAAATTTGCTGATGATACAACCATTGTTGGCAGAATTTCAGATGGTGACGAAAGGGTGTACCAGTTAGTTGAGTGTTGTCGCAGCGACAACCTTGCACTCACTGTCAGCAAGACCAAAGAGCTGATTGTGGACTTCAGAAAGGGTAAGACAAGGGAGCGCAAACCGATCCTCATAGAGAGATCAGAAGTGAAGAGCGTGAGCAGTTTCAGTTCCTAGGTGTCAATATCTCTGAGGATCTAACCAACATGTCAGTGCAGTTATAAAGAAGGTAAGACAGCGGCTATATTTCATTAGGAGCTTGAGGAGATTTGGTTTGTCAACTAAAATGCTCAAACTTCTACAAATGTATCGTAGAGAGCCTTCTGACTTGCTGCATCATCATGTGGTATGGGGGTGCTACTCCTCAAGATCAAACTAAGTTGTTAAAACTTGTAAAATTAGTCAACTCCATCATGGCTACTAGCCTCTGTAGTATCCAAGACGTCTTCAAGGAGCGGTGTCTTAAGAAGGTGGTGTTCATCATTAAGGATCCCCACCACCCAGGACATGCCCTCGTCTCACTGTTACCGTCAGGAAGTAGGTACAGAAGCTTGAAGGCATACACTCAGCAATTCAGGAACAGCTTCTTCCCATCCAATTTCTAAATGGACATTGAACCCCCCAAAAAAAGACCTCACTGCTTTATTATTTCTGCTTTTTATTGTATACTACTTATTTTAACGTAACTATTGTGTGTGTGCATGAATGTATTTATTTATTAACATGTATTTCATAGCACTGCTGCAGTAAAGTTAACAAATTTCATGCCATATGCTGGTGGTACTAAACCTGATTCTGTAATCAATAAACAACAGTCTGACAAATATTTTGTTGTTGCGCCGGTTCTCCAACGGAGAGTTGAGAACCAGTCAGATTGTGTTCTCTATAGATCTTGTACACTTTAGGGGCTTCCTTCCTGTGTTATCCCCATTTTCTTTAATTTCCTTTGTATGCAAGATTCATCGATGGTAGAGTAGTGGTTTGAGTGATGCTAATACAGCTTGGGATATTCTTCTAATCCCTTTAAATATCAACCTGAACCAATTTCTCTTTTTAAGACAAAATTTTATTTTGTTCTATTTCCTCTTTCAATTTAACTATCTACTTAGTTTTTTTTACACCATCCATACTCTTCTCAGCTGATTTAGTATTATCAACAACTTGGAAATACGACGTTTTATTCCCTTATGACATTTTGCTGAATTATTGATGTAGATGAATAGCTGGGGCACAAGCATTGATCCCTGTGGTACCCTCTTGTCAACCTGAGAAATATTGGTTCATACTCACTCAATACTTTCTATTCTGATGGCCATGTCAATATGTCACCCCTAATTCTGCATGCTCTGTGTTGAACAATGCCCTTTGTAAGACCTTGAAAGCTTTCTGAAATGCCAGTAAATACAACCAACTGGTTCCTCCTTTTTTACTTAACTAGTCATATCCTCAGCAGACTCAATGTTAATTTAACTCAATTTTCCCTTCATGACTCCATGCTGAGCTTTCTCAATCAGGTTATTAATTTCAACGTATTACTGCTCTAATTTGTACAAATTGTGAAAGCTGCAAGCATTCAGATAGAGCTCCTTATTTTCCCAATTTAAAGTTTTTCCTTGTTTTTACCCATATTTTCCTTGACCTTGTTTCTGCTTTTTGCTTATTTAATTAACTTCTACATCCTGCTCTGTTTTTTTAATGAATTTCCTCGTATTTCCTTTCACTCTGTGTTATATACAATCAGGTATGAAAATTCATGGCCAGAAAATTCTTCTCCAGTTGTTTTTCTTTTGATCAATCCTGTGGTGATCCTTTGATTCTTTAGTGCATAACTATTTTTCTACTCATTTTGCCACTACCTCCTAAATTAAGATTTTCAGGGCCTAACAATATCCCTGTTAGAGGGAATCTAGTCTGTCCTCTTATTAGTTAGATGTAATTAGCAGTACTGGTGCCCCCCCCCCCCCCCCGCCCCCGTACAAAGGTAGAGCAGTCCTATGAAACCTTCCTTAAGCCGAAATGACGTAAAGCGAAGAACCATTAATTTATATGGGAAAAATTTTCCTAAAAGCGAATACTCTTTGTAATGTGAAAACAGGTTACTAATGTAGGTCTTTTGTAAAAGCGTAGTGGCATAAAGCAAACATTCGTAAACTGGGGGACACCTGTACAACTTCAATAATTAGTAGTGTTAACTTTGTTTGGTTTCTAGAAGCTGAAGTATTTAAACCTCAATTTAGGTTAGTGATCCCATTTTTAACAATCAGTCTAAATTAGAGTTAGAACTATACACTGTGAAAAATAGCCCAACTTGTCCGAGCTGACCAAGTTGCCTAACTGAGCTAGTTCCATCTACCTGCATTTGGCCCTTGTCTCTCCAGACCTTTCCTACCCATGTACCTGTCCAAATGTCTTTTGGACATTGTAATTGTACCTGCCTCAAGATAGTAGAGGGAAACTACCTGGAAAATACTTGAATGGGCACTTTCATTCACTTATTATTTTTTGAAGTTGTAAAATTTGTACAGCCTAAAACTGCTTACGTGAAAATATCTGCAAGTAGACATGTAGATATGTTCAAAAGCTAGAAGTTTATTGCTTATTACTTAATCTGGTGATATATTTCAAATAATATTGTTTTCAGAATCAGAATCAGACTTTAATCGCCAAGTACCTGTACACATACAAGGAATTTACTTCCGGCAGATGTTGTCTCTCTGCTCATAACAATAATAATGTTCAATATAAATGAAAATATAGATTATACATACAAGTAGTGCAATCCAAGTAATAGTTAGCCGACAGTTAACCGGCAGTTAACTGTTCAGCAAAGTGACCGCAGTAGGGAAAAAACTTCTCCAGTGCCTATTAATCTTAGTCTGGAGGGATCTGAAGCACCTACCAGACGGAAGCAGTTCAAACAGTCCGTGCGCAGGATGGAAGGAGTCCTTTATGATGTTCCCCGCCCTCTTCTTCAACCTGGAAGAGTACAGGTCCACAATATTTCATTCACAATTGTCTGAAAGCTACTCTGTCTCTACTCTCATCACTGTCTGGCAAGGCACAGTCCAAATACCATCAAATACTAAATGACACCACTTGGAAGTTATCAGATAATGATCAGGTGGTGTACAGGAGTGGGATACTGTGTCATAAGGACTACCTTGCACTCAACATCAGCAAGGACAAGGAATTGAATGTGAACTTCAGGAATGGGAAGTCAGGAGAAGACACACCTGTGAGGGGTCGTTGGTGGAAAGGGTGAGCAGCTTCAAGTTTCTGGGAGTCAACATCTTGGAGGATCAGTCTTGGACTTAACCAATGCAACCACAAAGAGGGCATCCCAACAACTCTACTGCATTAGGAGTTTGAGGAATTTGGTATGTCGTCAAAAACCAAGTTTCTACATATCTAAGGCAACACGAGTGAATCTGCAGATGCTGGAAATAAATAAAAAACACAAAATGCTGGCAGAACTCAGCAGGCCAGACAGCATCTATGGGAGGAGGTAATAACGACATTTCGGGCTGAAACCCTTATTTTGGATCTGAGCAGTGCGAGGAATTTTTGAACTTGACAATAAAATACTACAGTTTATCATTCACTTGAGCATTGAAAATATTGGGAAGTATTTGCTAAGTTTTCAAAATTTTTTATACATAGGTTGGCTTAAAAAAAACTTCAGTGGAGGAAAATCTGGTATAGCTTGCATCCCTATCTGACAGGTCTGCAGTGAAAGCTATTTTTAGACGCTTGTGTGCCATTTTTAGCTTGTAAAATATTCATCTCCGTCAAGATGGCAAGACATCAATTCTCATGAATGTGACGGAAGCAGAGTTTTTTTTACCTCGGTGAAGTACAGCATTTTGATGAGATGCCAGTTTAACTTGGTGAATGAAACAAGAGCCTTGCAGATCCTGAGCATTAATGCACTGTTTCAATCGGAGCAACTGCTTACTGTGGCTGTTTTATTGGTGGTGGCTTGCCTTTGTGATTATTCTGAGGTTGGCGAGAAAGCAAGCAGTGAGGCATTCTTAATTTTCCAAAACATAAGTGTAAATAATTAACTTTTGAGATTCTTGGATGTAGAGTGGTGTTGTCACTTCTTTATGTATCCACTCGTGCCTTGGTTGTGTTATATATGCCAAGGTCTTCAGTGGTTTCTAAATGCAGCACAAAAAGCCTTGTGCCTTATTCAAAGGGATTAATCACAGTCCTCTATTTATAGAAAGGAGGGGATTGAAATAGCATTTTTTCTTCCGTTGTAATAGATCCCCAGGAGAGATGCTCCTGCAGTCCTCACTAGTCAGTCCTTTCCACTTGTGTGAGGTGCAGCTGTCACGATTGCAGTGATATTGGCCATTAATCAATGAAAATTATCTTTCACACAGCCCTTCATATAAAGGTCACAATTTGGGTGATGTCAAAAATAATTTAATAACTAAAAATATCCCTTTGGTACACAAAGCTTTTAGGTTGTGTATTTATACGAAAGTGTTTTGTTTCAGATTTAAGAATGTTTGTCTAGGTGGTTATAGAGATGAATATTCTATTCATACATATATTTTTGATAGTGTCTTTGAATTTATGGCTAATCCTGGAAGTTTAAAATAGCTTAAGTTGGTGATATGCCAGTCTTCAGTTTATCCTGAACTGGAGAGAGCATTTTATTTTTAATATAGAGAATTATGCTAATTTCAAGTTGTATTTTTAAAAGGCAAGCACTGCGTCATGTTCAGAGTTGCCTTTGCAGTACAGACCTGTTCAGTTCAGGCAATGATTAACTTATTATGCTCATTTTGCGTAATGGATGTGGCTGACACTAACAAAAGCTACATTTACTCACTTTTCCACATTATCTGCAAGATTATCAAGCCAGTGTCCAGCCGTTGACTACAAACCATTGGACTGCTTAGAAAGAAATTAGTTTCAATATGGTTTAGGCTGTAGGAGTGTTTGTAGTGGTTAGGCAAGACTGGATAAAGTTGGCCAAATAACTTTTTGCCAAAATTTGGCTACTTCACCTTTTTGTTCAACTACAACCAATTTTTCTTTCTCATTTCTACCACTTTGGCCCTTCCAAAAACCTGCAGACTTCTTTGGAATTAATAATAAATTAACAGATCTACTGAGATTATTTTCACAGCTTGATATTGTTTGTACTGGCAGCCACAATTGGCCTGTGGAGGTTGTTGATGCACCATATGATTTCCCCTTTAGATGACTTACCCTAACACAGAAAATCTATTCTTCCTCGTACGTCTGTTGTTTTACTTAGCTACTCCCTGATGATTGCAGTGTTAGAAAATACTCTGTTTGACAGACTTGGATGATGCTTGAGTGTCACATGTATATGCATATGTTCTTGGTATTTAAATCTGTGCAGATCAGAGAAGTATTGAATTGGGACGTTCTGCATTTAAATTGTTTAACTGGTTGGTTAATGTGTGAAGTTAATGTGCTCCTTTAAAAAAGACTGCAATAAGTCCTGCCCCAAACTTCACCCAACATCTACAAGAAGTTGCTTTCAAAAATAGTTTTGTCACTACACATGGTATACATGCAGGCATTTACTGAAGCCATTGTGATTTATTTGACTTCATCCAGGAACACTTTATAGAATTGATTGTAAGGTTTAAAAAGCAAACATCATTTTCTTTTTTTTTGCAAACTGAAGAGGAAAACTCTTATCAATAGTTAAAATCACTATCTTTGATTTTGTATGTGCATCTAAAACCAATTAAATATGACAAAACATTAACTTGACTTTTTTTCTTTTTAAGTTGTTACAGGAGCAACTGATGGAATTGGAAAGGCTTACGCAAGGGAGGTATGTTAGAAAATAAGCTGCATCTTAGCTCATTTTCATTTGTCATTTTTGCACAGTTGTTGTCAATATCTTCTCCTTAATCAGTTGTTTTGTCTTTGTCCAAGGCATTTCATTGCACTGAATGCCTTTTATAGCATTTAGTATTCAAAAATATTTTGAAAAATGAACAGGAAATGAGATTTTTTTAATTAAGGTAGTTCTAATATACTATTCTTTAAATTTTGGTCTCTATAACTCAGCTTGCCAAGCGTGGTATGAGCATTGTCCTGATCAGCAGAAATGAAGAAAAATTGGATGAAGTGGCGAAAGAAATAAGTAAGTCAATATCTTTTGATGTTTTCTTTGTTCCTGTCATGGCTATCTTCCTTGTTGTGATAACAATTCTGATATAATGTCCCAATAAACTTCTGGTCCATACATAGCGTACCGACGTTGTTCAGCAGAGCAACACAAGCAGCAACAGAAAAAAGCCACTTTCTCAACCTTTCACCCACTTGGACAAGTTGTCAGCCCTCCAAGCCCAGGACACGCTGCCTCTGGGCTTTGACCTCTTGGCCTCAGAGTGTCATACACACACAGAGATTGGGCCTCCAACATCAGTCCTTAGCCTAGACTTGTAGACGTAGGACCTCCATCCTCCGGAATCTCTGTCTCAAGGCTTATATCCTTGGGCCTTGACCTTCAGATTTGCACAGACTTCTGACCCTTGGCCGCACCAACTTGGGGTTTCACTAGCCCTTGTGCTTTCTGCTTGCATGGACCTCTAACCCTGAGACTTGCAAACCTGGAGGAGTCGCCAACTGTGATCCTCGTTGCTTGCAGACAATAGTCTCGAGCATAGGAATCATTGGTCTTCATCCTCAGCGGTTGCCATCCTGACCCTCCCCCAGGCATCACTGTTCTTTCAGTGCAGAATGCTTTGATCTGGATTGTGACCACCAGTTCCTGCCTTTGATCTCTAACTCCCCTCATCCCAGTATCTATACCATCATTAGACCCCTAAGTTCTACCTCTGTCCCATAAACCATCCCTATTAACCTCAACAGACCTCATAGCTTGGCACCATCTTGACTGTAAGGGACCAAATATGAAAATGGTCATGGAGCTTCCTGTGGTTAACTTTTTAATTGGCAGCACTACATAATATTGACCAGATTATTCTACATAAACGAGCTTTGTCTACAATCAAAATACTGATATTAGTATCCATGTGGGCCTGAATTGTATTTCTACCAGTTCAGAATCTTATTTTTGCATGTTTATTAATGTTCCTTGTAACTCTTCTGAATCCAGAGCTGGTTCTCTGTCTTAATGGTAATGCTTTGTATCATGCTATTCTGGAGGAGTACATTGCTGTTACCTTAAGGGTTTGCTCAAAATTGCCTTTTGATTTATTCTGATTCTGTCTTATGTTGTTCAGTACCACACAACTTGAGATGGAGAAAAGTACATTCAGTGCGAGACTGTACATTTCATCAGAAGGTGTTCCCACTTTTGGCTCCAAATGCTTAAGATAGTTTTGCAGGATCTATTCTCTTCTGGTTTGTTTAGGTCATACTTGGGCTGTCTGTTTTCATTTTGTGCCATATTAAAATATATATGACAGTTAAATGTGGTATTTAGACTGGAAATTTGCAAAAACGTGGATGAACTGTATGGATTCTGTGACAGTGATCTTAATTCCTTTTGGGTTCATTTGAATTTACGTTTTCTACAGTAGGAAGTAGTCTTGTTTCTAGAGCAACAAACACAAAATGCTGGAGGAACTCAGTAGGCCAGTACTGTGTCTGGGACTAAATCTGGGCTAAGGACTAAAGTTGGAGGCCCGATGTCTGTGAGTATGACACTCCAGGGCCAAATCAGTACTATGGAAAAGAGTACAGTTGATGTTTCAGGCTGAGACCCGTCAACAGGACTGGAAAGAGGAAAAGTCAGACTAAGAAAGTGGGGAGAGGGAGAATAAAGCACAAAGTGGTAGGTGATGGGTGAAACCAGGAGGTTGAAGAGGGGAGGAAGAAGTACAAGGTGTTAGTTGATGGGTGAAACCAGGAGAGGGGTGAAGTAAAGAGCTGGGAAGTTGATTGGTGAAAGAGATAAAGGGCTGGAGAAGGGGGCAAGACACAGTTCTAGAGAAATGCAGCACGCCAGGCAGTATTTGTGGGAAAGAGTACAGTCAATGTTTTGGGCCAAGTTTCTTCATTAAAAGAGTAAGGTCAATGTTGTTTTTTTTGGGGGGGGGCATCTTTCATCAGGACCTGATGAATTATGAGGGGTATAGATAAGGTTAATGCAAGCAGGTTTTCTCACTGAGGTTAGGTGAAACTAGCTAGAAGTCATAGGTTAAGAATGAAAGGTGAAATATTTAAGGGAAATATGAGGAGGAACTTCATTCAGAGGATGGTGTGAGTGTTTGATTTCAATATTTAAGAGAAGTTTGGGTAAGTTACATGGATGGGAAAGGTTTGGAGGGTAATAGTCCAGATGTGGCTCAGTGGGATTAGGCAGTATAACAGTTTGGCACAAATGGGTTGAAGAACCTGTTTCTGTGCTGTAGTGCTCATTGATTCAATAAGATATTGTTAAACTTGTCTCAAATGCAGTACTGTATGAAATTCTTAGGTCGCTCTCATATATATTTGTAACTGGAAAGACATAATATACAGTACTGTGCAAAAGTCTTGGGCACATATATGTAGCTAGGCTGCCCAAGACTTTTATGCAGTACAGAATTTAGAGAAAAGACGTAATCAGGACCAGAGCAGAGGCTCCAATAAAGCAATTTGGATATTGCAGATGACATAAAGAAACTCTCCGCTTATTTGATGTTTATAACTCCAACAGCATATGAAATAGCTTAATGGTTGATTGTTACCCATTTGCTAAAGTTAACAACTATTCCTTCCATCATTGATAAAATTTACTCAGTTTTTCAACTGGAATTATTTTGAAGGCATCTTTGAACACAACACCATGACAACCAGTACCATAGCTACCAGCATCCTTATAATCTTGTGTCTTTCTTGAATGGGTTTCATTGTTCCTTCCCTATTGGGTTAGAATCCTGAAATTCCTTAACTTCACATCATGGGCAGCAGATGCTTGATAACATTTTTACTGGAAGGAGAAGTCTATGTTAATGCCATTCGGTTGGAGGTTACCAATTTCTCCTTCTGGTTGTAAAAAAAAACTTTTTCCCTTTTCTCCCCTCTTCTTCTATACCCCATTCTTGCCCCTGCTGATTACCTTCCTGGGGTCCCCACCTCCTTCCCTTTATCCTATGGTCCACTCTCCTCTCCTGTCAAATTCCTTCCTCTCCAGCATTTCACTTTTCCTACCCACCTGGCTTCATCTGTCACCTTCTAACTAATCCTCCTTCATCTCTCCCCACCTTTTCTATTCTGGCATCTTCTCCCTTCCTTTCTGTCCTGAAAAAGGGGCTTGGCATGAAACGTCGACTGTTTATTCATTTCCATAGATGCTGCTGGACCTATTGAGTTCCTCCAGCTTTCCGGTGTTGTTTTGGATTTTCAGCATTTGCAGAATTTCTTGTTTATAATGTAAATGTGGATGTTTTACCTCTCTATACTGTTTGGAAAAGTTGAAACTGTTTTACAGACAATGATGAAGATGATGGTCTCATACTGGATTATGTTATGGGCTAATGACCGGTAAGATGGCAGTACATTTGATCGCAGTGGCTTCTATGTGGTTAACCAATGGTTGGTTTTACTGCTTTTTATAAATGTATTTTTTACAATTGCAAGACCCTGCTGGACATTAAGTAGTTAAAGTACTGCAGGGTTACTCTATCAGTGAGTTGCTCGTCAGTGAAGAAACTGAAGGAGCTGCACTTGGTGCAGATTGTGCTGCCGTCTGTGTCAGAGAGTCATTAGAGTCAGTGTGCGAAGGCCGTGTGCAGTCATGTAATGAGTGATCGTATCAGCCATTTTTCTTGTGATCGCAGCACCCTGTTGAACATTGTGCTGCAAGTCTGATTAACTGATTTATTGGCGAATGGTGGGGGTGCTGCATGACTTTGGGGTCGTAGTAAGGACGAGGCCTCAAGCTGCAGTGTCACCTGTTTAGGGCTGTCCAGGAGAGAGGTGCCAGAGTCAGGTACGCACTCCCGGAGGCGATGTGGTAAAAGTCAGTGCTGCCTGCCTAGTGTTTGTTTGGCAGAATACAAGCTGTACTGTGTTTGACTGCAGATTGCTGCAATATTCATGGACTCGGTCTTAGACTTTTTTTTTTCTGTGTGACTGTATTTTACTGATTTATGTGTTTGCTATCTTATATGTGAGAGATATGCCTTGTGCTATGTGTGAGTGTTGGAACTGTGTTTTGCACCTTAGCCCTGGAGTAACACTTCCGTTTGCCTATTTTTATTGGTATTCATGTATGGTTGATTGACAATTAAACATGAACTTGTTTAGATTTTTTCTATTTACTTGAAAGGTTTATTTTTGCATTTGTTATGCAATGCTAAATCAAAGTATTCTGTTGTTCTGAAAATCACCTGTAGAAGAATGTCAGGTGAAAATATGGAGGAAAAACTACTCACTTAAATTGAATTCAGCTGCTCTTGGCAATGAGCAGAGGGACATGAAAGATAACTTTGATTTGCATGTGATTTGACTTTCTGGTTTTGGTCATCTGGAATTAAAAGCCATCAGTAAATTAAGTAAAGTCAACATTATAGTTACAGCCAAATGAATGATCAATTTTAAATAAAAGATTCTTTAAACACTCAAGGGGAGATAATCTGAAATTTTATTAATTTCAGCTGTGGCATTGTGGATATTTTTGAGACCCAGTAATCAGCTGAAATTGTAAATTATTACCTTGTTTTCTGTGCTTTTTAAGTCACTAACTTTGAACATGTTTTTCAGCTTACTTTTCTGAGTTATCAATAGAATATTATAAATTACAAGATCCAAGAAGTTCTCATCTTGTACCAAATGTTGTGTAATGTTTAAATTGCCAATCTTGGCAACGTTTAGCAACTATTTCTGCAGTCACTTTGTGATGTGATCTTTGGGTCTCTGTATAAAAGACCAGCACGATCACCTCCATGGGGTGGAGTCCTGGTTCCTTGGCCAATTAAAATCTTGAGGCTGTATAGCTAAGCACAAGTGGTGCAAATTGTTTGATGTACTTGTATGGCATTAGTGTATCTGAAGTTGAGTTATTAGGATCGACTGTCAACAAGTACGAAGCTGATGTTGTCCTGAGCTGCGCAAGCACTCAGGCCATACAGATTGATCAGTAAGTGACTTTAAAATTGAAGCTACATTTACATAGTTTAGTTGCTGAAGTGCATTTGCTGAGATTATTATATGCTGTGTCCACAGATCTGTCGGGCACTCTTTTAAAAGATAACAGTGCCATTTGTGGATGTTCAGTTTTACTTTGGTTTTTAATGGACTGTACTGAATTATACCTGTTCATTTATTGTAGATTTAACATTTTATCTATGGACACAAACTTAATGTAATGGTATGGTAAGAAAGGAATCGAGAATTTGTTACACATACGCAATGCCAGAGGAACTCAGCAGATTAGTCAGCATCTGTGGAAATGAATAAACAGTTGACATTTTGGGTTGAGACCCTTCCTTAAAACTCAAGTAACCTGAATATTGGTGGATTTGAAATTCTACGTCAGATCTGAAGAGAGCAGCTACATTTTACATTTTAATAGTTTTTCATCCCAGCCTTAGGTTATCTTTAAGAGCTGGGAAGTGAGATTCGGCTGAAGGAATAGTTAATCTGATTGGTTCGTTGTTTGATGTCCTGCTCTAATTGTCATTCTAAGGAAAATTTAAATGTAGTTTATATTAACCTTTATGACTCCAAGATAGTGTTGTAAACTACTAACCATGGTGACCTCAACCATTAGTTGACTTTTTTCTAATCCCAAGTTCTGTCCTGTGTTTGATTTAAATCCAAAAGTTAGTATGTCAAACTTTTGAACATCATTTACAGTAACAAATATCTTTTCTAGTAATACCACACTTAATTTGAAGTAATGTAAATTAATTGTATTACATTGCATGGAAGAGATGATCTTATCCCAAGCCCATAGTTAGAGAAATTACAATGGATTGACTTTTTTGGCACCTTGCACTGACTGCTGCATCCATTGAAATTGTATTTAATGGGGTGTGGGTCAATATTTGGATCATCAGTAAGAATGATCTCTTCTATGCTGATTACATGCTTAATATTAATCAAGTAGAGGTTGCTCCTTTTGTATTTGAAAGACTGTACTTCATAATGGGAGGCACTTTCATACCCACATAACAAATTTGACATCATTGTTAATGTGGGTTTTGTGAGTTGAAATCAATTGGTCACCTTCATCCTATCTGCTGAGGTTTATCTACTGTTGTTTGGGATTTTGTTGAATAACATGCAGCATTGGCTTTGTTTATTTAAAATATCTGAAGATGTCAGTACATAAGAACATAGGAAATAGAAGCAAGAGCAGGCCGTCTGGCCTGGCCGAGCCTGTTCCGCTATTCAATAAGATCATGGCTGATCTGACCATGGTCTCAGCTCCACGTGCCTACCTTTTCTCCATAATCCTTAATTCCCCTACAATGCAAAAATGTATTCAATCTTGTCTTAAATATATTTACTGAGGTATCCTTCACTGCTTCATTGGGCAGAGAATTCCACAGCTTCACCACTTGCTGGGAAAAACATTTCCTCCTCCATCTCAGTCCTAAATTTACTGCCCCGAATCTTGAAGCTATGTCCCCTACTTCTAGTCTCACCTACCAGTGGTAACAACTTTCCTCCTCCTGTCTTATCTATTCCTTTCATAATTTTATATGTTTCTGTAAGAGTTAATCTCATCCTTCTGAATTCCAGTGAGTACAGTCCCAGGTGGCACAATCTCTCCTCATAGTCTAATCCCCTCATCCCTGGAATCAACCTGGTGAACCGCCTCCAGAACCTTCCTCAGGTAAAGAGACCAGAACAGCATGCAGTACTCTAGATACGGCCTCAGCAGTACCCTATACAGTTGCAGCATAACCTCCTTGCTCTTAAATTCAATTCCTCAAGCAAAGAAGGCCAACAATCCATTTGCTTTTTTGATAGCCTGCTGCACCTGCAAACCAACCTTTTGCGATTCATGCACAAGCACTCCCAAGTTCTTCTGCACAGCGGCATGCTGAAATCTTTTACCATTTAAATAATACTCTGATCTTCCATTTTCCCTTCCAAAGTGGATGACCTCCCATTTACCAACATTGTACTCCATCTGCCAGACCCTTGCCCACTCACTTAACCTATCTATATTTCTTTGCAGACTCTCCGTATTTGCACAATTGACTTTTCCACTCAATTTAGTGTCATCAGCAAACTTGAATACACTACACTTGGTCCCCTCTTACAGGTTGTTAATGTATATCGTGAACAGTTGTGGACCAGCACCGACCCCTGCGGCACACCACTCACCACTGATTGCCAACTAGAGAAACACCCATGTATTCCAACTCTCTGCTTTCTATTAGTTAACCAATCCTCTGTCGATACTAATATATCACCCGCAACTCTATGCATCCTTATCTTATGGACAAGTCTTTTATGCGGCACCTTATTGAACGCCTTCTGGAAATCCAAGTAGGTAATGTCCAGCTGTTCACGTCTATCCATTGCACTCATTATATCCTCAAAGAACTCAGTAAGTTTGTCAAATAGGACCTGCCTTTGTTGAACCCATGCTGCATCTGTATGATGGATCCATTTCTTTCCAGATGCCTTACTATTTATTTTTTAATGATAGTATCAAGCATTTTCCCAACTAGAGCTGTTAAACTAATTGGCCTGTAGTTAACTGCGTTTTGCCTACATCCTTTTTTTGAGCAGTGGTGTGACATTTGTTTCTTCCAGTCTGCCAGGACCTGCAGAGACTCCAGAGAATTTTGGTAAATTGTCACCAAAGCCTCAACTATAACTTCTGCCATTTCTTTCAGTACCCTGGGATGCATTCCATCAGGACCAGGGAACTTGTCTATCTTTAGGTCCACAAGTTTGCTTAGAACTACCTCTTTAGTGACAGCTATTGTATTGAGGTTCTTACCTCCCACTGCATCCATAACATCTCCATTTGTCATGTTAGACATGTTCTGCATTGTGAAGACCAATACAAAATAGGCATTCAAAGCCTCATTTCCTCATTGCCCAATATCAATTTCCCTTTCTTGTCCTCCAAGGCACCAGCATTCACTTTGGCCACCCTTTTCTGCTTTTTGTAATTATAAAACCTTTTACTGTCTGTTTTTCTATTTTGTGCTAGTTTATTTTCATAATTACCTTTTTTTTATTGCTCAGTGGTTCTTGGTTGCTTTTTAAAGTTTTCCTAATCTTCCAGTTTCCCCACTATGCTTGGAAACTTTGTATGCATCAGCTGTTAGTTTGATGCCTTCCTTTATTTCCTTATTTCTCCATGGCTGGTTCTCCCCATCCTTACTGTCCTTGCTTTTAACTGGAATATACTTTTGTTGAGTACTGTGAAAAATCTCTTTGAAAGTCTTCCACTGTTCCTTAACCATCCCATCCTATAGCCTGTGTTCCCAGTCTACGTATCCAACTCCTACGTCATCCCTCTGTAGTCTCCCTTGTGTAGGCATAATATGTTGGTTTTTAATCAAACTATTATACCTTCCATTTGTATGAGAAACTCAATCATACTGTGATCATTCTTTCCAAGAGGATCCCTAACTACAAAATTGCTAATTTTACCTGTTTCACTGTACAGGACCAGATCCAAGATAGCCATTTGTGTATATTTTTTTGCTGATTGTGTTTCAATATTTTATTTTTTCCAAATGAAAATTGGTGGAAATGCAGTGTGTTTGGTTTCATTGTACTTGGGTATGAGGTAAATAACTAGTGTATGCAACTTCTGCTAATTCATACAAGTGAAGGTTTGAATAGAAATGTCCAAAAGCAACATTTACCATCAATGTTTTATCAATGCATCCCACTACACATTTTTGGTTTGTGTAAGTCTGGTAGCACTCTATAAACTTAAAATTTTTGTTGCCAATTTACACTCTCATCTTCCCATAGTCCACCTCTGTGATCCATTCCTTTCTTTTTATCTCCCTGATTATGAAAGTTTTCACATAACGTCTCAGGAATTCAGAAGGATGAGGTGGAATCTCATTGAAACCTTTCAAATGTTGAAAGGCCTAGACAGAGTAGACGTAGAAAGGATGTCTCCCATGGCGGGAGAGTCTAGGACAAGACGGCACAACCTCGATATAGAGGGGTGCCCTTTCAAAACAGAAAAGCAGAGAAATTTCTTTAGCCAAAGGGTAGTGAATTTGTGGAATTTGTTGCCACATGCAGCTGTGGAGGCCAGGTCATTGGGTGTATTTAAGGCAGAGATTGATGGGTTCTTGATTGGACATAGCATCAAAGGTTACGGGAAGAAGGCCAGGAACTGGGGTTGAGGAGAAGATTTTAAAGAAAAGGATTAGCCATGGTTGAATGGTGGAGCAGACTTGATGGGCCAGATGGTCTAATTCTTCTTTTGTGTCTTATGGTATATGGTCTGTGGATGTCTTTATTACTTCCTTAGTTATGGCTCTGCTCTACCATTGTGTTAAGAATCTTCAACTGCACCCCTCTTTCCCACACCTATCCTTCTGGCCAGATCAAGGATGGGGTTCTTTCAACCTCATCAACCTCCATATTTATCAGTGCATTCTTTGTATTTTCTACCACTTTCAGCAGATGTCTACTGCCATATACTGTCTCTGTTCCCCTTTCAGCCTTCCCAGAGGGACTATTCCATTTGTGATTCCCTGGTTTGTTCTTCTGTCTCCAGCAACATCCACCTTCATGGGCGCTTTGCATTGCCTGTGTTTGCACGACAACTCCTTCCCTTCCTGCCACCCAGAGACAGCATTAATTTGTTAGAGTGCAGAAGGGATTCGCATGCACAAGTTCCAATCTAATGTATTGCTTTTGCTACTTATGATGTGGTGGTCTCACCATGGTAAAGATAAAATATGTTGCTGTGCAATCATCTTCATTTAGTCCACTGTGACCTTCTCACTTGGTCTGACCTAATGAATCAATAACTTCCTGCATTCTTAACAATCTGAGCACTCTTAATGATGTCAACAGTTTTGGCTAACTTGTTTTTCTCTGCATTAAAACTGGCCATCTCTGCTGTAAATGCTAATTCAATTGTTCCTCACTCTACAGAGATTACTTCCAGCATTGTCCTGTTGGTTTCCTTTCTCTGCAATAGTTCTGACTTGTATTTAATTTTACAACTTCCTTTCCTCTCTTAATTTTTTTTTAAATCTTGGGGCTTTGGAAATAGTCTAGCACTATGGCAGTCTTGACATCCACCTTCTGTTGCATCCCCATCTCCTCCACCCTCTCCAAATCAAAACTACCTCATTTCCTCTTTCTCAATTTCACCTGTTCCAGCTAGTCCGGCTTCTCTCTCCACAGATGCGGCCTAACCTGTTGAGTGCATTTAGTGCTCTGTTTTGATTTCAGATTTTCAGTGTTTGCATTTCTTTCATTTTCAGTGTTCTAAATCTTAAATTAATGATCAGTATTTTGAATTTGATTTTCATCAGATATTTACTTAATTTGTAAAAATTTTAAACTATATTCTTCTAAACTTAGATTCTGTTGTAATTGTGTATTAAAACTTGGGCCTTTTTAGCTGACATGGCCTTAATTGTAAGTTCAGTTATTTGAGCAATCTTTACGAATTGTTAATAGATGTAACCACAAGCCTTAGTTTTCAGTATGTGGTGCCACCTGATCCTGCATTCTACCTAATCCTAGAATTATTGGTACGGCTGTTAAACCTGGCAGTGCGAAACATTCAGGATCTTCCCATTTGTAATATCAGCATTCAAGATGCTGCTACAAATCTGCTTTAGATTTTGATTTCTATATAAGTTTTTGGCTTCAGGTTTTGTGATAAGAATATGCATTCAAGCTGTTTTTAATTATAATGTAACTTTATAGAAAATATTCCTTCATTATACTATTACAGGAGTTTGATCAGTTGGGAGGAAAGGAAATGTTTAGAAGTTTCCAGGTAAGTAGAATATGGATTTAAGTTCTTCTGTACCTGACTAGTTTTGCAGTTATGATCTGTGTGTAGAAGCTTCAGGGCGTTGCACGAGTTAGTCTGAATAAACTCTGTAATTGAGCATAGTTGACTTTTCTGTTTAATAGCCAACAGTTTAATTTATATTGAATTCTGGGGTCCTGCCTGTCTGCTGGTAAGCTTCAGGTGGGTACTTTACATATTTCCAATTTGTAAACTGATGTATATAAAGGCAGGAAAATGTTTTCTGTAAGACTATTATTAAATTTCAGTACTGCTCCCCAGCTAACCTTTCCCCATCACTGCCTTGCTGTGTATAGTGGGTGCATCTGTTAATTTAATTGGAGTAGACTGACAGAGGGTAGATGTAGATTTTTAAAGAGTTTTTTTTTAAATGGTTTTTGAATGTTTGGAACATTATATGTTAGGTAAATCAATGGTTGTTAGGTGTAAGGATTTTTTTCTCCCTTTTGTTTGTGGCTGGAGCTTTTTTATTCTCTCTCCAATTTTTCTCATTCTCCCAAAGCTGTCCAAAATTGTGTTGCAATACAGTCTGACATGCTACTTCATAGGGCATGACTGGATGGTCAAGTTAGCTTCTTGCAAATTTATAGTGAAGAAAGTGTATGTATTACATTTTTTTTATATAGGCCAGATGTGAGTATGAGCAACTTGCTGTTGATTGCGCACTTGCTCTCTGGGGGGATGGGAACTGGAGTGATGGGGCTGAGGATGGGGTAGTTGATTTACAAACTGAAGTAGTGTGTAGTGAGATTGCTAGCAAGGACAGGCTGATGACAGGGCAGAATTGTAGTCAACAGGATGAGTTGCAAGGTCAAAAGGGGGACAAAATCGAAAAAGGTGATGAGTACATGACTTGGCAGTGTTAGATTTGTATGCATGCAATATAAGGAAAAAGATGGATGAATGTGTAGCACTGTTAGAGATTGACAGGGTTGACAATGTTGGCATCATTTTGTCATGGCTGAAAGAAGATCATAGCTGAGAGCTTAATGTCTAAGGATACACGTTGTATCAAAAGGGCAGATAGGTAGGCACAAGGGATGCGATCGTTCTGTTCATCAAAGTAAATGAAATCACATCCTTGGAAAGAGGTGACATAGGATTAGAATGTGTAGAATCCTTGGGGGAAGAGCTAAGAACCTGCAAGGGTAAAAAGACCCTAATGGGAGTTATATACAGGCCTCCGAACAGTAGTAAGATGTAGTTTACAAATAGCAGTGGGAGATAGAAGAGACATGTCAACAAGGCAATGTTACAATAGACATGGGGTATTTCAATATGCAGGTTGATCGAGAAAATCGTGTAGGTGCTGGATTCTAAAAGGAGGAATTTGTAGAATACCTTCAAGATAGCTTTTTAGAGCAGCTCATGGTTGAGCCCACTCAGGGATCAGATATTCTGAATTGGAAATTTTTATAATTAGCAGGAACTGATTAGAAAACTTAAGGTAAAGGAACCCTTGGGGGAGACATCATAATATAGTAATTTGAGAGGGAGAAGCTAAAGTCAGATGTAGTAGTATTACAGTGGAATAAATGGGATTACAGAGGCATGAGAGAAGAGCTGGTCAATATTTATTGGAAGGGGACACCAGCAGGGATAACAACAGAACAGCAATGGCTGGAATTTCTGAGAACAATTCAAAGGTGCTGGATAGATGATCCCAAAGAAATAATAGGCAGGATGACACAACCATGACTAACAAGGGATGTCAAAGCCAACAGAGAGAGCACATAATAGAGCAAAAATTAGTGGGAAGTTTGGGGATTGTGAAGCTATATATATGTATGTGTGTATAGGTGTATGTATATATGTATGAGTGTGTATAAGTATATATATATATATATATAATATATGTATGTATATATATATATATGTAAAAAAAACAGAAGGTAACAAAAAAAGAGAAAGGAGAGGTTTGTTATGTGCCTTGTAAGATGTGTGGCATGTGGCCAAGTGGTTAAGGCATTGGACTAGCAATCTGAAGGTCATGAGTTCGAGCCCCAGCTGAGGCAGCGTGTTGTGTCCTTGAGTAAGGCACTTAACCACACATTGCTTCAGTCCACCCATCTGAAAATGCTGGGGGTTATCCTTGCGATAGACTGGCGTCTCGTACTCTCAGTCACTTCATGCATAAGCACTGGCCTGATGAGCCTATAAGGCTCGGGACAGACATCTATAATGTGGGCAATCATGGTCTTTCCATGAAATGCCTTCTTACAAGATGGGTAACCCCAGCCTGGTGGTTGCATAACCAGGTCAGCTACCTAAAATATATAAAGTTTAAAAGAAAGGTGAGAGTAGATATCGGACTTAAAAATAATGCTGGAGAGATAATATAGGGGCAAGGAAATGGCGGATGAACTGAATAAGTGAGGGATAAAATTGATCCCTTAGAAAATCAGAGTGGGCAGCTATGTTGGAGCCAAAACAGAGGGGGAGATTTTGAACAATTTCTTTTCTTCAGTATTCACTAAGGAGAAGGATATTGAATTGTGTAAATATACAATTGTGTAATTGTGTAAACAAGTAGGGAAGTTATGGAAACTATAATGATTAAAGAAGAGGACATTTGAGATATTTCTGTCAGAGCCCCTGCTATTTCTACACTAACTTCCCTCAAAGTCCTAGGGAATATCCTGTCAGGATCTGGAGACTTATCCACTTTTATATTCTTTAAAAGTGCCAGTACTTCCTTTTCTTTAATCATCATAGTTTCCATGGCTTCCCTACTTGTTTCCCTTACCTTACACAATACAGGGATGGTGCTGGAGGATTGGCGTATTGTTGATGTGGTTCCATTGTAAGAAGGGTTCTAAGAGTAAAGCTAGCAATTATCGGCCTGTAAGTTTGATGTCAGTGATGGGTAAATTAATGGAAAGTATTCTTAGAGATGGTATATATAATTATCTGGATAGACAAGGTCTGATTAGGAACAGTCAACATGGATTTGTGCGTGGAAGGTCATTTTTGACAAATCTTATTGAATTTTTTGACGAGGTTACTAGGAAAGTTGACGAAGGAAAAACAGTGGATGTTGTCTATATGGACTTCAGTAAGGCCTTTGACAAGGTTCCACTCAGAGGGTTAGTTAGGAAGGTTCAATCATTAGGTATTAACATTGAAATAGTAAAATGGATTCAACAGTGGCTGGATGGGAGATGCCAGAAAGTAGTGGTGGATAACTGTCTGTCAGGTTGGAGGCCAGTGACTAGTGTGCCTCAGGGATCTGTACTGTGTCCAATGTTGTTTGTCATATACATTAATGATCTGGGTGACGGGGTGGTAAATTGGATTAGTAAGTATGCAGATGATACTAAGTTAGGTGGCATTGTGGATAATGAAGTAGGTTTTCAAAGCTTGCGGAGAGATTTGGGCCAGTTAGAAGAGTGGGCTGAAAGATGGCAGATGGAGTTTAATGCTGATAAGTATGATGTGCTACATTTTGGTAGGACTGATCAAAATAAGACATACGTGGTAAATGGTAGGGCATTGAGGAATGCAGTAGAACAGAGTGATCTAGGAATAATGGCACATAGTTCCCTGAAGGTGGAATCTCATGTGGTTAGGGTGGTGAAGAAAGATTTTGGTATGCTGGCCTTTATAAATCAGAGCATTGGGTATAGGAGTTGGGATGTAATGTTAAAAGTTTACAAGGCATTGGTGTACAGTACTGTGTACAGTTCTGGTCACCGAATTATGGGGAAGATGTCAACAAATTAGAGAGAGTACAGAGGAGATTTACTAGAATGTTACCTGGGTTTCAGCATCGAAGTTACAGAGGAAGGTTGAACAAGTTAGGTCTTTATTCTTTGGAGCGTAGAAGGTTGAGGGGGGACTTGATAGAGGTATTTAAAATTGTGAGGGGGATAGATAGAGTTGACATGTATAGGCTTTTTTCCATAGAGAATAGGGGAGATTCAAACAAGAGGACATGAGTTGGGAGTAGAGGGGCAAAAGCTTCGGGGTAACATGAGGGGGGAACTTCTTTACTCAGAGTGGTAGCTGTGTGGAACGAGCTTCCAGTATAAGTGGTAGAGGCAGGTTTGATATTGTCATTTAAAACAAATTGGATAGATATATGGACAGGAAAGGAATGGAGAGATATGGGCTGAGTGCAGGTCGGTGGGACTAGGTGAGAGTAAGCGTTCGGCACGGGCTAGAAGAGCCGAGTTGGCCTGTTTCTGTGCTGTAATTGTTATATGGCTATATGTTATAAATATTTTGCATCAGTTTTCACCATGGAAGGCACAAATAGTATGTCAGATGTTCAAGAGTGTCAGAGGGCAGAAGTGAGTGAAGTTGCCATTACTAGGGAGAAGGTGTTTGGGGAAACTGAAAGGAATGAAAGCAGATAAATCACCTGGACCAAATGGTGTACACCCCAGGTTCTGAAAAAGGTAGCTGAAGAGTTTGTGGAAGCATTGCGAATGATCTTTCAGCAATCAATAGATTCTGGCATAGTTCCAGAGGACTGGAAAGTTTCAGATGTCACTCCACTCTTTAAGAAGGGAGAGAGGCAAAAGAAAGGAAACTGGGCCAGTTAGGCTGACCTTAGTGGTTGTGAAGATGTTGGAGTTGATTGCTAAGGCTGTGGTTTTGGGGTACTTGGAGGCACATGATAAAATCGGTTCCAGTCAGCATGATCTTCCCTCAAGGGAAGATCTTGCCTGACCAATCCATTGGAATTCTTTGAAGAAATAGCAAACAGGATCGACAAAGGAGAATTGGTGGACGTTGTGTACTTGGGATTTTCAGAAGACCTTTGTCAAGGTGCCATACATGAGGCTGCTTTTAAACAAGATAAGAGTCCTGGGTATTACTGGAAAGGGTATTAATTTTATGTACAAAATTAAGGGAGGGACGTTTAGGGGAGACATCAGGGGTAAGTTTTTTACACAGGGTTGTGAGTGCCTGGAATGACTTGCCAGGGATGGTGGTGGAGGCTAAAACATTAGGGGTATTTAAGAGCTTCTTGGACAGGCACATGGATGAAAGAAAAATGGAGGGTTATGGGGTAGTGTGGGTTTAGTGCTTTTTTTTAAGGATTATATGGGTTGGCACAACATGAAGGGCTGAAGGGCCTGTACTGTGCTGTAGTGTTCTATGGAAAGACACTATCATGGTTAGAGCTTTGACTGGTAGGAAGCAAAGATTGGGATAAAGGAATCCTTTTTGGATTAGCTGCTGTTGACTAATGATGTTCCACAGTGGTCTGTGTTGCAGCTGTTTCTTTTTACATTGCAGATCAATGATTTGGTTGACGGATTGATAGCTTTGTAGCAAGTTTTCGGACAATATGAAGATGGGTGATGGGGCAAGTAGTTTTGAGGAAGCAGGGAGTCTGCAGTAGGGGTTAGCCAGATTAAAAGAATGGGCAAAGAAGTTGCAAATGGAATACAATAAGGGCCATGCACCTTGGTAGAATAAAAGCATATGCAGGTATTTGTCCCCCCTCCCCCCTTTTACTAAGGTAGAACGTTCCTTTGAAACTTTTCTTAAGCCAAAATGGCGTAAAGCGAAGAAGCATTAATTTATATAGGAAAAATTTTCGTAAAAGTGAAAGTCCTCTTTGTAATGTGAAAACAGGTTACTAATGTGGGTCTTTTGTAAAAGTGAAGTGACGTAAAGTGAACATTTGTAAAGCAGGGGACACCTGTACTATTTTCTAAATGGAAAGAAAATTCAAAAATCTGAAATGCAAAGGGACGTAGTCCTCGTGTAGAATTCCTTAAAGGTTAATTTTTGAGTTGAGTTAGTGGTGAGGAAGGCAGTGTTAGCATTCACTGCAATAGGGCTAGATTATAAAAACAAGGATGTAATGCTGATACTTTGTAAGGCACTGATGAGGCCGCACTTAGAGTATTGTGAGCAGTTTTGAGCCCCTTATCTGAGAAAGGACGTGCTGACATTGGAGAAGATTCAGAAGAGGTTCATGAGGATGATTCTGGGAAAGAAAGGGCTACCATATGAGGACTGATTGATGGCTCATGGCCTGTATTCACTGGAATTCAGAAGAACGAGGGCGGAGGGTATCTCATTGAAACCTATCAAATATTGAAAGGCCTCTAGAGTAGATGTGGAATGGATGTTTCCTATGGTGGGGGAGGGCACAGCCTCAGAATAGAGATATGACCCTTTAGAATGAAGATATGAAGGAATTTCTTTAGCTAGACTGCTAAATCAAGTGGCAGTGGAGGCCAAGTCATTGGGTATATTTAAGGCCAAAGTTGATATATTCTTGATCAGTCAGGGCATGACGGGTTGTGGCGAGACGGTAGGAAATTGAGGCTGAGAAGGAAATAGATCAGCCATGGTGTAATGGCAGGGCAGACTGGATTTGCCAACTGCCCTGATTCTGCTCGTATTTCTTATAGTCTAAGGTGTTGTACTTTATTAAATGCAGCCAACCCCAAGAGGGTATACATCTTCTGATGGTTGTACACCTAAAATGTGAAAAGCCCCTGAAAGGCATAATATTTGATATTTTGGTATGGCAGTTGCTGCTGTGATCTGCTAAATCACATTTGTACCTGGTTAATTCACTGACATTTTGAATAGATGAGATTGTGGGGCTTGAATTTTGCATCAAAGTGTACTGCATTGTGGTCTATTTTTAGAACTGTCAGTTGTTACTTATGCACCTGTACAAAGAATACCAATGCAATTAGAATGCAGTCATGCAATATGTGATGCGCAGGAATTATTTACCTCATTGCAAATTGGAGTGGAAGTTTTTTGAAGCATTTTCAAGGTAATGTACGAGAAGGGCATGGAGTAGAAGAATTTTTTTTATGCTGTTGGCTTAATCCTGGTTGGGGAGGGGCACAGTGGCATAGCAGGTAGCGCTGCACTATTACCATTAGTTAGGAGTTCATTTGTGGCGCCTCGAAGGAAGCTTGTACATTTTTTCCATGAGCGTGCGTTTCCTGTGGATGCTTCGGTTTTCTCCCGCATTCCAAAGACCTACTGGTTAGTGGCTTAGTTGGTCATTGTAAATTGTCCTGTGATTAGGCTAGAGTTAAATTTGTGGGCTACTGGGCCAGAAGGGCTTATTCCACATTGTATCTCTGTAGCTTGGATTTGGATTGATCAAAAATGGTATGCTTAAAGAAAATGGAAAACAAAAATGTTAACTTTTGTCTGGTGGTATTGCAATCTGTCCTTTTTTCCATTGTGTTTCCACTAGTGAAAGTGTTGTGCTTCTGTCTGGAAGGAGGTGAGCGGATGATGAGAGGTGGCGAGCCGATGCACACACAATAATTTTGTTGGCATGCCGCATTCGGTGCTACCCTCAATTCTTTAAACTCCACCCACAATGAAAAGAAAATAATTATCTTTACTGCCAAATGAAACAGAATGACATTTAACAACCTGAGAGCAGTGAGATGCTTTCACAAGGAATTTCTCATGTTGGCTTGGTATCAACGACACCATTGTGAAAAAACATGATGGTGGGTGATGTACAATGCATATTTTGAATTTCTTGCAGAACTGGTGTACACATCAGTATCATGGCTGTATATAGTTTTTGGCATTAGCTTTACTCTGCTTGCATTTTTTCTTTAGTTTTTGAGTGAACTCTGGATATTCAGTGATCATAATGGTAAATACTGTATCCAGTTTACCCATATGAGTAATTGTTTTCAGTGATGCACTTGGTCAAGTCCAAATTGTAGGAGTAGATTTACTGATGAAACTAGTGCTATATCATTGCTCTCAAAGCAACCAAGTACAAGCCGGATATAAAATACTTGCAGTCGTTAGTGCAGTAACAAAAGTTTGAGAATAAAGTGTGTTTATTTTCTCTTCTTGATCTTTTATGAATATGCTTATTTACGAGGTACAACAATGCTATCTATAAATTGTTTTTTAAAATTGTATTTAAAAGAATTTATATTTTTGAACAACTTCTCTAAAATATTTCATTTATTTCAATAGTAGTTTTAATAATGGTAAAACAATGAATATATGCAAGTACTGAGGACTCATTATTTTTCTTAAAGCCAATAATTATTGTTACTAATTTATTAATCTGTGATAAGCTCAGCTCAAAATTATTCTGGTACCTGAGCTTTTTTTTTACAAGATTATCGCCAATTTGGACACAGACTCTCAAAAATGTTTGCCAACCCTGATCTATTGAAAACTAGAATCTCCAATGTGTTGCATTGCCCATTTTGTCACTAGAGGGAGTGCTAGTCTACAAATGGAAAACTAATGACTCCGAGCAAGACAACAAAAAACTTGTTTCAAAAAAAACAATGGGCTGGAGGAAATCAGTAGATCAAGTAGCATCCCTGAGGGAAAAGGAATTGTTGATATTTAGTGTTGAAAGCTTGTATTTTGTGTTTAATTGTCTATTATAGTGAGTCATTCTAAATTGGTGCACAGATATCCCTATCAAAGAAAAGTTCAAAGGATATTTTTTTTATCAAAGTACATTGTGCATGTCACCATATAGTACCCTGAGATTCATTTTCTTGGAGGGATTCACAGTAAATACAAAGAAGTACAATAATAGAATCAGTGAAAAACAGCACACAAGAAAAACGGGCAAACAACCTATGTGCAAAAGACAATAAATTGCAAATGCAAAAAGAGAAAGAAATGGAAATGATATTAATAAATTAATACACAATAAATATGAAGAACATGAGTTGTAGAGTCCTTGAAAGTGAATCCATAGGTTGTGGAAACAGTTTAGTGTTGGGTTGAATGATGTTACTGTTCACGAAAATAATCACAATTGCGTTTGAAAATAAGGTGGAAGTAATAAAGCGATCAGAAAGAGGAGAAATGTCATTGGAAAAGCGTTAGGCTACAGTTGGTCAACGATCGGAACAATTTTAATGGAGAATGTGAAAGGCCGTGCCCTGATGAAAGATACAATTATTACTAAGCAATGCAGTGATTAAATTATTGAAATACGTATGTTTCTTAAGTGTTTTATATGCATAGAAAGGTAAAACATGTACTATATACTAAGAAAAACATTTGACTGACGCTAAATAATACCGGATGTACCTGTTAACCTTCACCCTCACCCTAAGCACACCCCGATTAACCCTTGCTAAACCCCCACAAATCGGATATCCTATGTCAAGAGGGGCAAGATTCACAAAGGCAAGTGTTGGACCTGGTTAATGAAGGCGTGGGCCAGTTCAAAGTGGCAGGGTCGCGTGAAACTGAATCTCAAGTGATGAGATCAAAAAGCACAAGAGGGCTGATTCGCCCACTGCCCACATAATCTCACCCTAACCCTCACCCTCACCAACCTTTGCTAAACCCCCACAAACCCAATGTCCTATGTCAGGAGGGGCAAAATTCAACAAAGGCAAGTGTTGGACCTGGTTAATGAAGGCGTGGGCCAGTTCAAAGTGGCAGGGTTGCTTGAAACTGAATCTCAAGTGACGAGATCATAAAGCACAAGAGGGCTGATTCGCCCACTGCCCGCGTAATCTCAACTTAATCCTCACCTTGTAAATAGTTGTTATACTGTATTGTTTAGGGAATAATCACAAGAAAAAATAGTCTGTACGTGCTCAAGCAATAAGTGCTGGAGAGAGAACTTCCGGGTTTTCCTGAACCACATTTGGTTGAATCCGAGCATGTGGAATCCGCAGATAAGGAGGGCGGACTGTACTGCTAAGTGCCAATGTTAAGCAGGTACTTGAGCTACTGAGTGCTGTCATCAGCAAACAAGGAAGAGCCTAGCTCGATGGTTTCCAAATCATTGTTGGGGACTTCAGTCAGGCTTTTGTGAAGAAATCATTGTCCAATTATCAACAACATATAGCCTATAGCACCAGGTGTCCCAATATACTCTGCCACTGCTATACTACCATAACGAATGCCAGTTCCTAGAATGCGTTTTTGGAAATCTGATCATTTGGCTGTCCAGAAAGGCAGAGACTAAAGAGCAGGGTTCCAGAGGTAAAAACAACAAGGAGTTGGTTGCAGGAGGCAGAAGTGCAGCTACAGCATTGCTTTGGGTCAGTGGACTGGATCATGTTCAAGGACCCATTGAAGGATCTGAACAAATACTCCATGGTTGTCACTGACTTTATAAGAACAGTCATAAACAAGTGTGTCCCCAGAAAATCATTGCATTTTCCCCAACTAGATGCCCAAGTTAAAGCAGGAGATCTGCAATCTGCTGAGGGCATTATCAGTGGCATTCAGGTCTGGTGACCAAGTAAAATACAAGAAGTCTCAGTATAATTCCTGAAAGCCATCTCACACATGAAGTGGCAAATCTGGACCAAATTTGAATCACTGGAGGATGTTTAACAATAGTGGCAGGGCTTGAATACTATGACCTCCTGCAAGATGAAAGCAAGTGACATAGGTGACAACAGTTGTTCACTCCCAGATGAGCTCAGTATCTTTTATGCTAGTTTTGAACATCAAAACATGGAGGAGCCATCAGAGCCTGGAGAGTTATCACTCATCAGTTCAGCTGATGCATCTCCACCCCATTTGCTCAAGGTCACTTTATCTACCTGGATCAGCACCTTATTGGCTCTGGTCCAGGGCTACAACACATTGTTCTGTGGTTTCTCCCCCCAGTCTTGTGCTGATGTTCTTTTCCACTCTGACTAGTTCAAATCAGTTAAACTAGGTGACCCAGACACTGAGATTACAGATTACTTCTTTGGCAAACCTGCCACTTTACATAATAATAGGTACTCCTCTGAGAACAACCTCAGGTTTAACAGGTCATTAGCTGAAATTTTTCGTGTCCACATTCAAGCAACGTCCACACTAGACTGAATAATTTTGAAAACGCTAGTTTCACGTAAAAACGGCAGGTGTCCACGTTATGCATTAAAAAAAATATCTCCATCCACATTGAAGCGGATATTTCGGCAAATGTCCTCCTACTGTGCGTGCGCAGGACACATCTACCGAAAACAAGTAACATGTTTGGAGTTGAATCTCACCGTGAAAGATGGTGCACATTTGTTCAGTTATAGACTAGAAAAACTTAAATGACAGACAGCTGTTGGCTCTTGCGCAGGAGGACAAAGTAAAAAAATATATACTGGAGCGTATGGAGGCAACTGACAGGGAGTTCACAGACACAATGACCCGGCTGACGACGAACATTGAAAAACTGACTAACTGTTGCATTAATAAAGCCCCTTGTTAAATGTATAAAACATGTCTGCATCAGTATTATCTTGTATTTCCATACAATGTTACATTAGGCTGTTGCACATCTATTGTCAGAGAAGTACTTGCATAAATAGGTAAAACCACCTTCATATGAGCAAGGACAGAAAACAGGGCAAAGTGATTATACTTATTTATTCAATAAGTTGTGGGTCAAAGTATTTGGTGAGTACATTTCTTACTCTTCTGGCTTCAGTCTCGTTGCCATCTGTTCTGAAATTGTTAGGTTGCGTTCAAGAAAACAATGAAATGACGCGCTGCCGTCTGTTCCGGCAAGTCATGACAGCATTTCTAGACATCTCCAGTTACCCCGTCCACACTGATCTGCCCAAGCGGTGTTTTCAAAATTACACACTTTGGAGAGCGTTTCTGAAAATCTCTGGTTTCGGGGGATGAAAACAAAGAGAAAAAGCTTCGGATACGGATTTATCCGGTGTAACGTGGACGTAGCCTCAATTGTTCTGATTAGATTAACCTGGAACAAGAATCAGATCAGCGATCACAAAATGGGGGGGGGGGGGGGGAAGGTGGCTACAAGTTCCTGCTACGTCCACACTACACCGGATAAATCTGTAACCGAAGCTTTTTCTCTTCGTTTTTACCCTCCATCCACACTAAAACAGTGTTTTCCTCCCCCAAAAATGGAGCTTTTCTAAAACACCCTCCAAAGTATATAATTTTGAAAATGTCGGATTGGCTGGAGCAGTGTGGACGGGGTAACTGGAGAGATCTAAAAAGGCTGTCATGACGTGCCGGAACAGATGCTGAAGGCAGCACACCATTTCATTGTTTTCTTGAAAGCAACCTAACAATTTCAGAACAGATGGCGTCCTCTAATGCCTCAGAGGTTGGTGATGCCAGAAATTTATTAGTATCCATTGCTGCTGGTTTCTACACACAAGTCAATCAAAAGGGAAGCAATCAATCAGATCGATAATCATAAGCTCCAATTTTGTTCAAATCGCAGCCGAGCCCCTGATTTATGTTGCATACCAACAGCAATAGATCACAAATTGAGTCAGATTTTGATGTTAAACAGCGATGTTTATTTGTATCTACTCAAAAATGAAGAAAAGAAATAAATGGAAGTTGACAGTGTTACGCGTGTGTGGCTCCCAAACTGTCAAGTTTAGGAACAGTTCTTAAAGTCTTAAGATGGCAAACTAGAAAGGTCCAGTAATCCATGGAGTAAGTGAGGGAAGGGATTGGTAAATTCATGTTAAAATGTAGAGAGGAGGCGATCACGAAGAATTCCACAGGCTCCCCACTGGGAAAATGAAGTAACAGTCTCCAAAGATCTTATCGGTCGAGTCGTCCAGAAATCCATGTAGAAATATCACAAGGTGACAGTCATGGAATATTCCTTAGCGTAAGTGGTACCCACATAACATACCCAAAACCATGTAAGGGTTAACAAAAGCGGTCACCACAGAATACTCCCAACAGAATTCATGTATGGATCATATGAAATGTCAGTCACTGTGTGCTGTTGGCCAATCCAATCCTTTGGGCATGGGAAAGTATCAGACTTTATCCATTGTTGCAGCAAGCTACTACCAGCAGCCTGCGGTCCAAAGCTCCCTCCCCCCTCTCCTCCTTTCTGTGAAAGTCCCAGTGGTCTGTCACAGCTTGTTGTACTGACATCATAGTCCCGCCTCATCCAAGCGTTTTGAAGTGACACCCACAGTAAACGAATCCGGGGTCACCAAACACATTGAACTGCTGCTGCTAAGTTAACAAATTTCACGTCACATGCCAGTGATAATAAACCTGATTCTGATTTTGTAATCATCCAGCTATGCATAATTTTTATATATAATTTTTCCAATTTGTAATTGTTTATTTTGGGTTAGATTCCATTGTGTTCTGCTATGTGCTAATCTGTTGATGCTCAGCTTGCATATTTCTCATATTTCATTCCTACATGTGAAGAACGTGAATCTTATATTATGTCAATAATTTGAATTGTTGTCACTTTATAATTCCTCATTTTTGGCCTGAACTTTCTGTTGATGGTAAATTGGTTATACTATCAACTGATCTATTGAGCACATGCAACATTCTTTTAGATTTGCCAACTGCCTGCCCATAGTTTTTTTGGTTCCAAGTAAAGCATTTGGAATACCGCTGAGGATGGTACCTCTGGTTTTAATGTCAAACACACTGGATGAAGGGCATTGACAGTCTCTGATAATCTGACACTTGTCAATTGGGTGGTGCAGGTTCGTGGGTCAGAAGAGATGTTACTGCACTGTATCTCTAAATAAAATAAACACACTCTAAAAACATGAATTAATAGACATTTTGCATCTTCCCACATAGCAGTTTCTCGTCACTGAAGAAGGTTCTATTCCTGTGTTACGTATAACCAGAGCCACTTTAGTAAACATATTTCCTAAAGAGTTGCAGCTCAGACACGGGATTCCATGTGGGGTATAATGTCAGTGCAGTCAGGGAATCCCTCGTTATGATTAGCCAAGTTTTGGATTTGACAATCAAAAGGAATTTCTGAGCTTCCTGGCAAAATCTTGTCCTATCTTTTTTTGTTTTGTTTATCCTGAACTAGTTCTGTAACTGTATCCCATATAGTTTAATCATGTTGTTTTGACCTTAATTTCTGCTTGTAGTTTGTTGCTATTCTCCCTTAACATTATTGTAAGGCCTTTAAAATTAAATTACATTTTCAATATGCCCAAATATTTTTTTAAATTATGCCAGTGGTTCCAGCAGCAGTATTTATTGCATACTTTAATCAGAAGGGAGAGGAAAGGAACCTTTTACACTGCAATGTTTGCACGCCATCTATTTGGGGTTGGGGGTGGTATTGTGGAAAGGTTATGAGTCTGACCCATTTGCTGTCTGAAAAATATCTATGATCAAAAGCTCACTCAAAATTTCTGCTGGTAAGTGGATGCCTTTGGAAAGAAATCTATTTTGATTTTTGTTGAGAGAATAACAATGCATGAGTTGAGAATTTAGAGTTCTAGCTTTGTGGAATTAAACAATGATCTGGTTAAACACTGACTGATCTATTGGAAGGTGAAAGAAGTTTTATCAGTCATTTGATTCTGGCATGGAGAAACAAGTCAATTGTGATGAAATGTAGCTTGCCTTTATAGAGCTGACCATGCCACGATAAACTTCAACCAACTTTAAACCTTTTCCCAACTCTTGTTCCCTCTTGTGGTCAGATGAAATGTTGCGTTCAAATAAAAATTATTAAATTTAAAAGCTAAATTAAAAGGATATTAAATTTGCAACAAGATTGCAATTTCTGTCTTAATTCTATCCAAGTATTATGGCTTTGAGGTCAATATTTTTTTGCTGACGTGTAATTTCATCAGTGTTTGATATTTACTTGAGGATTGAGAATCTAGATACTCTGATTTTAACGATTGAGACTTTGAGGCAGCAGGGGAATGATTAGGAAGATGAGAAAGTGAAGTTAAGACAAATTAATTGATATTGAGAGGTAGTGCAGAATTTTCCACCAGCTTAAAATTTTATCTTTAACCCTTAATTATTTCTGAAAGTCTTTGTATGAAGGGGAGAAATAATGCAATATTATGACAGATTTCAACGATTTTGAAGACTTTTCTTCTACTGATCTGGATTTGGGAGAAAGTCTCATTCAGTGGAGAAATGTTTGTGGGGAAAAGATATACAATTGACATGTCAAAAATCATCGCTTTTTGGAAGTGGCTAGCTTACTTCTGGAGGCCTGCCTTCATTTTTAAACATCCTGTGTACACTTTGATCCTCGCCTAGACACTTGTCTTATATGCATTCTGAGCTTTAAATCCTTCATTTAATTTTGGTATTTTGAGTGTGACCTTCCAACATGTGGTTGTCTTTGAATGTTCTTCATTTGATGGATGTATGCCACGGCTGAAAGAATTTTACATGTGAAGAAAATTATTTGAGATATGAAAAAGGGTGCAAAGGCACATTTTTGATAACTGGCAAGATTGAAATACAGCTGATATAATTTTGTTTGTGCTGGAGTGTTTCAGTGCAAGACCTTGTAAATAAAGACCAGCTTATACAGTTCAGTGCAGCAAATCTTTTAAATCCAAGTTAAAGGCCAAAGTATCAATGTGGTGGTGTACTCTTATGAGTGTATATATAACCCAAGATATTAGAAGATGCAAGTTTACAACTTAATCCTTCAGTAAAATTGCCATTGCAATTTATTGGAAAGTTTCTTATTGGTGACAATCTATAAAAGTCTAATTCTAGTTTTATTATCCTGGTTAAGATTTCTACTGCTGTACTGTGAGGTATCCTAAAACAGTTTTCTGTAAAAGCAGTGTGACCTGTTGGAAAAAATGCTTTGGCTTTGGCCTAAGATGAGGAGCCATGTGTGTCAGCCAATCAGGATTGTGGGATGTGAGAGCCATGGGGAAGAGTTTTCTGAGGGACAAGAGTCTGGTTTAGAGTTTTTTTTTTAGTGGAAGCTGCAGAGCTTCGCTCAAGGGAAGATGCCGCAGAATGCCATTGGAAGGAGAGTCCTATTTGCAAGAAATGTTTTGTGCAGATGAATGGCTCCAAGGATGAAGGACCAATACTCCTGAGAGAGAGAGAGAGAGAGAGCCTCTTCATTTGAGATGATCTTAGAGGGAAGTTTGGACTGTGGCGGGTGCCTTCATGCAGACCATGGGTCCAGTGTTTGAGTATAAAGAAAGACCTTCAGCTACTCCAAAATGAGCACTAACATTTATGTGCACGTTGGACTGGTTTAACTGTAATAGGCCCTTTTATTTTTTTCTCTCTTTCTCTGTAACTGTTGGTTAAAGTTAAAAATTTGGTAAATATGCTTTCTCTTTAATTTTATGCTGGCTTACGATCTGTCATTTCTGAACTACTGATAACTGTATATAGGCAGCGTTTACACAGCATTTGCTACAACATATGCTTCTTAATTGGAACATCTTAACTTTCCTGTTTGGTTAAACCCCAAATCATACCGATCCTGGGCATATATTGTTTATGAAAGGCGGCTTTCTTACTGCTGAGTCGTGTGGCTGTTAGCAGAGTTAACTAGCAAGCCAGGTTGGTTTATGATCCCTGGTGAAAGGGTTACATAATCCTCCTGGCCTTTGAGAAAATTCGATATATTTAACTTTTATTTGTTTTATTTATTGAGACACAGGGCAAAGTAGGCTCTTCCGACCCTTCCATCCCTAGTTTAATCACAGGGTGGTTTACAATGACCAATTAACCTACCAACTGGTATGTCTTTGGACTGAGGTAGAAACTGGAGCACCCGAAAGAAACCCATGTGGTCATGGGGAGAACGTACAAACTCCCAAGAGGCAGCAGCTGGAATATTTAATATATTTTTAAATATTTGTAAAGATGTACTGTTTGAATAAAAATTTGTTTAAAACTGCACAACTGTAATATGGCAAGATTAATAATTCTTTGTCACCATAACTCCAAGAAAACCAGTTTTGACTTTACTCTGTTCCACAACAGCACTGCATAAGTGTACAATAATTTTTGCTGCCAGTTTGCACCTTTTAGTATTAGAAGCTTATTGTAAGTTGCAGTTTGGAAAGTCTTATATAGTTTGAATGTAATAAGAAATATTTTGAACGTTTTGAAATGCCCAAGAACTTAGTAGTAAGAAAAAAACCTGGATTTTGCACCTGTACTTGGGAACCAATTTCATCTGTTTAAAAGGGTATAATTTTGTTTAATTTATATTTTATTTTGTTTTCCAGATGAGCAGTTCGGTGTTGAAACAAAAACAGTTGCTGTGGATTTTGGAGGAGGAAATAAGATCTACGAGATTATTAAGCCTGTTCTTGCTGGACTGGAAATAGGTGTCCTCGGTATGTATTCTAGGATAAAATGATTGCTGTTTGTTTATCTTTGGGCAACCATCTGTGTATAAAAACAGTTTCATTGCTTAAATACTGGAACTAGTTAAATCAATTTTGGTTGTTACTTTTGGCTCTTTCTTTTGAAATGTTAGACCTGCTTTCTCTTCCAGGAATCCTACACATGATAGTTTTTATTCCACTTATCACAAATTTGAATAAATTAGAATAAACAGAACTGAGAACTGTTCAGCCATCATCCTTTGTTGATTTACATTGGCAATTTAAACTTACTATTTTCAAATACTTCCATGATTTGTCTCTGTCATCTCCTTGCTCCTCCCATTCTCTCCTTTTGGTCACCACAGAATTAACCATTCCATCTTTTACCAGCTGTTCCTTTGGCTGGTGAGGTTGTAAGCTCAGGAGTTTTGTCCGTAAACTAATTTCTTCATTTTTATGGCATATTTTTAAAAGTTTGGGGATGTCAGAGGTAAGTATTTTACACAGAGAGTGGTGGGTATAATGAATGCACTGCCAGTGACAGTGGTAGAAGTGGATACAATAGAGTTTTTTAAGAGACTTTTGGATAGATACATGGAGCTTAGGAAAATAGAGGGCTATGTGGTAGAGTAATTCTAGGCAGTTTCTAGAGGAGGTTACATGTTCGGCACAACATTATGGACCAAAGGACCTGTAATGTGCTCTAGATTTTTATGTTCAATACCTTTTAGCCAAGCTGTATTTGAATTTTTAAATTTTCATCTGGTGCTTTGGAATACTCTGCTGAATTAAAACTACTATGTGATCACATTACTTCTGTGCAAATCAGTGCTGTTTGGAAGTTTTCCCCCATTGTGGTTTGCCAAATTCCAAGCATTCTCAGGAGACCGATAGCTCTTTTGGTAACCTTGAAGGTGAATGCATCTGAAATCAAACTGGAAATAAATAAGTAGGCCGTAACGCTCCTTGGCTGTTCCACCACCGTTATCATATGGTGGTCAATGCTTTTGTGCCCAATTTCTCTACATCCATTATTCCCTAAAACAAGCATTTCAATTCAGCTTTTAATTTTTTAAACATCTGAGCACTGACAGTCTGAAACAGAGTTCCAAAGATTCGCAACCTTTCAAGTGAATGATCTTGTCTGAGATCCCCAGCTGAGGGATATGGTGCTTCTGAATTTCTCATTGTTTGAGATACCTTCATAAAACAGTGTAAATGCCCAATCTTACTCAATTGTTTCTTAGTGGGGGGTGAATGGGAGGGTATGGTGGAAGAGGGAAGGGGAAGGAAAAGCAAAAAAAATTTTGTGAATCCAGTGAACATTTGGTCACAGATGGAAAAAGTGCTGTGCAGATTTTTGAGATGCTGTCTCTTTAAAGCTCTTACTGATTCCAGTGAGCTTCCTTAACGTAGCCTGTATTGCAGTAAATGTCAGCATATTGACTAGGTTTGTAATTGTGCAGAAAGTAACTATATGTAACTTTTCTGTGGCTGTGTTTCCAGCATTGTGACCTCTTTGAAGATCACCATTTATTAGTTTCTCGTTAGTCAAGTATTTTCTCATGTCCACCTGAATCAACATCCTGAGGTTCTCGGTATTGTATTCCATCTGCCATCATCTTGCCTGGATGCTTAACTTGCATATCTCTTTGTAGAATAGAGACCACAGTCAGTCCGTGTTGGCAGGAATATCTCTGACTCCATCACACTGAGCACTGGATCCCCACAAGGCTGTGTGCTCAGCCCACTGTTGTTTACACTGCTAACACATGACTGTGCAGCCAGATTCAAGGGGAACCTGATCATTAAGTTTGCTGATGATACCACAGTGGTGGGGCTCATCAGCAAAAATGATGAAACAATGTACATGGAGGAGGTCAAACACATTGAGAGCTGGGTGCAGTGACAACAACTTGATGCTTAATGTCACCAAAACCAAGGAGATGATCGTCGATTTTAGGTGGTCTCAGCCTGAGCACACACCCCTCAGCATCAGCAGCTCCACAGTGGAGAGAGTGGAAAACATCAAGTTCCTTGGGGTGCAGATCTCAGACAATCTCACCTGGTCCAGGAACACCACTGGAATTGTGAAACGGGCCCAGCAGAAATTGCACTTTCTGAGGAAACTTAAACAAGCATCACTCCCCACTGACATCTTAACTACATTCTACAGAGGCATGGTTGAGAGTGTGCTGATCTTTTGCATCACAACCTGGTACTCCAGTTGCAGTGCTGCCGACAAAAAAGCCTCGCAGAGGGTGGTTAGGGGAGCAGAGAAGGTTAGTGGGGTCTCCCTACCTTCTGTCCAAGACTTCTTTCAGAGTCGATGCCTCTAGAAGACATGGTACATCATTAAAGACCCCTCACACCTGCTCCAAAAACTGTTTGTTCTTCTGCCATCAGGCAAATGTTACAGGAGCATCAAAACAAAAACCACAAGGCTACTAAACAGCTTCCTCCCACTGGCAGTCAGACTGCTAAATAGCTGCTCTACCTGACTCTGCTTTGGACACTTATAACTTGATTTTAACTGACATATGTGGCTGTTGTGTTTTTTCTATTTATTGTTGTGTTTACTATTTTTTGCGTTTGTTATGTTATGATTGCACTTGCACCTGGGAAATGCAGTCGCATTCTGCCCTGCAGAGCTGATGTATGGTTGGAATGACAATAAAGTTTTTGAATCTTGAGTAGCTCTCTCAGGTTGAATTCTTGTCTTAAGTATTTATATTCGCAGAACTTTGGTCCTTAATATAGTTTGTAAGTAGCTCTGCCCCCAGGAATGATGTTTGTGGCACATTACAAGTAGCAGTTTCATCCTTGAAAAAACTGTTCCTTCTGATTTCTTGAATAAATCCTTAACTGTATTGTTTAACCCTTTAAATGGGATCTTGATTAACATTTCATATGCCTTTGAAAATCTACATCTGCAAGTTTGTCTTTGTCTTTTATTTACACCCACAAAAACTTGATTTTGAGTCATATTGATTCTGACCAATATGATCTTCAATACCTTAAGGGTTTCTAGTGCTTTCATAACAACTGGCTATAGCACTGTCCAAAACTGAGAAATCAATGAGCAAAGGCAACTTTGGACCTTCCCGGTTTGTGTGGATGATCCTTTGTTGGATAAATTTGTTACAGCCATGTGTACCTACACACACACACACACCCGCCGTCGCCGCTGCCACCCCCCCCCCACCCCCCCAAAACCTCTTCTGTGGTTGTCCATCGGAATCTGATGATGACGTCCACTCCTTTAATGGTGAGACCTTTAATGACTATGCAGTCCTCTCCTGGACCCACAAGCTCTATTGTAGGTGGGACATGTATATGTGGTGGTGATGGCAACCATGGCTACTTTTCTGCTGGCTCTCTTCTGCTGTCTTCTGGTTGTTCTTTCCATCTCCAGAATATGAACACCTTCCCTACCCAGCTGTCGCCAAGTGATACGGTCAACAGCAATATCCTCCAGGTCCTCAGGTCTGATCTTGCACTTCCTTAAAGCATTCTTCATCTGATCCTTATAGTGCTTCTTTAGCCCTCCAGCTGTGCGTCAACCGTGACGTAGCTGGCCATATAACACTCTGCAGGGTAGCTGACATAGGGGTATCCTTATCACGTGCCCCAGCCACTGCAACTGACACTGAGTGATCATGGCCTCAGTACTTCTGCAGTTGGTCTTTACTAGTATTTCAGTGTGAGGTACCCGCTCATGACTAGTAATTCCCAGGATGCACTGAAGGCAGCTTATGTGGAGGCGCTCAAGGACTTGATGTGACGGCTGTAGGTTACTCGTGCTTCACAGCCATAAAGGAGGGTGGTGACACAGACCGCTTGGTATACAGTGAACTTTGTGGAGGGACGAAGGCTCCTGTTCTGAAAGACTCTATGCCGAAGTTTCCCAAAGGTAACTGATGCCTGTTTAATGCGGCTCTGGATGTCGTTGTCAATGCTGCTATCCTCAGAGAGAATGCTCCCTAGATATTTGAAAGATGGCACTACTGACAGCTTTTCATCACCAACAGTGAAGGCTGGTAGGGTGGGTGGGATACTAGTACTCCATTGGCAAACCAGTTCTGTCTTGGTGGTATTGACAGTCAGCCCCATCCTGCTGTACACTCTCACCGCCACAGCAAGAACAGTCTGAAGATCCTCTGGAGTGTGGGCCACAAGAACACAGTCATCTGCATACTGCAGCTCCAGGACCCGTTCTCTATGGAGTTTGGTGATTATGTTGAGCCTCCTGATGTTAAAGAGGTTGCAGTCTAATCTGACGTCCAATGCCACACCGCTGCTATCCTCAATCTCATTGTGGAGAAGGTTGGTAACACACAAGAGGAAGATGTTAAAGAGCACTGGTGCTAGCACACACCCCTGCCTCACCCCTGTATGTACAAGGAAGGGCTCGGACTCTTGCATTCCTATGATCACCCGAGCAGTCATCCCATCATGGAACTGGCAGAGGATGTTAACAGATTTATTGGGACAGCCAAACCTGAAGAGGACATCCCATAAGAGCTCTCTTTGCACAGTGTCGAATGCTTTGGAGAGGTCGACAAAGGCCATAAACAGGACTTAATGTTGCTCCCGGCACTTTTCCTGAAGCTGCCGGGCTATGAAGATCACACATACAGCCCCACACACACACCCCCACCCACCTTATCAAGATATTGTTGACATAGTCTTCCAGATTTTAGAATCAATTCTATTGAATGCAGTGGTCATTTTTTTTGTTGATTTCTAGCCCACTCCCATATGTTTATGATGTTTCTAAGATACCATCTTTTCCAAAGATGTATTGTATCAGAACTTAAGATATAATTGCCTTGAAAGTGAGTTGAGATGATTCAGGTTAGCTAGTATCACTTGACTGTGAGGTTGTGAATAATTGACATGAAATTTAAGAAGTGAATTTTATTTATTCTAAATACTTACAATGTTTATAATCTAACTTCAGCAAGGTAGTAGTGACTCTGCATTAGTTTAACTGTTACTGTAGCTAACCTAGTGACCAACTTTTCCCAGCGGATGAATGATTGATTTGATTACTAAAGGAACTAAAAGGAACCTTTTATTCCTGAACATATAACTGTAAATCTATCTGTCCATCATTCTCTTCATTACCCTTTCAAAAAAATTGTTATGGTATTATCTGCAAAAAAAATTTGAAAGCCTAATGCAAGCTAAAAATGGAGATGAAAAAATGATCTGATTATTATGTCATTGACTCTTTTTAACTTCCTTCAGTGAACAATGTGGGAATTTCTTACAACTACCCGGAATATTTTCTGGATGTGCCTGATCTGGACAATGTAAGTAATTCAAACCTTTAAGTTTTGTGTTTAGAGTCAGTTATACAGCATTGAAAAGGTCCTTTTGGCTCATCTCAACCATGCCAACCTTTTTTGCTCAGCTACAGTAATTTTTGCTTGCATTATATTGCTTTATGACTTGTTTATTCAAAAGCCTGCCTAAATGTTCTATAGGTTTTGTGGTTGCTTCTGATTCCACCACCACCTCTCCCATTTAATTCCACACCAATTTCTCTGTGTATAATTTTAAAAAAACTTTTCCTCAAATCCCATTTAAAACTGATTCACTTTACCTTACACTTACACTTGTCCTCTTGATTTTGAGAGCCTGTTTTTCCCATGATAGGGCTTTGGTTAACAATCCTGCCTGTGCCCGTTCTAATTTTAGATTTTCTCTTTTATTCCCCTCAAAAGAAGTAGAGTTGCTGAGGTTTTGATAGATTCCAGATGGTTTTAAAGTCAGGCTAATTCAATCTGTTCACCTTAACATACTGCAGTATCAGTACCTTCATAGTTAAAATTTGGCAAGATATCTTGTTAATACGTTATAGCACATTATCGAAAACTTAGAATTTGATCTAAGCCAGCTAGCCTAATGCCACCTTGGATTTGATGAACTGATCATTTCACATGGTAGGGTTATTTTTTTTGTAATTATGACTCAATATATAATCTATATGTGCAAATACAGATGTTTCACCTCTTTCTTGTGGGGGATGTGGGGCTAAAATATCTCTGGGTGAATCCAGATAGATTAATGGCAGTTACTAGCACATTAAATTTCAATGTGCAGCATGATGTAAATAGTAAAGCTGTGAGAAATGCCCAGCAGGCCAGACTATATGAATAGAAAAGAAAAAAGAAAGCAAACCTTCTGTTCCATGTTCTTCCCAACTAAACTGACAAGTTTTTCCTCCTTCCCAATTCAGCGAAAGCATCTCAGATCTGAAATATTAACTGTTCATGTTACAGAGGATATGGCCTAACTTGTTGAACACTTCCATGCATTTTCACTTTTTACATTAGTGTTATTTTTAATGTGCCTTGTGGCTTCAACATTGCTTCGTTTGTGGCTGAACATCAAATATCCTTAAACTTTCTTTTGAAGTATGAAGCTATCTCTTGGACATGCATTTCTGTTTGCCAAGAACTCCTTGTGTAAATAAATTTATTATTATTCTCATTATTTTCTTTAATTTTAGATTTCTCATCAAATTTCTCAGGAAGTGTTCTTTTGAAATCCCTAAACTGCTTCATAGCAAAGGCTTTTCTGTATGAAAAGTCTCCATGCCATCCCTTCAGTGAGTTCTTATCATCTTTTCTAGATTATGTGCACTTTTTAATGAGCATTCTTTTGAGACTGTCAATTTGCTTATTTAACAAGTACACTTACCAATTGTGGTTACACCATCATCTGGTCAAATCAACAATATTTCTCATAGGACAAATAGTGTTAACTTTATATTAAATTTCCAGTAAAAATATGGAAATGTAGAGATGCTGATCTTTTATTTGAGTGCTTGAAGCTGGTACTCTGTCACATGTACAACATATACTTAAATGTGTGAAGTGTAATTGAACAAAACTTGGCAGAATGTATGAAAATCCCAACTCGTCATTTCATTGCTACAAGCACAGTGGTAGAGCTGCTGCTGCCTTACATCACCTGACACTTGGGTTCAATCCTGATTTTTAGGTGCTGTCTATATGTCATTGTGATATTCATACACAGTGGACTTGTCACGTACTTATTTCTCCAACCTGGAACATCTAATAATGATGTTCTGGCCAGTCAACTTACCAAGTGAGTTCTCCTCCATGATCCTGACCACAGCTAAACATACTACCAACGGCCATCAGTTAGGCACTCCAGATATTAAATGCTGCCATCAGCAAACAAAAAAAATCTACCCCAACATCTTTCAGATCGTAGTCAGGAGATTTCAATCAGGCTTGTTTGAAGAAATCTCTGCTCAATTATCAACATGTATCTTGTAACCCAGGGGTCCCAACACACTCGACCACTTAGGAATGCCTGCTGTACCATGCCGAGACTGTGTTTCAGGAAATCTGATCAGTTTGCTGTCCTCCTCCTACTGACATACAAGCAGAGGCTAAAGAGCAAGGCTCCAGAGATAAGGACGACAAAGATGTCATAGCAGAAGCAGCTTCAGGATTGATTAGAATCAGTAGACTGGCCCGTGTTCAAGGATTTATCAGAGGTTCTGAACAAATACACCACAGTTGCCATGGAGTTTATAAAAACAGGCCAGTGTGTCTCCCCAACCAGAAGCCGGATGAGCCATGAGATCCTCAATCTGCTGAGGGCCAGATCAAGAGCAATTCCGAAGGCATGGGATAGGTCCTTCCCAAAGAAGTAATAATATTCAAAGGCAAGATGATGCAGCAATGGCTGTCAAGACAAGTCAAAGTCAACATAAAAACCAAAGAGAGGGCACATAATAGAGCAAAAATTAGTGAAAAGTTAAAGGATTGGGAGCTTTTAAAAACCAAATAGAAGGCAACTAAACAAGTCCTCAGGAGGAAAAGATGGAATAAGAACTTAAACTAGCCAATAATATTAAAGACGATACCAAAAGTTCCTTCAGATATATATAAAGTATAGAAGAGAGGCGAAAGTAGATATTGGACCTCTGGGAAATGACACCAGAGAGATAGTACTGGGAGTGAGGAAATAGTGGACAATCTAAGTATTTTGCGTTAGTGTTCACTGTGGAAGATACTAGTAATATGCTGTAAGTTTGAGAGTGTTAGGGTCCGAAGTGAGTGAATTTGCTATTACTAAGGAGAAGGTGCTGGGAAACAAAGGTCTGAAGCTGGATAAGTCACCTGGGTCAGATGGTATGCACCCCATGCTTCTAAAAGTCATAGCTGAAGAGATTGTGGAAGCTTTTGGTATGCTGGCTTTTATAAATCAGAGCATTGAGTATAGGAGTTGGGATGTAATGTTAAAATTGTACAAGGCATTGGTGAGGCCAAACTTGGAATAATGTGTACAGTTCTGGTCACCGAATTATAGGAAAGATGTCAACAAATTAGAGAGAGTACAGAGGAGATTTACTAGAATGTTACCTGGGTTTCAGCATCGAAGTTACAGAGGAAGGTTGAACAAGTTAGGTCTTTATTCTTTGGAGGTTGAGGGGGGACTTGATAGAGGTATTTAAAATTATGAGGGGGATAGATAGAGTTGACGTGGATAGGCTTTTTCCATTGGGAGTAGAGGAGGTTCAAACGAGGACATGAGCTGAGAGTTAAGGGGCAAAAGTTCAGGGGTAACACAAGGGGGAATTTCTTTACTCAGAGAGTAGTAGCTGTGTGGAACGAGCTTCCAGTAGAAGATGTAGTGTTGAGGCTTACGGCACTGGTGGCCTCAATGGGCCAAATGGCCTAATTCTGCTCCTATATCTTATGGTTTATGGTCTTATGTTCTCTGTTTATTGCTTTTTTTTTCTTTTTTGCGCAGTGTGTTGTCTTTTGCATGTTGGTTGCTTTTCTGTCCTGTTGGGTGCAGTCTGCCATTGATTCTGTTGTGTTGCTTGGATTTACTGTGTATACTCACAAGAAAATGAATCTCAGGGTTGTATATGGTGACATATGTACTTTGCTAATAAATTTACATCGAACTTTGAAATTTGCATTGTTACGTATTCAGGCAACAATAAATATATGAGTTCGGCAAGGGTTTCTTATAACAAACAACGCGTTTATTAAACACAGAAAACAAACCCCCCAAAAGTAAACAAACACTACCGTAACTGGAAACAGCTGCTGAGCGGCAGCCCAAACAGTTAGTAAAATGATATTCCAAAACAGTTCTTTAAAGTGGTATTCCAAAACAGTTCTTTAAAGTGGTATTGCCAAAAGTTTGATATGCTCACAGTCCATTTAAAAGGAGAGACTTTATAGGACGATTTAAATTCTCTTTCACGTCGCTTGCTTCGATCCCCGACATCGAACTTCCCACGAAGAATTCACGAAACAGAACGGCTTAAAGGCACTGACCTTTCCTTCTCCACTACCTTCAATCCTTTCTAGGTAAACCTAGGGATTAACATGAAGATAGTCAACGAAATCCTTCCAAATAAGGATCAAACGAAGGTCGCCCCCGTTACACCGTAGAAAGCGATTCTCCTCGATCTTTAACTTCCAACTTCGAATCTTCACTCTCCTCTAATTTCGAACTAACAGAATCATAAAGAACCTGCTGGCAATAACCTTTTAAACTTTAGGCATTAAATAAAAACTTCATCCTTCAACTAAACTGCGTCATCTCTTAAAACACGCAGTGGCATGAAGTCAACCTGGCAAATCCAGCCACGAACTGCCCCTCCTCACAGGGTGGGGTCTACCTTTTATAACCTGTAAAAAAAAACCCGTCACATGATCTCTACTGGCGGGAAAATGACATCATTCCACCATCACAAGACCATCACCTCAAGTCCAGTACAGCTTCAACCCCAGTCACATGACAAGGGCTCCACTGTCATGTGTCACGAGTACGTAACAGCATGTTCTCTCTGTGATCATGTGGCTTCCTCCTGGTACTCTGTCATACCACATCCCAAAGATATATGGTTGGTAAGTTAATTGGCAACAAGTTTCTTTATATGTCTTGATGAGTGTAGAATCTGAGGATATCTGAGAATTTAAAAAAATTAATAGAACTTGTGTAAACGTGGTTGTTGTGGACTTATTAGTCAAAGGGACTGTTTCTGTGCTGAATCTCTCTAAATGCTTCTGTGTTTATGAAATCCTGTCTAGCAATGATCACTTTGCCTGAATCTTTTGCATGAAAAAACATGTTATATTTACATCAACTTGGCTCCAATGTAATAAAGAAGAACTGAAAAATCTAACTTCTGTTGTTTAGCATTTGTGGTGCAAGAATCAACAGTTTGACAAAATTAAAGGCTAGACAGCTCTGGCTGAAGGAAAACTGGCCACCTGTAAAGTGGTTAGTAGAATTTTATTCAGGATTGCATGTTCAGATAAGTAACCAAAAGTAATTTAAATGCTTATTTTACTTTTAGTATTGAAAAATGTGATCAGTTAACTGAATTATATTTATTGCTCCTACTGTATTCAGTAATAAGTTGAGTTGGATCTTTTACCCAAATGCTCTCCCAATATGATAAAATTAGAAATCAAAGTTAATTGTATTCTGATACAATAACAATTTTCTTCCCCTCAGTTCATCAGCAAAATGATCAACATCAATATTCTGTCCGTCAGTAAGGTAAGGTTCATTCTATTAAGTTCTGATTCTGTTGTGCTCATTGAATGGTTGCATTTGTTTTTTCTAGACTGTACCAAATATCAGATAGTATGTGTGGCATTCTGCCAAACATTCCCAGATCTCAAATGTTAATTGTTTCTCTTTCCTCATGCTAGCTGACCTGTAAATGTTTGCTGCACTTCCTAATTTTTAGATTTCCTGTTTCTGTAGTTTTGTTTAACTATTTACAATGCATTTTCACTTGCAGAACAGTATGGAACATTTTTGTCCTGACATTCCACCTCATCTTTGTTTATATGCCGTCTCAAATCTAGTACCTTCTCAGTGCTAGCATTGCCTAATACAAGCAGAGGGCAATGTTCTTGTCAATTTTGCGACAGGAGCACTTTGATTCCTCTGCTAGTGATCTAGCCCTGTTCCATTTGCTTTTTCCATTGCATTGAAGGATAGTGAGGTGCCTCAACAAGCCAGTCTCACAGAAAAGTAGTTGACATTTCAGGCCTAGACCCGTTTTCTGGACTTCGTTGCTGAAGAAGGGTCTCTGCCTGAAACATCAACTATCTATTCATTTCCATAGACGCTGCCTGATCTACTGAGTTCCTCTAGCATTCTGCATGTGTTGTTTTAGATTTCCAGCACTTGCACACTTCTGATGTTCATCACAGAAAAATACCTTAAACATTAATTTGAGAACAGTGCTTTTTATGCACTTAATATTACTAATAAATGAACTTTTTACCAAAAAAGTTTGATTGTAATTCCAAAATATAATGCATTTTAATTTGAAAATTTATTTGTCTTTCAACTTCTACTTTTGTTTGTAGTCTTTAAATAAAATTTTCCATCTTTGGTTTGTTGTAACAAGCTCAGCAGAGGTCACTAGCCTTTGAACTTATTATCATCAAGAAATAAGGAGAGCTGTGCAGCTAAATAAAGAGGGAGATAAGTTTTCATCACATCCTTCAAGTCACCTAGGTCATGCCAGAGTACAATCCTGGGCTGCCCAACAACAGTTTTGTAGGCAACACCTCCACACTGACTTGTGGGATGGTTCATTGATGGGTTCAAGTTATGTTTCTGGCATAGCAGTATTTGTTTGGAGAGGGGTGCACTTTGGTGGAGTGTGTGACAAGAGCTCCTGGGAGAGCAAAAAGAAGCACATACCTCCATACTTAATGTTGTAATTGCCTATTTTAGTGCTGATTCCATTAGCTCATCCATTCCAGGGAAGATGATCCTGTGTACTGAACGATGTACAAATAAAGTGCATTGTGCAGTACTTTTTTTTCAATTGGCCGCACTTGCCTTCAGAGATGTGGGTTTCAAACACGTGTTTTTTGAAAATTCTGTGTATAGATTTTAAGCTGTGGAATCTTTGCAATTTGAAACTGAGGGGATGTTTTTAGACATGTCACTAATACTAAGGGGTAAGTGTTTGGGAATTTGAAAGTAGGTGAGCCGCATGAACTACTTGGGCATGATGTTAGAGTCCATTATTAAGGATAAAGTTTTGGGGTTCTTGGAGGTACACGATAAAATAGGACAAAGTCAACAAAGCTTCCTTAAAGGAGATATCTTTCCTGACAAATCCGCTGGAATTTTTTGAGGAAATAACATGTGGGATAGATGAATGGAAAATAACTCATCCATAATCAAATGGTGAGCACATTTGATGTACCAAATGGCCTAAATCTGCCTCTATGAATTATGTCACCTAAACAGAATCCCATGCAAGAAGAATATTCAGTACATTGGAGTAAGATGACACTCAAAGCTGGTAGTTACTCTGTGGTAACTTTGTTTCCATGAAATTGTGAAACACATGTAATTGCTCTTTATAATTTCTAAAGGTAGGAAGAGTAGGAACCAGTTCTGCCATTCGGTCGAACAAATATACAGTATGTATATACATTGGATTTTTAAAATTTAATATTATAAGAGTGTGTTACTATGCAGGAGTGACCATAAGTCAGGTGTTCTTAACCTGAGGAGGAACACCTGACGTATAAACACCCCTACATACCAGTGAGCTTCTTTAACATTATTAATGCCTGTATGTGCAAATAGTTTTGAGGCCACTTTTGCTGAAAGTCTTGATAATATGTCTGGTGTAAGGATCGTCCTCAAGGAATTATACCTCATATTCTAGTCTTTCTTTATTGGGTCATACTTGTCAAAATACTTCTGTGTCTAGTAAGTTTGGTAGTTACTATTGATGGTGGCACCAAAACCACTTGAAGCTTGATATATTTGAGGCAGCTTTCACAAAGTTAATGTGGTGCCTGCACACCAAACATAACTGTTGCGCTATACACCAAAGTAGTGTTATGATCCCAGCCCCCTCCTTTGTGAGAATCGCAAGAGCACCCGTCGAAAGGGGGGGGGGGTCAGTAGACCCAGTAGGAGAGAGAGAGAGAGAAATGTGCCAAATTGCAGGTCCCACCAGGGATACAGAATAAAGACAACAGCGACTATTGTCTCATGGAGACCGCGTGAAAAGCCCTTGGGCAAGGTGGGCTGGTTGAGAGAGAGATTGCATCATCCCAACCTGATTGACACCTGCGACCCCGTGAGGAAGTATAAAGGAGAGTCTCAGGGGGACAGCCCCTCAGACGCACCCAGAAGACACGAGAGAGTGGTCCCGCAGCAGCGGGAAGCCATTCTGAAGGAAGCCACATGCGTTAGATTCCGGGATTGGAATTTGTGGCTGGAATCACAGAAAACTGCTTTTAACTAACATCGGGGAGAGGGAACCAACGCTCCCCCGATTTCACGGAAGATTCATCAAGACTCGGCAAGTTCTTTCTCTTCTCCCCCCAATCTCTCTCTCTCGGTCGCACCACGCAAAACCAGCGATTTTCAAAGGGCTGAGGCCTGCAGACTTTCAGAGTGACTTTTATATTTCCAACGGACAATCTATTAACCCCTAGACACCAGCAGAGCTCACTTCTTAATGATGATTATTACTATACCCGCGCTTTAGATTGAATGTTGACGATGTGCACTATCTGAATGTATGTATTAACCCTACTTTTGTGTCCCTTTATAAATAAAAATGTTTGAAAATAGTGACAACAGACTTCAACAGACCTCTCTATCTTTGCTGGTAAGTTACGCAGTTACTGGATACGTAACAGTAGGTATCTTTTTTGTAGCATTCAATGACACACCAAACTTGTATAGTTTAAGTATCCTTTATCCAAAATTTCAAACTCCAAAATCAAAATACTTTTCAAGCACTGACATGGAAAATTCCACAAAACACTGGGAAGGTTCCTTGGTGATGCACAGGTCTCTGTGCACCACAGACAATTCTGAGAAGTGACCTTGTATATGTAATGAACAGAAGTTAATGGAAAATAGAAAAACTCTGTATAAAGTGAAAAATGAAGATTTTGATCATGTATTGAAAGAGTAGATTACTCAGTGTCAGAGCGAATATATGCTGCTTACAGTCATCACGTCAAACAGTGCTTCAACTGTGAACTGTTCGCCCTGAGCATCACACCAGCTGTACATAAGCTGTATATGAAATGCAAATGGATTTGTCTTTAGACTTGGGTTCCATCCCCAAGAAATCTCATTATATAAATGCAGGTATTCCAGAATCCAAAATCTGTAATATAGCCAGCCCTAAGCATTTCAGGTAAGGGGAGCTCAACCTGTATATTGTCAAAGAATAAGTAACTGATATATCTGGTCCTTTATTAAGAAGTGGTACTGTGCTCAATGCTTCTACTTATTGATAGCAATATAAGGAATCCTGGAACATCTGTGGACTTTCTACAGAATGCATAATTATTAGCAGTACAAAATAAAAGCTGAAAAAGCAATTATGAAGAATTCTATATAAAATAAACTACATAAATACATCAATTACCAGCATGTATTTACAATGTAATCAACATTATAGTAAGTGCTTTAAAGTGTTTACAGTGCTTTGACGGGATTTATAGAGGGGGTAAGGGTACTAACTAGAATGGTTGATTAGATTAATTATCTTGGGGAAGAAACTTTTTAGATGGTATGAAGAATTTGTTTTAAAAGCCTTGTAGTGCATTCAAGCAAGGGAGCTTTTGCAAAGGTAGTTTTGCAGGGTGGGTGATGTCTATAATGTTTTTTCCTGCCCACTTCTTTTTCCTGGGCACTTGCTATCACTGTTGTGATAGCAGTCTGTAACCATTGACCTTTTCTGCTGACCTGACAGTTTGCTGTGGTTTTCATATATTGTGAGAGATGCTGCATCAAACCAGAAGGTAATGACTGATGTGAGGATGTTCTCTAAGATGACGGTATAGAATTGCACCAGCGTGTTCTGGGGAAGATGACATTTTGCCAACTATCACAAGCAGTACAGGTTACATCTTTTGCCTACCCCTTTTGTTAATGAAGAAGATATGGTTTAACCACGTGAAGTCCTGCAAAATAATGTTGCTCAAAAACCTGATTGTTGAAATGGGGCTAACTGTAGAGTTGTTAATGATGAGTTGGTGGAGAGGGGACACATTTCTCCTGAAATCACTATGCATCTCTACAGTTTTGAGGCATTCAGCTCCAGTTATTGTGGTTGCATCAGGGCACTAGCTTGTTTACTTGGTTGTACTTGCATTTGTCACTTCTGGTGATAAGTCCAATGACGGTGATGTTGTCTGCAAACATCATTATTTTTGCAGATAGATCACTGAAGCCGCGTCCTTTGATGTAGAGAGAAAATAGGCGAGCTGAGAGTACACACTCCTGTGACACACCAGTGCTGAATGACCAGGATGTGGAGATGTGCTTGCCTAATCTCCCAGCTGTCTCCTGTCAGAGAAGAAGTTGGTGATCCACCTGCAGATCATGAACTAATTGCATCAGTATATTGCTGACATTTATTGATTTATATTGCAAAAGAGCTGATGTTTTTTGCTAGTTTTGCTAACAAATTTATTTGCCTTTGAACAGGAAGTGTTGATGTGCAATAATTAACATTCCAAAATCTTTCTTTCATGAGTCTTTTTTCAGTAGTATTAATGCATTTTAAAGAAGTTTAATTTGTGAACATTTTATTTTTAATTATCTTGGATCCTTTCAGAGTTTGTAAAGTAGATTTCTCTAAAGAAGTAAACTTAATTCTTGACTTTAGTTGACTGCGTAGGATATCCCTTTGCCAAAATGCATATCTGTATTAGTTATTCCTTAGCATTTAGCAGTTCACATTATACTGGAAGAGTATTTTGTGCAGTGAAACATAATGTGTTTTATGTTCCTGTTTGCATTTAGAGGTTGCAATGCTTATATGGCATGAATTTAAATGGAAGCCTTTCCATTCATTTTAGCTTGCTGTATAACCCCAGCATCTTTACTGCACCTTTGAGCTGCTGCTGTTAATTAGTTCAATTTGTTGTTCAGTATCCATGTTAATGTTCTTGGAAGAAATTCACTCAAAGGAATTACCTTAAGTAGTGATGGGAAGGCATGAAATGCTCTTTTTTTTTCAATAATTGCATGCAATGCCACCTCTCCCTTTTCCCCCAGTCTCTCCCAGACTTGTAGTCCATTAATAATCTGTTTACAGGGTTATTTTCCCGCGAGTGGGGTGAAGAATTAAATAGTAATGGTCCTTTATTACTTGGAGATTATTGATAAACAAAATTGTGTACTTGAAACAAGTGACCATATTTTTAGAATGATTGCTTTTCAAGATTCAGGATTAAAGTGATGCTCGTCTGTACAGAAGGTGACATTCAAAAAATAATAAAATAGTGGTGAAGTTGGTGGGTGGAGGTGTTGATCAGCCTTACTACCAAGGGAAAATAACTGTTTTTGAATCTGGTGGTCCTAGTGTGGATGCTACGTAGCATCCTCCCTTATGTGAATGTGACAAATAGTTTCCAGGGTGGGTGGGATCCTTCATGATGTTACTGGCGCTTTTCATCACCTCATTGAAATGTAATGAGTGTATTAGAATGTAGAATTTTCTCACTATTGGTATTGGTTTATTATTGTCATATGTAGCAACTTGCCTCACTTGCCCCATCATTGAAATACTCTCATAGCCAGTGGACTCACTTTCAAGGACTCTTAATCTCTATTTATTGTTTATTTATTATTACTTCCTTCATTTTGTATTTGCACAGTTTGTTGTCTTTTGCACACTGGTTTGAATGCCCTAGATGATAGTCTTTCATTGATTCAGTTATGGTTATTATTCTATAGATTTATTGAGTATCCTTGCAAGAAAATGACTCTCAGGGTTGTATACTGTGACCCTATATGTACTTTGATAATAAATTTACTTTGAAATTTGAACTTTTGAAGTTTGATACAGTGAAGAGCTTGTCGTGCATTCTGTTCATACAAATCAAATCATTATGTGGTGCACTGAGGTAGAGAAAGGTAAAACAATAACAACGCAGATTAAAGTGTACAAGCTACCAAAAAGTGCAGTGCAGGTAGATGATTAAGTGCAAGATTATTACAAGGTAAGTTGTGAGGTTAAGGGTCCATCTTCTAGTACAAGAGGTCTGTTCAAGAGACTAATAACAGTGGGATTGAAGCTGTTCTTGAGCCTGCTGGTATGTGTTTTCAGGATTTTATATCTTCCTGATGGGAGAGGGAAGAAGAAAATGTGTGGGGTGGGTGGAGTTTTTGATTATGCTGGCTGCTTTACTGAGGCAGCAAGAAGTATAGACAGAGGATGTAGAGGGTAGCTGGTTTTCTTAATGTCCTCAGCTGCGTCCACTCTCTTCCAGTTTAAAATGACGTGATGTTGCACAGTGACAACTTGCTGGCAACAAAAGCAACTATTAACTACTTTAATCACATGTTTTCTCAAAAACTATCACTGCAATCAGTGGCCTGTAACTTCCCTTTTTGGAGTCAAGCTTTAGGACTGCCTTTATATTCTTGCATTTTTGTAGTTTGACAAAGGTGGAGGACAATTGTGGTGTGGTTTGTATGGGCAGAATCAAGGTGGCAGGGTCCAAACCTGGGAGTGGTTAATGAGCCAATATTTGCTGATGGAGTGGTCTTGGAGATGACTTGAAGTGGCAGAATAGAGTCTGCGGGGCCTGAGCCTGAGAGCAAGGAAGAAGCTGAGGTTTGACTGATTTGAACACTGGGCCAGATTGAAAAGCTCGGGCTGGTGTTCAGCTCACTGTTCTGCAAGGTTTACTTGTCTCTCCACTGAACTGAGGCTGTGGCTCACAACTAACGGGTTCCCAGATCGGCTGTCAACTCACTTTGTGGCTGTGGGCTCACTTTATAAGACCTAGTTCTGAATGTTATTTACTTAAAATTTATTGTTTACACAATTTATTTTTCTTTCTGCACATTGGTGTTTGATGGTCTTTTATTTAATCGGGTTTCTTTGTTTTGTGGCTGCCTGTAAGGAGACAAATCTCAAAGTTATATATAGTATACATAAATTGGCAATCTTTCTTTTTCAATCTTTTTATTGAGTTTCATATATAAAAAAAATAACATAATAATGAATAGGTTATAAGTGCAATAGACTTGAAATTACATTAATAATAAGATAACAATATCCTATTAAAATATCAACAAAAAAAGTACATTAATCAATCAAGCCTATAATAATTATATATGAAAAAAATAAAAATAATCATCAAAAGAAAAAAAATTAAAAATACAAGAAAAAATATATATTGAGAAAAAAAAACACTAAACTAAACTAACATGGGCAATAATAACAGTTTATATGTATATGATAGTGTCAAAAACTCCGGAACTCCATACCTGAACAAGAATAAGCAGAGAGAAGGTCTGGAAGAGGCCAAATTATTTCATATGAAAATGTCGAATGAACGGTCCCCAAGTTTCTTCAAATTTAATTGATGAGTCAAAAATAGTGCTTCTAATTTTTTCCAAGCTCAGATAAGAAATAGTTTGAGAGAACCACTGAAACGTGGTAGGAGGATTTACTTCTTTCCAATTTTGTAATATAGACCTTCTGGCCATTAATGTTACAAAAGCAATCATTCGTCTAATTGAAGGGGAAAACTGATTACCATCCTCATTTGGTATACCAAAAATTGCAGTAATAAAATGAGGTTGTAAATCGATATTCCAAATTGAGGAAATGGTAGCAAATATGTCCTTCCAATAGTTATGTAAAGTGGGACATGATCAAAACATGTGGGTCAATGTCATCTGAATGACATCTGTCACATTGAGGGTTAATATGAGAATAGAATCGAGCAAGCTTATCTTTAGACATATGAGCTCTATGTACAATTTTAAATTGTATTAAAGCATGTTTAGCACATATAGAAGAAGAATTAACCATTTGTAAAAATTTTTCCCATTTTTCTGTTGATATATTATATTGAAGTTCTTTTTCCCATTCTTGTTTAATTCTACCTGATATTTCTGGTTGTATCTTCATAATCATATTATAAATAAAAGCCACTAATCCCTTCTGACAAGGATTTAAGGTAAAAATCAAATCTGAGAAATCCATTGAAGTTGAATTGGGGAATAAATTGGCAATCTTATGCAGAATAGTTGCATTATGCACCATGCTTTCTAAATGTGCATCGTTTAAAAAAAATTGATAAGATTTGACAAAAACATGCCAGATTTCCTTAGCCTCCTAATGAAGTAGAAGAGTTGCTGAGCTTTCTTGGCTGTAACATCAATATGGTTGAACCAATGCAGGCTATTGATGATGTTCACACCTAGGAACTTGTAGCTCTTAACCTCAACACCACTGATACAGACATAAGCATGTGCACCTCCCCCACTTTTTATTAAGTTAGTGACCTTCTCTTTCCTTTTGTTGATATTGAAGGAGAAGTTGTTGTTGTGACATCATGTTGCCATGCTCTGTGCCTCCTTCCTGTAGTCTGACTCATTGTCATTGAAGATACCATGTCATTAATCAATAATGTCAAGAACATGGGGCAGGAATAAGTTAGTCCCTCAAGTCAGGAAGGTTGAAGATATATGGGGACAATAATAAAAGGAATTGTTGAGTATCCACAGTCTGCAGTATGGCGGTGAAACTATCAGCTATGCACTATGTTTTCACTGCATAGTGTTTAAGAATTGCATGACTGATTGTGTAAAGACTGGAGGATAGAGGAGGGATGTCTGTTAGTTACAGGGTAACTACTTATAGCTTGAATTTTATTACTCTTATAATGCAAACTTAGAACACAAAATCAAGTATAACTTGGGTTGAGATAAGCATTGCACCACACTAGGATCTGCTGGCTTAAAAATAATTTGACTCCTAACGTTCCTAAGGAGATTGAGGCGACTGAGGCTCAGCCCTCACCCCCTTCCAATCAATTCTTACAGGAGCACCACCAAGATGTCCTGACCAGCTGCATCAATGTCTAGTACAATTGCAAGTCACCTGACTGCAAGTCCCAATAAAGGATTATGAGGACTGTTGAGAAGATCATCGGGGTGTCTGTTTAACCCATCAGCGACATTTATCAGGAGCGCTGCGTATGCAGGGCCCTTAGCATTGTCAGTGATCCCTCTAATCTGCCCTACAATCTCCTTGATCCTTTGCCATCAGGCAGGAGGTATTTTAGTATTAGGACAAGAACTATTTGGATGGGAAACAGCTTCTTTTTCCAGACAATAAGATTACTGAGCTCCGTGTTACCATCCAGGTCTCATCACACATGAAGCGCCAGTAGTCATACTGTTTACTTTTTAACTTATGTCATAACTGCACCTTATTATAGGTTAATTTACTGGGGGCAATATTACTTTGTTATGTGTGTGAGCTACGTATTGTGTTGTAAACCTTGGTCCGGAGAAACATAATTTCATTTGACAGTATACATATGTATGTTTGAGTGACAACAAACTGAACTTACCCTTGAGATATGCTCTTAATAATTAGAGCACAAATTCATCTAGTTAAATTTTGTAATCATATTATTCAGAGCTAAAACTGAAAGGGGAAAGAAAATGAATTTTACACATTTTCTGCAATATAATAGAGAGCTCTAATAAATTAATTTAATAAGGCATACCTTAAAGAAAAATCTAAGGCTAAAACTTGGTTTCCGATGTTGAACGATTAAGCTAAGTCATGTTGCAGCATCATAATTTAAGGTATTAGCAATGGAGGCACTATTCCCAAGTATTTTCTTGCTGATAAACATACTTGCTAGGCTGTGCTAGATGAAGCTACAGAGGAAGAGTGTGTGTGCCTGAGAGACTGTGTGGGTGTTTGAGTGTGAGGATGAACAGACGCTGTGGGCGTTGGCAAGCTTGCTTTGGGGAACAAATGCCAGGAATTGAAGATTTATGTAACATATAAAATTCAGCATTTTTTTTGTTCAGGAAAATGAAGTGTAAGGAAGTGTTTAACTTTTTTATGAGTATTGATTGGTAAATTGGAAGCATTCAAATACTTTTAACTGCTCATTGAGTTGTAATAATTTTAGGTAATCTAATGAAACTGAAGTGCTATAAGTTGATTATAACAATTTGAAATGACTAAATTAATCTTGGTCAAATTCCTTTGTATATGTTCTTAGTTTTGCCACAGGTTTCCAATTGTGCTGTCTAAGAATTGTGTAGATGATCGTTGAGCTGGTAAACTGCAGGAATGTTTGCTTTTGATTAGTGTTGTTAAAGTGACAACTGTGTGCATAAAATAACAAAAGTATTAACAATGGTGTTTCAAAATATAAAAATTAAACTTTTATCAGAAATCATCAAATCTGGAAGATCAGAAGACTGTTTTTGCTGCTATTTTACATTGCTGCTATGTCACTGCTCAGGAAAAACAGTAGATACAATATATAAATTTCTTCTGGAATGATGGAAGTGCAAAATGCAGTGCATATCAGCTTGCACGCTTAGCTACAGTAGCTACCCAAGTGAAATGAGTTTGTCCACCCCAATAGTGTAAAACTCAGTTTAAATATAAACCAGTTTTAAAGCAAAAAAAAATCTTGTCCAGTGCTGAACTTTCAACTCTCTAGTATGGTATAATGCTGCTAATATGCCGTCCAATTGTTTGGGAATCACCCTGTTATCATTTTAGAGCTCTGTCCTGGTGCCTTTATAAATAAGGCATGGCAGAAGGAGTTTGGGCAGATTTGGCATGTCATCTAAAATTTTGATTAACTTCCATAGATCCACAGTGAAGAGTATCCTGACTGGTTTGCATCATGGCAAAGTATTGAAATATAAATGGCTAAGAACAGAAAAGTCTCTCAAGCAGTGGTGCATACAGCCTAGCCCAGGGCCACTTGGACCCGTTTCCCACAGAAAAGAAAACACTGGGAGCCGCAAAACCCGTTTGACATTTAAAATGAAATAACACTGCATACAACGTTTTGTTTTGCCTTTATGCTATGTATAAACAAACTATAATGTGTTGCATTTATGAAATTGATGAACTCCTGCAGAGAAAACGAAATTACATTTCTGCATGCAACAAAAACATTTTGAACTCCGAAAAAAAGACGTTGGGTTGAAGGTTACTTTTAAGTAAAATACTCAACGTCTATTTGAGTCCTTCTTGTATTTATGAAAAACGACAAACTTAAATTTGCCGCCAGCAGCAAACCAAAAATAACGTCAGCCAGCTGTCAACCTGAAAAATAAAAGGACTATTTCACTGAACAATGAAAACATATGAATATACGTAAAATAATAGGCAATTAAAATATTTATCATACTTGGTCAGGTTGACTCACACCTGACAATGCAGTCGTATTCAGTAGGGATGGATCGATGCTTAGAGGAGTGACCGGGAAGGATAATGTGTTTTTTTCCTCTCTGAACTCACAGAAGCGTTTCCCAAACGATGTTTGCATTGCGATGATTGCAGAATGTAAATACTCCGAATTTATCATGTCGTGACCTTGTTTGAACTCTCTCAAATTGGGGAAGTGAGACAATGTGCCTTTCTGTAAATCTCTGGCAAGCACTGTCAACTTGCGCTCGAATGCCAAAACATCCTCCAACATGTGCAGGGCTCTACGTCCTTACCCCTGAAGAGCTGTGTTCAGCGTGTTCAGGTGCGCTGTCATGTCTACCATGAAGTGTAGCTTTTCCAGCCACTCTGGCTGTTCCAGCTCAGGAAAGGTGAGCCCTTTGCTGCCCAGGAAAGTTTTCACTTCTTCCAGACACACGACAAAGCGTTTCAGCACCTCCCCTCTGGACAGCCAGCGATAAAAACACGTTGTAGCGGTGTGCTACACGCAGTCAGTAAACTGCAGTCAAAGATAGCTTTATTCGAACTAAACAGCCTTGCTTTTAAGCCTCCCTCAACCCGCCCCCCATGGGCGTGGATGCTGCAAAAGACACGTACTCACAAACCCCCGTAGGCTATCTCCCTTAGCCTGAACGCTGGCTAATTGTGAGCCGGTTCGGATGTGTCAGGAAATGGGTCGCCACAACGTCTTATTTAGATTGTACAAGATCACCATAATCTTCAAATTTAGAATTACATTTCAAAAACTAACAAACTAACATAAAATACATTTTAATTAAATACCGACCAATTATTTCCCAAAGCAACAGGGAGCTGCAGCACAGACGTAAAAGAGCCACATGTGGCTCCGGAGCCGCGGGTTGCCGACCCCCGGCCTAGCCCTTCACAGGCAAAGCCCTCCCCACCATTGAGCACATTTATAAGGAGTGCTGCCACCAGAAAGCAGCATCCATCATCAGGGACATCCACCCTCTGGGCCATACTCTCTTCTCACTGCTGCTGTTGGGAAGGATGTGCAGGGGCCTTAAGTCCCACATTACCAGGTTCAGGAGCACATATTACCCTTCAACCAACAGGGTCCTGAATCAGTATGGATAACTTCACTCACCTCAACACTAAACTATTCCACAACCTGTGGACTCACTTTCAAGAACTCTATAACTATTGTTTTCAATGTTATGATTCACTTAATGTTTTTTTTAGTATTTGCATATTTTGTCTTTTGCACATGGGTTGCTTGTCAGTCTTTATGTGAAGTTTTTCAGTGTTTATATGGTATTTCTTAGTTTTACTGTGAATGTTTGTAAGGATATGAATCGGGTTTAACATCACTGTCATGAATCGGGAGATTTGTTTTGCGGCAGCAGTACATTAAGTTATCACATTTTAAAAGTAAAATTAAATAAATAATTAAAGAAACAAGAAAAATTAAGTACTGAAATAGTATTCATGGGTTCATTGTCCATTCTGAAATCTGATGGCAGAGGGGGGGAAGCAGTTTCTGAAATGTTGAGTGTGCATCTTCAGGCTCCTGTACTTCCTCTTTGGTGGTAGCAATGAGAAGAGGGGATGACCTGGTTGATAAGGATCCTTAATGACGGATGCTGCTGCCTTAAGGCATCACCTTTTAAAGGTATCCAAGAAATTGTCAAGGCTATCATGAAGCTGATAGTGTTTACAATTTCTGCGGTTTCTTCTGATCCTAAGCAGTGGCCTCTCCATAACAGATGGTGAAGCAGACGGATAGAATGTTCTGCACAGTACATCCTTAGATGATTGTGACTGTCTTTAGTGACATACCAATTCTTCTCAGACTTCTAATCAAATATTGCTACAGTCATGTCCTCTTTATAATTGCATCAATATGTTGGACCCAGGAACTTCTCAAGAGATATTGACACCCAGGAACTTGAAACTGTTCACCCTTTCCACTTCTGATTCCTCAATGAGGACTTGTGTGTGTTCCTTCAACTTCTCCTTTCTCAAGTCCACAATCAATTCTGGGTCTTATTGACATTGAGTGCAAGGTTGTTACTGTGACACCACTCAACCAGCTGATCTAACTCACTCTACACCACATTGTCACCATCTGAAATTCTCCCAACAATAGTTGTGTCGTGGTGATTTTATTGACGGTGTTTGAGCTGTGCCTGGCCACATAGTTGTGGGTGTAGAGGGTATGGCAGTGGGCTGACATGTATCCTTGAGATGCGGAGCTGTTGATTATCAACAAGGAAGAGATATTATTTCCAGTCTGCATAGACTGTGGTCTTCCAGTGAGGAAGTCAAGGCTCCATTTGCACAGAGTGCTACAGAGGCCCAGGTTTTGAAGCTTGTTGATATGTTGGGGCTGATAACTTAGCAGAGGAGAGTCATAGCAGTCAGGTCTTTAGCACTGAGTCTGGCTCTGTGGCACAGAAAAGAAGAGGTGAGCTGTGGTGATAGGGGATTTGTGAGTTAGGGGACCAGCAAGAAGGTTCTGTGGCTGTAAATGAGATTCCTGGGTAGTATGTTGCACCTAGGTGCCAGTGTCTGGGGCATCTCAGATAGTGTCCCTAGCATTCATAAGTCAGAAGGTGAGCAGCCAGAAGTCGTGGTCTATGTAGGTGCCAATGACATCAGTAGGAAGGTTGATGAGGTTCTGCGGAGTGAATTCAGAGAGTTAGGTACTAAGTTAAAGGACAGGATCTCCGGGATTGTGATTTCAGGATTACTACTCACGCTAATAAGACCAGAAATAAGATCATCATACAGTTTAACTTGTGGCTAAGGAGTTGGTGTAGGAAGGAGGACTTCAGATTTTTGAATCATTGGGCTCTCTTCCAGGGAAGGTGGAACCTGTGCATAACAGACGATTTGCACCTAACCTGGTGGGGGGGGGGGCTAACATCTTAGCTGGAAGGTTTGCTAGTATTGCATGGGGTGGTGGTGGTGGTTGGGGGGGGGGGTATTTAAACAAGAGTTGCAGGGGGAACGGAACCGGAGTGTCAGAACAGATGGTGGATACGTTGTGGAGACAGATATTCTTAAGACAATACCACAATCAAAAGGTTGAGCAACTAATTTTCTGGGTTCGATTATAAGAACATAAGACATAGGAGCAGAATTAGGCCATTCAGCCTATCGAGTTCGCTCTGTCCATTTCAGGGCTGATTCTGGATCCCATTCAAACACATACACTTGCCCTCTCACCGTATCTCTTGATGCCTGACCAATCAGGAATCTATCAACTGCTTAGGTCAAATTTGAAGGCAGAATATAAATGGCAAGATTCTGAGCAGTTTGGAGGATCTGAGAGATCTTGGGGGTCTGTGTCCATAGGACTCTCAAAGCTACTACGCAGGTTAACAGTGTCGTTAAGAAGGTGTATGGTGTGTTGTAATGTTATAGCTATACAAGCCCTTGGTCAAACCCCTCTTGGAGTAATGTGTTCAGTTCTAGTCACCTCACTACAGGAAGGATGTGGATACTATAGAGAGAGTGCAGAGGAGATTTACAAGAATGTTGTCTGAATTGGAGGGTGCACCTTATGAGAATAGGTTGAGTGAACTTAGCCTTTCTCCTTGGAGTGACAGAGGATGAGAGGTGACTTGATAGAGGTGTATATGATGGTGAGAGCATGGCATTAATCATGTGGATAGCCAGAGGCTGGAATGCCTAACACGTGGGGGCATACTTTTAAGGTGCTTAGAAGTAGGAACGGGGGGATGTCAGAGGTAAGTGTTTTTATTTTTCACAGAGAGTAGTAAGTATGGTGGAATGCACTGCCCATGACAGTGGTAGAGGTGGATGCTATAGGGTCTTTTAAGAGACTCTTAGATAGGTACATGGAGCTTAGAAAAATAGAGGGCTATATGGTAGGGCAGTTTCTAGAGTAGGTTACGTGGTTGGCATAACATTGTGGGCTGAAGGGCCTTTAATATGCTGCAGATTTCTATGTTCTTTGTTCCTCTTTTGTCTTCCACCCTTAAAGAGTGGAGTGACATTTGCAATCATTCACTCCTCTGGAACCATGCCAGAATCGAGTGATTCTTGAAAGATTATGTCCAATGTATCTGTTATCTCTTCAGTAACCTCTTTCAGTGCTCAGAGAGATAGTCCATCTGGTCCAGGTGACTTATTCACCATAAGGTCTTTTGAGTTTGCCTTGCACTTTTTCTGTTGTAATAGCAGCGGCACTCACTCCTGCTCCCTGACACTCATGGACCTTTAGCATACAGCCAGTGTCTTCCACAGTAAAGAATGAAGCAAAGTGTTTATTAAGTTTATTTGCCATTTTTTTGTTCCCCCACTACTTCACCAGCATCACTTTCCAGTGGTCCAATATCAGCTCTCACTTGGCCCTCATATTTCATCTCTTCCCTTCTTGTAGCTTCTTTGGTTGCCTTTTGTTGGATTTTAAAAGCTTCCCATCGTCAAACTTCCCACTAACTTTTGCTACCTTATATGCCCTTTCCTTGGCTTTTATGCAGGCCTCAACTTCCCTTGTCAGCCACAGTTACCTAGCCCTACCATTTGAGAACAACTACTTCTGTGGGACATATCTATCCTGTGCTTTGTGAACTATTCCCAGAAACTTCAGCCACCTCTGTTCTGCTGTCATCCCTGCCAATACTCCCCTCCAATCCACCTGGGCAAGCTCCTCTCTCATGCCTCTGTAATTCACTTTATTCCATTGTGATTTCACATGTGACTTGTGCTTCTCCTTCTCAAATTGCAGTGTGAATTCAATCATATTATGATCACTGCCTCCTAAGAGTTCATTTACGTTAACTAACAAGATCTGGGTTATTAAACAGCACCCAGTCTAAGTTGGCCTTTCCCCTCATAGGCTCGGGCACAAACTGCTCTTAAAAAGCCATCTTATAGGCATTCAACAAATTCCGTCTTGTGATCCAACAGCAACCTGATTTTCCCAATCCCCTTGCATATTGGAATTCCCCCATTACAATTGTGACATTACCCTTATTACATGCCTTTTCTAGCTCCCTTTGCAAAGTGTTTTTTGGCTTTAGAGCTACAACCAACCAAGCTCCTGTCTGACCACTGTAAAGCTGCATGCATCTGTCCCCTCTGGCAAAGAAACGTGGATCGTAGTTTGCCTCCCAGGTGCCAGAGTATGCGATGTTTCTGCACATGTCCACAATATCCTGAAAAGGGAAGGTAACCAGCCAGAGGTTGTGTTATCTTTATTTGCCTCTGTAGAACAATTTAACTGTTTACTGTGTCTGCAGTTGTACCCAATTATTGGCTTGTCCTCCTTTACATTCACATTACATATTACATCATCTACTTGTAAGCCTACTGGCTTATCACCAACTCTATTATACTGGTTCCCATCCACTTGCATTTTAGTTTAAACCACTCCCTACAGCTCTAGCAAACGTGCCTGCAAGTATATCAGTCTCCCTCAGATTCAAGTGTAACCTGTTCCTTTTGTACAAGTCACACCTGCCCCAGAAGAGGTCCCAATGATCCAGAAATCTGAATCCCTGCATCCTGCTCCAATTCTTCAGCCACACATTTATTCACTATCTCATTATATTCTTATCCTCAATTCCTATCTCAAGATTACTGCCCTTAGATCGTGCTTCTCAGCTTCCTTTCTAACTCACTGTATTCTGTTCTCAGGACCTCACTTTTTCGACCAATGTCATTGGTACCAATATGTACCACAACTTATGGCTGGTTACCCTCCCTTTTCAGGATTCTGGCACCTGGGAGGCAAACTACCATCTACATGTTTCTTTTTCGAGTCTACAGAATCGCCTCTGTGTTCCGCTCACTATAGAGTATCCTATTACTGCTGCCATCCTCTTCAGTTTCCTGCCCTTCCTTCTGCACCACAGGGCCAGACTCCGTGCTAGAAACACGGCCACTATTGCTTCCCTAGGTAGGTCATTTTCTCCCCCCACCAACAGTACTTATTGTTGAGGGGGACAGCCACAGAGGTGTTCTCCACTCTCTGACATTCTCCCTTTCCTCTCCTGACTGTCACCCATTTACCTGTCCCCTGTAGTCTTGGGGTGACTACTTTCCTGTAGCTCCTGTCTGTCACCTCTTCACTTTCCCTAACAAGCCAAAATTCAACGAGCTGAAGCTCCAGTTCCCTAACACAGTTTCTAAGGAGCTGCATCCTGATGCACCTAGTGCAGATGTGGCCATTGGGGATACTTAAAATGTCCTGGAAAAAGTGAGAAAGTTGCATACAGTCGGCCCTCCTTATCCGCGGGGGATTGGTTCTGGGACTCCCTGCGGATACCAAAAAACGCGGATGCTGAAGTCCCTTATTTAACCTGTCTCAGTGCGATTGTCTTTAGGACCCGGCACAGCTCTGAATCTGTAGTGTTTCTGCTCACGAAAATAAGCACGATTACAATTGAAAATAAAGTGGAAGAAATAAAGTGATCAGAAAGAGGTGAAACGCCATCGGTCATTGGAAAAGTGTTAGGCTACAGTCGGTTAACGATCGGAACAATTTTAATGGAGCATGTGGAAGATCCTGCTCCGATGAAAGCTACAATTATTACTAAGCAATGCAGTAGTTTAATTATTGAAATACATACATTTCTTAAGTGGTTTATTGCATAGAAAGGTAAAATATATACTATATACAAAGACAAATATTTGACTAACTGACGCTAAATAATACTGGATGTACCTGTTCCGACTTAAAGATGGACTCAGGAACTCGTTCATAACCCGGGGACTGCATGTACTTCTAAATCATCTCTACATAACTTATAATACCTAATACAATGTAAATGCTATGTAAATAGTTGTTATACTGTATTGTTTAGGGAATAATGACAAGAAAAAGTAGTCTATACATGCTCAAACAATGAGTGCTGGAAAGAGAACTTCCGGGTTTTCCCAATTTGCAGTTGGTTGAATCCACGCATGAGAATTCCGTGGATAAGGAGGGCGGACTGTATATTTCAACGCAAGAAGCATTATAGGAAAGGCAGATGAGCGCAGGATGTGGATCAACGCATAGAATTATGATATTGTAGACATCGGTGAGACGTGGTTGCAAGGAAAATGTTATAGCAGTGCTTAGTCAGGACAGCCTGGAGAACTCGTATAGTGAGGTTTTATACGTTAATGGGGCTATATTTTCAACTACCTAACTAGCCGCAGGACTTAAAGGGACAAATTTGTAGAAAAGTCACAAGCTGTTCAAATGAACACAATTTTGTGATAGTAGTTGATTTTAATGTTTCGCATATTGACTGATACTCCCACACTGTAAAAGGACTAGATGGGATAGAGTATGTCTTTATAAAGAAGTCCCCATGAGAGAGTCTGCAATACTTGATCTGCTCTTAGGGAATGACATTATGTAAAAGGATTGGTTTGGTTCTCGGGTTAAGATTCTAAATTGGAGAAAGGCCAATTTTAATGGTATCATAAAGGATCTGGCAAGTGTGGATTGGGACTGGCTGTTTTCCTGCAAAGGTGTACTTGGTGAATGGGAGGCCTTCAAAAGTGAAATTTTGAGAGTACAGAACTTGTATGTGCAGAATAAAAAGAAAGGATAGTAGGTATAGTGAACCTCTGTTTTCAAGAGATATGAGGCCTTGGATAAGAAAGAGGAGGTGCATAGCAGGTATAGGCAGGCAGGAATAAGTGGAATACCTGAGTACAAGAAATGCAAGAAAACACCTGAGGGAAAAAGTCAGGAGGGCTTTAAAGAAGCCATGAGGTTGCCCTAGCAGATGAGGTGAAGAAGAATCTGAAGGGATTCTACAGATATGTTAAGAGCGGAAGGATTGCAAGGGACAAAATTGGTCAACTGGAAATTCAGGATGTAATCTATGTGTAGAGATAAAGAGTTGGGGGAGATCTTAAATGAATTCTGTGCATCTGCATTTGTCTGGAAGGTGAATACAGTATCTATGGAAGTGAAGCAAAGCAGCAGTAAGGTCATGGACCCTACACAAATTACAGAGGAGGTGGTGTTTGCTGTCTTGAGGGAAATCAGGGTGGACAGATCTCCAGGGCCTGGCCAGGTGTTCCCTCAGACCCTATGGGAGCCAAGTGCAGAATTGTAGAGGCACTAACAGAGACATTTGAATCATCCTTAGCAACAGGTGAGGTACCAGAGGATTGGAAGGTAGCTCATGTTGATCCACTATTTAACAAAGGCTCTTTAAAAAAAACCCAGGATGTAATAGACCAGTGAGCCTGAAATCAGTAGTGAGAAAGTAGTTAGCAGATATTCTAAGAAACTGGATATATGACTATTTGGATAGACGCGGACTGATTAGGTATAGTCAGCATAGCTTTGTGTGTGATAAATAGTGTCTAACCAAGCTGAGGTAGTTTTTCAGGAAGTTACCAGGAAAGTTGATGAAGATAAGCCAGTGGATGTTGTCTACATGGACTCTAGCAAGACATTTGACAGTGTCCTGCATGGAAGGTTGGTCAAGGATGTTCAGTCACCTGGCATTCAAAATGACATAATAAATTGGATTAGATATTGGTTTTCCAAGAGAAACCAGAGTACTAGTAGATGAACAACACACACATGGTGCTGGTGGAACACAGCAGGCCAGGCAGCATCTATAAGGAGAAGCACTGTCGACATTTTGGGCCGAGACCCTTGGTCAGGACTAACTCTCAGTCCGTCAGAGAAAGCAGGATCTCCCAGTGGCCACACATTTTAATTCCACGTCTTATTCCCATTCTGATATGTCTATCCATGGCCTCCTTTACTGTCAAGATGAAGCCACACTCAGGTTGGAGGAACAACACCTTATATACTGGCTGGGTAGCCTCCAACCTGATGGCATGAACATTGACTTCTCTAACTTCTGTTAATGCCCCTCCTCCTCTTCTTACCCCATCCCTGACAATATTTAGTTGTTTGTTTTTTTTTCTCTCTCTCTCAGCCCATCACTCTGCCTGTTCTGCATCTCCCTCTGGTGCTCCCCCCTCCCTCTTTCTTTCTCCCAAGGCCTCCCCTCCCATGATCCTTTCCCTTCTCCAGCTCTGTATCACTTTCACCAGTCACCTTTCCAGCTCTTAGCTTCATTTCATCCCCTCCGGTCTTCTATCATTTCGCATTCCTTCCCCCCCCCCCCACCCGCCACTACTTTCAAATCACTTAGTATCTTTCCTTTCAGTTAGTCCTGACGAACTCGGCCTGAAACGTCGACAGTACTTCTCCTTATTGATGCTGCCTGGCCTGCTGTGTTTCACCAGCATTTTGTGTGTGTTGTTTGAATTTCCAGCATCTGCAGAGTTCCTTGAGTCATAGTAGTAGATGGTTGCCTCTCTGAGTGGAGACCTGTGATTAATGGAGTACTGCAGGGATCATTACTGGATCTGTTGTTATTTGTCATCTATGTCAATGATCTGGTTAACTAGATCAGCAAATTTGCAGATGATGCCAAGATTTGGGTTGTAGCAGACAGCAAGGGAGGCTATCAGATTGCAGTGGGATCTGGAACAGCTGAAAAAAATGGGCTGAAAAATGGCAGATGGCATTTAATTTAATGTAGACAGGTGTGAGGTGTTGCACTTTGGGAGGACTGACCATGTTAGGGCACTGAGGAGTGCTGTAGAACAAAAGGATCTGGCAAGGCAGGACAATAATTCATTGGAAGTGTTGTCACAGCTGGATAGGATCGTAAAGGAAGTTTTTAGCACATCGGCTTTCATTGATCAAAATATTGAGCACAGGAGTTGGGATATTATGCTGGTTGTATAAGCTGTTGTTGAGGCCTAATTTGAACTATATGCAGTTTTGGTCACCTATCTACAGGAAAGATATAAATAAGTTTGAAATTATGTAGAAAAAATTTATAAGAATGTTACCGGGTCTGGAGGACCTGAGATATAAGGAAAGATTGATTAGGTGAGAACGTAGAGGATTGGGGAGAGCTTTCATAGAGGTATACAAAATTATGAGGGGTATAGATAGGGTAAATGCAAGCAGACTTTTTTTTTACTGAGGTTGGATGAGATTACAACCAGAGGTGATGGGTTAAGTGTGAAAGGTGAAATGTTTAAAAGGAAATGAGAGAGAACTACTTTACTCAGAAGGTGGTGAACGTGTGGAACTACTGTAGATGCCAGTACGAGAGGTGGGCGAGATGCTATTTAATCTGCTTCTGGCATTTCCCGATTTTGTCCTGTGTCTATAAATTGAAATCTAAATGATCTCCAACAATGTATCTGTGATTAAGGATGATGGTGAATTAAGTGAGGACAAAATCATTTTGACAAAATTAGCATCATAATTACTTATCCAAATGTATTTTAACCACAAGGCTCCTTTTAATACAAATAAAACTCTAGGTATACTAGAAATTCAAATAAAGTGCTACAGGTGCTCTGCAGATTTTGTTAAGAGAGGAACTGAGCCATTGATATGGTTTTTTAACATTGTCTTTCTCTCTAAGGGTGCTGCCTAATATACATATACATTTTTTAAACGGCCTTTGCAAAATATCTTGTTGTCTGATATTATAAACATGCTAGCATGTTTCTGCAATCGTGAAATCAGGAGAATTACAATTTTGCAGGTCATCAGAAGGAAATTTGCTTTAAATATGTAATAAAGTGAGTGTTGAGAATATCAACAAGGGGGGAAAAGCAACTGATAAAATTTGAAGAGCACTGATGCAGTTGTTGTGATCTATTATAACCTGGAAGGCATTGCTGATTTAACATCACTAGAGATAGCAGTTCATAAGTTTCCTTTAACCAAGCTATCATTAATATTTTGTTGCATCTGCCTCAAATGAATAAGCATTTTCATTTGCATGACATAAAATAGTGCGTGAGATTGGTGAAGCCCTGCACTCAGCTTGTAGCCAGAAGCACTCACTGAGGGGAGTTCCAGGAATCTGAAAAGATTTGTTCTTCAGCTGGTGCTTGTTCCCAATGGAACTGGCAGATCACTCATAAAATTACTTGAATAATGAAAATGCCATAGTACTTGGGGGAAAATATGAAGCTGCATTATTGTGAGTAAGCAAAATGAGGATTGAATTTCTTTCTCCTCATCTAACTTGCCTATTGCGAAACGTAATCTTAACTTGTTTTAAAGTAATGGCTGTTTTTCTATTTTGGGGAAATATTTTTGAAACAAAAATTAAAAATCACTCTAGCATACGTGGTATTACAGGTAGTTGCTGGTCGCCACTAGTGCCGTACTCTATATTTAAATAAACAGCAACAATAATGCTAAGTTTTAGTGCAATTTGAAAACTTTGGGTTGTCATTGTTCTCTTTAATCTTAAATTCTACTGCTCTTTTGCTTTACGTCTTTTGATGAAATATTTAAAGTTTTTGATTCAGAGCTCAATGCAGGTAGTTTAATTTTTTTCCCACAGATTTACATTTCCATTGCAGCAATTTACATTAAGTATATTTTTTGATTACTATGGTCTGTCTTTAATAAAATGACAGTATCCAATCTTTGCAATTAATTTTCATTGCACCTCTCACAGAAGTCAGTAGGAAATAAATTTTCTTGATTTTTGTAGTTTTTTATAGTGTGCAAGAGGTATGTATGTTGAAAGTATGTAAGAATGTTGTTATGGGGTGACGCAGCTGATCGTTTCTGCTTCAACTCTGTGTTCATTCTTGACCTCTGGTACTGTCTGTGTGGCATTTGCATGGTTTTTCCATGGTTCATTTTAACTATATTCATTTCAGGGCACTGTTAAGTCCTTTAGTCATTGCATTTTCATGAAGTAAATTCAAATACTTTCTACACAGCACATCGCCTCTACACAGCTAGTTTATTTAAGCCCTATGCTGAGGAGTTTCAAGCTAAAGTTTTTAGTTCACAGCACAATGCAGATGATTTAAATTTTTTCATAGGTTTAGATTTCCATTGCAGCAATTTACATTTATATAATTACCTTTGATTATTGTGGTCGGTCTTTAATAACATGATAGGCCTTATCCAATCCTTGTACCTTATTCAGCATAGCTGGTGATCTAATAGGACACCACGGTAGCATAGCAATTAGTGTGGAGCTGTTGCAGCTCAGGGTTTACATTCTCTCTGTGATGACATGTTTCTTCCGGGTGCTCTGATTTCCTCCATCAGTTCAAAGGCATACTAATTAGTAGGTTAATTGGTCATTGTAAGCTGTCTGTGATTAGGATAGTGTATAAGTGGGTTGCTGAACAACACAGTTCATTGGGCCAGAAGGGTTTGTTCCGTGCTGTCTCTCTAAATAAAATAAATAATCATATAAAGTAATAGGTACTTTAGAGCTGTAAGCAATTTAGGAATCATTTAAGATAACCATGCAGATATTTGCCCCTACTCAATGAACTGAATTATGTCTTGGAATGCAAAAGGTAATTTTCACTAGTAGGCTAGTGGGTGTGAATTGGCTGTTTTGACCACTTACACTAAATGCCATTGTTTCTGCAGAGTACCCCTTACTAGTGTCTGAACCTTGGTTTAAAATTGCAGACTGACAAAATAAAATTCAGAACGTGGTTGCATAATGAATAGGTTCCATTTTTACACTCCATTAGTCAATTTTGTCTGAAAGGCAGAAAAAGCCCAAAAATCAAGTGATTATGGTAAAAATTTCTCCATAGTATTTAAATGAATGGCATCAAAAACACAAGTTTTTAAAAATCTGTAAAAGTGGGGAGCAGAGGGCTAGTTCTGCAGTTTTTGGGAATGAATATATATATTTATTCAGGCTTTTTAATTTAATTTAATGGAATCTCATTTGTATGTACAGTGCTTGTAACCCAGTGGATTGCCTGCATGGCTCCTTCCATTATTGCTGGGTTTTTTTGCGAAGGCTTTGTAATATAGGTAGAAAATACCTCCTAAGTGATCAGACAATCTGGGGGTTAAAAACTAGTTCTGGAACAAGCCTACTTGATCTGTTGTGGTATGTTCATATGCATAGTTTGAGTGTATTGGGGCAATGTGTTCCATGTTTAGGTAAAGTTTCTGCACCAGATTGAGATGATTTTTATTTATTTTTATAAAGGAACTGCTTATCTGATCATGAATTTAAAGTGTGAATATCAAAAGACTTCTGAATAGCTTGTATATGAGTGTTTAAAATTTGTAGAAAAAAATAGCTCTTACACTTAGTGGTAATTTTCTTTAAAGTTCTAAATTATTTTAGGAAGTAACATATTTATGCAGATATGCTTATTAGATATTCATATTTTGTGGGATAAACATCTTGATATTTCTTTTCCTACAGATGACTGCGATGGTGTTGCCTGCCATGGTACAGCGGTGAGTCATTGAAATCATTATTATTTATAAGGGAGATTCTTTCAAGAATTCATTTAATACCTAATGAGCTTTGTCTTTCTGCTTAAATGATTAACAATATATGTATCGTAGCAGAAAATGATTAATGGGCTGTAAGAAATATCTCCTTTTCAGTTTTACAGCTATTGCTTTAAGTGAACAATCTGAGTCATTAGTAACGCAACAATAGTTTTTTTTCAGTAGATGCTGACAGTTAAAACCTATTGGTCTAGTGTTTCCCTGGGATAACCCCACCAGCCAAAAGCATAAGTGAAAAGTGACTCATAATCCATTGGCTATTTAAAGCAGAATTGGCCATCCCTGCAGTGAGAGATTAGAAAAGCCGCAGAACTCTAGAGAATCCACAGCCATGCACATTCTCAGGTGTGTTGATTATTAACAAAACACATTTCACTGCATGCTTTGATGTACATGTGATAAATCTGGATCTGCAATGGTTGTATGTAAATCTATAACTGAAAATTTTCAATTCATCAGTTGCAGTTACCTCTCAATGGTAATTGGTGGTATAGGCTTAAATATTTTTCAATAGGTATCATTTTGCATCCTGTTTTATGGATGTGTAATTTTCCATATTTTTACAGCAGTTCTTCCTGTAATATAATTCATGTCTCTTGCATTCATTAGCCTGAAGCAGTAAGTTGTATCAAACAGAATGTACAGTACATAATTGTTACCTCTCTAGTAAAATGGTGCCAGTGAACCATGACGTTGTTCTGTGGGCTACGTACAATACTTCTAAATATACCTCTTAAAATATTCACTGCAATCAGGAGCATGTAATTTCTCTTTAAGCAACATAGTTTTAAATCAACTTAATGGTGTACAGATTTCATGATGTTATAAAGTTAACACACAACTAAATGGGTACGGGACCTTTCGGTGGATGAAGCTTCAATACCATGGCCAGAAGCAAAGCGGGGGAGGGGGGAATGCTCCAAGCTAGGCTGAAACACAGGAATGAGACCCCTTTCTATGTGTAATGGAACTCCTAGCACATCATATACGGTGATCATACCCGAAGGTTTCTCGATTCACAGGATGGACCAAAGTGCTAATTCAGAAAAGGTGGAGGTGGGTGATTCATGATAAACACTTGGTGATGTACTGATGTGGCGGTTTTGTTGAACTTGTGTTCTCCCAGTCTTGAAGGCCTGACAGTCAGATGCTGTCCAGTTTATTTACCCAGAGAGTTCTCCTTGATAATCCGGACAGAAGTTTATATGCCTCCACCAATCAACTATAATCAAGTCCTTGAGATTCTGAATGATACTGTCTCCAAACAAGCAGTCCATCCTAACACATTTCAAATCATAGTCAGATACTTCAGCTAGGCTCGTTTGAAGGTAACCCTGCATATAATCTGTAGCACCAGAGAGCCCAACACACTAGGCCACTGTTAACTAAGATGAGGAATGCCAACCGTTTCATGCAGAAAAATCAGGCATACAGGCAGACCTGAAAGTCCATAGCTCCAGAGATTAGGACAATAATGAGGTGGTCGCAGAAGACAGGAACAGCTACAGGACTGCTTTGAGTCAGTGGACTGCGCCATGTCCATGAACACATCTGTGGATCTGAATGAATACACCATGGTTGTCACAGACTTTATTTAAACAGTTATAGATGAGTGTGTACCCAGAAAATCATCCAGAGATTTCCCCAACCAGAAGGCCTGGATAAACCATGAGATCTGCAATTTGCTAAAGGTCAGATTAGACATATTCAAACCCAGTGACCAAGCAAGTTACCAGAGGCCAAGGTACGATCTCCAGAAAGCCATTTCATGGGTGAAGGGCCAAATCGTGATTAAACTTGAATCAACAACAGATGCCTGACAGTTGTAGCAGAACGTGAATGACTGTGACATAGCAGCAGAATAAAGCTATTTGACCCATCAACCCTGCTCTGCCATTTCATTATGGTTGTTCTATTTACCACTCAATCCCATTCTCCTGCCTTCTCCCCAAAACCTTTCACATTCCAAACAATCAAGAACCTATCAACTTATTCTCCTAATCTGTCCTAAATCCTTCTGCAGCCTGTTTCCGCAACACTACCTACCCCTCCACCCATCTTCATATTGTCCACAAACTTGGCCACAAAGCCATCAATTCAGTCATCCAAATTGTTGGCATACAATGTAAAAAAAAAAGCTGTTCCAACACAATCCCCTGTTGGAACACCACTAGTTACTGGCAGCCAATCTGAAAAGGATTCCTTTATTCTCATTCCTTGCCTCCTGCCAATCAGCCAATGCTCTATCCATCCAAATATTTTTCCTGTAATACCCTGGGCTCTTACCTTGTTTAGCAAAGACTTTCTAAAAATTCAAGTACACACCATCCACTGATTATCCTCGTCTACTCTGCCTGTTATTACCTCAAAAAATTACAACAGATTTGTCGGGCAAGATTTCCCATTAAGAAAATGTTGCTGATTTTGGTTTATTATCATATACCTTCAAGTACCCCAAAACCTCATCCTTAATAATGGAATCCAACATCTTCCCAACTGCTGAGGTCAGGCTAACTGGCCTATCATTTGCTTTCTCCTGCCTCCCTCTCTTGATGAGTAGTGTGACATTTGCAATTTTCTTGTTGAATGATGCCCAGATCTATTGAAAGATCATTATTAATGCCTGCACAATCTCTTCAGGTACCTTTTTGAGTTAAATCAAGCAATTTGGGTGACAACAGTGCTTCACTTCTAAATAAGCTCAGTACAGAGTTATGCTGCCTGTGAACATTTTTTTTAAAAAAAAGGGAACCATTGCAAACTCCCATAGCTCCCGATGATCCTGTGATTTCAGTCTCTGAGGCCGACGTGTCATCAGCCTTAAGGAGGGTGCAGGTGGGGTAGCTGGCCAGATAGTAATGACCTGCGCTGATCAACTGGCTGGAGTGTTCACAGAGATCTTTAACTTCTCACCTCGGCAGTCTGAGGTACTCATTTGCTTCAAGAAGACTTCACTTCTACTGGTACCTAAGAGGAGTGTGCTAAGCTGCCTCAATGACTGTTGCTCAGTAGCACTTGCAAAGAAAATATGGGGAGTTAGGTGGGGAAGTTGAAATGCAGGAACTTCAGATTAGTTACCTCTGGATTGTTGCCTGTGCCATGCACCATTGAGGGTAATAATAGGATGATTTGGCAGATGAATATGTGGCTGAGGAAATGATGCAGGGGCGGATCTCTCTGTCTTCTTGGGAAGGTATAGCCTGTACAAAAAGGACAGGCTACGCCTGAACCCAAGGGGGTTCAATATCCTTGCGGGCAGGTTTTCTAGAGCTGTTGGGGGAGGGTGTAAATTAATTTGACAGGAAATTGGGAAAGGAAACAAAGGGGCTGAGGATGGGGCAATTGGTGTACAAGTAGCTGCAGTGTGTAGAGAGACTGAGGAAGGTTGGGCAGATAATAGGGCAAAATTGCAGTCATTTGGAGGAGTTGCAGTGCAACAAGGGGGGAAAATTGAAAAAGCATGATGAATACAGCTCTGAAAGTGTTACATTTGAATGCACACAACATGGAATAATGTAGATAGTTTTGCAGTGCACTTAGTGATTGACAGGTACTATATAACGTTCTGGACATCAGAGTCATGACTGAATGATCATAGTTGGGACCTTACCATCCAAAGATACATATTGTATTGAAAGGACAAGCAGGTAAGGGGAATGAGTAGGATGGCACTGTTGATAGAAATTAGATCAAATCTTTAGAATGAGGTGGCATTGGATTGGAAGATGTAGATTCCTTGTTGTTAGAGTTAAGGAACTGTAAGGGTAAAATGACCCTGATGAGACAAATCCTAGATGTGGGATATAAATAACAATGGGAGGTAGAAAGGGCATGTAAAACGGGCAATGTTATGATAGTCGTAGATGATTTCAATATTCAGGTAGATTGAGAAAATCATCTTGGTGCTGGAATCTCAAAAGATGGCATTTATAGAATGCCTGTGAGATGGCTTTTTAGAACAGCTTGTAGTTGAGCCCAGTACGGGAAAGGCAATCCTGAATTGGGTTTTGTGTAATGAACCAGATGATTAGGGAACTGAATGTAAACAAACCCTTAGGAGAAAGTGATCACATGATAGAGTTCACTCTGCAGTTTGAGAGGGAGTAGATGGTCAGATGTATTAGTATAGTGGTTGACTAAAGGGAATTATGGAGGCATGAGAGAAGAGCTGGCCAAAGCTGAATGGAAGGGAACACTTGCATTGATGATTGCAGAACAGCATTGACTGGAGTTTTTGGGGGCAGTTCAAAAGGTGCAGGATAGATGCATCCCCAAGATAAAGTATTCTAAAGAGAGCATGAGGCGACCATTGCTGACAAGAAAAGTCAGGACAGCATAAAAGAAAAGAGGACATATAATATCACAAAAATTTGTGGGAAGATAAAGGATTGGGAACCTTTTAAAAACTACAGAAGGGAATGAGAAAAAAAAAAGCCATGTTAGAGCTAATAGGACTTGATGTTTCAATCCCTATGATAAGTCGGCGCACTCAATGTTGACAGTGGGCTTGGAGTGGTGACAAGGGGGGTAGGTACCTCATCGGGGTCATCAGGTGGGCACCCTCCTTCTTTGACGTTGATAAGCGCACAACGTCTACAGAGGGCTCAACGGTACTACCTGGCGTTCCAGATACACCCACTTCAGTTCCACACCCTCCTGAATTCATGCAGCCCAGTTGTTGTCTTGCCTTTAAATCCAGATCCAATTACTGCTTTCTTCTGCTACATTTGACAAATACTTGATTGCTTGTTGGAGTGAATAACCCCTCACCCCCATCTTCTTCAATAGACTGGTCGTAAGTGCATCAGTCTGAACAGTACTAATGATATACTCAGTATTCTGATAGCTTATCAGATGCTAAATTGGATAATGAAATAACGTGCTCATGTCATTGTTTAACCAGTATCAACAGCAATTAATCATTTTACAGGTATTAAAAATAGACTGTTCCAATATTACTTGCAAATTTTGAAGCCATTTCTTTTAGTTTCTGGGGATAATCCACCAATATTAACAATGAAGAGCCCACTTTGGGGTGACTCCTGAAGGCTCAACGGTGCTACCATTCAGAAGATTGAAGGGGGATCTTATTGAAACGCATAAAATTCTAAAGGGATTGGACAACTAAATGCAGGAAGATTGTTTCCGATGTTGGGGAAGTCCAGAACGAAGGGTCACAGTTTAAGGATAAAGGGGAAGCCTTTTAGGACCGAGATGAGGAAACACTTCTTCACACAGAGAGTGGTGAATCTGTGGAATTCTCTGCCACAGGAAAGTTGAGGCCGGTTCATTGGTTATATTTAAGAGGAAGGTGGATATGGCCCTTGGGGCTAAAGGGATCGGGGTTATGGAGAGAAAGCAGCTACAGGGTTCTGAGTTGGATCATCAGCCATGATCATACTGAATGGCAGTGCAGGCTTGAAGGGCTGAATGGCCTACTCCTGCACCTATTTTCTATGTTCATGAGAATGATTCCAGAATGAAGGAGTTAATAAATGAGGAGTATTTGATGGTTCAGGCCTATGCTTGCTGGAGTTTAGATGGGGGGGGGGGGGTGCGGAATCTTAGTGAAACTTATCTGTCACGAATCCTGTGACAAGTTGAAAAGGACCAGCAGAAATGGAACACACCTGGAGTGGTTTACTATAAATTAAGACTATATTTATTACTACTACAAATTAATATCATTAAAACCCTTGAAGCGGGTTATTCTCCAAGGGAAACAAAACCAAAACCTTATCTCCAACCTCATAGCTTCGCTCCCTTGCCTGATTGTCATACCAGCACTTCATATCAGCCTGGGAGTTGTGGAGATTTTGTTTCGCAAGGTCACAAACCCTGCTCAGCCTGTCTTGAAACTCTAAGACATAATCCAATATCCCAATTTGCACTTCCTTCTGACACCATTGCTCTTTCAGTAAGGTCAAGGGTCCTCGAGGCCTATAACTGAACACGAGCTCAAACGGACTGAACCCCAACAATTCCTGGATTGAATCTCTTAATGCAAATAGGAGTAAAGGTAAACTCTCATCCCAATGTTTTTCGTTTTCCATACTGCAAGTTTTAATCATGGTTTTGAGGGTAGAGTGAAACCTCTCTATCACTCCCTGAGATTGGGGATGGTATGCCGTGGACAAAATTTGTTTCGCTCTCAGTTCCGTAGCTATCTGTTGAAATACACCCGATGTAAAATTACTGCCCTGATCCGATTGTATCTCCTTGGGCAGACCCACTGATGTGAAGAACTTAATAAGTGCCTTCACCACTGTTTTAGCCTTTAGTTCCTGAGGGGTATTGCTTCTGGGAACCTAGAGGCAGCGGATATAATGCTTAACAAGTATTGGTGGCCACCTGCAGTCTTTGGCAGTGGGCCAACATAATCCACAATGACCCTGGAGAAAGGTTCGCCAAAAGCTGGTATGGGGCGAACTGGTGCCTTTGGGATAATCTGATTTGGTTTCCCTACCACTTGACATGTGTGACAGGTTTTACAAAAACCGCCACATCCTTTCTTATACCCGGCCAATGAAATTCTTTCATACTCGTGTGCCCTGTCTTTTTAACTGAAGATGTCCCCCTAAAGGCATTGTATGAGCCATCTTTAAAATTTCCATATGGTAACCCTTCGGAACCACCACTTGGTGCACCGCGGCCCAATCCTCATCTGCAGGTACTGTCGATGGTCTCCACTTCCTCATTAATACCTCGTCCTTCAGATAGTAACCCATTGACTCCCTCTGAATTTCATCCTCAGAAAGTGCTGTCTCTTTTAAAACTGCGATCTCAGGATCCCTATCCTGCTCTTCCATAAGCTTCCGCCTAGACAATGACAAACCCCTCTTATCTGCCTCACTACCCGAGTCCTGGTCAAACACGGATGGTAGAAAAGTTTCAGATAAGTCAGTAGGATCCGTATCCCTGTCTTTGCTATCACGGGCACCTGACCTCCTCCTGTCCAGGTCGCTTCACTTCTGCAGCCTTCATTGTCATGCTTCTTGTGACCGCGCATGCAGGATAAAGTTCACTGTCTGCGCTTGTCTCACTCACAGTAGGCCGGCTTGTTAGCTGTAACCCTGGGTGTACATCTTTTCCTGCCAGGTCATTTCCCAACAAGATGTCCACGTTAGCTATCGGTAATTTAGGTCGTATCCCTATCTCAACTGGTCCAGACACTAAGTCACATTTCAAAATTATTTTGTGCAAAGGCACGACCTCTGTTCCCTTTCCAATACCTTCCAGAATATTCACTTGGTCTGTTTTTGTCTCGTCACCAAATTCTAAGACATCATTTAATATCAGTGACTGAAAGGCTCTAGTATCGTGCCAGATTCTCATTGGAACTAGGGGTGACCCCTCCTTCACAGACACAAAACCCTTGATAATAAAACACTCAATCCCTTCCTGAACTCGGCCAGACCTCACCTTCCTTCGTGTGGTCTCAGCCACTGGTGCACATGCGTCGGGGGTTTTCCCCTTCTCCTTTCCCATTTCTTTCTTCCGAATAAGACAGTTAGACGCCACATGGCCAGGCTTCCTGCAGTAGTAACAGGTAAAACTGGAAAACTTTGGTCGGTTTTCCCCCCTCTTTTCCTCTTGTCACTTGCTCCTGCCTTGTTTCCTGTGTTACTCGGCGGATTATCCTGGTAACTCTTCTGATAACCCTTGCTTGGGAAAAACTTAATCTTGTGAGTCAGGGCAAACTCAACCGCTAACCTAGCGGCCGCAGAAAGAGTCTCAACCTCTTTCTCTTCTAAGTATGTCCATATCTCACTACGGACACACTCTTTAAATTCCTCGATCAGCTGTCTCACTGTGGTAGTCCTTGTCTACCTCTTTTGAGGCACACCACCGATCAAAGTACCTCTCATTTTCACGGGCAATCTCTATATATGTCTGGTTCCCAGATTTCCTCAAACCCCGAAACTTCTATCGGTACGCTTCTGGCACCATTTCATAGACCTTAAGCACAGCCTCCTTCACAGCATCATAAATAGTCGACTCAGTCACAGACAAGGCAGAATATGCTTGCTGTGCCTTCCCTTTTAACACACCTTGCAGCAATACTGCCCAGTCCTCCCTCAGCCACTAGCTGTTCTGAGCCACTTACTCAAAATGTAGGAAGTACCTATCAACGTCTCCTTCAGCAAATGGAGGTACCAACTTAATTTCCTGACTGACATTAATTGATACACCCCTCTTGCCACCACGGCCTGACACTTGACCCTCTTGACACCTGACCCTCTTGACACCGCATCTCCCTCTCAAACTCCCTCTGTTTCTCTGCCTCTGCAGCCTCGAACTTAAGTCTCTCCATTCTTAATTGTTCTAGTCGCAACAGGGTCTCCCCATCACCTATCAGAAAATCCTGTAGCGACCCTTCCTCAAATAACTCTTTCCCAACACAATATTCAACTATTTTCCTCCGAATTCCTGCCTTTGTCATACTCCTCTGTATTCAGGGAAGTTTCCATTTTTTTAGCAATGTCACATAGAACCTACTTTCTGGCTCTCCTCAAAAACAGGAGTAGGGTTCTCTATAAATACAATAGCCTCCATTTCTGCTGTTTTCTAGCAGTCTCTCACCTGTGTGACATATCGAATATTGAAAAGTCTAGATAGTGGATGTAGGGAGGATGTTTTCTATATTGGTGAGTCTAGGACCAGAGGTAACAGCCTCCAAATAGTAGGACACCCATTTAGAGCAGAGATAAGGACAGACTTCTTCAGGCAAGGTGTAGTGAATCTGTGGAACCTATTGCCATGGACGGCTGTGGGGGCCAAGTCATTGGGAGGTTGATTCGTTCTTGACTAGTCAGGGAGTCAAAGGTTATGAGGGGAAAGGCAGGAGAATGGGAATGATAGGGATAATAAATCAGCCATGATGGAAAGGCAGAGTAGACTCAACAGGACAAATGGCCTAATTCTTTTCTTGTGTCTTAGTGTCTAAACAGTGGACCCAAATTCTATCTGAAATGAGCATTGCACATCAGAATTTTGTCAAGTTGGAAGTGCTGTTCATTCCTTCATTGACCTCTTTAGTGAAAACTGCTTCTGAGACCACTTCCAGATCTGTGAAAAGCTTTGCTTTACGTGCAATCCAGGCAAATTACAAATGTAAATTCTTTGAGGCAGAACAAAAAAAAATGCAGAATATAATGTTACACTTAAGGAGATGGTGAAATGCAAGTAAACATGATGGGGTATATTGAGAGCTTGAATTCATCTTAATGATATAGGAAGCCTATCCAAAGTTCTCATAATAGCGTAGAAACTGTCCTTGAGCATGGTGGTACATGCTTTCAGGATTTTGTCTACTACCTGATGGAAGGGAGAAGAAGAGAAAATCACAGGGATGGGAGTGTGTTTTATTATGGTGGCTGCTTTCCCAAAGCAGCAGCTAGTGTAGACAGAGTCAAAGGGTGGAGGTTGGCTTCTGTGATAGACTTTTCTGTTACCACAAATCTGCAATTTCTTGTGATCTTGGGCAGAGGAGTTGCCATATCAAACTCTGATATATTCACGTAGGTTGCCCTCAATGGTGCATCTGCAAAGAGGAGGAAAAAAATTGAGTCATCCAGCACATTCCAAATTTCCCTAGCCTTTTGAGGACTTTTGAGGTTTCATGGCTATTATGTGCATGTGGCTGCATTAAGACAAGTTTTTTGATATTTACACCTCGGAATTTGAGTCTCTAACTACCTCCATGTCAGCACCATTGAAACAGATGTGCACATCCACAGCTTATGAATTGTTTATCCTTGAAGCAGCAATGTAATAGTTACATCTTATACAATTTACTTGTGCTCCAATCTTTTATTTACTTGCATCAGAAATATTGAATTTTATTTTGGCATCTTGAATAATGTGAACTATTAATACAGTATAGTAAATCTACAGTCATTAGTGAATAAAAGTTATAAAACTGCCTTTTATAGTTCTCCAAGTGGCATTGTACAGTGGATTCTGGTTAATTGGGACACACCAGGGCCAGTACATCTTGGCCCAATTAAGTGGCTGCTCCAATTACCCAAGGTTTCATGGAAATAGTTAAAACAGTATTTAAAAAAAAAGTCAAACTGTAACAAATTATGTTTTTAAATTACATACAGAACAAATTAGGATCCTACCAGTACTACTAAGTACCATAAAACTATATTAGTTCATAATACTTATCAAGAAGGGATTCCATAAGGTTTGGAGCAGAAGTAGGCCATTCAGCCCAAAAAGTCTGCTCTGCCATTCAAGCATGGGCTGATCCAATTCTTCCAGACTTCCCCACTCCTCTGCCTTCTCCCCATACCCTTTGATGCCCTGGCTAATCAAGAACCTATCTATCTCTGCCTTAAATGCACCTAATGACTTGGCCTCTAAAGCTGCTCGTGGCAACAAATTCCACAGATTTACCACCCTCTGACTAAAGAAATTTTTCTGCATCTCTGTTCTAAATGGAAGTCCCTCAATCCTGAAGTCATGCCCTCTTGTCCTGGACTCCCCTATCATGGGAAATAACTTTGCCTTTTAACATTCAGTTTGTTTCTATGAGATTCCTCTTCCCCCCCGCCCCCAACCATTCTCCTGAACTCCAGGGAACACAGCCCAAGAGCTACCAGATGCTCCTCATATGGTAACCCTTTCATTCCTGGAATCATTCTTGTGAATCTTCTCTGAAACCCTCTCCAATGTCAGTATATCCTTTCTAAAATAGGACGCCGAAACTGTACACAATACTCCGTGTGGTCTCACAAGTGCTTTATAGAGGCTCAGCATCACATCCCTGCTCTTATATTCTATATCTATAGAAATGAATGCCAACATTGCATTTCCCTTCTTCACCACTGACTCAACCTTGAGGTTACCCTTTAGGGTATCCTGCACAAGGTCTCCCAAGTCCCTTTGCATCTCTGCATTTTGAATTCTCTCCTCATCTAAATAATAGTCTGCCCGTTTATTTCTTCCACCAAACTGCATGACCATACACTTTCCAACATTGTATTTCATTTGCCACTTCTTTGCTCATTCCCCTAAACTAAGTCTTTCTGCAGGCTCTCTGTTTCCTCAACTCTACCTGCTCCTCCACATATCTTTGTATCATTGGCAAATTTAGCCACAAATCCATTAATCCCATAGTCTAAATCATTGACGTACATTGTAAAATTAATTCTTGTCACATTCTTTTGTCAGTAAATTAACAAAATAATGGACTGCCTTCATACAATGCTGTTGATGACTGTATCCTCCAAATCTTCATTTTCATTGTAACATTCAAGGTGATTGTCGCTACCTTCAAATTCTTCTTAGTTCCTAACTTGAAGGAAAATTGTTTTGTTTTCACTCCCAGTCTTTTCTCTCATCTCCAAGCCTGAATGCTTGAAGCTGCATTGAGCAAAACAGTTCTGAATTGTCTTACTGCTTTTTTATTATCACTTATCAGTTTCAAAAATCACTGTGTTTGAACACAAAAACATGCAGCTGGCACTATTTTAAAACTGCTCGAAGCACAGTGTAGTGTCTAACAGCCAAGCAAGTGCAGACATCTGACACTAGTTAGAACTGTTCAGTAGCACTTTCCTTTGGGATAGTGTCCCAAATAAACAAAGTGAATCTTGGCTATTTTCTCAATTTAGTTTTTTTTTTCTTTAAGGGTTGTCCCAAGTAACTGGCCTCCCCAATTAACCAATGGCCCAGTTAAATGGAATCCACTGTATTAGATGAAGCTTGTTCATTCTTTGGTACTGCATCATTGCTTTGAACCCCAAAATGTGTATTAAGTGTGAAGTTAAAGAAACTAAAAGATTTAAAAGAAAATCAATGCAATCAGTGTCAACAAATAGTCTTAACAAAAAATTCCTGATTGCATTGTCTAAGGTTTATTGGACATTGTAATTTGTGATTAATATTTCAGTTAAATGCTGCTCTTACTTTCCAAGTAACCTGCTTGGGAAGTTGCTGTCTTCAGTGAGGAAGATGTGGCCACCATCTTGTTAGTGATATTATCGTTGTTTATTTTGTTATTTAAAAAACGCACACATCAAGTGGATTCCTCTTCTATTTTTCACATTTTAAAATTGTAGTTTCCAACTAATTTTCATCTGAAGTGCCATGTGTATTTTTAACTTGCGACTCATTACACCTCCCATTGTAACCTAAAGATAAAGATTAGCTTCACATGTATATTGAAACATTGAAATGCGTTGTTTGCACCAAAGAAGATGGAGTCAGCCTGCAGGTGTTGCCATTCTTCCGGTGCCAGTATAGCATGCCCACAACTTACAAATCCTCATTTGTACATCTTTGGAATTTTGGAGGAAACACTTGTGGTAATGGGGAGAACATATAAACTCTTAGGAACAGCAGCAGGATTAGAACCTTGACCTTATAGCTGGAGCTGTAAAAGCATTATGATAACTGCTATGCTGCCATGCTGCCAATTAAACCTTAGTTTCCTGAACCACTGTTGAGTTAGTGTAAGTATAGAAGTCAGAGCCTTGATTTGAAAATAATGACTAGTACCTCTGCATGTGGCTTTCAGACTTAATTACCTGTATTTGATTTTCTGCAAAGCTGTGTGTATATTTAAAAATCAACTGTAGCCTTTGTACACTTCAATTATAACATCAAGGAGATAAGAGACTGCTGATGCTTGAATTTAAAGCAACACACATTACTGGAAGAACGCTGGGTTGACAACACCTATGAAAGAAATGATAGCATCTATGACTGTCAATTTCCCTTCATAGATGCTGCCTGACCCATGAATTCCTCTAGTCTTTAAAGCACCAACTTGTGTTGTTTTTGGGGTTAGAGGAGAAAAATAAGTACAAGCAGTATAATCCCTGAGAGAAGTGAACTTTCAAATCTAAAAATGATTTGGTAGTAAGTGATTAAATGGCCCTTCTCAATTATAGAAGTTTATTAAAAGTGCATGGCTTTCTTTCCAGATGCCTGAAGCAATGGAAGTTAAAGCAGCGATCTCTCAATCAATAAATATTTAAAGCTCATGATTTGTTACTGAAATTGATTTTAGTTTCTATTTAATATTTAGTCAATTTATTTTTCCTTTCACTACTTTGTTCTTTGTTGTCTTAAGTTAATGCAATCGCATGAAATAGGAGCAGGACTAGGCCAACCGGCCCATTGAGCCTGCTTCACCATTTAAAATTATGGGTGATCTGGCCATGGACTCAGTTCCACTTACCTTCCTTTTCCCCATAATCCTTAAATCCTATACTATGCCAAAATCTAATTACCTTTAATATATTTAATGAGGTGGCCTCCATTTCTTACCTGGTTAGAAAGTTCCACAAATCCATTATGCTTTTGGAAAAGCAGTTCCTCCTCATCTCTTCTAAATCTACTGCCCCCAAATCTTGAGGCTATGTCCCCTAGTTCTTGTCTCATCTACCAGTGGAAACAGCTTTTCTGCCTCTTTCTCCTTTATCCCTTCCATAATTTCATGTTTCTGTAAGATCCTCTGTCATTCTTCTGAATGCTAGCAAGCATAGTAGCAGGCAACTCAGACTCTCCACGTATGCTGATCCCCTTATCTCTAGAATCAATCTGGTGAGCCTCCTCTGCACTACCTATAAAGCCAGTGTACTTTTTCTTTTCTTAAGAAAGAAAATCACACAGTATTCCACATGCAGTCTCACCAGTAACTTGTACATTTGCACCACGGCCTCCCTGTTCTTAAATTTTATCCCTTTAGCAATGAAGGCCAAATTCCATTTGCCTTCTTGATAACTTGTTGCACCGGCAAACCATCTTTTTGTGATTCATGCACAAGACCTTCCAAGTCCCTCTGCACAGGAGCATGCTGCAGTATTTCACTATTTAAAAATTAACCTGATCTGTTTCTCCTTCCAAACCGGATGACCTCACATTCACCAACATTGATCTGCGAGGCATTTGCTCACTCACTTAACCTATCTATATCTCTCTGTAGAATCCATATGCTTTGCAGAATTTACATTCCATTCAATTCAGTGTCATCAGCAAAGTTAGATACGCTACACTTGGTTCCCCCTTCCAAATCGTTCCAAATGTTTATCATAAATAGTTGTGTGCACAGCACCATCACTTTATTATCAAAATGGCTTTACAATCTTGTTACCTAGAAATGGCATTCTGTGGCTGTATACCCACCTGAAAAAAATCATGTCTTATAAATTAAGAATTTTTTTTATAAGTGATTTCACTTCTCATAGGAGTGGACAAACAATTAAGCATCTGGACACAAACAAATGAGTGTTTAGATTGCATGCTATTTTGGTGATTTGCTGGTTAAGTTACTGTTCAGCTCCCTATGGGAAATTCCAATATTGCAGTTAAGCAACTCATAATCAATTAAATCAACTCTTTTGGTATTGGTAATGTTGATGAAAGTAACAGATCGTTGTCATCAAAATCATTTGTGTTATTACACCACTTGTTCTGCCATTTGAGGTGGGTATTGTGTTACATTGCGTCTATCCTAAAATGGTTGATGTATAGCTTTGCTTTATATATATAAAAAAACTAGACTTCCTGCTGTAAAAATGCCATTCAAACAGTGAAGTTGCCTTCATTCTATAAAGTTATGATCCATCCGTGCAATAATCATTTAGATGCATATATATTTTTGTTATTGGTTTGAATAGCAGTGCTTTCCACTTTTCATTTGCTTTGATCTCGAGTAAGACCACACATGTAAATTTCTTAGACTGAGTTACGATTCAGCATTACAGACTTGAGATGTAATGAGATAGCTTGGTAAAAATAATTGTACTTTGTCCCAGGGCATATGTTATCTTCCATTTGGTACATATTGAAACCCATATACGTCAGCATAAAGGTTACAGCATAACTGCAACCTTCCAAGCCAAGCAAAATAATAAAACCTCAAGACATAGGAGCAGATTTAAGCCATTCAGCCAATTGAGTCTGCTCTGCCATTTGATCATGGCTGATTTATTTTCCCATTCTTCTGCCTTCTCCCTGTAAGCTTTGACGTCCTTACTAATCAAGAACCCATCAACCTCTGCTTTAGATGTACCCAATAACTTGGCTTTCACAGTCATCTGTGACAGTGAATTCCACAGATTCCGTAGCCCCTGGCTGAAGAAATTCCTCATTGTCTCTGTTCTAAAGGGATCTCTTTCTATTCTGAGACCCTGCCCTCTAGTCCTAGACTCTCCCACTATTTGAAACATCCTCTCCACGTCTACTCTATCTAGGCCCAACCTCTGATCCATGGACCCCTTGCTTGATGTTATTGATCCATGGCATAAAAAGGTTGGGAACCTGTGATCTAGGCCTTATAATATTCAGGAATTTCAATGAGATCCTCCCTCATTCTTCTAGGCTCAGCAAGTATATGCGTAGAGCCATCAAATATTCCTCATGCTTTAACTGTTTCATTCTTTGGATAGTTCTCATAAAACTCCTATGGAGCTCTCCAATGCCAGCACATCCTTTATTAGATAAGGAGTCCAAATCTGCACACAGTATTTCAAATGTGGTCTGAGCGATGCCTTATAAAGCTTCAGCGTTCCATTTTTGCTTTTATATTCTAATCTATTTGAAATGAATGCTAACATTTCCTTTGCCTTTCTTACCATAGTTGAGCACCTCTTATCCAAAATGCTTGGGGCCAGAACTGCTTTGTATTTTGGATTTTTTCAAATTTTGGTATATTTATATCTATAAATATATAAAGATGGATCTATAAAGATGGATTTTACATTACATATACAGCTTAAACATATACTCTGAAGGTAGTTTTGTATAATATTTTAATAATTTTGTGCATGAAACAGAAATATATACATTCAACAATCAGAAAGGTGAGCTTGCACTTCCTCAGTTGGATGTTCAGTGGCTGTTTGACATCACCATCATTCTCGACTCTGAATTTATGTGCTGCCAGTAAGTGCTCAAAACAATTCTGAATTTGGAGGTTTTCGCATTTTGGAATTTCAGATAAGGGGTGCTCAACCTAACCAATTCATCATGCAAGTTTGTACTAGGGCTCACAAGTCCATTTGTGCCTCCGATTTCAGAACTTGCTGCAATTAAGAAAATAGTCTACTTTATTCTGTCTACCAAGGTGTATGACCATACACTTCCCTACATTGTTTTCCATCTGCCATTTATTGGCCCATTTTCCTAATCTGTCTAAGTCCTTTTTCAGACTCCCTGCTTCCTCAAATGTTTCTGCTCTCTCCTCATCTTTCTTAAATAGTGTGCAAACTTGGCCACAAAGCCATCATTTTATCATCCGGGTCATCAATGTATAACGTGGAAAGTTGTGTACCTAACATTGACTCTACTCGAACAACGCAAGTCACCTACAGCCAAACAGAAAAGGTTCCCTTTATTCCCACTCTTTGCCTTCTGCCAGTCATCCAGTCTTCTGTCCATAATAGTATCTTTCTTGTAACACCATGGGCTGTTACCTTGTTTAGCAACCTAACGTAAGCAACATCCACTAACTTCCCTTTGTCTATTCTGCCCATTATTTCCTCAAATAATTACAACAGATTTGTTAGGCAAGGTTTCTCCTTAAGGAAACCATACTGACGTTGGTCAATTTTATCAAATGCCTCCAAGTGCATTCTTAATAATGGACTCTACCATCTTGCCAACCACTGAAGTCAGGCTAACTGACCTATAATTTATTGTCTTTTGCCTTCCATCTTTCTTAAAGAATGAAGTGACATTTGCAATTTTCCAGTCCTCCAGGAACATTCCAAAATCTACTGATTCTTGAACAATCGCTACAAGTGGCCCCACAATCTACAGCTAATTCTTTCATAACCCTCAGGTGTAGTCTGTCTTGTCAGAGTGACTTTTCTACCTTCAGACCTTTTAGCTTCCCAAATACTTTCCCCTTGGTAATAACAACTGCATTCACTTCTGCCCCCTGACATTCTCAGATTTCTGCCATTTCATAGTAAAGACTGGTGCAAAACACTTTGTCTGCCATTTCTTTTTGATGTGCATATGAAATGTATTGTGAAGAGTAATTCCATAACTTTAAGTTAAGCTACTTTAGTTTATAATAGCCTCATTTATTTCGATATCCTACTTTGTTTCACTGATTACTTGTGATATTATATTTTACAGGTCAAAGGGCATCATCCTGAATGTGTCCTCTGGTAGTGCATTATTCCCAGTACCTTTACTGACGCTCTACTCTGCGACCAAAGTAAGACTAATTTCTCCCTTCCGTTTGAAATGATATAGCTTATAAAAATGGTTTGCAGATTTACTTGTATTTCATCTTGTTTTGTATGCTCTAATTTTCATAGCAGAATGGTAAAAGTTATGAATATGATGTGAACGTATCCTGATGTTTGGCCTGTCAGAATCAGATGTATTATCATTATCTTGTATATGTGGAATGTCCTGTTTTGTAGTAGCAATGCAGTATAACGACAAAAAAAATCTATAAATTGTGAAATAAGTAATATAAGAAACAGACCGAGGTCATGTTCATAGATTTGTTGTCCATCTGGAAATCTGTTGGCAGAGTGGAAGAAACTTCCTGAAACTTTGAGTATAGGTCTTCTGGCTTCTGTATTACCTTTCTGATCCTAGTAATGTGAAGAGGATGAATCTGGTAGTGAAGGTCCTTAATGCGACCTTCTTGAAGCACCACCTCTTAAACATGTCCTTGATAGTGGAGTGGTTTGTACCCACAATGGAGCTGGCAGAGCCTGTAAACCTCCACAGCTTCTTGCCGTCCTGTGTATTTAAATCTCCATACAAAATTGTGATGCATTCAGTCAGAACATTCTTCACCATACATCTGCAGGAATTTGTAAATGTCTTTGACATTTCAGATCTTCTCAAACTCTTAATGCAGTAGGTCTACTGGCATGCCTTTGTGATTACATCATTATGTTGGTCCTAAGATGGATCCTATGAGATGTTGACGCCCAGGAACTAGAGGCTACTCAAACCTTTCCATTGCTGACCTCTCAATGTGGACTGGTATGCAATTTCCCAATTTTCCCTTCTTGAAGTCCACATTCACTTTATCGGACTTGCTAATGAAGTGCAAGATGGCAAATTTATAGATAACATCTGAGCTGTATAGAGCTATGCAGTCATGAGTCATGGTTGTGGGTCTTACTGACTTGTTTGACCAAAATCAAAATTTCAGAATTAATTTTATAAGTGAATTTCAGAAGCAAGAAAAGAAGGAAACAGCAATAGTAGAAGATTTTTTTTTATATAAAGCAATGCATCAAATTGTTGTTTGTTGCATTGTGTAAATGTAATTTTGAAGGTGGTTCTTGGCTTTAGACTTCAGGTAATAGTTAATGCACAGTACATGTAGTACAGCTGGGTCATGCTGTGCTTAAATCAGAACACTGAAGGTTCACAAATTTTGAGGTGATTAGTAGTACAAGCAAATTGCTGTGGATGATTGAATTTTTCAGTAGATCTCGTCTTCTGCTTTCTAAGCTATATAGCAAAGTCTTGGAGTACCAAATGACAAGAATCAAACTGCATGATGAAAACATCTTCAAATTGCTTTACATCCATGAAAGAATTATTGTTGTAATTGTTAAGAATCATAACACCCAATATACACACAATATATTCCTACAAGCAGCAATCTGAAATTAATCTTGCCAAACATTTTTGGGTCTTGATCGGAGGGTGATAGTGTCCTATCTTTTTCAAAGTTGTGTGTTCTGTTATAAAATATTGTTGTTAGTTTTTTTTTGTTGACAGTAATTCAGTTGCTACTCAAAAGAAGCTGAAATCCAGGTTTTTAACACCGTTAGTTGTCTATTATACTGAATTTCTCACTTTATTTGAACAAAACTATTTGTTTCAAGATACACCACAATAACAGACCCTTCCAGCCCAATGAGCCTGTGGTGTCCAGTTACACTCATGTGACCAATTAACCTCCTAATCATAAGTCTTTGGAATGTGGGAGGAAGACAGAGCACCTGGAAGAAACTCACACAATAACAGGAAGAATGTACAGACAACAGTGAAATAAACTTGGATGACTGGCTAGCCACTATGCTCCCCTTCTGCCAAATTATACCTGTTCAGACAAAACACCAAATTATGGAATTACTGTATATTGAATAGTCCCCATTTATTTATTTAACACTTTTGCAGAAAGTTTGACACATTCTGTAAGTTTACTTGAGCTATAATTATAACATGTGTAAAACACAATATTGTATAAATAAATTAATTTCTATGGTTAGGCCAGGAGCATAAAAAATGGGGGCAGGATTTAACTATCTGTCCTGTAGAGCCTGCTCTGTCATTCAATAAGATCATGACCTTTTCCCAATAACACTTAATTTCCCTGCTGTGTAAAATCTGTCTGTGTTTTAATGAGGTAGCCCCTACTGCTTCTCTCAGCAGAGAATTCCATATTCAATATTCTCTGGGAAAAGCAGTTTCTCCTCATTTCTCCTGTTCACTGAATCTTAAGACAATGCCCCCTAATTCTAGTCTCACTTGCCAGTGGGAACAACTTTACTGCCTCCATCTTATCCATCCCTTTCATAATTTGTTTCTGTAAGATCTCTTCATATTCTTCCAAATTCCATTGATTATTGTCCCAGACAACTTGGTCTCTCCTCGTATACTAACCCCCTCCTCTCCAGAATCAATCTGGTGAAACTCCTCTGCATCACACCTAAAGTCAGTATCTCTTTCCTCAAGTAAGGAGACCAGAATTTCACATAGTATTCCAGCTGCAGCCTGACCAGTACTCTGTCCAGTAACAGCACATCCTCCCTTCTCTTTAAATCAATCCCTGTAGGAATGAAGGCCAACATTCCATTTGCCGCCTTGATAACCTGTTGCATCACAAACCAACCTTTTCATGCACCAGCACTCAAGTCCCTCTGCACAATAGCATGCTGCAATCTTTCACTATTTAAATAATCTGACTTGCTTTTGTATTATTCTTTCCATATAATTCATATTTTAAGTAATTCCAATGCAGGCAAGTTTTGCATTAAATTCTATTTTGTTTGAATTCGTATGATTCTGTTTGAGCCATCTTTTGTATGGCTGTCTTTTCACCATTTTGAATGGGAGGATTTAATCCATGGAAGGAGTTGAGAGAAAGCTGTGAATTTAGAATTTGAGGTAAGGCTGCAGAAGTTGACGTGTAAAGTCAAGAATGGGTGAATGAGATAAATGCAGAATACATGATTCAATTCTTCAGTTGGTAGTAATTTTACAGTTGGGGGAAAGAAAGCAAAAAGTTAAATCCTTGATGCTTCTCAAGTGCAGGACTGAGAAGGGGCTGAGGAACCTGTAAGTGAGGTGTAGTTGGATTTTCAGAAGCCATGAATTTGTTAATAAGTTTAGGATGTTGGGATTAGTTGACCAGCTATGTCTAGTAAATAGATTATTTGAAAATGAGGTGGAATTAACTAATTTATTGTTGTGTATCAAGTTTTATCATTGCAGTGCCAAATGGATCAGTACTGGATCTAATTAGGAGATTTGCTAGTAACTTGGATAAAAGACTGGCAAGTAATGTGTCAAGCAACATTACATTAAGTTAAAGAGTTGCGTGCAGGACAATCTATAAAGAATATTAAAATGAGTCCATGGGCAGTATAGTATAGGGAAATACAGAGTTAATTTTGGTAGTTGTTATTGAAGAATAGAAAACTTTAAATGGTGCAAAAAGTATCTCCCAGGAATCATGACATCCCTTTGCAGTCAAAGTTAGCTACTACTTTGGCATGCTTTGCTGTAAGGCACTTGGAATGTAAGAGTAATGAATTTCTGTCGATAATAAGCAGAACTTTTAGATCACATTTGAGATACTATGTATAGCTTGTTTCTTGGAAAGAAAGTTGCCTTGAAAATGGTGTAACATTGGTTCACAAGATTAATCTCTAGCTTGAGAGTGTTCACCCTGAAGCAAGATTGAGTTGGAATGATTTGTACTCTGGAAATTTAGAAGATTTGTCTCCTTAGTAAATTAGTACGTTTATAATGATTGTCATTCCAAGATGCTTCAGGCACAATATTGAGCATAAACTGTGGAGCTACAAGAAGGTCACGTGAAATATTGAAAAAAGAACTTGGTTAAATGGGCTTGGGGTACATTAAATGAGATGAATGAGGTGGAGGGGCCACGATTTAGAATAGTTATTCCAAGAATGATCAAAGCATTGTCAGAAGTGGTGTGATTTTTTTTTAAAGTCCAGTGGAAGTGAAGGATGAGTTCAAGACTACAGACCTCATGGGAATGATATAGGACAGGAGGAGGTATGGTGAAACAGAACACACTTGAATGAAAGCATGGGAATTTTTCTTTTAAAAAAAGCTTTGTTGTTCAACTTGCCATTATCATAAGCTTGAAATTGCTGTAATATACAATACTGGAGCAAGTAAGGATGCTGGCAGAGTTTTTCTGCAGTAACTTCAAGATGTGAGTGTACTCAAGTTAGGAACACAAGTATGAATGAGGTTCTCAACAATAAACACTCAACAGTAGATGCAGAGTATGAATAGCATGAGGAATGTAATGAAATTAAGATTGCAAATAATCCAGTTTAGTTTTGCTATCTTGAGACATATTTATGATTATTGTTTAGGGTCTGCATGATGACAAGGGCATATCTTCTGACGAACATGAAGAAAAGCCAATTCTGGCAATCCTTTTGCAATGATTTATAGTCAACCATAGACCAAAACAGCACATGTACAAGACCTTCAGCCCAACAAGTCCATACTGACCATGGTCACGTCTCATTGAAATACACAGAATTCTGGGAAGTATTTAAAGGGAATATTATAATTGGTATTTTTCTTGCTAAAGCTACGGAGCACATTCTCGGAATAGAATTTTTAGGAAAGATTTTGAAGCTTTTCCTATTGTGGTCAGATACAGAGGCCTTTGAGGCTCTGATTCCTGACTTTGGGACAATGCACCAGGATTGAAATTCCAAAACCAAGTTTTTTTTTAATGTTCAATCTGGAACAATAAATTAATTTCTCTCTCAATTCCTTTTTATTTCCAGGCATTTGTAAATTTTTTTTCACAAGGACTCCATGCTGAATACAGGAAAAATGGGATCATTGTCCAGGTAAGCAGAGCTTATTTTGGGAAAGTACCCTGTGGTTACTATAGGAACAACTGCTGTCATAGCAACTAATAAATCAGATTCTGAACTGGTACCATAACGTGGCAAGAGAAGAGGAGTAATGAGTGCTGCTGATAAAATGAAGATGTATGGTGTTAAAAACAGATCATAAATAGAATGTCTTCATTTACAAAAACTACCATTGTGTTGATTTTAAATAAATTTCCCCAAATATTTTATTGTTTCTCCCTCAGGCAGTGGAATTATCCTCTTCTTAGCTTCATTTGGTTTCTGTAAAGTTTTCAATGCTCGTGCCTGACTGAAAGACTTTTTCATCAACTTTTTTGAAACTGTTGCATCAATAATAAATGGTGGTTGCTTGAGTATAATGCATAGTATTCAATCCATAATTATGTTAAAAGATGTAAGGGCACCATACAAACCTTGGGAACTTTTAATGGAAAAGAACATTAAAATAACATGCTTTTGTAGCATTTTGTAAGTTTTCCAATTTAAGATGTGTCCAAAACATTCCAGAAGTTTCAGCTGATGAAATTAATCCATTGCTTTCTGTTTTATAGATGTTTATAATTCAGTCACATGTTTGACATGTGATTTAACAAAAATAACAAATTTAATTGATTAACAGGGTTTAACAAAAAATACTTATTCCATTCAGAGGCCAATAAAAGATACAATGAGTGGAAACAAAATTTATAAAATTATGGCTGAGGATCATCTGCTATTTTGTTAACTTGATTTGAATGTTTGATATTTACATTGGATACCCAGGGATTCTAGTAAAGTTTAAAAAAAACTACTTGCATACTCTATTCAACCAGTTAGATTGCAATTGCAAAAGATTTTTGTTATTATCAACTTTCTGAATTAACTCTCATTCATTCTTACTCCTCACTTCATGTTTACGTTAGAAGAGCAAACACTCCAATAGATGGTGCACCTTATGCTAGAAAATAGCATGTGGAGTGTTTAAAATCAAAATAACCTTCACTTTCCCAACTTAAGCATTAAATATAACAAACTTCACACTGCAAAATATTTAACTTGGAGCTTCTTGGATATGTTAAAATAACAGGATGATGCAGTACTTCGATAGCTATATAGTGAAAATAATTCTTGACTTGTGCGTTCATAGAGTTGAAGTGTAATACTAAGACAAAAACATCATGACTTGTCAGACATTTGGAAGCAAATTAAAATATTTCTGCCTCTTCAAGGAATTATCAGCCTGATTGCATCCCATTGCAACAAGTCATGAAATTCATTTTCAGTTATCATACCTTGTATAAGCAACATAGAGGCAATCAAGATAGCAGCCAGGTTATCAATAGTATAATTGATTTTTATTAATCTTTCAGGTAAGGAAACCTAGCAACACTTTGATTTGCCATGTGTATGTCTCTGCATTCCATAATAAATTCTCTGTAGCAACTGCTAGAGAATCTAACTGTCTGACTTCTGGTGCATGTTCTGCCATTTAGTAAAACTGGGTGATTTTGTACCTCAATTCAACTTGCCTGTATTACTCCCACATTTTTGGCAGATTTTTGAATATTAAGGGAATCATTCACTTTTAAATGTACTGAGTACAACACTTCTGAGGAGAGAATTCCTGAGATCCGTTAAGATATTCTATCCTCCAGTCCTGACTGTCAGTTTACTTAGGTGTTGATTTCCTAATTCTAGGTATATCCCAGGAATTACAGGTGCATTCTCACCAGAGCACTCTTCAGCACCAATAAGATTCAATGTACTCTTACTGAAATTCACTTGCAATAACAGTTAATGTATTATTTGCCTCGAAAACAAAGGGGAGGGAGAAGAAATGTTTGAATAAAAGATGCAATGGCACCTGGAAGGTTTGACAGCTAAAACTACTGGATACACTTCTTCTAAGTATACTACTACTTCTGAACTGTGATCGATTACAGCCTGTAATTTCCCTTTTAAGAATGGATTTTTGGACAGACTGAATGATCTGGCACATCTGTGATCTCCTCGGGCATGGATGACATTCTGTGTCAATTTCTAATGGTGGAACATGAACACGTGGTCGGATCCATTACTCTGCACCAATTAAAACATTGAGCAAGATTAAAATTGTTGAGGATGAGAGTAGAAGATGAACAGAAGCTCAGTGCCATCTACCTGTATTAGACTGGTCTCTTTCATTGCAGCCAGTGGGCAGAAGGTGCAGGAGTCTTGGGTCCCACACTGTCAGGTTTGGGAGTGGCTGTACTCTGCAGCCATCAGGTTTCTATGGAAGTGCTCGCCTCAGTGCTGAATGTGCTCCACAGTTTTGGACTCGCTTCAGAGACTACTTCATATTTCTTGTGTTTTTTTTAACTATTTGATCGGAGCGCTTCAGCACTGAACTGACTCTGCAGCTGCAGCCTGCAGCCATTGGCACAACACTGAGGACTCACTTTCGGAGATGTAGGGTGTTTGGTCTTGTGTGGCTTCTTTCTTTGAACGGGTTCTATGTTTCTTTGTTTTGTGGCTGTATGCAAGACACATCTCAGGGTTGTAAACTGAATGCATACTTTGATAATAAGTGTACAGTACTTGAACTCTGAATTTATTCATACATGGTTTTAAACAATTTCCTTAACTCACTGCCTTAATAATGAAAGAAACATCTCCACCTTCAGCAGAGCCTTTGGCTAATTTACTGTACATTTAGAGTAATCTACTTGTAACATCACAAACCTAACAAACACAGTAGTGTAGAATAAACTATACGTTCTTTGCCCATCTATGTTTTGCTAAGAATCATAATAATAAAAAGATGAAATGGTGGCATGATACTACCTTGAAGTGTTGAAGTGTTCTGTTTTTCTGTCATTGGCGTGTATCCAATGGATCAGATCAAAGTTTTGCCAGCTCTAGTTGTGAATGCTGATTAAACTGTCAAAAGCAAATTAGAGTCAGAGAAAAGTAGAGCACAGAAACAAGCCATTTGGCCCATCTAGTCTGTGCTGAACCATTTAAGAATCATCTCCATTGTTGTTGGTAGCCAGCCCAAACCTCCCTAATGTTTCACTGCACAGCCACCATTTAACTGGTTATAGTTTGTACCATTTACAAAATGCACTGAATTAAGATGCCAAGACTGGGTCAATAGCACCTGCCAGCCTCTGGTCTTGTCCACTCATGGAAACAAAGCAGCAGTTGCAATTCCTTTCAGCTGCATTCTTTCCAGTGGGTCAAGGTGGCATAGCACTACTTTTAAGACAATTTGTATGAATAACAGGTTTGTTAGCAACATGTGCATTACTAAGAATAACATTAATTTGAAAGGTATTGTTTAGTTACTTTGAACTAGTTACTTATCCAGAATTCTGAGTGCAAATCATTCATTTGCTCTTGGGAGACACATCATCTTTGTAAGCTTAAAATAAGTTTGTTTTTCTTATAACTGTAGAGAAAGTTTATGTAAATTTCTTTTAAATTAAAAGCCAAGAGTTCTTTCTAATTTGAAGGCTCATGATGCACCATCTAGTGGCCAATATTAAAATTTCCTTCCCTGAGTTTTTAAACTAGTATTTTATGTGCACTATATTGCTGAAAGGTTACTGTGTAGATAAAGGAGAATGAGGATGAAGTTATAATGAGTTTGCCATTATTGTATTAGATAACGATGAACACTTCAGGGCTCAAGTGGCCTATTCCTAATTTATTTGTGCTTTAGAATTCTTAAACTGGCTTTTCACATTGTATTTTCTTTGTTTTAGAGCATACTTCCATTCTATGTGTCAACAAAATTGAGTAAGATACGTAAATCAAGTGTGACTGTACCAAATCCAGAAACTTATGTGAAAGCTGCCTTAAATACAGTTGGCCTTCAAGTGCAGACAACTGGTTATTTACCACATGCAATAAAGGTAAGAAAGCAATTTCTCCCGCCCCCTTATTAGTTATGCAATTTGTTTTAATGCATCTTTAAAACATTTAATTTTGCTGTATTATTTTGTGTTGTAATGTATTTTGGGTATGATTAGATGGCTGCCATGTGGTTTGGGTATTGGCAGTCTTTTTGTCCAGAAAACTGGACGGGTTGCCATTTTTAACGTGTAACTACTGGTTATTTGTTGACTTTTTGAAATTGGAGATGCTCATGATTGTCATTCTCCTTTTTGTATGTTTTCCTAAACTGCAAATATAACCACACTGTTGTGAATCCCTCTGTGTCTCTCATCCTGTCATCTCAATTGACTTCTGTTAAGTTGATATTTAGTTTCTTAAAAATTTAAAATATTTGTGGCTCTGCTCCTATGCCTGAGGGAAAATACAGACCAAGGAATTATTATATCTGTTTCTGGTGTCAATTTTGATTGTTAAACTTGCACAATCTATTAAGCAAATTTGCTAAAATTATAATAAATTCAGCAAGAAAATGAATTTAACTATTTGTCATCTCTCAGCCTGAAACATTTTTTTGCATTATTGCCACAGCATCTTTTCATGTCTGCTTTCAAAGTCAGAATCACTGCTTCTGATTAACAGCTTAGGCGATCAACAGTGTACATTTATAGGAAATAATCATTAAGGCTTTCAGTCAAGAAATACTTGTCTGAAATTCTGAGTCCCATTAACCTTGACATCCTGAAAGCAAGTTCTAGGTATATAAAATGTACAATTTAAGCATTTTAACACATTTATGTTGCTATTCTGCAGACCCTTAATTTCAATGGCTGTTACACCTGATTGGCTTGATTTGTGAGGTTTGGTCTGTCCTATATCCTACATCAAATGTGCTACCTTTATAGACAATTGTTCAGTTTTAATTAGTAGTTGAATCCTCTGCCACTGAATTTCTGCTTTAGCTGATAAGACCATAAGATATAGGAGTAGAACTATAGATGTGTTTTATTTTATAGATATGTGAAAACAAAAAGATTGGTCAAGTCAAATGTAGGTCCCTTACAGTCAGAAACAGGTGAATTGATCATGGGAACAAGGACATGGCAGACCAATTGAATAACTACTTTGGTTCTGTCTTCACTAAGGAGGACATAAATAATCTTTCGGAAATAGTAGGGGACCGAGGGTCTAGTGAGATGGAGGAACGGAGGGAAATACATGTTAGTAGGGAAGTGGTGTTAGGTACATTGAAGGGATTAAAGGCAGATAAATCCCCAGGGCCTGATGGTCTGCATCCCAGAGTGCTTAAGAAAGTAGCCCAAGAAATAGTGGATGCATTAGTGATCATTTTTCAAAACTCCTTAGATTCTGGATTAGTTTCTGAGGATTGGAGGGTGGCTAATGTAACCCCACTTTTTAAAAAAGGAGGGAGAGAAAAACCATGGAATTATAGACCGGTTAATCTGACATCGGTGGTGGGGAAAATGCTAGAGTCAGTTATCTAAGATGTGATAACAGCACATTTGGAAAGAGGTGAAATCATCGGACAAAGTCAACATGGATTTGTAAAAGGAAAATCATGTCTGGCGAATCTCATAGAATTTTTTGAAGATGTAGAGTGGATAGGGGAGAGCCAGTGGATGTGGTATATTTAGATTTTCAAAAGGCTTTTGACAAGGTCCCACACAGGAGAATAGTGTGCAAACTTAAAAGCACATGGTATTACGAGTATGGTATTGATGTGGATAGAGAATTGGTTGGCAGACAGGAAGCAAAGAGTGGGAGTAAACAGGACCTTTTCAGAGAGGCAGGCAGTGACTAGTGGGGTACCGCAAGGCTCAGTGCTGGGACCCCAGTTGTTTACAATATATATTAATGATTTAGACGAGGGAATTAAATGCAGCATCTCCAAGTTTGCGGATGACATGAAGCTGGGCGGCGGTGTTAGCTGTGAGGAGGATGCTAAGAGGATGCAGGGTGACTTGGATAGGTTAGGTGAGTGGGCAAATTCATGGCAGATGCAATTTAATGTGGATAAATGTGAGGTTATCCACTTTGGTTGCAAGAACAGGAAAACAGATTATTATCTGAACAGTGGCCGATTAGGAAAAGGGGAGTTGCAACGAGACCTGGGTGTGATTGTACACCAGTCATTGCAGGTACAGCAGGCAGTGAAAAAGGCAAATGGTATGTTGGCATTCATAGCAAAAGGATTTGAGTACAGGAGCAGGGAGGTTCTACTGCAGTTGTACAAGGCCTTGGTGAGACCGCACCTAGAGTATTGTGTGCAGTTTTGGTCCCCTAATCTGAGGAAAGACATTCTTGCCATAGAGGGAGTACAAAGAAGGTTCACCAGATTGATTCCTGGGATGGCAGGACTTTCATATGAAGAAAGACTGGATCGACTAGGCTTATACTCACTAGAATTTAGAAGATTGAGGGGGAATCTTATTGAAACGTATAAAATTCTAAAGGGATTGGACAGGATAGATGCAGGAAGATTGTTTCCGATGTTGGGGAAGTCCAGAACGAGGGGTCACAGTTTAAGGATAAAGGGGAAGCCTTTTAGGACCGAGATGAGGAAAAACTTCTTCACACAGAGAGTGGTGAATCTATGGAATTCTCTGCCACAGGAAACAGTTGAGGCTGGTCCATTGGCTATATTTAAGAGGAAGTTAGATATGGCCCTTGTGGCTAAAGGGATCGGGGGTATGGTTCTGAGCAGGTACAAGGTTCTGAGTTGGATGATCAACCATGATCATACTGAATAGCGGTGCAGGCTCGAAGGGCTGAATGGCCTACTCCACCTACTTTCTGTGTTTCTAACTAGGCCATTTGGCCTATCGAGTCTACTTCACCATTTCATTGTGGCTGATCCAATTTTCCTCTGAGCCCCAATCTCCTGCCTTCTCCCCATATCCCTTCATGCCTTGACCAATCAAGAATCTATCAACCTCTGCCTCAAATATACATAAAGACTTGGCCTCCACAGCTGCCTGTGGCAAAGAATACCACAGCTTCAGCACAGTGATCCTGCACAGCACCTTTGTTCAGACATACCAGGCAGCATGCAAGGGAAAGCCTTGCATGTCAGTTAAGGTCAGTGACCTTAACGAGAATTGAAAAATGTTAAAGGTAAACAGCTTTAAATTGCGACAAATGTACACTCTAAGTTCAGAAAAGTTTGTGCAACCATTATTGCAGTAGCAGGATGTGAGTGTTGCTGACAAACCCAGCAAGGTACTGTTCATCAGTTACTACCTGTTGAATGAGTTGCCTGCTAGGCCAAATCAGTGCTATTAAGTGAACACAGTGGTGAGGGTCTGGAGCAGCTTATAGTCCTTACCAGGTAAGAATGTCAAATATCTTTCTGCAAGGACCCTAATGAAGGAGATGAGTTATACGATCATCTTTTAGTTTTGATGTTCACAGTTACTGATTCAATATTTAGTTATTACTTTAAATATCTCGGCTAGTGTGGTAGGATTGAAATATTTCCATGTATATGTAAGGGAATTATTATAATGGAATAGCCTGTGACAATAGGGATGATAATGCAAGGCAGAAGTGTGTAGTTTCCAGGATAAGATAGGTCTAGAGCAGGGATAAGAAAGGTTGGGAGCCCCTGGCCCAGAGAATGTTTAATGGGACTGGCTTATTTGTAGTAGCTGATAGAAGCCCAAAGATTGTAGTGTGCTTAATCAAAATAAAAGGTTATGTTCCTCAAACTTCTATTGAGTTCTTCATTTTATCACCATAAGAGACCAAATGGGATGGAGAATTTAAACTGAAAGTTTATTTGAAATCTCTGGATCTGTCTTATAGATCTTTCAGGAGTATTACACAAAGCCTACATGCAATTTGCTTCTTGTTTTCCCTAAGTACAGAGGAGATGGTTTGTAACTGGGCAATATTCTTATTGGAAAGATATACAAGTCACTGTTTTACCTAGAATATGTTAGAACTCCTGGACAGTGGGAAATAAAACAGTTAGTATTAGTATTGTTATATCTTGAAGGGGACAACATGATTTATGCACAGGATTTGCTGATTAGGCCACCATTTAATACCTGTTTGCCTGTCAGTAGTTCATGTTCTAAGAGCAATTAAATGTTAACCACATTAGTCTGGATTAACAAGAGTGAGCTGGAAAAGGACATGGTTTTTCTCTTTAAGTGACAGTTAACATGTATCTTAAAAAACAAGGAACTATTGGTGAGATTTGAAACCTCACTGTATACACTGAAGTTTATTTGATTTACATTTTCCCTTCTCACACTGAGCTAATTTTTAGACAAACCTGTTATTTTTATTTACATCTCTTGGGCTTTACTTCTCTGACCACGCTGTCACGTAGGATGTTTAAAATCCACATAGACTATATTTAATATGTTACACTTTTGGATGCCACAAAGAAAATCAATCATTAAGCAGACATTTTTTTCCCTGTGCTCTGGTTCACTCTCCAGTCAATGTGAATAGCCTTCATGTGCAACTGCACAGATGCAGCTCCTGCCACTTTGTTCCTTTCTTCCTCACCTAATTTCTTCAACTCAATTTGTTTGTCTCTACCTTTTACTAGTTCTCATGAAAAGTTCTGTGTAGCATGATGCTGGTTGATCTGAGTTGTGATTTGATTTAAGAATTATGGCATCCATGTTTTTATATTGCTGAACAAATCCATTTGAAGTTTTAATCTGAGAGTCAGATGCTAGAAGATTTTAAAATGGCCTGCTCTTCAAGTAGTACCACAGGATGCCTTTGTCCACTAGATGTCCCCACTATGCTCTGAACTGCTTGTGGGAAGTTTGACTTTTCTGTATATGGGGACATTTCCAAAACCATTGGCCAGTGAAGACATTGTCTAAAATGCTTGCTGTGTTCACGTTGTGTTTTTTATTAGTTCAAAGTACTCTTAAAATGTCATTTCTCTGGAGTTAAGTAACACTGGCTTGTCATCTTAGTGCTATGAAATTAGCTTTCTAAAATGAATGCAGACAAAAAAATGAAAGTTTATAAACTTCATTTCCTTTGTTTTTTGTTATCTCTCATAGTTCCTTTCATCCCAAGTCAATTTCCTGCTTTTTTGTGAAAATTGTCAATATACTAACATAGTTAGAACCAGTAGGTCAAATACTTCCTTACAAATGTAGTGGCCATTTAGCCAATCCAGTATTTGTACTCCAGCATGGTCTTTAACCTTATGGTCACTCATATTCCTCTCTACTAGGTCTATAAATTTCATATTTCAACCATCTACAAGGCTTTACAAAAAAGGATCTGCAACTTTTCCTTTATATACTTTATATATTTGATATTTTGTAACACTAAAATAATTGCAAAAGGTACTTGCCAATATGTCACTTGCCAATGCAATGTCTTTTTTATATTCTGTCCCAGAAGACAAACTTCCATGAGCAACATCGGAGTTTAAATTTAATTTCAAAATCAGGGTCTACATCAGCTATTACACATGTCAAATGTTCTGTTATAAAATTTGGATTTATTTCATGCTAAACCTTTCTTTATCAAACCTTTTTATTGTTTCAAAACAGAATAAACTAAATAATATTTTAAATTTTTCCCAGGCTTGGATTATTACATCCGTGCTTCCAATTTTTCTATCCATGAAGATGAGCTTGAAGATCAACAAGAGTATCCGTGCTCGTTCACTTAAGAAGCTGAAAGAAAAAGGGGAATGATCAGAATTTCCAAGTTGATCAAGAATTCCAAGGAAATTGTGATCTTTTTTAATGTGAAGCATGACAAAAAAAAATATTGGCTTAAAGTACAACTTGGTGAAACAGCTCTAAGGACTAAATTGGGAGATTTTAAAAAACTTATACTTTTCAAAAAATTTTCTTATGCCTTTGCATTTTCTTTGCATTTAGTTTTGTAAAGACCCAGCAGAAAAGTCTGCTGTTCAATAAAATTACACAGGTAAACTAAGTGTTATCCACAAAATTTAATTCTGCTGGCATTGTGTAGAGGAAATAATTTTCACCAAATTGCACGGCTGTTGCCAAAAACAGCACCTATTTAAAAGAAAAAAAACTTTTGACCAGTACAATCCTGGTACCAGTACCATCTGCATCAATGACAGAGGCATAGAAAGATATAATAATGATGTCTGAAGAAAATGCTCTGATGCATCTCTCTGATTTAGTGTAGAAAATTATTCAATATAAACATTATCTCTGAAATTAAGAGATTTTGGATAAATGGTTTTAGGAAACTAAGCATGATTTATCCAGATAAATTTGTTCATTTGCAATGCAATTGTTACTTTCCGAAGTGTACACATTTTAATAACTCAAAAGTACTTAAATTTTGTATAATGTTGGGACCATTCTTGTGCACTCGTGGTATACACTGGAAACATAATTCACATAATTCTTTTCCATTTATTTTAAAGTGTGTATAAAACAGGTATCATAGTCACATCTGGTATGTCCTGATTATTATCAGAATTATTATTAGCAGAATTATTATCCTGTTATCGCACAAAACATTTAAATTTTTCCTTAATTGACGCATGTGTCTGTTTACATAGTGAAACCATAAAAATATCTTAAGTAATTTAAAGATAAATACCATTGACACTTAAAGAACTTCCCTAGCATAAATGTTTTCAAATAAGACCTTAAATTATAGTTGGATAACAATATTAGGTGATAATGAGCTTGTGATAAATTTGTGTTTTGCCAGATTTTGCAACTAATAGAGGTTGGTGTCCTAAGCGTGTGCAGATTTTCTCCTGTTTGTGGTTGAATATTGCCATTGATCAAAATGTAGATTGAAAAGGATTTGAAAAATATTTATTTTACTTGGTTGCAGTTGACTTTCCTGGCAGTAACTTTTCACTGATCACATCTGGCTGCATTTCTGATACTTGCAGAATCAAAGTTAATGCTATTAGTTACATAGAAAATTATACAAGAATTTTTCATGCTCAATCTGAACGATGATTTCAGATTACTTTTCTCAATGAATGCTATTGAATAGTTCTTGGATTTGGTGCAAAAAAGCTTTTGAATTAGGTGACACTCCAGTTCTTGATTTATGTCATTTGGCTGTCCTATAAATATTTGTCTGTCCTATAAATATTTGTCTTGACCATTTCACTTAGTTTTCCAAAAGTATTTGATTACTTTATACTTAGGAGAAACTGACGTCCAGTTTTTACTCAGTGTTACCAGTTTCCACAAAGTTCCTACTCAGAATAGAATTTGAAATTTGAACTCAAATAGCAGGTATTTATATTGTATTTTTTTGCTAATTTAAATAAAAAGCTGTAGTCAAGGCATTTTTAAATCTATTTTTTAATCCATGTCTTGATTCATCCAAATTTCGAACATTGATAATTGACATACAGTATAGCAAAAATTTTGAGTTTAAATTGCGTAAAACAAATTATAGATTTCTTGTATTTTGTGTATAAATATTGGTTCACATCTTTTTTCCTGTTATTGAAGTATTAGTATCTGATTTTGTGAACATAAAGGTTGATAAATGCAAGTGCCATTGGAAAGGGGAGAGGTTCTTTGTTCACAGATGTTTTTCAAAGTTATATTCGTATATAGTTAAATCCATCACGTTGACCTGAATCACTGAGTTGAACCTACTTCTCTGTGGAATTACAACATGTCATTAATAACTTAGTTTCCATGGTTTACCAGTGACTTCTCTGAATAATTGCGCTTATCCCAAATTCTGGAAGAATTTTTATCATCATCAAATTATCATGTTGAAAGATTTCTTACCCCTGGTCTTCCCAAAAAAAATACAAATAGCAGTTCTGTAATTCTTATGTCAGCCAAGGTGTGAGCATATGAATAATAATGAAACATTTATGGAGTTCTTCATCCATGTCTGTAAATGTCTTCAAATTCTGAATGTGATTTCCATTTAATATCTAATACACAACAGAAACTTCTGAGTTTTGTAATCTAGTGACTAAAATACTCAAAAATCTGGTTTACATTATGGCATTTATTTTTTGCAAACTGGCTTTCAACCTAATACATTGCTGGATATGTGGTTCTGAAATATAAAACTATGTTGCTACTAATTGCAAGCATGAACAAAATTATTGGTTTATATACAACTGTTAACCTGGTTTTAGATTTGCTCAAAGTAATCCTGAAATGGAACACATGTATTTATGTGGGCCATTATGATATTCTTCCTAATCTGTGTAAAATAAATTCTGGTGGTGTTAAGTTCTGGATGTTTCTAAACATGCAATACCGATGCAATGGTGCTGAACTGATTAAATATAAGTTTGTGTTCAATTTGGGTTGTATTGCAGATTTGGTGAGCTGAATAAATGCAGGGTTGTCTTTATGTCCAAAGTGTGCAAAATAGATGAGATAAATTTTGTCAATTCAGCTATAACTAACATTGCAGAACTTGTTTGTTTTCATCAATGAGAACTGTTTCAGGTTAATCTGTGCAAATAACACAATAAAGCATCTTATTTGTGAAACACTATTTTTATGTTTCTGTGAATCATTTAATAGGAAATAAAACTGGTATTCCTTAACTTAGGAAAGCTGGACTAATTTTCCTTAAGGTATCCTTTGGGATATGTCCTCAATTTACCCCTGCTATAATTAAAAGCATGCTGTTATGTAGTCCATAAGCTTTTTAATTGGATAAGCACAAGGCCTTTAACGTGTTTCTGTTGTGTATTGTTGGTGTAAGTTTATTCACTTTTACAATGGCCACTGTAGAATTGATGAGTTCAGCAATGTCATTGAAGATCATGTCTGGTTGTGCAGCATTGAAACAAACAGATTCAATTGTGGTCCTGACTGCAATTGTAGCATCATGGCATAATTGAAATTATACTGACTACTCCACAACAACAAATACATTGGAGGCAGATGCCTTGTTATTACGTGCCAGTTGAACCATTTTTCTGAAGCTGGTTGTTTGTGCGCAAATGCAAGATCTGCCAGCTATATTCATATATTCAAGATAATATGCTTGCATTGTCTCTTTGCAGTGACAGTGTTTTCTAAACCCTGCTCTTGGAGTACAAGTTTCTGATTAAATTTGTTGATACTAAATTAAAAATTGACTTCTGCAGCTGAGCAAAGCACTCCTATATCACAGCTGCGTTTGACTGCAAACATCTAAGCTTGCAAAGGGACACCAATTTTAGTCATGTGGTCTTCCTAAATGTAGTTTTTAAAGACTTTGGAGTTGAAACATCTATGAATTCTACCTCACAAGTTTGCTGTTTTTTCACTTTATTTTTACATTGTATATAGTAATTATGTACTGCTTCAAAACAACAAATTTCACAACATCTGTCGGTAATGCTAAACCTGATTCTACTTCTGCCAGATCAAATCCCACTCTTAGGTTTGAAAATGCAACAGCTTTTGTTTTCTCATGTCGTAGACAAACTCAAATGCCCCAGTTTGCATTTCAATCCCTCATTTATCAGGTGACTTTAAAATATTTGAACTCTACATTGGCACTTGAGAAACTTTTGCCTCCAGCTGCCTTGAATTTTCTGCATTTTCACCTAACAGGCAACTTCCTCTCCACCCACACTGTCAAGATTCCTCAATGTGTTTTACGTTTCACTTGATGGATATCATGACAGTGCATTGTTATAAGTCTTGATCAGTATCTGAAATGATACCGTATATTCTTTGATTCAAGAACGAGGAGACCCACTGCACATCAACACATTTTATTCTATCATCATTATAAAAAAAGGCAAAGAACTCATTTTTAAAATGTTATTCCTTCTGCCCTTTTATTTTGCCCATTCACACATCTACTCTATAACTTCCCCCTTCCCCCTCCCCTGCCCTTCTGCATCTTCCTTACAAATCATATTGCAGCCCACCAAAGTATAATCAATTTTGTATGTTATTACACGTGATCCCCCAACCAAGTAATTTCTATGAATTAAGAACAACTGGACCTCAAAAATAATCACCACAGCTACTGAATCCAAAAATGCCTTTTTTATTCTAACAATTAATCAGTCCTCAATTTATGACAGTACCTTACAGACTGGTCTTTATTTAATAATCTTGTGTATCATCTTATTAGAAGCCTTATGAAAGGTCAATACAGTGGATCAACTGAGTCACAGTAATGCCAATTGCAATCTCAAAACATTCAAGTTTATTAGACACCATTTCTCTTTCACTAAATCCATTGTTACTTACTGTTATTTTTTAAGTCACTTTGTTTATTCCTTACCAATGGAGTCATACAGAATGGAAACAAGCCAACTCGTTAATGCTGACCAACATGTCTACCTAAGCTTGTTTCATATGCCTCATTTCTCTAAACTCTCAATCAATGACATTGATCCATCTATCGATTGATTATAGCCTTACTAATTTTCGGCTAGCTAGTCTCTTAGGTAGACCTTAGGAGCTTGTTTTCTTGAGGTTGTCATGGATGGGGTTAGTAATGAGGACAAGCTCCCACTACCTATTAAATGCTCCCAATGGCATGCATCTCAAATAGCCTCTGACAACCAGTTCCAGCTTCTGGCCTTCATGTATGGCTTAGCTGCTAAGATCATCAGAACTGTTTCTGCTGACAGAAGAAGAGGCAAAGACAGGTTACTGGCACCTTAAAATCAGTTGCCTTGTGTTGCCTTGTTCACCTAGGAGAAGGAAAACTCTGATCTCAAACCTCCATGCCTTGCAGCTGTACCCACTCATGGGGAAGGCTTCGGGAGTAAACCCAGAGGGAAAAATCTAGAGCTGGAGTCCCTAAATGCATTCAAAAATTGAGTTCAATGCTGACTGGCAACTCCTGCAATGCTTCTGGTACCAAACTGTATTGATCAGATGTGTGGAGAGGGAGTGCTTGCTACATGGGCAGCAGCTTGCTCTCCATATTGTACTGTTTGTGTATCTCGACAACTAGGATGTGAATATCCATGGTCAAATCTGACAGATCTCAGAAGTCTCTTAGATACCTGTTTTCCTTCTATTTTTTCCAAATAATAGGTATATATTTACTGCTTCCAATCTGTGGGAACTCAAAAGAGAATTTATTAACAAGGTATGAATATGTTACCATATACCAACTTGAGATTTAATTTTCCTGTAGATATTCACAGTAGAACAAAGAACTACAATAGAAACAATGAAAAACTACACCCAAAGACTGGCGAGCAACCAATGTGTAAAAGAAGACAAACTGTGCAAATATATGGGAAAAAAATAAGAAAAGTTAATAGTACTGAGAACAGGAGTTGTAGAGAGTCCGTGAAAGTGGATGAGTCCATAGATTCTCTTTGAGAATCCATGAAATTCTGAAGGGTGGCAAAGCAATATACCACCATCTCCAATGCATCTCTTGAAACCTTTGGAATCAAAGTGGATATCTTTTTCATTAATTCTACCAGCTTTTTTTATATAGTAATGAGCTGAAGTGGGCTGCATTTTTAATTTACCTTTGGTGATCAAACCTTTCTTTGTACATATGTAAAACTAAAATTCTTTAATTGCACAACATTTGAGATTACAAAACTGAAACTACTACAACATCGACTCAGGCCTAGGGGGCCAGTGTTGGGCACGATGACGGACTTTCCACTTCTCCTCCTCCCTCATCCATGTGTTCAGTTCATCTACATTAGCTGCACCACTATCTTCTAGGAGTGTGTTGACCGTAGTCTTGGGAGGGCGCCCAGGGTTCATCCTCCCATGCTTGAGCTCCCATGTGATGACTAGGCTGGCAGGTAGCTCAGGGTGGCGTAGACAATGCCCCGCTAGTTGCAGTCTTCTAGCCTTGATTTTAGTAGTGAGCACTGGTAGGTCGTCAAAAAGCTCTACATTCGTCAGGTGCTGTTGCCAACTCACGTCAAGAGCCATCCGGAGCATTCATGTATAGCAACCATCTAGTGACTCTCGCATGGTCTTGGTGAGTGTACACGTCTTGCATCTGTACGTGAGAATAGACTCTGCTGTGAAGATCCTCTTTTTGAGCCCTGGTTAGGTTTGACCTCCAAATTTCCCTCGTGTCATTCATTCCTCCATGCCAGCGCCTTCCATATCTTTATGTCCTTCTCTGAACTCATCATTCTTGACCCGAGGTACAAGACTTTCTTATTGGTATCATTCTTTATGGTCTTGAGAGTACCTTTATTGCAGTTAAACACCATATACTCTGTCTTTTTAGGTGAAGTCCAACTTTATTGCACTCAATTTCCACTTTTGTCAGTAGCTGCTGTGCTTCCTCCATCTGGTCAGAGAGCAGGACTATGTCATCTGCAAAATCAAGATCTGTGAGCGTAACTGGTCTGACCCTTTTGGTTCATCCTGGTTTTATGGTAAAACTAAGCTTGTCATGATCTTTGGTAGCTTGACATAGAGTGTAATCAAGGACAATTATAAGGATGTAGCGTGCCAGAGTGTCTCCTTGCAGAACACCAGCTAGGAGCTTGAACACTGCTGTTTTTCCATCTGGTGATACAACTTTCACCATGGTCTCGGTATAACTGGACTCTATTACTCTCAGTAGATGGTCTGGCACTCCGTAAGCTTTCAGGATCTTCAGCGTTTTACCTCGGTGAATGGAGTTAAAAGCTTTGCGAAAATTGATGAAAGTAAGCATGGCTGGTAAGTTGTTCTTCTTGACTTCCTCGATGATTCTACAGAGAGCAAGTATTTGCATTCCTGTTGTGCGCTTCTGCCGAAAACCATTCTGATTGAGTCCTAGCTTAGAGTCAATGGCAGTGCGAATCCTGTTCAAGATCATCCGATTGTATAGCTTTGCTAAGGTGCAGGTCCAGCTGATACCGTGGTAGTTATGTCTTCTTGAGGAATCCAGACTTAGGGACAGGGATAATGTTTGAGAATGACCACTGTTCTGGTTTGTCGCCTTTCATCAGTGCCGTATTACATATGTCCAGCAAGATGTCGTCCAGGTCGCAGTTCTTCAGGACATCTGGTGGTATCCCATCTGGTCCAGCGCTCCTGCCCTGTTTGAGTGCATATTTGGCCTTCTTCAGTTCCTCAATGTTGAATGGGCCGTCATCAATGTCGACGCGTTAGTATCGTGGGTATGTCCTCTTCTTCTTCCGTGATCGTTGGAGGGCTTCCCTGAAGGTTCTTGAAGTGGGTAAACCATGTCTGGACACGGTCCTCTGCTGTTTTACTACTTACTTGACCTGATGGGGACTTCTTCTGTCAACTGATCTCATTGACTAGGCACCATGCTTCTCCATGCTGCTTGTCATTAGCAGCCTCTACCCCTCTAATCCTGTCAGCTAGTTCCTCTTCCTTCAGCTGGTTGTAGGTGGCAAAGAAATTCTTCTTTGCTGTCTCGAACTTGTCTCCTAGCTCTTCTGTTTCGCTCCTAAGTTCAGCATGACAAGCATTGACCACACTTCTTGCTGCGATGACGTCAGAATGTTTTGAGATACGGCTTTCTTTGATTCAGTTCACAGTAGGCAGACTCTTTGTTGCATCTGTGTGTGCATCTATGAGCTGTTGATGGCAGTCTTTTCCTCCTCCCTCTGCAGTGGGCCAAAGTGATTTCTCACTTTCACAGTGCACTGGGCTTGAAGAATAGGTTGTGAAGAGAATGCCTTCCATGCCTTCCAGTCTATCTTCTCCTTGGGACCTGTGGCTTTGGGTTGCCACAGGCTCAGTCTCACTTGCATTGACACTGCTCTGTGGTCAGAACTGACCGAGTTGAAGGTGCTGTAGGCTTCTGTGTTGATCACACAATTACGCCATTTTGTTCTTACGAGGATGTAGTCGAGATGTTTCCTGTTGAGGAAGACACTGTTTTAGTATGTCCACCGTTTACCAGCTCGCTTCTTGAATTGTCTGTTGTGGCAATGAGACTGTGCTCCTGGATGAAATCAACTAGGTATTGTCCATTTCTATTGGTAAAGTCGTGGTATGAGTATGGAACATCTTCCAGTCCAACCTGGGCATTAAAATCGCTGAGCACAGCCAGGAAGTTATATGCTGGTGTTGAAGTGACAGCCTCGTGAAGTTTACTGTAGAAGATCTCCACTTCCTTCTCCTCGCTGCAATTGTGCAGGGAGTAACAGATGACAGAGGTCGCTGGGTTTCCGTCGAATTCCGCAGTAAGGATTCTGTCACTGACTGAGAATACACCCCTCAGTGCTTTCTTTGCCTTGCGGTTCAACATCAGCCCAACTGCGCCTTGTGCTGACGTTGTCGCCAGCTCTCTCCATGTGGACAAGGTGATGAGGTGCATCCCCTCTACCTCTGTGAACCTTAACTCTTCGAATGGGTCTACATGACAGTGTTCTTGGATCCCCAGGATGGAAATCTTGGACCTGCTTACCTGTGATGCCAACTCTGTACATCAAGGCAAGAGGCGGATGGTGTTTGCATTGAAGGTTGAGATGATTGTTTTTACCTAACAGCGCAAAAGAGGTGTAGTTCACTCGTCCCCCTTGTCGGACTCAACCTTCCCCGTGGGGTTTGAGGTTGCATCTTCATACTACCTGACTAGGCCAGGGTCTGGGCGCTCCGCAGAGTTCCTGAGCACTCCAAGCTCTGGAAGTATAGGGTTTGCTGTGTTGTCTGTCATCAAAACTGAAAAGTTGACCACATATAGATTCAATAGCAGAATGAAAACCACAGAAACTGCTTCAACCATTGAGAAAATGATTTAATATTTAGGTCTATTCAAAGGAGCAGAATCTGGATAAACAATCCCACTGTGTGGAAGTAGGGAACAGAGTGATTTTGAACACCAGACCAAATTTGAGTATTTCAATCTCCTCAAGACAATTTTACATGTACTAAATTAATGTTATACTAAAGGCTGAGGTTTCTTGTAATTCCAATGCAGAAGTTATTAAATAATCATAACATTTTTTTAAAAAAATTACTAGCTTCTTCCCAAGTACTAATCATTTGAAGATAAAGCAAATAAAAAGAAATACTGACCCCGATTTTGTTATGTTTTACCTCAAATGCTGGTACTTTCAGCAGTATCCATGACTGGCTGTGCCAAATTGGTTAGCCAAGCTCTGCTGTTGCACACCATGTGGTGTGGCTCTGACGAGAAGTACATTGCATATTAACAGCAGTGTTCACATAATGTTTTTATAAGTTTCTTTTTCCAGGTGATTTCATTTAAGAGTTTTCAAATGTTGAATGTTCGGAAGTTTGCAAACATTTGACAGATTGCTTGGAATAGGGCCCAGCAGCAAAGTGCATGGAAGAAAATATTGGATGTCAGGTATTCACCACAAGACCAGGCAGCATCTGGAGAATGAATGTGTTGTAATGTAAAAATGTTTAATTTTCCAAGCACATTTGAAACCCACTGGAAAAATGGAAAATTATCGATATGGAAGATGTAAGTTTTTTTTTAAATGACTGGAAGACTAGAAAGGTACTGGAATTACTCAGCAGGTCAGGCAACATCTGTGAGATTGCTTTCTCCAGCTGTCCTTGTACAAGTCACTAAAAGGTATAGCAGAGCACGTATGTTTGTCTTTATTACAAGAAGGTTGATTACAGAAGTAATGATATCACAATGCAATTAACTAAGACTTTGATGAGATTGCACTTGACTGATTTCATGGTTGTTAGCTTAACCAGACCAGAGGTAATTAGGCCCTATTCTTTGGAGTTCAGAAATTTAGAAGAGATGTTACTGTAACCTGAACATTCATATCAAACTGGTAAAAAGTTTCTCTGGCTGAAAAGTTTAGAATAAAGGAGTTGCTCTTAGGATTGAGATGAGATGAAATTTATTCATCCATAGCATGGTGAGTTTTGGGGTTTCTTTACCACAAGAAGCTATATAGGCTTAGTTAATCAGTTCAAGATACTTTAATAGATTCCTGGATATTCAGGGAATAATCTTGATGAATTGCAGAGTAGACTCAAAGAGCCTACTCACATTCTTAAATTTTTTGTATCCTCTTCCCTAACTTAACCTTTCTATCTCTCATGTTACCATTTCAGAAAATCAGTCCTGGGCCAAGCAAGTAACTACAAAGTACAAAGAAAGTATGGCACCGTTATTTCCTCAGAAGTTTTGTTAAGATTTGGCATGACATCTAAAATTTTGACGAACTTCTGTAGATGTGTGAGATGGAAATTATATTGCATCACAGCCTGGTATGGAAACACCAATGCCCTTGAACAGAAAATCTGACAAGTAATAGTGGATATGGCCCAGTCCATCATGGGTAAAGCCCTCCCCACCATTGAGCACATCTACACTGAATGCTATCCCAAGAAAGCAGTATTCATCTTCAAGAATTCCCACCACCCGGGCCATGCTCTCTTCTCATTGCTATCGGGAAGAAGGTACAGGAGCCTGAGGACCCTCACCACCAGATTCAGGATCAGTTATTACCCCTCAACCATCAGGCTCTTGAACTACTGGGGATAACTTCACTTGCCCCCATCACTGACTATTACCATAACCTACGGACTCACTTTCAAGGACTCCTCATTACATGTTCTCAACATTCAATGTGTACTTTTCATTTGTATTTGCAGTCTGTTGTCTTTTGCAGGTTGTTTGTTTGTCTTGTTGGGTGCAGTCTTTCATTGATTCTTTTATGTCTGTTAAATTTACTGAGTATGCCCGCAAGAAAACAAATCTCAGGGTTGCATATAGTGACATATATGTACTTCGATAATAAATTTACTTTGAGCTCTCAACTCTCCCTTTGCCTGTCCCTCACTTCCTTTTTTTCTTCTTTCTTCCCCAAACTGTATTCTCTTGTCCCCTTCTATATATCCATTCTTCCCTTCTCCTTGCTCTTCCATTTTTATCTCACTCTCACACTATTGTATCTGCACAACTACATATCTACTAAATAAAGACACACAGAGAGAGCAACAAGTCAATGCACATGCGTAAGTTATCAGTGCTAAGGGGAGTCTTTGCCCTAAAAGAACTAGATCTGTACCTTACACTTCCTTTCCCTTTAGATTTATGTAACATAAAACATCCAATTTCCCTTTAACAGACTTTGTTCAAGTAAACAGGCTTTCACAATAGCAGTGTTTGTTTGATTTTTTTTAAATAACAGTTCATATCTAACTTTTGGGCAGATGGGGTTTATCAGCTGTGGTTGGCAGCTCATCTAGGAGAAGAAAGATGCTAATCTCACTGCCTTGTGGCTGTATCCACTCATGGGGAGGGCGTTGGGATTAAACCCTGAAGGAAAAACCAGGATCTGGGGTCCAAGAGTTCAATGGTGACTGGCAACTCCTGCAATGCAGCTGGTACCAAACTGTGTCGGCCTCTGCCGTTCCTTTGGGTTCATCAGATACGTGGAGAGGGGGACCTTGCTACATGGGCAACAGCCTGTTCTCCATATTATACTGTCCAGGCTTGCTTATGTAGAAATCTAGGATGCAATATCCACGGTCATCTCTGACCAAGAGAGGCCTCAGGGCTCAGAGATAACTAGCTTCACTATACTAAAGATTCAGACTTCCATGTGGCGCTCTGTTTCTTCCAGGATAGTGTCTCTGGACCTGTGGAGTGGCATCAGGTTTGGCAGCTGTCATGTCAAAGGCAACTTTCTTTATTGCAGATGTCACGTTGTTGTCAGTGACATAATCATAACTGAGCGGTCTTGTTGGGTGCAGACGAACCAGGTGTGTTCTTCAGCAGAACATCCATGTCTCAATGTGAACTCTGGAAACGGGATCACCATGAGCTGGACGTCCTTGCGTGGTGATGTCATAGACTTTTGACAAATGTTGGGTCATTCCTTGTTTCCCTTCATATTTCAGAATTTGTTATTGGCAGCTGATCCACCAATGCTGTTGGGAACACCTCTGCTGGGTCACAGAATGAAGACTTCTCTTCTTCAGTTGTTGACAGCGGAAGATGTGACAAGCCGTTAGCGTTGATGTGTTGTTTGGTGCTCTTGAACTCTATGTCATAAGAGTGGGCTCCTAGGAAAACTGCTCAACATTGCAACTGGGTAGCAGACATCACTGAGGTTCCCCTCCTGAGATTGAAAATGGGCACAGAAAGCTGGTGGTCTGTCACTAGAGTAAACCTTTGTCCATGCAGGTAGTGGTGGAACTTCTTTACTCTCCATACTAGACTAAGCGCCTCTCGTTCAATCTGTGTGTAGTTGCATTCTGCGCTTGTCAGTGATCTTACAGCAAATGCAATCAGATGTTCAGATCCATCTTGCATATTGTGTTACAAAATGGCTGCAATGCTATAAAGAGCCACATCACATGCCCATCTGATGCAGAGATGGGTCAAAATGGGTTAACAGTTCATCTGATGCTATTAGTCTCTTTGTTTCCTTGAATGCTTTTTCACACCTTTCTGACCATTCCCACTTTGCTCCTGTCTGCAAACAGTGTATTCAATGGGTGCAGCACCATACCAAGATTTGGGAGAAACACGTGGTAGCAGTTTGCAAGGTCCAAGTATGACCTGAGCTGTGACAGATTTTCTGGTTTGGGTGCCTGTAACATGGCTTCAGTCTTCTCTTGTGACTTACAGTGGTGCTGGGAAGTTTGTGAACCCTGTAGAATTTTCTCTGTTTCTCCATAAACATGACCTAAAATGTGATCAGATCTTCACGCAAGTCCTATGACTACATAAAGAGAACCTTTATAAATAAATAAATAACACAAAATCATTGTACTTGTTCATTTTTTGTTGAGAGAAGTGATCCAACATTACATGTATTTGTTGGAAAAAGTATGTAAACCTTTGCTTTCAGTAACTGGTGTGACCCCCCCTTGTATGGCAATAACTTCAACCAGATGTTCCAGCAACTGTTGATCCGACCTGCACATCGGCTTGGTGGAATTTTAGGCCATTCCTCCCTACAAAGCTGCTTCAACTCTGGGATGCTGGTGGGCTTCCTTGCATGAACTGCTTGCTTCAGGTCCTTTCACAGCATTTCTATAGGATTAAGGTCAGGACATTGGCTCAGCCATTCCAAACCATGAAGTTTCTTCTTTTCAAACTATTCTGTTATTAGTTTACTCTTGTCTTTCAGATCATTGTCTTGTTGTATTATCCAACTTCTATTAAGCTTCAGGTGATGGACTGCTACCCTGAAATTTTGTCCTGTAAAATGTTTTGAATTCATTGTTCCCTCAAAGATTGCAAGCTGTCCAGGCCCTGAGGCAGCACAGCAGCCCCAAACCATGATGCTCCTTCCACCATACTTTACAGTAGGATGAGGTTTTGGTGTTGGTGTGTAGTGCCCTTTTCCCTTCAAACATAGCAATGTGCATTTCTGCCAAAAAGTTCAACTTTTGTTTCATCTGTCCACAAAACATTGTCCCAGAAGTGCTGTGCTGTCTTTTGCAAACTTGAGAAGTACAGCAATATTTCTTTTGGAGAGCAGTGGTTTCATCCATGGTGGCCTTCCATAAATATCATTCTTGTTCAATGTTTTTCTTGTAGTGGACACAGGAAAAGAGACCTTGGCATGTTCTTGAGATTTCAGCAGGTCTCTTGCTGGTACCCTTGAGTCCTCTTTCACCTCTTTTGGCACTGCACATTGCGCTCTTGGTGTAATCTTTGCAGGATACCCACTCCTAAGGAGAACAGCAGCAGTACTAAGTTTCCATCACTTGTAGACAATTTATTTTACTGTAGACTGATGAATAATCAGGTCTCTAAAAATGCTCTGTAGCCTTTTCCAGCTTCATACATCTCTACAATTCTTCTAAGGTCCTCTGAAAGTTATTTTGATTGCGGCATGGTACACATAAGCAGATCTTTCCTGAGAAGAGCTGGTTATGTCAGTAACCTGACATTCTGTGTCTTTTATATAGGGCAGGACACCTCTACAACCTACACTTTGAATCTCATCTCATTGATTGAAATACACGACTCCAAACAGCTTTTGTAAGTGGCATTACCCCAGAGGTTCACATACTTTTCCCAACAAATACATGTGATTTTGGATCATTTTTCTCAATAAATAAATGAACAAGAATAATGTTTTGTGTTATTTATTTAACTGGGTTCTCTTTATCTAGGACTTTTAGGACTTAGGTGAAGAACTGAAAACATAATAGGTCACATTTATGCAGAACTAGAGAAAATTCTACAGGATTCACAAACTTTTTTTACATCACTGTATGTAAGCCATGCTTGTCAGTGACATGCCCAGAATATGAGATTTCATTGTCAAAGAACTCACTTTTGTCTCTCTTGCATGCAGACCATACTCACTCAGACTGATAAGCACCTTACCAAGGTTCTAAAGGTGCTCTTCATCATTCTTGCCAGTCACAATGATGTCACCAAGGTAGCATTGTGTTCCTGGGATGTCTTGAGCTCTTGGTGCATTGCTCTTTGCCATATTGCTGGAGCTGATGTGACACCAAAGATGAGATGATTATCAAACAGACCTTTGTGAGTGTTGGTTGTGAGGAACTTCCTTCTTGACTCCTCAATCTCCAATTGCAAATAGGCTTGTGACAAGCCAATCTTTGAAAACCTGCCAAAGATGCAAAAATGTCTTCTGCACAGGGGATACTGCACAATATGTGGCACAGGATTGATGCTCACTTTGAGGTCCCCGCATACGTGAACAGCTCTGGCCTCCTCTTTCTTGGTCACCAGGACGATGGTTATGGCACAATTGTTCCATTCAACCTTAGAGGGACTGCGAGATGCTTCCAAGCTCTAAAGTTCAGCATCCACTTTAGATGTAGAGTGTAATTGAATTGATTTCTTAAATCCTTCACATGCATGAGGAGTAAAAACCTTTACGTCTCTGTCTAAATTTGCAATGTGTAATTTACAGTAATCTGTAATAAACAGTATGTACAACAGGACAGTCAATATAGCATAGAAGTACAATTGTATCAGCGTGAGTTAATCAGTCTGATGGCCTGGTGGAAGAAGCTGTCCTGGAGCCTGTTGATCCTGGCTCTTATGCTGCGGTAATGTTTCCCGGACGGTAGCAGATGAAACAGTTTGTTGGTGGGGTGACTTGGGTCCCCAGTGATCCTTCAGGCCCTTTTTATGCACCTGTCTCTGAAATGTCCTGAATACTGGGAAATTCACATCTACAGATGCACTGGGCTGTCTGCTCCACTCTCTATAGAGTCCTGCGATTGAGGGAAGTACAATTCCCATACCGAGCAGTGATGCAGCCAGTCAAGATGCTCTCAACTGTGCCCCTGTAGGAGGTCCTTAGGATTTAGGGACTCATACTAATTTCTTCAACCATCTGAGGTGAAAGAGGCACTGTTCTGCTTTTTTCACCACACTGCTGGTATGTACAGACCAACTGAGGAACTTAAAGCTGTTCACTCTCTCAACCCCAGATCTATTGATGTCAATAGGGGTTAACCTGTTTCCATTTCTCCTGTAATCCACAACCAGCTCCTCTGTTTCTGCAACAGTGAAGGGGGAGAAGTTGTTTTCGCGACACCACTGTGTCAGGGTGATGACTTCTTCTCTGTAGTCTGCCTCATTATCATTTGGCCAATCAATGTAGTATCATCAGCAAATTTAATTAGCAGATTGGAGCTGTGGATGGCGACACAGTCATGGGTATACAGAGAGTAAAGGAGGGGGCTTAGGACACAGCCCTGAAGAGCACCTGTGTTGAGGGTCGGGGGCAGAGGTGAGGAAGCCCACTCCTACCACCTGCCAGAGATCTGACACTGCATAAGGCACTAGGCACGTTCTGTGAAATCTCAGTGTTGCTACTTCATCCAGTTGAATTCTGGCCTTCATACCTTTGAGTTTAACAATATCTTTCTCAAAAATCCATTAACCATCTGAGCTGCAGTTTCTTGGTGATCCCACACTGAGAGCTTTGATTGAGTGCCAGTCTAGTTGGATTTTTCTCAACCATTCACTTCCAAAAAGTGCTGGCCTTCTATTTTTCAAAATATAAGGTTCTAACTGCTATGTTTTGCATCTGTGTGTCAGATTCTGTTGTCTGATTCAGTTTCACATTCAGTCACTTTATGCATTTGTTTAATTTTATGTTTGAGACTTCATGCGTGTGGATTTTTGTCTTTGGTTATGTTTTTTGTCCAGCTTGCACTCACTGTCTATGTGGCCTTGTCTGTGAAATTTTCTGCGAACTTTTGCATCATGGGAAGACTTGGAGCATTGATAAAAGTTTTGTCTTTTTGCCCCATTCAGGGACATTTTGTGCATCTCACATTCAAGACACTTTTTCTGTAGTCCGGATGCATACTTTGCTGCAAGCTCCATTGATATTGCAATGGTCAATGCCCGTTCTAAGGTTAGGTCTCTTTCAGCCAGCAGCCTCTTTTGAGCATTTGACTATGCATGCCAAATACAAGACTGTCCCTTAATGCATCAGGAAATCACAGTATTGGGAAAGTTTGCACCATTCTGCAATGTATTCAGAAATGCATTCATCCTTTGACTGGTTTCTTTTGTGAAATCTAAATCTCTCAGCCAATATCAAGTGATTTTGTAAAATTTCAACAGTTTTGTTGAGCTTCTCAGAAGTTACTAAGCTGCATAAATGATTGTACGCTTTAGCACCCATTAAGCCAAGTGTGAAGACTTTCTTTTCCTCATCCATGTTGTTAGCATTACGATACAGTTCAACCCTCTTGATATATGATTCCCAGTCCTCAATAGCACCATCAAGTTCGTCAACTTTTCCAAACTAAGGCCTTTGACACGTTATTTTCACTTTAGCTTTGCTAGCTGTGAATCTCTCACTGTGTACTGTGCACTGATATTGATGTGCCCTTTTCTAGCATCTGTGACCATCTTCTCTGTATTGGTTCACTCTTCCCTCTCGCTGTCTCTCTCCCTTCCAACGAACGGTTGGTGCATTTGGTGATATCCGCTGACATTCAGGTTCGTATTGGTCACCAATTTGTTGTGTCTGTACAACTACATTTCAAATAAAGAAAGGCACACACTTGGAGGCGAAGTTAACTTGTACATTCACTTTGCAGAGAGCAATACATCAATGCGCATGGATAAGTTATCAGTCAATAATTAGTACTAAGGGGAATCACGGTGCTAAAAGAAATAGATCCGTCCACTACACACACATTCCCCCAGCTACCCTAACAACATGCCCTCTGTCCTGGGCTACCTTTTTTTCCCACCTTCATCGGTTAATCAGTCCCTTGGGATTTAAAAAATGACTTATTTCTATTCCTGTTTTATGGGTTTCAGGTAAGCAACGAACCCAATATGGGAACCACAGGCTCTTCCATGGATAGTCGCTGTCCCATTGTCCCATATGTCTTTCTTGTCTATTTACACTTTCCCTAGTTTTCTTCTCTGTCCCTCTATAACAGCCAGTCTGTACTTCCAGCATTTGGTGCTCTCAGCATAAACCTATTCGCGATGTTGCTTATCGTCGGACTGAACAATAAATGTATAGGTATAACCAGGACAGACGTAGTTTGGATTGAGTTATGTGGAGACGCTAAATGAATAAGTTGCAGAATAAGAAAACAAATGTTCTGCTTTTAATTTTGCAAAAGTTCTAAGACTGTTCTTTACTTTCCTGAACTGCATCGTTTAGAAATTGACTACCTTTCCTCACTGCACCAAAACCGAATCTTTTCACACTTTCGCTCTACTCTTTCTTTTATCTCCTCCCTCTTTTATGCTTCTTCCACCTGTTTTTTTCTCCTGTTTTCGTATTCATTTCAGACCGTGTTGCTTCCCGCCTATCCTCCACACGTACATCCTGTTGACAGTTCCCATTCTCGGTTGATCCTCGGTTTAAAAGCGACACACGGTCCTTTCGCGAGCGGGTGTCAGGTGGGAACGATTTACTGGGTCTCCTCTGTGCTGGATCCGGCCGGATTCGGAACTGTGACACACCGGAAGTCCGACTGTGAGGTTGGTGAAGTCTGTGTGGGGGAAGAGGGCGGAGTGAAAGTGATATCAGGGAGAAATGGAGTTAATGCGGGAAAGTGTTACTGTGGTAAGAGATCTACTACGATCTTATCAATCGGTGGAGTGGAGCAAGGGGGTCATTTAACTTCCTCCTGATATATTTCTTGTGCCTTATCATTTTCCGAGTAAACGACGAGACCTCCCAAAACAACCATGAATACCCAACTATCTACACCGCAATTTTAGTAGCAACTTGCGTGAAGCTTCTCAAAGCAACCAAAAGACCTCCTCCCTCCCCCCCTCCCACACACACACACACGCACACACACTTTACAAATAGAATGTTTTTTCTGCACACACTAAATGCTGGGGGGAAAAGATCAGCAGGTCAGGCAGCATCAGTGGAAAAGAGTAAGTTTCAGGCCGAGACCCATCTTCAGGACTGGAGAAAAACGACGAAAGCCAGAGTAAGAAGGTGGAGGGAGGGGAGGAAGAAATACAAGGTACACGTAGTAGGTGATAGGTGAAACCAGGAGAGGGGAACGGGTAAAGTGGAGAGCTGGGAAGTCGATTGGTGAAAGAGATATCAGGTGCTGGAGAAGGATGAATCTATGAGGACAGAAGGCCATGGAAGAAGGGGAAGGGTGAGGATCATTAGAAGGAGTTGATTGGCAGATAAGGAGACAAGGTGAGATAAGGAAATGGGAATGTGTTGTTTGGATTTCCAGAATCTGCAGATTTTCTCATGTTGCTGATAAGATATTTTCTCCCTCCACACCCAGGGCCCCTGACTCTGAGCACATCCCCTGTTCAGAGAGAGGCTCCCCCATTGTTTTAAAAAAAAGCACATCCCCATTGCTTAAAAAAGGAGCACATCCCCATCTTCATAACATCTAGTGGAGGCGGGCAGGGTAGGGAAGCTGCTCATCATAATTGTCAGAAATATGGCCCTGCCTGTTAAAAAATGAAGTCTCTAGGGAGATGCAGGGAACAGAGACATATCGAGTGATACAGGAAAATGGTGCAAAGGTAGTATTACTGAAAGGTGATGTATGCTTTGAGAGGTCAAATGGCTTACTATTCCTTTTATTTTTTCACATGACAATTGAGAGAATGTGGCCTTTCATTTAAAAAGAAAGACTGTGGGATTGCTAGGTTTGCCATCCTTGGGACAAGGGTGGCTGACGAGGAAGACTTGATAAAAAGTTACAAAATTATTAAAGTTATTGATGGAGTAGATAAAAACAAAGATTTATCCTTAGCAGAGGGTGAAAGGGATATCACTTAGATGAATCTGAGGAATGTTACATAATTAACCTGCCCAGGCGTGTACTTACTAGAAATCAGGAATGAGAATTGATGGCACTGAATAGTACAAATTTCATTTAGGGCAGGACAAGGTAGAAGCAGAGTTGAAGTTTCCTCTGGCAAGAATGTATAGAACAATCATGATGAAAGATTTGGCATGCGGGAAAACTAAGTCTTCACTCAGTGAAACACAGTCCAAAACTGCTGTGAGGGCTTGGCCATTGAAAACATTCAGACCAAGGATTGATGGATTTTTATATACTAATGGAATCGGGAAATTGTATTAAAGATAAAGATTAATTTTATTTGTCACATGTACATTGAAACATCAAAGCTTACAGTGAAATGTGTTGTTTTGTGTCAATGATCTACAGTCTGAGGATTGCCAGTGCCAACAAAGCATGCTCACAACTCACTAACCTTAACCATATGCCTTTAGAACGTGGGAGGAAGACAGCACCTCAAAGAAATCCATGCAGTTGCAGGGAGAACATACACACTCCTTACAGGTAGCAGCAGGAATTGAACCCCAACTGGTGATCGCAGGCATTGCAAAGTGATTGCACTCAACACTGCACTATCTTGCCTACCCAACAGTGCATATCAGAGGTGAGAAATGGAACAAAATTGCATTGAAGGAAATAAAAGTCAGCCATGATAATGCTGACTGACGGCACAGCTACAAGGGGTTGAGTAGCCTCCTCTTCCTAGCTCTTATATTCAATAGAAGTGCAGATTTACTAAAGGCTTATTTGTGCTACTGAAGTATGAATTAGTAGATCCGCTGCCCTGAGCCCATTCATAGTCTCAGGCAATGTACCTAGTAAGCAGGCAGCAGCTGATTCTGTGCAGTGTGCTGTAGGTTAAGCTTCAGTGATATTTCTATGGTTGTTAGTGCTTCCAGACACCAGCATATGTAGAACCAACAATGATGGGTAAATGGACCGTGCCGCCCACTGGAAAGATTCATTTTTACCAGGCTTTCATGGCAACAGTCTTGGCAAATGTTGTAAGCAATTTACTGGCTGTGTAATGCCCCACTTCAGTAACATTAACAGAGCACATTTCTTAACAATACAATTAGCCCTGCTGTTTTACATGCAATTTGCTTGAGAATTTCTAAACTATATCTCAAGAGTTCATCTTTTGGCATCTGCAGGTTTCTGTTATCACCACTTATAAACATTCAAAGTACATTCCCCTTTTGGACCATATCCCCCCTCCCCCCACTTATACCCTTCCTCTGTGTTGGCTTTTGGCACCATTTAGATGTGGCATTCTCTTTGTATTTTGATTTTCACAATGGTAAATAACATCAGTGATGAATTCACATAAAAATGGCTTTCAGTCCAGATTTGAGCAGTGAGTAATGATCTTCATTGATTATAGTTCTTTCCACCAACTCTATTTGAAAGCCACCATGTGTTTCTTTGTCATCAGTTTTTCATTTTTGAGGCTGAATTTGACTTAAACTTTTGACCAAATAGACACTTTTCTTTAACCTAGGTAATGAATGTAAGAACCTATGTAATGAGGCCTCTTCCCACACTGGCCTCATTTCATCATTTCCTGAAACCTAGTAATTTTACACTGGACTAAACTTTTTAATTGCTTTTCTAGCCTTCAGTGTGATCTATTCATAATTCAGCTTTCCCTGTTTCAAGTCTGATCAAGTCCTACTCAACCACTATATCAATGCACAGTGTTGATTTAAAATTTCTCAGCCTTGTTTACAAATATCTCCCTGATTTTAGCCTCTCTGTCTTGGAAACTTTTCATCTTACAACCCAGTAAGATCCTCACATTTTGGTCTTTTGCTTGATGCCACTTTTACTCACTGTAGCATTAGTGATCATAAATTCAGTTGCTTGGATCCAAGATTATAAAGTTTTCTTCCTCAAAGATTCAAAGTACATTTATTGTCAATGTATAAATTATACAACCTTGAGATTTGTCATCTTATAGGCAACCACGAAGCAAGAAACCTAAAAGAATCCAATTTAAAGAAAAAGAAAGGCCAACACCCAATGTGCAGAGAAAGAGGGAAAAAAACCACAAATCATACAACCAACAGAAGCAAGCAACAGCATTCTAAACCAAACTGAGCTCGTAGACCAAAATCCCTGGAGGAGCCAGAGTAGGCCCAAAACCTCAGTGTCAAGTTCAAATAGCAGGGCAAGCTGCTACGAAATGTGTAACAGCGGAAACAGACTCTCAGCCTCAGTGCCGTGGGGAGAGAAGTGAATGTCGCAGGGAGAGCGAGTGAAATTGGCCCAACCCTCACCTTTGGTCCCACAAATACCCAGTTCTACTTTAATTTGTTCATATCCCTGCCCTAGTTTTGCATGACATAAGAACATAAGAAATAGGAGCAAGAGTAAGCCATCTGGCCCATCAAGCCTGCCCCGCCATTCAAAAAGATCATGGCTAATCTGTCAGTAAACTCAGCTCCATCTACCTGCCTTTTCCCCATAACCCTTAATTCCCCTTCTATGTAAAAATCTATCTAACTGTATATTAAATACATTTAGTGAAGAAGCCTTAACTGCTTCCCTGGGCAGAGAATTTCACAAATTCACTACTCTCTGGGAAAAACAGTTTCTCCTCATCTCCGTCCTAAATCTTCTCCCCTGAATCTTAAGGCAATGTCCCCTAGTTCTAGTCTCACCTACCAATGGAAACAACTTTCCTACTTCAATCTTATCTATCCCTTTCAAAATTTTGTATGTTTCTATAAGATCCCCTCTCATTCTCCTGAATTCCAGAGAGTATAGTCCCAAGCAACTCAATCTCTCCTCATAAGTTAATCCCTTCATCTCTGGAATCAACCTGGTGAACCTCCTCTGTACTGCCTTCAGAGCCAGTATATCCTTCCTCAAGTATGGAGACCAGAACTGCACACAGTATGCAGGTGCGGTCTTATTAGTACCCTGTATAGTTGCAGCATGACTTCCCAGCTCTTGAATTCAATCCCTCTAGCAATGAAGGCCAACATTCCATTTGCCTTCTTAATAACCTGTTGTACCTGAAAGCCAACTTTTTGCGATTCATGCACAAGTCCCTCAGCACAACAGCATGCTGCAATCTTTCACCTTTTAAATAATAATCTGCTCTTCTATTATTCCTTCCAAAGTGGATGGTCTTGCATTTACCAGCGTTGTATTCCACCTGCCAGACCTTAGCCCACTCACTTAACCTATCTATATCCCTCTGCAGTCTCTTTACATCCATTTGCTTTTCCACTTAGTTTAGTGTCATCAGCAAATTTAGCTGACTACACTCAGTCCCCTCTTCCAAATCATCAATGTAAATAGTAATGTAAACAGCTGCAGCACCAGCCCCTGCGGCACCCCACTCACCACTGACTGCCAACCAGAGAAACACCCATTTATACCAACTCTCTGCCTTCTATTGGTTAACCAATCCACTATTCATCCTAATACACTTCCTCTGCCTCCATGCATCAGTATCTTGGACGGCACCTTGTTGAACGCCTTCTGGAATTCCAAGTATACGGCATCCACCTGTTCCCCTCAGTCCACTGAACTTATTATGTCTTTGAAGAACTCCAGTAAGTTTGTCAAACAGGACCTGCCCTTTCTGAATCCATGCTGCGTCTGTCTAATGAAACGACTCCTTTCTAAATGCTTTGCTATTTCTTCCTTAATGACAGCTTCAAGCATTTTCCCGACTTCAGATGTTAAGCTAACTGGCTTATAGTTGCCCGTCTTTTGCCTACATCCTTTCTTTAAAAAAAGCGTGACATTTACTGTCTTCCAGTCCGCCGGGGTCTGCCCAGAGTCTAGAGAATTTTGGTAAATTATTACTAACGCATCTACTATAACCTCCGCCAATTCTGTCAGCACCCTGGGATGCATCCCATTAGGACCGGGGACTTAGCTAACTTTAGGCCCTCTAGTTTGGTCATCACTATCTCTAGTGCCAGTGATTTTATCAAGGTCCTTTACATCGTACCTTTTGGGATGATTTGCTATATTTTTTAGCTTCATTCAGCTCAACACTGAATTGACTCACTTTCAAAGACCTATTTACACTTTTTATTATTTTTGCACAACTTCCTTTCTTTTGCATATTAGTTGTTTGTTAGCCTTTGTTATTTATAGTTTTCTCGTAAATTCTATTGTATGTCTTTATTTTCCTATAAATTCCTGCAAGAAAATGAATCTCAAGGTAGTATGTGGTGACATACACTCAGTGGCCACTTTATTAAGTACAGCCGGCCCTCCTTATCCTCAGGGGATTGGTTCCAGGACTCCCTGCAGATACCAAAAGACGCAGATGCTCAAGTCCCTTATTTAACCTGTCTCAGTGCGGTGGTCTTTAGGAACCAGCGGAACCCCGGACTTTATTTAACGTCTCAGTGCGGTGGACATTAGGACCTGACGGTGAGCTCTGAATCCACAGTGTTTCTGTTCACGAAAATAATCATGATCAGGATTGAAAATAAGGTGGAAGTAATAAAGTGGTCAGAAAAAGGTGAAATGCCATCGGTCATTGGAAAAGCGTTAGGCGACAGTCGGTCAACGATCGGAACAATTTTAATGGAGCATGTGAAGGCCCTGCCCTGATGAGAGCTACAATTATTACTAAGCAACGCAGTGGTTTAATTATTGAAATGCATATGTTTTTAAGTGTTATATGCATAGAAAGGTGAAATATGCACTATATACTAAGAAAAAAGTCCGACTAACTGACGGTAAATAATACCTGATGAACCTGTTCCGACTTCAAATCTGACTTAAGGATGGACTCAGGAATGGAACTCATTTATAACCCAGGGACTGCCTGTACTTTTAAGTAATTTCTTGATTACTTATAATACCTAATACAATGTAAATACTAAGTAAATAATTGTTGTACTGTATTGTTTAGGGAATAATGACAAGAAAAATTAGTCTGTACATGCTCAAACAATGAGTGCTGGAGAGAGAACCTTTGGGTTTTTCCAATCCGTGGTTGGTTGAATCTGCGGATAAGGAGGACCGACTGTACACCTGTACACTGCTCATTAATGTAAACAGCCAATCATGTGACAGCAACTCAATGCTTAAAAGTATACAGACATGGTGAAAAGGTTCAGTAGTTGCTCAGATCAAACAGCGGAATAGGGAAGAAATGTGATCTAAGTGACTTTGGTCATGGAATGATTGTTGCTGCCAGGCAGGGTGGTTTCAGTATCTCAGAAACCACTGATCTCCTGGGATTTTCACACACAATAGTTTCTAGAGTTTACAGAGAATGGTGTGAAAAATGAAAAAAAATCCAGTGAGAGGCAGCTCTGTGCTCAAAAATGCCTTATTGATGAGAAAGGTCAAAGGAGAATGGCCAGACTGCTTAATAACCAAGTGTTGTGCTGAAGAGGATCTCTGAATGCACAACACGTCAATCCTTGAAATGGACTGGCTATAACAACAGAAAACCATTTACATACACTCAGTGGGCACTGAGCATATATGTATTTTGATAATAAATTTACTTTGAACAAAAAATGCTGTTTTTCTGAGCTTGTGCTCTTATAGTTTAGATTGCTATGACAGCGAAGAAGTGAGACAAACAACATGGCAGACAAAAGACAGCGGGCAAGACTGCAGGGTTCATGGGCAGGCCACAGCAAGACTGCAGCAACCACATTTCAAGGTATGGTATCAAAAATATTTTTCTTAAGAATTGAAGCAGAAATTAGTATTGGTGATTTAATGGAGAAATCAAAGTGTATAGCAGTATACATATCTGAATGAATTAGGGAATTGTGATTTTACAAGAGCTTATTGATTGAATAATCTGAGTTGCACTCTGTATCTGATCCACTCTGCCCCTATTGCCTTCAGTCAGTACTTATTAAAAAAAATATTAAATAGAGATCAGCAGTTATTGAGATACTTAATAGTGTGGAATCTTAATAGTAAACAAGTCTTGAGTTGTTACAATTGAAGTTGTGTTTACAGTGCATTAGGATTTGCTGCAATGTGGGTTTTGCAGCCTGAGGGCCCATTGTATTGGGTTCTGACTGCAGGTGCTGGAAATTCAGAACAGCACACACACAATGCTGGAAAACCTCAGCAGGTCCGGCAGCATCTATGGAGGAAGATAAACGCTGACTGTACATTTGGCTCAAAACTTTGTTTCTCACCATAGATGCTGCCTGATCTGCTGGATTCCTCCAGCATTTTGCATGTATTGGATTCTGAGCTGTGTTGCTCATATTTGTATCTTGGTATCAGCTGGTAGAAGGGGATGATTAGTTCCTTTTAAGTTCCTCCTCTTTCCACATGTTCCCTATGGCTTAAGGACATAAATTGCCAGAATGACGCTATCACTTACAGTAATTATTATAATGAGCCAAGGATGGAACGAGCACATTTCTTAACAGTCATAATACCATAGGAGCAGAATTAGGCCATTTGGCACATCGAGCCTGCTACACCATTCCATGGTTGATTTATTATCCCTCTCAACCCCATTCTCATGTCTTCTACCCATAACCTTTGATGCCCTGATTAATTAAGAACTTAGCAACCTCTTCCTTAAATGTACCCAATGACTGGGCTTGCACAGCTGTCTGTGGCACTGAATTCCACAGATTCACCACCCTCTGCTTAAAGAAATTTTTTCTCATCTCTGTTCTAAATGGATATCCTTCAATTCTGAGGCTGTGTCCTCTGGTCCTAGACTCCCCTAATATAGGAAACGTCCTCTCCACATCCGCTACTTTTTGGCCTTTCAAAACTTGCTAGGTTTCAATGAGATTTCCACCCCCCCCCCAACATTCTTTTAAACTCTAGTGAATGCAGGCCGAGGGGTATCAAACGCTCTTCATATACATACATATGGACTTTAGACTGGTTAAGGAAAAAGCAAATTTAAGAGTTAAAATTCCTGACATTTCAAGATAAATCTGTCAATCCTGTGCAAACAGCCCAAAAGATGTCTATTTTGATTTTTTCCTTTCAGTAAATTAAATAATTGTGACATCAATTCCTTCTTGTGCAGTTAGTGCAGGAGCAATATAACTTTTTCATTTTGGCTTTAGGATAACACAAATACAATTATATACAATGGATTCTAGTTAATTGAAGCACATCAGAACCAGTATATTTTGGCCCAATTAAGTGTCTGCTTCAATCGGCCAAAGTTTCATGGAAATAGTTAGAAAGATATATAAAAAAAATACAAACCACTATTTAATTGTGTAACAAGTTTTGCATTTAAATAAAATAAAGAACAAATGAGAACACTATCAATGCTACCACAGTACTATGAAACTGTATCAGTCCCAGTAGTTATTGAGAGAGGAATTCATTCGGAGTATGCAGCCATGCCTTTTTGATTGACTAAATGAACAAAATCGGCGCAGACCTGTAGTGTAGATAATAGACTACCTTCATACAATTCTATCAACAATTGCGTCCTCCACATTTTCATTTGCATTGTAACATTCAAGATGATTGTCGATACCTTCAAATTTTTCGTAGTCCCTAATTTATTGAAGTAGTGAAAACATTTCATTTTTTTTCTCCTGGCCATTTCTGACATCTTAATGCCTGAATGCTTGAAACTGCAGTGAGGAAAACAGTTTTGAATTGTTTTTACTGCTCATTTCTTGACAACTATCAGTGACAAAAATTACAAATCACAAGATGCTATGTAAAAAATGTTCTGTCTGACCACGGAGTAAGATCTAACAGACACCCAAGTGCATGCACCTGACTCTAGTTAGAAACTGTTTGGCAACAATCTCCAGCCCCAATTAAATGGCATAGTGTCCCAAACAAAAAAGGGAATTCTGGTTAGTTTCTTGATTAGCTTTGCTTTTTAAGATTTGTCCCAAATAAGTGTCTGCTTTGAGTAGCTGAAGCTCCAATTAACTGGAATCCATTGTATCTTGAAGAAAACAATAGATGAATACACAATCCAGTATTAGATCAGAAGTGGAGAGAGTGAGCAGTTTCAAGTTCCTGGGTGTCAAGATCTCTGAGAGATTAATGTGGTCCCAACATATCGATACAGCTATAAAGAAGATAAGAAAGTAATTATACTTCATTAGGAGTTTGAAGAGATTAGTATGCCAACAAAAACTCTCAAAACTTATATAGATATACCATGGAGAGCCTTCTGACAGGTTGCATTACTGTCTGCTATGGGGGAGCTACTGCACAGTACCGAAAGATGCTGCAGAAGGTTGTAAATTTAATCAGCTCCATTATGGGTACTAGCCTACAAAGTACCCAGGACATCTTCAAGGAATGGTATCTCAGAAAGGCAGCGTCCATTATTCAGGAGCTCCAGCACCCAGGGCATGCCCTTTTCTCACTGTTACCATCAGGTAGAAGGTACAGAAGCCTGAAGGCACACACTCAGCGATTCATGGACAGCTTCTTCCCCTCCGCCATCTGATTCCTAAATGGTCACTGAAGCTATGGACACTACCTCACTTTTTTTAAATATACAGAATTTCTATTTTTGCACATTTAAAAAAAATCTATTCAATATACATAATTGATTTACTTGTTTATTATGTTTTATTTTACTTTTTTTCACGCTCTCTACTAGATTATGTATTGCATTGAACTGCTGCTATTAAGTTAACAAATGTCACTCACAAGTTGGTGATTCTGGTTCTGATTGTGACTCTAATCCAAATGATTCAAAAGTGTATTTTCTGTTGACTTGTTTGTAACATAGTGAAGTTCAAAATTCAAAGTAAATTTATTATTAAACTGCATGTACAGTGTCTATAAAAGTAGTTGCCTGCTTAGAAGTTTTCATGTTTTATTGTTTTACAGCACTGAATCACAGTGGATTTAATGTGGCTTTTTTAATGCTAATCAACAGAAAAAGAATTTTTCCGTGTCAAAAGTGAAAGCAAATTTCTACAAATTTGTCTGTAGTTATTACAATTATTAAACACAAAATAATTGAACACAAAATTACTCACCCCTTTCAAGTCAGTATTTAGTAAATGCACCTTTGGCAGCAATTACAGCCTTGAGTCTGTGCAGATAGGTCTCTATCAGCTTTGCACATCTGGGCATTGCAGTTTTTTCCCATTCTTCTTTACAAGATTGCTCAAGCTCTGTCAGATTCCATGAGGATCATGAGTGAATGGCTCTTTTCAAGTCTAGCCACAAATTCTCAATTGGTTTAAGGTCTGGACTCTGACTTGGCCACATCAGTACCCACTGTCAGAGGTTGACTGTGTTGTTAAGAAGGCCTTCATCAACCGTGGGATTGAGTTCAAGAGCCGTGAGGTAATGTTAAAGCTATACAATACCTTAATTAGACCCCACTTGGAGTACTGTGTTCAGTTCTGGTCACCTCACTACAGGAAGGATATGGAAACTATAGAGAGAGTGCGGAGGAAATTTACAAGAATGTTGCCAGGATTGGAGGGTGTACCTTATAAGAATAGGTTGAGTGAACTTGGCCCTTTCTTCTTGAAGCAACGTAGGATGAAAGGTGACCTGATAGAGGTGTATATGATAATGAGAGGCATTGATTGGGTGGATAGCCAGAGGGTTTTTCCCAGGGCTGAAATGGCTAACACAAGGGGGCACAGTTTTAAGGTGCTTGGAAGTAGGTACAAGGGGGATGTCAGAGGTAAGTTTTTTTTTACATAGAGAGTGGTGGGTGTGGTGGAATGCACTGCCAGTGACAGTGGTAGAGGTGGATTCAATATGGTCTTTTAAGAGACTCTTAAATAGGTACATGGAGCTTAGAAAAATAGAGGGCTATGCAGTAAGGAAATTCTAGGTAGTTTCTCGGGTAGGTTACATGGTCAGCACAACATTGTGGACTGAAGGGTCTGTAATGTTCTGTAGATTTTTATGATTCTATGATGATTAACTTTGTTGTTTTGAAGCTATTCTTGTGTAGCTTTGGCTTTATGCTTGGGGTCATTGTCTTGCTGGAACACAAATCTTCTCCCAAGTTGCAGTTCTCTTGCAGACTGCATCAGGTTTTCCTCCAGGATTTGCCTGTATTTTGCTGCATTCATTTTACCCTCTACCATCACAAGCCTTCCAGGGCCTGCTGCAGTGAAACATCCCTACAACATGATGCAGCTACCACTATGCTTCACAGTAGGGATGGTGTGTTTTTGATGATGTGTAGTGCTTGGCTTATGCCAAACATAGCATTTAGTCTAATGCCCAAAAAGCTGAATTTTGGTTTCATCAGACCACAAATCCTTCTTCCAGCTGACTTCAGAGTCGCCCACATACCCTCTGGCAAACTCTGACTGAGATTTCTTGTGAGTTTTTTTCAACAGTGTAAATCGTCAATATATGCCCCAGTATTCTTCAAGCCTTGAATCACAGAGTTTATCATACGTTGGAATGCACCAGGGGTATTTTTCATCCCAAAAGGCATCACGTTATACTCGTACAACCCCGAGGTGGTGACGAATGCCGATATCTCTTGAGCCCTATCAGTTAAGGGAACACACCAGTACCCTTTTAGCAGGTCAATTTTTGTTAGGTACTTAGCCTTCCCCACCCTATCGATGCAGTCATCTATTCTGGGGATAGGGTAAGCATCTGTTTTGGTTATCGTGTTGACCTTTCTATAATCTGTGCAAAATCTCATTGTCCCATCTCATTGCCACTCTCCCTGAAAGCTGTGACTGGTGAAGCACCCAGGCAACAGTTGTTGTATGCATAGTCTCTCCCATCCTAGCTTGTAACTCCTCCAGAGCTGTCAAAGGTCTCTTGGTGGCCTCCCTCGCTGGTTTCTTTCTTGCATGGTGACTCAGTTTTTGAGGATGGCCTGCTTTAGGCAGATTTACAGCTGTGCCATGTTTTTTCATTTTCTTGATGATTGACTTAACTAACTGTATTTCAATGGATATTCAGTTACTTGGAAATTTTCTTGTATCAATCTTCTGATTTTTGCTTTTCAATAAGCTTTTTGCAGAGTTGCTTGCTGTGTTCTTTTGTCTTCATGGCGTAATTTTTGCCAACATACTGACTCACCAGCAGTTGGACCTTCTAGATACAGTTGTATATTTACTACAATCAACAGAAATACCTTGACTGCACCCAGTGATCTTCATTTAACTAATATGTGCCTTCTAAAACCACTTGGCTGCACCAGTAATGATTTGGTGTGTCATATTAAAGGGGGCAAATACTTATGCAGCCAATTATTTTGTACATTATATTTGTAATTAATTTAGATCACCTTATAGGGGTCTGTTTCACTTTGACATGGAAGGGTCTTTTTCTGGTGATCGGTGTCAAAAGAATTTCAGTGTTGTTAAATATGACAGCTTCCAGGGGCAAGGGGGTGGGGGTGGTGAATGCCACTTATCCGCACAGGTTCTGATTAATTTAATGACCACTGTGGTGTATTCATTCAGACTTGAAGGTGAATCCCTGAATATTGTCCTGTTCACCAGCTCAGAACAATTCAGTAAGTGCTTTAACATCTCCCTTGACCCTACCTTCTTGGTCCTCACCACTGGTTCTGCAGTCTTTAACCTTTCCCTATGCTGCACTGTTAGTGGAAGTACAGCCAGATGTTCAGACTTTCCAAAGTGTGGGCGAGAGATGGCACAGTCGGCGTTCTTGATGGTGGTATAACAGTGACCAAGTGTGTTGGCTACTCTGGTTCCACAGCTGATATTTTGGTGGTAGTTATTCAGAGACTTCTTCAAACTGCCTGGTTGAAATCCCCCACAATGATAGGGTGCACTGTTTTGTGCATGTTGACTACAGAGCCTAGCTCTTCCAGTGCCTGCCTGAGGTGGAATGTACCCTGCTAACAGGATGATGGTGGAAAATTCTCTCATCAGATAAAAAGGAAAACGTTTTGAAGCTAGACGTTTCAGAACCCGTGAGCAGGACTGAGTCAGAACTGCCATGTCTGTGTGCCACAATGAGTTAATTATGAAGTATGCTCCACCTCCTCTGCCTTTAAAAGTCTGAGATCTCCTGTCTTTATGGTGAAAAGTGAAACCATTGAGCTGCTGTGCTAAGTCTGAAATTGTGGGGGCTAGCCATGTTTCTGTGAAGCAAAGTACTGTGTAAATACAAAAGGAAAGAGAAAAAAAAACTTAAATCATTATAAATAAATAAACAATAAATATTGAGAACATGAGATGAAGAGTTGAATGTGAGTCAGTAGGTTGTGGGAGCAGTTCAGTGATAGGACAAGTGGAGTTGAGTGAAGTTTTCTCTCAGGTTCAAGAAGCTGATGACAGGTGGGGGTGGGGGTGGTAATAACATTTCCTGAGCATGGTGGTATGAGTCCTGAGGCTCCTGTACCTTTTTTCTGATGGTAGAGCAAGAAGAGAGCATGGCCTTGATGGCAGGGTCCTTGATGATGGATACTGCTTTCCTGCGACAGCACTCCATATAGAAATGTAGAATTTTACCCATGATGGTCTGGATCGTAGCCACTACTTTTTGTAGGATTTTCCATTCAAGGGCGTTGGTATTTCCATACCAGGCTGTGATGCCAGTCGATATTCTCTTCACTGCACACCAATAGAAGTTTGTCAAAGTTTTGGATTCAATGCCAAATCTTTGTAAATTTCTAAGGAAGTAGAGGTGCTCCACACTTTCTTCATAATGGCATGTATGTGCTGAATGCAGAATAGATTCTCTGAAATCATAACACCAAGGAACTAATTTGCTGACTCTCTTCATCTCTGATCCCCTAATGAGGACTGACTCATGGATCTCCAGTTCCCTCCTCCTGAAGTCAATAATCAACTCCTTTGTCTTGCTGACATTGAGTAAGAGGTTGTGGTGTGGCACCAGTCAGACAGATGTTCAATTTCCCTCCCTCATGCTGATTTGATTACACCATCGACAGTGGTGTCGTGAGCAATTTAGCCTTAGTCACAAGCATAAAGCTAGTAGGGCAGAGCATTAAGTGCACAGCCCCCATTGCAGGGTTGTCAATTGGGGGCTGTAGAAGTTCGTGAATGTGCCTCCATGTTTTTGTGGTCAAAGCAGGCATGAAATGTGTTGAGCTCATCTGTAAAAGAGACGTCATCTTCAGTACAATTGCAGCTTAAATTATATTTTTTTCACCTACTTCCCACATATGCGATTTGCGTCAAAGGCTCTACTTATAGAAGATAGTTTGAGTTGTTTCACTTTGACTCTTCTGATGGAGGTGTTTTTTGTTTAGATCCTTTTCCTCTGGTGCATTTTAGTTATGAATTATGGATGTTAACTTTCCAAGATTCAGGATTGTTCAATGTAATTTTCTGTGCAGAACTGTAAAGAACAAAATAATTGTTACTCCAGATTTGATGCAGTGCAAAAAAACACAAAAGACGAAGAACACAAAAATAATAAAAACAATAATTATAAATACATAGCTTATATACATTGATTGTTTGTGATGCTGGTCTGTACATAAGGTGGCTAACAGGAAATAATAAAGTAGAGGTGGAGGTGTTGATCAGCCTTGCTGCTTGGGGAGAGTAATTGTCTCTGAATCTGGTGGTCCTGGTGTGGATGCTCTGCAGCATCTTCCCTGATGGGCGTGGGACAAACAGTCCAAAAAGCAAGGTGAGTATGATTCTTCATGATGTTACTGGCACCTTTCTGTTTATATGTCCTTGTTGGTGACTAGGCTGATGCCAGTGATTTATTGGGTAGTTTTGACCATCCATTGTTGAGCTTTCCTGTCCGTCACAATGCAATTTCCATACCAAATAGCAATGTAGCTCTACTGCACATCTGTAGAATGACATGAGTATGGATTTGTAAAGTGTAGCTCTCTTCAGCTTCCTCAGAAAGTAGAGGCATTGGTGAGTTTTCTTGACAGTGTAGATGTGTTTTGAGAGTGCAGAGGAGTTTGAAACAACTTGCAGTTCCCATTTCTGTGCCACCGATGTGAAGGGGGATGTGAGTGGTACGAGTTCTTCTGAAGTAAATAAGCATCTCCGTTGTCTTGGTGACATTAAGGAGGAGGCTATTTGCGTGGCACCAGACCTCAAGCTCTTCCACCTACTCTCTGTAGACTGTTTCATTGTTGTTTGTGATGAGCCCCACCACTGTGGTGTCATTGACTTACATTTCTCAGCACTGAGCTTGGCACAGCAACATTTCTCATCGTTAGCTTTTGAAATTATGATATGTCACTTCTGACATAGCACAACTCTTGATTAGATGCTGGAAAATATGTATCTTTAGCATATTGGTATTATTTACAAAATTATTTCCTATTTTCAGTATTTTTATATTCTTCCTGTTCAGTTTATTTTCTTAAATGGGAAGAATTGGTAAGCATAAGTTTTGTTCATATTTTGCTGTAGTCCCTTTGCTTGGGTTATGTAACGGACTCATAAAATTCTACAACATGCTGTGCAATTTAGTCTAATTAGTATGGGATAAAATTAAACATTTAATATTTAAAAGATCAACATAATTGGAAAATGTTCTTGATCAATTGACTAAAAGTAAAAATAAATATTGTATAATATTTTTGGGATTAAAGCTATGACGCCTCATATTTGTTTTCTGTTTTTCTGACGTCATTGCTTGATAACTGAGCGTATCTGGATGAGGGCAGCACTGATTACAAGATTTGCAAATTATATTTATTATATCATTCAATGATGCTCATTATGTATAGGAAAAAGTAAACAGCACTATAGTGCCTGAACAAATCATTTTTGCCATGGTTACTGTTTAATGTTATTTTTATATCAAGTCTTACCATGACTGACTTTTTCGGAATCAGAATCAGATTTAATATCACTGGCATATGTTAAGAAAGTTTTTGTTTGGAAATAGCAATCTTTTAATAAACTTTCCTCAGGTATTGTATGTCTCCTATTGAACAACGGTGTCCATTGTGAAAAGATTCCTTCTAAGATTCCACTCTTACTTCGTTTGGCTAGTATTACTTACAGCCATCAAGGCAAAATTCTCCTTCCAATTTTTGCTTTCTCTTTTTTTTCTCGGTGCTTGTTCACATATCTGCAAGACAGAGCATTTACTGTATGTACACAACAACGTGAATGAAATGCGGTGAATGTGAAGCCACGTCCAACTTCGGCGTTCACCCTGCCAGGACACCGCCGGCATTTATTACTTCTAATAAGCGTCCCATTATTAAAATAAAGTAATCTTAAATATTCAGTGCCAGACATAGAGTACCTGCATAGTTTTGCACACCATCAATTGTCATCTATGACTGTTGAAAGCAGTTTTGCCCCTACCATTGCATTTCATGAAGATCATTTTAAGGACAATAATAGCAGAATCTTAAGTGAAATATATGATAAACAGAACAAAAATCTTGCAGAGGGTGTTAATTATAATTTAGAGAGAGTAGTATGAAGGAAATCGGTAAGCGGGGAATTAAAATGTAGACAATTTTTTTCCACTTTCCTATTTTAAAGATGTTTTCCATCTCAGATGATATCTTCCACAAGCATTTGTTAAATGAACCCAATTGTTTATTATTAATCACAGTTCTTGACATAATATCCTCTTTTAAAGAAATATGAACATGTCTGGTGATAAATTTAGTATGTGACTGAAATGTCTACACTGGAATATAGTCTTGTTAGAATGTATATCTTAAAGGAAACTTTGAAAACTTCATTTTTGAAATACCGCATTGCTGAGAAAAATAACACTATAACCCAGAGATCTGTTTTATGTTTATGTTAACTGCATTTTAAAATATAGTGTGTTTTATCTATTTTTAGCTAGTAGACGTACTTCAGAAAATGTTGCTAGAACACATTGGCCATCAAAGGAACAGGCTGCAGCTGATAGGCGATTTGTCTTTCAAGATCCCACTGAGGTAATCTAAAGAATGGAATGTTTTTAAATGTGTGGTTCTATCTAGCTGAGTGCATTAGGTCCATTATTACGGGCAGCATGATGCAATCCATGTATTAGATATCACTGATGTCCAAAGAGCAAAACATTTCATGAGGAAAGGTCAGTATTACATTTGCTTGATACAGACCAAGAACAAATTTATTTGTGGAACAAAGATGGGTAAATCATATGATGAAGCTAGAAGAAAAACAGGATGATTGTTACAAGTGTAGCAAAATGTTTTAAAATGCTTTGTGTTAAGATATTGCAATGAAGCAATTCTCAGTCTCAAAGCATAATACAATGCCTTAATTTATTAGCTTCAGATGAATTTAATTCAGTACTTTTGGCACGAGAACATTTTTGGGTAACATTGATTTAAATGTTGGCTAATTAGTATATTTGCTGGCGGGTGGGGTAGTGGCGTCCTCACTGGACTTCAAGGCGAGTGACCTGGGGTTCGAATTCAGCTCGCTTCTTGCATGCTTTTCATCCTTGCTGGGTTAATGTCCTGCTAGTAACTTGGCGTCATGAAAAATAGACAAATTCTAAAGAATCGGTAAGGTTGCCACCCAAAGTGCTACAACACGTGGAGAGGAACAGTAACAACAATTAGTATTTTACAGAGTGTTGCATGTCTGAATTTGAATCATGTTAGTTACATGATTTTTGGTTGTTTCAAGAAAGGAAAACAATAAATCAGATATCTTAAAGTTCTCACCATGTTTCTAAGAAGCATAGGATAAGGATCTTGGATCATTAAGTACTTAGTACTTCACTTAATATGAGAAGGGCTGTAATCCATGTGAGAGTTCATATTATATCAAAGACTTGGTGGTTGGAATTGTTTGCAAAAAAGCCTAAGCATAGTGTATTTGCGATAGTTATTAAAAACGAAAACTCATTGGCTGTCCACAGTATATAATTTCTTTAGGAAAAGGAAGTAGTGAATCTCCAACCTCTGTTAATGCCACCCCCCACTTCACCATTCCCCATCTGCTTTTTCCTCTCTCAACTTATCTCCTTGCCTGCCCATCACTGCCCTCTGGTGCTCCTCCCCCCTTTTCTTCCATGGCCTGTTCTCTCCTGTCAGACACCCCCTTCGCCAGCCCAGTATCTCTTTTCACTAATCAACTTTACAGCTGTTTACTTCATCTTTCCCCCTCCAGGTTTCGCTTTATCAGCTTGAGTTTCTCTCTCCCCTTCTCCCACCTTTTAAATCTACTTTTCATCTTTTATTCTCTGGTCCTGCTGAAAGGTCTCGGCCCGAAACATCAACTGTACTTTTTTCCATAGATGCTGCCTGGCCTGCTGAGTTCCTCCAACATTTTGTGTGTGTGTGTTGCTTGGATTTCCAGCATCTGCAGATTTTCACTTGTCAATGAGTCTCTGTCAAGGCTTGTCACAAGAATCTTGTGATTTACCAGTTGTTCCCAGTGATACATACTGATTCAAAACATCAACTGCTGCAGAAAGATCATCAGTTCAGTGAAAGACATAATTTGGTATACCTGATACCAGTCATCGACATCATTATGTGCCATGGTGTATGACGTGGGTGATTGTTTTCTATCCATGACCATGATTGTTCTTGGCAAATTTTTCTACAATGTGGTTCAACATTGCCTTCTATTAGGCAGTGTCTTTACAAGACTGGTGACCCCAGCCTTTATCAATACTTTTCAGAGATTATCTGCGTGGCAGCAGTGGCCACATAACCAGGACTTGAGATATGCACCAGCTGCTCATAAGACCATTTACCACCTGCTCCCATGGCTTTTTGTAACATTGATGTTGGGGGGGGGGGGGAAGCTAAGCAGCTGCTGCACCTTGCCCAAAGGTGGCTTGCAGGGTAGTGGGGGGAAGGAACACCTTACACTTCTTTTGGTAGAGACATATCTCCCTCCGCCACCAACCTGGTACTGATAGCTATTCCAATACAAGGAGATATCTGCAAGCAAATGCTACCAACTGGCACATTCCAAGGTGCAGGAGTATTTATTATTGTTAATTAGGATTCTGTTTTTGCTTCTCAGATCATAGCAATCACTGCACATTTCTGTTTTATATTTGTTATGCAACTGCCTCCTTAAACCCTTGATATATGTTTCAAGTATTCATTAAGCCACTCCAATGTAAGCACATTGTCTGGTGGAAGGAACAAAATCACTACAAATGTAATGGTATCAAATAACAGGTTCAATTTGTTCTCGCCATAAAGAGGATCGTGCACATACTGTGCCGGATGACTTGTTGACTGGTTAAAATGAATAAAAAATAATTAGTACCTGCATTGACAATATTGACATTTAAAATTATTCAACTAGAATTTCTCAATTTGTTATCTTTTAATTTTGCTTCCTAAGTGACAGCTGCAGTAGGATGCAAGACCACAATTAATAATCTAATTTTGTTTTTAATTGATGTTTAAGTGTATTGTGATGAGTCTAAGGATAGGTAACATGTGAGTGACTATATAAGTAGAATGTGTGACTATGGATGCTAAGAAAGCATTACAAAAATAACTGTGGGAAACAGAACTATGGCTAATTTGTTTTCCACCAAATTTGTTTCCATAATGTGTACTATAAAGGCAATTGGAGCATGTTATTATCTACATTCATTGTGCCAGCAATTCAATGCATTCCCTTACAAAAGGTCAGCACCATTAATGATCTTCCACAAAATAAACCTATCAATGAAACCTTTGAGAGCTTGTTACTGATTGCCATCTTCTTCAATGTCCAGTGGTGGCCAGATGCTAGACCGTGGTCCTTCCCCTTTTTAGTGAAGCTTCAAAGTTTAAAGTTCTAAGTAAATTTATTATTAAAGTACATATATGACACCTGAAATTCATTTTCTTGTGAGCATTTGCAATAAGTACAGAAATAAACGGTAGAATCAATGTAAAATGGCACACAACAAAGACAGACAAACTCCTTGAAGATATGCCCAGTGGTGGGGACTTCACCTGTGATGGGTTGAGCTGTATTCACTACTCTTTGTAGGCTTTTGCAAGGGCATTGGTGTTTCCATACCAGACAATGATGCAGCCAATCGGTATACTCTCCAACATGCATCTGTAGAAGTTTGACAAAGTTTAGATGACGTGCTGAATCTTCACAGTCCTCTAAGCAAGTAGAAGCATTGCTCTATCTTCTTTTTGATGGCCCAGGACAGATCCTTTGAAATTATAATGCTGAGGAATTTAAAGTTTCTGACTCTCTCCGCCTGATCCACTGACAAGAACTGGCTCATGGACATCTGGTTTCATCCTCCTGTTGTCAATACAAGCTTCTTACTTTTGTTGACATTGAGTGAGGGGTGGTTGTGGCACCATTAAGGCAGATTTACAATCTCCCTCCTCTATACTGATTCATCACCACTTTTGCTTTATCCAGCAACAGCAGTGCCATCACCAAACTTAAATGTGGCATTGGAGTTGTACTTAGCCTCACAGTGCCAAGTATAAAGCAAGTACAGTAGGGGGCTAAGCACACAGCCTTAGTGATTGTAGAGTAGATGTTGTTGTCAGTCTGAACTGTCTGGGGCCGGCAAGTGAGGAAATCAAGGATCCATTTGCACAAGGGTATATTGAGGAATAGGTCTTGGAGCTTATTGATTATTTTTGAGGGTATGATTGTGTTGAATGCAGAATTTTAGTCTATGAAATGGATCTAGATGTAAGCATCTTCTCTGTCTAGCTGTTCCAAGGTTCAGTGAAGAGTCAGTGAAATGTCATCTGCAGTTGACTTGTGATGGTAGGCAAATTGGAACAGATCATAGTTATTCCTCTGGCAAAAGTTGGTATGTTTCATCACCAACCTCTCACTGCCCTTCATCACAGTAGATGTAAGTGCTACTGGGTAATAGTCATTGAGGCAAGTTACCGTATTCTCCGTGGGCACCAGTATAACTGAAGCTTGCTTGAAGCAGGTGGGTGCTTTAGACTGCCGAAGCAGCCGGTTAAAGGTATTAGTGAATGCTGACTGATAATTTTATCCAGTGGATAGCACAGTTCTTCAGTGCATGGCCAGGTGCACTGTCTGGCTCAGATGCTTTACGGGGTTCATCTTCCTGATGGATATTCTCACGCCAACCTCAGAGACTGAAATCACAGGGTCAGAATCAGAATCAGGTTTATTCTCACCGGCATGTGACATGAAGTTTGTTAACTTACCAGCAGCAGTTCAATGCAGTACATAATCTTAACAGAGAAAAAATAAATAAAATAAAATTAATAATAATAAACAAACAAGTTAATCAGTTATTTATATTGAATAGATTAAAAATGACATGCAAAAATAGAAATACTGTATATTTTTTAAAAAGTGAGGTAGTGTCCAAAGACTCAATGACCATTTGGGAATCGGATGGCAGAGGGGAAGAAGCTGTTCCTGAATTGCTGAGCGTGTGCCTTCAGGCTTCTGTACCTCCCACTGGATGGTAACAGTGAGAAAAGGGTATGCCCTGGGTACTGGGGGTCCTTAATAATGGACGCTGCCTTTCTGAGACACTGCTCCTAAAGATGTCCTGGGTACTTTGTAGGCTAGTGCCCAAGACGGAGCTGACTAGATTTACAACCTTCTGCAGCTTCTTTCGGTCCTGTGTAGCCTGTCAGAATGCTCTCCGTTGTAACAACAATAGAAGTTTTTGAGTTTATTCATTGACATACCAAATCTCTTCAAACTCCTAAAGAAGTATAGCTGCTGTCTTGCCTCCTTTATAACTACATCGATATGTTGGGACCTCAGAAATCTTGACACCCAGGAACTTGCTCACTCTCTCCATTTCTGATTCCTCTGTGAGGACTGGTATGTGTTCCTTCATCTTACCCTTCCTGAAGTCCCCAGTCAGCTCTTTTGTCTTACTGACATTGAGTGCCACGTTGTTGCTGTGGCACCACTCCACTATCTCACTCCTGTACGCCAGGAGTTCTGGAAGTTTGTGAAGATACGTGCATGTTCTGTCATTCGGAGTATAGCATAAAAGACAATTAGCTAATCTGTTAACAAAACACTGTTGTCACATAAGTCGTTTGGTTTTACTTTGTAGGAGATGATGCACAGATGTTGAGCCTACTTCTGTGATTCAAATTTGGTGCGGAATTGCCTCTTGCATTTTATTTGGGTGACAGACCTGAATGCATTGATTTTGTGCTCAGCAGATTGTAGATCTCTTTGTTCATCCAGAACTTCTGGTTAGGGAAGACTCTGAATGATTTTATAGGGGCACACTTATATACAAATGACTTTATGAAGTCCATGATGACTGTGGATAATCTGTTCAGATACTCTAATGTGTCCTTGAACATGGCCTAGTCCACCGACTCAGAGCAATCCCACAGCTGCTCCTCTGCTTCCTGCAATCACCTCATTATTGTTCTTGCCTCTGGAGCCTTGCTCTTTAGCCTCTGCCTATATGCGGACATCTACAAGATCTGATTTCACGAAATGCGGTCTAGGGATGGAAAGTAGGCATTCCTTATCAAAGTTAACAGCAGTCGCGTGTGTTGGATCCCTGGTGCTGCAGGTGATATGTTGATGATAATTGGGCAGAGATTTCTTCAAGGAAGTCTGATTGATGTCCCCAACAATGATCTGTAAGGTGTCAGGATAGGCTGTTTCTTGTTTCCTAATTGCAACATTTAATACATCAAGTGCTTGCTTAACATTTGTCTTTGGTGGTATGTAAACTGCAGTCAGGGTCACGGAGGAGAACTCCCTTGGTAAGTAGGATGGATGGCATTTAATCATTGGATGTTCTAGGTCAGGAGAACAAAAATAAAACAAGATCTCTACATTCAAGCAGCATGAAGAGTTTATCATGAAGCACAGACCTCCCCCTCTTTCCTTCTCTGAATCAGCAGTTTGATTCTTCTTGTGGATTGAGACCCTGTCTGTTTGGAGCATTGTATCCGATGTGTCCCAATTGAACCTTATCTCTGTGAAATAGAAAACACAGCAATTCCTCATGTCTCTCCAATACAACAATCTTACCCTTAGGTCTTTTATCTTGTTCTCCAGTATCTGTATATTTGCTAGCAAAATGCTGGGTAGAGGTGAATGTGTTAGCACGTACTGTACTTTCTACATCTTGAGTGTGCCAGTCAGCAGCATTTGCTTTTGTTATAGAATCAACGCATCATTGACAATAGTTTACCCACCATCAAGGACACTATACAGAAATGCGCTGGGAAAGAGCTGTAACATTTTAAAGGATTCCACCCACCCTGCTCATGGACTGTTGTCCCAACCTATCACAGAGGATGCTATGCAGCATCCATGCCAGGAGCACCAGACTCAAAAACATTTACCTTCCCCAAGCAGTAAGGCTGATCAAAATCTTCACCCACTATCATACCCCTCCATACCCCCACCATAGCTACTTTACCATTTCCTGTCAGAATCACCTTACGTACAGACATAATAGGCAACACTTTATGGGCAGATAGTCAATCTCTGTATATAAGCTACCTTATGTATTAATATTTATTGTGCTATTTTATAATTATGTTCTTTATCTATTGTGTGTTATCTTTGGTCTAGAAATAACATTAAACAACCTTAATACATAGTGGTATTCCAGAGCAATTATCAAAGAAAGAATCTGGAGGTCATCAGACATGCAGTTACTTTAAAAGGAGGATGCATTGGGTCTTTGTTAAGGTTCAACTCAACACTCTTTAGTTCACAAGGTGTTCCCAGGGATGCATTTTGAGACAAATCTATATACTACTAAAACTCTTATGCTCTGTTTGTCTGTTTGTGACCTCCAGTTAGCGCAAATGGTGCATTACAGCTGCAGTATTTTTGGCAAAATCGACTTAAAATGCGCTAACTTACAGAATGCAGGCAAAGTTCAGGTTTATATATTCATATAAAATTGCTCATTTGCCAAAATCAACAGCCCCACTTTCACCCGAGAGCCAATCTACCATCACGGAAATTGGGACACGACACCATGACGCATGCGCATGGCCAGCTCAACAGCGCCTAATGATGCTCACAGCAGCGACACCAACTGCAGCGAAAGGACAGGGCTATCACGTCCATTTAGGAGAGCGCCAACCACATCATAAAGAAAAACCAGCATCCTGGATGCTTTGCTGTTACTGCTTCGTATCTTCTACCCAGCATTAGGATAACAAAATATGGACAGCCTAATTATGGTGCGTGCAAAGAGAAGGAGGACATTATAGTCAACAGATGATGCCAAACATCGTTGGGATGCGGCAAAGAGAGGGATGAGTTTAGGGCCGCACGTCTCCAGGATCAGAGAGTCGGGACAAAAAAGGTGAGAGAAGAAGCGACAGAGGAGGAGAGGCATGCACGTCTCCAAAATGACAACAAAAGGCACAGAAGGAGGAGAGAACAAGAATTGGATCAGGTCAGGGCTGCACGACTCCAGGATCTGAGAGAAAGAATAAATGGTAGAAGAGATGAAGGATGAAAGGGCTGCATGTTTCCAGAATGACAAAAGCAGACAGAGAAGGAGGAGAGAGGAAGAGACGGAGGAGGAAAGATAAGATCAACTCGAGAATATGCGCCAAAGAGTAATTATTGTGAGAGTTGCTGAAGACGACAGTGGCCACTTTCAACAACAATACCTCCACAGAGAAAGAGCAAGGCAAAATGCATGACTCATACGGCGTAACATTTCTGCTGATATTGGTACAATGACCAGAGTATGCCCTCACTGTCGTGCCTTCCTTTCCACTGGAGAAACTGCAAATTTCTGCTGTATGAAGGGGAAGGTCAGGATAGGCAATTTGCAGCCTTTACCTAATGAACTCCTCAATCTATACAGCAGTGATGAACCTATTGCAAACAAGTTCAGGAAGAACATCAGACAATACAATTGCCTCTTCCAAATGACACCCTTTGGTGCCAAAGGATGACCTATCAAGGCCAAATCCATCATTACATAAGACATTTAATGTCAGACCCCAACCAGCAAGCCCAATACCTTCAAATTCACTTCATGGATGCTTAAGACAGCATAGAATTCAGAATAGAGATACTCTAGAATGATGGAATTCAACGTGAGATTGTTGAATTATTGGAAAACCTACTACGGCAATGAAACCCATACATTGTGCCCCTTCAACTTGCAAAAGAACAAATTTGAGGCATGCCAGAGGCATCCATTGTCATTGATCCTGACTGGAGACCGGCATTTGAACATAAGAGAAGATGCACAAACTGCCAACAAAGTCGCCATCATTATACCGAATAGCAAGATCATGGCACATTGTGTTGAAAGAATGAGGAGATGATTTGCAAATTGTTTCAGAGTCCCATCGCTCATATGACAGCTTTCAATACGTACTTTTCTTTCCACTTTGAGACGATGGCTGGCATCATCAACTCCGAATGACGAGCAACAAGAAACTGACGGCAATGCGTTATTACGCGTATCAAATAATGAACCATGAGAATCAGTTTAATAACCTTCTCAGAGGAAGACATCTAATCCAACAATATTTGGCCAATATGGCTGCTAAGATTGAAGGCGAGAGGCTGAGCTACACCCGAATGAATCAAGCAACCTTGAGGTCAACAACATACGGAGGCCTGACTGATGCATTGAATGATGACGATGATTTCAGAAACTTTGGAAGGCGCATCATCCTCTCCTCAACATTTGTCGGTGGACCTAGATGCACGATGGAACGATGTCAGGACGCCGTGATATATATACAGAAGTATGGTAATGCTTCATTGTTCATTACAATGACATGCAATCCACACTGGCCCGAAATCCAACAGCATCTTTTTTTTGCATCAGCAACCAAGCGATCGGCCGGATTTAATCGCGAGAGTGTTTGACTTGAAGAGAAAGTTGTTTATGAAGTACCTCTCTGGAACAGATGGTCTCTTTGGTAGGTGTATTGCTTACATTGTAAGTGTTGAATGCCAAAAGTGGGGTTTGCCTCATTTGCACTGTCTGCTGTCGCTTGATGAGGCATTCAAGCCGAGAACACGAGATTATGATAGATTCATGCAAGCAGAATTACCAGACCCAAATGAAGATCCTGAGCTGCATGAATTGTTATTGAAGCACATGATACATGGTCCATATTGCACCAGTAAATCACTGTATCGGTGTGCTACACGCAGCGCTAAAATTACAACACGGAGTCGGTAACTGCAGTCGAAGGAAAAACTTTATTCGAAATCCTCAGCCTCACTTTTAAGCCTCTCTCAACCTGCCCCCTGTGGCGCAGAGGCTCCAAAGCTCTGTGCTCGCAAACCCCCGTAGGCTATCTAATTGTGAGCCGGTTCGGATGTGCCAGGAAATGGGTCACCACATAACCCCCCCCCCCCCCCCCCCCCCAGAACCGGCGATACACCCCCCAATGTCCACAGTCTGGGCCAGAACCTGCTTGGGAGGTCAGCCTCTGCGCTGAGGTGCCGGAAACTCGGCCGGTTGCGCCAGGTCCACATGGGCCGGTTTGAGGCGGTCCACCGTGAAAACCTCTTTCCCCCCAACGTCCAGCACGAACGTGGACCCGTTGTTCCGGAGCACCATAAACGGCCCCTCGTATGGCCGCTGCAGCGGTGGCCGATGCCCACCCCTTCATACAAACACAAACTTACAGTTCTGTAGGTCTTTGGGTACGCAGGTCGGGTGCCGCCCGTGCTGTGAAGTGGGTATGGGGGCCAGGTTACCGAGCTTCTCGCGTAGTCTGCCCAGGACTGCTGTGGGATCTTCCTCTTGCCCCCGTGGGGCTGGTAGGAACTCCCCGGGGACGACCAGGGGCGCGCCGTATACCAACTCGGCCGACGAGGTGTGCAGGTCGTCCTTGGGCGCTGTGCGGATGCCGAGTAGGACCCAGGGAAGCTCGTCCGCCCAGTTGGCTCCTTGCAGGCGGGCCATGAGGGCCGACTTCAGGTGACGGTGGAAACGCTCCACTAGCCCGTTCGACTGTGGGTGGTAGGCAGTTGTGTGGTGCAGCTGAGTCCCCAAAAGGCTGGCCATAGCTGACCACAGGCTGGAGGTGAACTGGGCGCCTCTGTCGGAGGTAATGTGGGCTGGTACACCAAAGCGAGATATCCAGGTGGCGATCAGGGCTCAGGCGCAAGATTCGGAGGCGGTGTCGGTGAGCGGGACCGTCTCTGGCCATCTTGTGAACCGGTCCACGATAGTCAGGAGGTGCCACGCTCCGCACGACACTGGCAGGGGGCCCACGATATCCACATGAATGTGGTTGAAACGCTGGTGGGCGGGATGGAACTGCTGCGGTGGGGCTTTGGTGTGCCGCTGCACCTTGGCCGTCTGGCAGTGCATGCACGTTTTGGCCCATTCACTGACCTGTTTGCGGAGTCCGTGCCAAGCGAACCTGCTGGAAACCATCCGGACAGTTGTCCGGATGGAGGGATGCGCCAAGTTATGAATGGAGTCGAAAACACGGCGCCACCAGGCTGTCGGGACGACGGGACGGGGCTGGCCGGTGGCGACGTCACAGAGTAGGGTCCTCTCACCCGGGCCCACGGGGAGGTCCTGGAGCTGCAAACCGGAGACTGCGGTTCTGTAACTCGGAATCTCCTCATCCGCCTGCTGCGCCTCTGCCAGTGCCTCAAAGTCTACCCCTTGGAAAAGGGCATGAACGGTAGGGCGAGAGAGCGCATCCGCCACGACATTGTCCTTACCCGAGACGTGCCGGACATCCGTCGTGTATTCAGAGATGTAGGACAGGTGGCGTTGCTGGCGGGGCGACCAGTGGTCGGACGCTTTCGTAAATGCAAAGGTAAGCGGTTTGTGGTCCGTGAACCCGGTGAAGGGCCGACCTTCTAGGAAGTACCTGAAATGCCGGATTGCCAGGTAGAGCGCCAACAGTTCCCGGTCGAAAGCACTGTACTTGAGCTCGGGTGGCTGCAGGTGTTTGCTGAAAAATGCCAGGGGTTGCCAGCGACCTGCGATGAGTTGCTCCAGCACCCCACCGACTGTTAGATGCGTCCACTGTGAGGGCGGTAGGGGCGTCCATTCTGGGATGTACTAGCATTGCGGCGTTCACCAAAGCTTCCTTCATTTGAACGAAAGCGGTGGTGGACTCCTCGTCCCAGGTAATGTCCTTGCTCGGACCCGACATCAGGGTGAACAGGGGTCGCATGATCCGGGCAGCGGTGGTAGAAATTGACCATACCTACGAATTCCTGAAGGCCTTTGATCGTGGTGGGTCAGGGGAAGTGGCGGACCGCATCTACCTTAGCGGGCAGAGGGGTTGCCCCGTCTTTAGTAATCCTGTGGCCCAGGAAGTCAATGGTATCGAGTCCGAACTGGCATTTGGCGGGGTTGATTGTAAGACCGTACTCACTCAGTCGGGCGCAGAGTTGACGGAGGTGGGACAGATGCTCCTGACGACTGCTGCTGGCTATGAGGATGTCGTCCAAATAGATGAACGCGAAGTCTAGGTCCCGTCCCACCGCGTCCATTAACCGCTGGAACGTCTGTGCGGCATTCTTCAGGCCGAAAGGCATGCGGAGGAACTCGAAAAGGCCAAACGGGGTGATGAGAGCTGTTTTGGGGATGTTGTCAGGATGCATCGGGATTTGATGGTACCCTCGGACGAGGTCTACCTTGGAGAAGATCCGTGCGCCGTGCAGGTTTGCTGCAAAGTCCTGAATGTGCGGCACAGGGTAGCGGTCCGGTGTGGTAGCATCGTTCAGCCTGCGGTAGTCGCCGCACGGTCTCCAGCCTCCCGTCGCTTTGGGCACCATGTGCAGGGGGGAGGCCCATGGGCTGTCGGACCGCCGGATGATCCCCAATTCCTCCATCCTCTGGAACTCCTCCTTCGCCAGTCGGAGCTTGTCCGGGGGAAGCCGCCGAGCGCGGGCGTGGAGGGGTGGTCCCTGGGTCGGGATGTGGTGCTGTACGCCGTGCCTGGGCATGGCCGCTGTGAACTGCAGTGCCAGAACCGATGGGAAATCCGCCAGGACCCTGGTGAAGTCGTTGTCGGACAGCGTGATGGAGCCGAGGTGAGGGGCTGGCAACTGGGCTGCACCCAGGGAGAACGTCTGAAAGGTCTCGGCGTGTACCAGTCTCTTCCTGGGCAGGTCGACCAGTAGGCTGTGAGCTCGCAAAAAATCCGCTCCCAGAAGCGGTTGGGCTACGGCGGCCAGTGTAAAGCTCCACGTGAACTGGCTGGAGCCGAACTGTAGCTGCACCTGACGGGTGCCATAGGTCCTTACTGTGCTGCCATTCACGGCCCTCAGAGGGGGACCTGGTGCCCTGCTGCGGGTGTCGTAGCTCGTCGGAGGTAAAACGCTGATCTCAGCCCCAGTATCGACCAAAAACTGGCGTCCCGACCTTCTATCCCACACATACAGGAGGCTATCCCGATGGCCAGCCACCGTAGCCATCAGCGGCGGCTGGCCCTGGCGTTTCCCGGGAACTTGCAGGGCGGGCGACAACGGCGGGCTTCTGCGCCCCACCGCTGGTGGTAGAAGCACCAGTGTTCATTGGGCCGGGGGTTGGCGGGCTCTGTGGCCGGGCCTGGACTGGTTTGCTGCCGGGAGCGTGGCTGGGAGATCTGTGCGATGGGCGCCCGCTCACCTTTTTGACGTTCCACAGCAAGTCTGCCCGGGCTGCCACCTTCCGGGGGTCACTGAAATCCGAGTCGGACAGCAGCAGGCATATGTCCTCGGGCAGCTGCTCCAGGAATGCCTGCTCAAACATGAGGCAGGGTGTGTGTCCGTCGGCGAGAGACAACATCTCATTCATTAAAGCCGATGGAGGTCTGTCGCCCAAGCCATCCATGTGCAGTAAACGGGCAGCCCGCTCGCGCCGTGAGAGTCCGAAAGTCCTGAGGAGCAGGGCTTTGAATTCCGTGTACTTGCCGTCTGCCGGGGGCGACTGTACGAACTCCGCGACCTGGGCCGCTGTGTCCTGGTCGAGGCAGCTCACCACGTAGTAGTAGCGGGTGTCTTCTGAGGTGATCCGGCGAACGTGGAATTGGGCTTCGGCTTGCTGGAACCATAGGTTCGGTCGCTGTGTCCAGAAACCCGGTAGTTTCAACAAAACCGCATGAACAGAGGCGGCGTCAGTCATTTCTGGTCCAAAAATCGTTTGGACCGTCGGGGTCACCAATTGTAGCGGTGTGCTACACGCAGCGCTAAAATTACGACACGGAGTCAGTAACTGCAGTCGAAGGAAAAACTTTATTCGAAATCCTCAGCCTCACTTTTAAGCCTCTCTCAACCTGCCCCCCGTGGCGCAGAGGCTCCAAAGCTCTGTGCTCGCAAACCCCCGTAGGCTATCTAATTGTGAGCCGGTTCGGATGTGCCAGGAAATGGGTCGCCACATCACCATGTTGGCAAAATGGTACATGAAGTAACAGGTAACAGAAACCATTTATTGAGCATACAAGGTGTGGGGATGATTCATATCCTGTGTATAGGAGACGGTCTGTGAAATTGGGAGGATTTGAAGGTCATCAAGTAGGATGACAAAGTTAAACCATAACTTCGGAATGGCAACCCAATTATTGAAGCTGTTCAATTGTTATCTAAATGTAGAAATATGCTCATCTGTCAAGTCCATCAAATACATGATCAAGTATACAATGAAGGGGAGTGATTGGGCAACTTTTGGAGTGAATAGAGAAGACAAAATCACACAGTATTTGACAGGCAGATATATTGGGCCCTCTGAAGCTGTCTGATCGATACTTGGATTTCCAATTCACGAGAGGGAACCTGCCATTGTTCGCCTTCAAGTGCACCCTCCCCAACAGCATCAAGTATTCCTTTGAGATAATGCTGCTGTGCAACTGAATAATGATATGGCAAGAACCACTTTAACGGAATTCATGAATCTTTGCACTCGCAATCCATTTGCAAGAACCCTGTACTATGCAGATATTCCCAGCACGACAATCTCATCATAGGAAAGATAAACATCGGTGTGTTCAATAATGACATTGTCATGATCCCAAGAATTACTCTCAATTTATCAGAAGGGGAAGATGTCCCTCTTCAGCAGAGCCAGTTCTCGATACACACATGCTTTGATATGACTATGCATAAGGCACAAGGCCAAACCATGGAGAATGTGTTGATTTATCTGGAGAAACTGGTATTCCAGCATGGTCAGCTGTATGTGACTTTAAGCTGGGGAAAAAGAAATGAAAGCGTTAGTGTATTCTTGAAGGGTGACTGAAATGTCATCAAAAGTGTCCTTCGTTAAATGAGGAGGAGCTATATTTGTCTCACTACGCGTCTGTATTCTTTAATAAACTGAGTTTTTCTTATTTAATTTCCAAAGCACATCACATCAGACTGCACAACTTTTCTCTCAAAGGGTGTCCCAACGGGTCACCCAGTTGTCTAGTATTAACTATTACTGGAAGATTATCACTTCAGGAAAAGACACACTTTGATATGGTGCTCCAGTGCAAGGAGATATCTGCAAGCAGATGCCATCAACTGGTGCATTGCAAGGTGCAGGAGTATATGCTAATGATACATGATTTTGCCCTTCAGATCATAGTAATCACTGCACAATTGTGTTTATATTTGCTGTATTTCTACCTTCTGACATCATCCCCTCCACAATCACCATCAGCACAGGTGCACAACTCTGTGTGCTCAGCCCTCTGTTCTGCTCACTTTATACTTATAAGACCACAAGATATAGGAGCAACATTAGGCCATTTGGCCCATCGAGTCTGCTCCACCATTTCATCATGATTGATTCAATTTTCCTCTCATCCCCAGTCTCCTGCCTTCTCCCCGGATCCCTTCATGCCTGGACCAATCAAGAATCTATCAACCTTTGCCTTAAATATACATAAATGCCTGGCCTCCACAGCTGCCTGTGGCAAAGAATTCCACAGATTCACCACTCTCTGGCTAAAGAATTTCCTCCTCATCTCTGTTCTAAAAGGACATCTCTCTATTCTGAGGCTGTGTCCTCTGGTCTGAGAGTCTCCCATCATAGGAAGCATTTTCTCCACATCCACTCTATTAAGGCCTTTCACCGGTCAGTAGGTTTCAATGAAGTCACCCTTCATTTCTTCTGAATTCTAGTGAATACAGGCCCTGAGTTATCAAACGTTCTTCGTATGACAAGCCATTCAGTCCTAAAATAATTTTCATGAACCTTCTTTGAACCCTCTCCAGTTTCAGTACTTCCTTTCTAAGATAAGGGGCCCAAACCTGCGCACAACACTCCCAAGTGAAGCCTCACTAGTGCTTTATAAAGTTTCAACATGATAGTCTTCTTGAAATCAATGCTAACATTGCATTTGCCTTACTCACCACAGACTCCACCTGCTAATTAACCTTTAGGGAATCCTGCACAAGGACTCTCAAGTCCCTTTGTGCCTCGGTTTTTTGTATTTTTCTTCCATTTAGAAAATAGTCAACCCTTTCATTTTTTCTACCAAAGTGCATGACCATACACTTCTTGACACTGTATTCCATCCTCCATTCTCCTAATCTGTCGAAGTCCTTCTTTAGCCTCTCTGTTTCCTCAAAACTACCTCCCTCTCCTTCTATCTCCATATCATTTTCAAACTTTGCAACAAAGCCATCAATTTCATCATCCAGATCATTGGCATATAATGTAAAAAGAATCGGTCCCAACACAGACCCCTGTGGAACACCACTAGTCACCGGCAGCCAGTCAGGTTCCCTTTATTCCCACTCTTTGCATCGTGCCAGTCAGCCACTGCTTTATCCAAACTGGAATCTTTCCTGTAGTACCATGGGCTTGTAGTTTGTTAAATAGCTTCATGTGTGGTATCTTGTCAAAATTCTTCTGAAAATCCAAGTACACAACATCAACTGATTCTCTTTTGTCTATCCTGATTATTACTTCTTTAAAGAATTCCAATAGATTTGTCAGGCAAGATTTTCCCTTGAGGAAACCATGCTGATTACTGCCTATTTTATCACGCGCCTCCAAGTGCTCTGAGATCTCATCCTTAATAATTAACTCCAACAACACTGAGGTCAGACTAAAACTAACTAGCTTATGGTTTCCTTTCTTCTGCCTCTCTCCCTTCCTGAAGATGGAGTGACATTTGCAACTTTCCAGTCTCATGGAACTATTTCAGAATCTAGTGATTCTTGAAAGATCATTACTAATGCCTCTGCAATGCCTGCACAATCACTTCAACCACCTCTTTCAGAACTCTGGGTGTAGACTATCTGGTCTAGGTGACTTATCTACCTTTAGAGTTTTCAGTTTCCCAAGCACCTTCTCTCTCGCTATGGTAATTTCACATATTTCCTGGCCCTGACACTTGGAGCTTCCACCATACTGCTAGTGTCTTCCACAGTGAAGACTTATGACTGTGAGCATCAATGTCATATTTAAGTGTACTGATGACACCACAGTTGGCTGAATCAAAGGTGGTACGAATCAACACCCCATTTCAGAAGAGCTGTCCTGGGTGCACAATGTAAGTGCCATTAGAAAGAATGGCACAGCAGCATCTCTACTTTCTTCAAAGTTTCCAAAGATTCGGCAAATGATCTAAAACTTTGACAACTGCAGTAGATCCATGGTGCAGAGTATTCTAACTGGCTGCATGACTGCCAGGAAGGATGTCCAGGAGCCTTAGGTCCCATATCACTGAACCATCAAGCTCTTGGACCAGAGTGGATAATTTGACTCACCACAACACTGAACTGACTTCACAACCCACAAACGCACTTTACAACTCTCATTCTCAATATTATTTATTTATTGTAGTTGCACAGTTTGTTGTTATTTGCATATTTGTTGTTTGTCCATTTTTTCATTGATTATATTGTGCTTGTTTATATTTACTGTGAATGCCCACAAGAAAATGGATCTCTGGATAGTGTATGATGACATATATAGAGTTTGATAATAAATTAACTTTGAACTTTGGATTCAAACCCAGACTCTGTGTGGAGCTCTCCCTATGACTATGTGAGTTTTCTCCTGATTTTCTGGTTTCCTCCCAAAACCGTGGTGTGTGGCAGAGTGGTAGCATCCAGGGGAGTTGACTTGAATGTCATATTAGTGGAAATGGGCGGTTGATGTGGTTTTGGTAGACTGGAGGACCTGTTTCCCTGTGGTATCTCTCCATGGTAACACTTGGTATCAGCCTCCTCAGGATCCACACTAAGCAATGACATGGGTGGGAAAAATTAAATGTTGAACTCCATCAAAGGTTGTTTTAAAATAATATTGAATGCTATGTATCTTTTGGAACCATCTCACCTGAGGGATGTACAGTACCAGGAGATTTTGAAAGCTGAAGTTCAGAACATAGCATTTTAATGTTTGGAGAAAAAATATAGTAAAACACATATAAAAATAAGAAAAAATAACAAAAGATAAATGTGGATTTTAAAGAGGTAAGTCTTACTTGGAACATAAGAGAGTGGAAGATACAGCTTATTTATAACGACAATACGATCAAACAGTCATTAGCGGACTGCAAAGCATGATAAACGTTTTGAGATAAATGGTAGTTAATTGTGGTAGTAAAAGTGGGAAGTAAAGTACTAGAAGTTCAACACCACTATCATTGTTCTATTTATTTTAATGGTTTAAACTTTGGACTCACTTTACACAAATAACTGTACCTCCATGGCAAATCCATTAAAATCCCAAAGTTCGCAGATGACACGTCTCTAATAATGATGTGACCTGCTATCAAAGAGAGGTAGACTATCATGCACAATAGTGTGCTCGTAACAACGTGGAGTGTAATGCTATCAAGATAGTGGAAATGAGGATTGACTTCCGCTGACAGCCCCTAACATGTTGCCCGTGCACTTTGGAAATGTGTCAGGCTGTGTCATTCAGATTCCTGGGGACGACCATTGCCAATACATTGAAGTGGGACAAGCACATTACGCTCATCACTAGGAAAGCCCAGCAGAGATTGTTCTTCCTACACCAGCTTAGGAAATTTAACGTCTCAGGGCATATCCAGTTGAATGTTTGCTCAGCCATCATTGAGAATGTTGTGACCACTTCTATCACTGTATGGTTTCCCACCTCGTTCTCCTTCCTCTCCAAGTCCAGGTTGCAGCAAGTGGTCCATTCAACGGAGAATGTCATTGGCTGTCAGCTACTGACATTAAATCACCTGTTCATCACGAGAGTGAAGGAAAGTGCTGAAAAATTTACTGTTGACTCCACCCACATTTTCATCAAATTGCCATTAGGGAGATGCTACATCCATCAACACCAGGACTACACTTCATCTCTGAAGCTTCTTTTCTAAAGTTATGCAGCTTCTCAACAAAACTCAAGTGTTATACCCAAACATTCATTAAATGGTCTTTCCTGCTTTCCTTATTCTGTTGATAATTACTGAGCCTGTTTATATGTTCACATTTACTTAAGTTTGATTGTTGACATTTGCACAAGTGACCATTCTGCTAATTATTGATTGCTCAAGGCTGTTTGCACTATTGTCTTGTAAATTGTTGGTTGCTGTTGTGTTGTCTGTTATGATATTGTCCTGTGTTTTATGATTGGCGCCGAACTACAATCAATTCTGGTATGTTTCACAAACTGAGTTTGCGAGTGTCACCAAATTGAGACAGATAATTGAAACACATCATAAGAAAGTATTAATATACTTGCTAAGTGTAAGTATAGCTATCATAACAAGAAGGTATTTGGTGTAGCCATTTTTATTTCATAAAACTGCACATAGATGTTTCAGAAAATAGCTGCTTGTCTGTGATTGTTGCGTTTGTTGCATTCTTTTAAAACATTCAGATATCTCTTTTGCAAAAAGAAAAGGGACAGTAAGATTCATATTTCATCAGACACAGAATAAGATTGAGACTAATCACTTTTTGACAAGCTTAATCTTATTTCTATTAGTTTACAACAATAGCTTAGATTTGCATAACATTTTAATTTAGCAAAATCATCCCAAGGTGTGACATGTGTCTAATGCCATATAAAACAGTTAGCAGATTCATTATGATCCCAGTACGTTTTACTGATAGAGTTAACTTTCAATTCAAGATACGAGGGGTGATTGTTAAGTTCGTGGCCTAAGGTAGAAGGATCAATTTTAGAAAATCAACACGAACAACATGCTGGAGGAACTCAGCAGGTCGGACAGCATCCGTGGAAATGAACAGTCAACGTTTCGGGCTGAGACCCTTCGTCAGGACTGAAGAGGGAGGGGGCAGAGGCCCTATAAAGAAGGTGGGGGTGGAGGGTGGGAAGGAGAAGGCTGGTAGGTGCCATGTGAAAAACCAATCAGGGGAAAGGTCAAGGGCTGGGGGTGGGGAAGCTGGGAGGGGATAGGCAGAAAAGGTGAAGAAGGAATCTAAGGGGAAATCACTGTGTAGTTGAAGAAGGCAGAATCATAAGAGAGGTGATAGGCAGCTGGAAGAGGAGACAGAGTGAAACTGGGATAGGGGAAGGGAGAGGGAGGGAATTACCGGAAGTTGGAGAATTCAATGTTCAATGTTCATGCCAAGGGGCTGGAGACTACCCGGATGGTATATGAGGTGTTGCTCCTCCAACCTGAGTTTGGCCTCATCATGGCAATAGAGGAGTCCATGTATGGACATATCTGAATGGGAATGTGAAGCAGAGTTGAAGTGGGTGGCAACCGGGAGATCCTTTCTGGTGTGGCAGAGGTACTTGATGAAGCGGTCCCCCAATCTGTGTCGGGTCTTGGTGATGTAGAGGATGCCGCACTGGGAGCACCAGATGCAATAGATGACCCCAGCAGACTCAACAATGAAGTGTTGCCTCACCTGGAAGGACTGTTTGGGGCCCTGAATGGTGGTAAGAGAGGAGGTGTAGGGACAGGTGTAGCACTTATGCTTGCAGGGATAAGTAACAGGTGGGAGATCTGGGGGGAGGGACGTGTGGACCAGGGAGTTGCACAGGACTTATGGGAATTATGAGTGTTTTGGGGAGAGGAGTGGTGAAGTTGAGACGGTGGATGTTTCAGTGACACTCAATTGTTTCATCTCCAACTGTCACCTCCTCTCTCCTTTCTCACTATTCCTCTCTCCTGTTCCAACCTCACTCTGTTTGAACGCACTGCCTTCCACTCTCTCCACACTAATCCTAACCTCACCATCAAACCCACAGACAAAGGTGGTGCCGTAGTAGTCTGGTGGATGGACCGCTACCTCACTGAGGCCAAACGACAGCTCTCTTGACACCTCCTCTTACTTACCCTGGAACAGGACCCCACCAAAAAACATCAAACCATTGTCTCCTGTAGCATCACTGCCCTTATCAACTCCAGAGACCTTCCATCCTCAGCCAAAAAATTCATAATTTCCCCACCCCATACTGCTCGGTTTTACCTCCTCCCCAAGATCCACGAGCCTGACTGTCCCAGTAGATCCGTAGTTTCAGCCTGCTCCTGCCCCACTGAACTTGTATCTGCTTACCTGGACTCCATTTTGCCACCCATAGTTCAGTCCCTCCCCACTTACACCTGGGATACATTCCATGCCCTCCACCTCTTCAATAACTTCCAGTTCCCTAGTCCCGACCGCTCCATTTTCACTATGGATGTCCAATCCTTATACACTTCCATTCCCCATCAAGAAGTCCTCAAAGCACTCCGCTACTTTCTTGTCAATAGACCTCAATGCTTTCCCCTTACATTCCTTCTTCACCTTTTCTGACTATCCCCTCCCAGCTTCCCCTCCCCCACCCCTTGATCTTTCCTCTGACTGGTTTTTCACATGGCACCTACCAGCCTTTTCCTTCCCACCTTCCCCCCACCTTCTTTATAGGGCCCCTGCCCCCTCCCTCTTCAGTCATGACAAAGGGTCTCGGCCCGAAACGTTGACTGCTCGTTTCCACGGATGCTGTCTGACCTGCTGAGTTTCTCCAGCATGTTGTTCATTTTGATTTGACCACAGCATCTGCGGTGTACTTCGTGTTTTTAATTTTAGAAAACCTAGCACATTTATTTTTCAACATAGTCCTCTCCTACATTTACACACTTAGTCCAGCGGTTGTGGAGCATACGGATCTTGGACCTCCAGAAAGTGTCCACAGATGGGTGATTGATAAGTTTGTGGCCTAAAGTAGGAGATGAGTTATACAGCTCTCGTTACATGCACATGCAGGTCAACTCTGAGTGATTAGGCAGAAAGTTTTAAGTTAATAACTCATCTCCTTCTACCTCAGGCCACGAATTTATCCGTCACCCCTCGTATATTAATCACATTGCACAAGTGCTATATAAAAGTCTAGCCTCTTATATCCTCTAATCTATTATGCAACATCCTGCTAACAAAAGGATTTTATCAATTGATAATTGTAATTTCCATGCTTTTAATCATAGTGTTATATGTTTGTTACTCAAGTGCTTTGTTTTGAGTTAAATCAAATACCTAGAACTCTCATTCTTCTTTTGGAACTCATTTTCATCATAGGTTCAGCGTAAGATTCCAGAAGAAAGGATCATTGAGTAAGTACATAAATAATGTCACTCTTAAATTGGGAAAAGTCTTGCACTGTAATTTTCTCACATTGATTCAAGATACTGTGATAAACATATGAAATGGGAGAGGCTTCTTAAACCTGATATGCTATTCAATAAGATTCTAGCTAAACTGATCTTTGGCCGCAACTCAAACTCCCTGCCCGATTGCTATAACTCTTGATGCCCCTTTAATTTAGTACAAAAGTTTACCTTGAGTATACTTACTCATTTTCCATACAGAATTTAACAAGTCTTGCATGATTCAAACTGAGATTTTTAAACTGTGCTATTCTTTGTTCATAAGCAAAGAAGGTTTATATGAGATCAGCAGCGGGCCAACAGGAATTTCCAGGTAAGAAATGAAGATTTTTCTCCCGTTCTATGCATGTAACTTTAAAATAAAATTATTCAAAATGTAGGTTTGATTATACTTCTTAAAAATCTAGAACAATGAATTTATGATTGAAATACTGATTTGTTGACTGCACTTTAGAGTCCAGTGTTTCTGCACATAAACCTTTCCAAGTACCGCCAACAGGAGTCACTGTTCATTGTGAACGTTGGTGCTTCGTAGCTCAGGCATAAAAAAGCCATTGATATTCTGTCAATTTGGCATCTTTGAGATATTTATATTGCAAGATATTCATATGCACAAGTGGAACTACTCTATCATGAGCTCAGGCAGTAGTTTTATTTTCCACTGCAATGATTAGTACCTACATCTCTGTTTCCCAGTGTGTGTCATTTTGTTTACCATTATTTTCTGAACTTGTCCAAAAAGACAATATTGTTTTACCAAAGTATCTCTTCCTTTGGGACTTCTAAATAACAGTCTCTTCAGTGTTTCTGTAGTTGTAGCAGAATGCTCTGAATAAACAAAGGTGACATAGATGCAATTTAATATTCTGTTCTAATTCATTTTTCAGAACAGGACATTGATGACATAGCCAGATTATTTTGCCTATTCCTAATTCATTTAAGAGGGTGACAGTGAGCCACTTCCTCAAATTTGCAGTCCTTCTCAGCGAAGTATTTCTATAACCTTAGAAGGGGAATTTCATCATTTAGACCCTGAGATGATGAAGGAATGCTGATACATTTCCAATTGGAGGGTGTTTCACAATTTGAAGATATGCCTCTGAAGCCTTCATCTCTGGATGTTGTGGATTTGGGAGGTGCTATATAGAGTAGTTTATGAGTGGCACGCACTGCAGAAATATTTGACAATAGTGAAGGGATTGAATGTTCAGAGTGGTGAATGGGCTGTCAGACCTGGATAATGCTGAATGCCAGGAACCTTGTGGAGCTGCAGTGAGCATTCCATCATACTCCTGACTTGCGCTTTGAAGATACTGGAATTCTATGGGTTGAAGTATTTAACACGGGATACCCAACCTCTGACCTGCCCCCGTGGCCAGAATATTCTTGTGCCTGTTTCATGTGAGTTACTCTTTGTTCTTGACCTCTAGGGTGTTGTTAGTGGGGTTAGTGATGATAATACTACTGAATGTCAAAGATACAATATCACAAAAATTCGTGGGAAGATAAAGGATTGGGAACCTTTTAAAAACCACAGAAGGGAATGAAAAAAAAAAGCCATGTAGAGCTAATAGGACTTGATGTTTCAATCCCTATGATAAGTCGGCGCACTCAGTGTTGACAGTGGGCTTGGAGTGGTGACAAGGAGGGTAGGTACCTCATCGGGGTCATCAGGTGGGCACCCTCCTTCTTTGATATTTCGTTGATAAGCCCACAACGTCTCCAGAGGGCTCAACGGTACTACCTGGCGTTCCAGATACACCCCCTTCAGTTCCATACCCTCCTGAATTCATGCAGCCCAGTTGTTGTCTTTCCTTTAAATCCAGATCCAATTACTGCTTTCTTCTGCTACATTTGACAAATACTTGATTGCTTGTTAGTCTTCAATAGACTGGTCGTAAGTGCATCAGTCTGAACAATACTAATGATGTACTCACTATTCTGATAGCTTACCAGATGCTAAATTGGATAACTAAATAACATGCTCGTGTCATTGTTTAACAAGTATCAACAGCAATTAATCATTTTACAGGTATTAAAAATAGACTGTTCCAATATTGCTTGCAAGTTTTGAAGCCATTTCTTTTATTTTCTGGGGATAATCCACCAATATTAACAATGAAGAGCCCACTTTGGGGCGACTCCTGAAGGCTCAATGGTGCTACCGTTCAGAAGATTGAGGGGGGATCTTATTGAAACTTATAAAATTCTAAAGGGATTGGACAAGCTAGATGCAGGAAGATTGTCTCCGATGTTGGGGAAGTCCAGAACAAGGGGGTCATAGTTTAAGGATAAAGGGGAAGCCTTTTAGGACCAAGATGAGGAAACACTTCTTCACACAGAGAGTGGTGAATCTGTGGAATTCTCTGCCACAGGAAACAGTTGAGGCCGGTTCATTGGTTATATTTAAGAGGAAGGTGGATATGGCCCTTGGGGCTAAAGGGATCATGGGGTATGGAGATAAAGCAGCTACATGGTTCTGAGTTGGATCATCAGCCATGGCAGTGCAGGCTCGAAGGGCCGAATGGCCTACTCCTGCACCTATTTTCTATGTTTTTCTATGAAGGGGTTTGATCTCCACTTCTGACTTTAATGAGTTTCCCGGGCTTGATGTCACATTTGACCAAATGCTGCTCTTAACTTGTATCTAGAATTCAGTTGTCTGGTCCATGTTTTATCTACATAGTTGAAGGTTTGCTCCTCTGTGTTAGTGGAGTTTTCAGGAGGAAGCGGAGTTGGATTAAGTATTCGGTACTTGTACAGAATGTAATTGTAAATGCCAAGTCAAACTAGAGTTTCTAGAAAGTATTGGGATCTAGAGGCAAAAGAAAATAAAATTTAAAAGTAATAGCAAGAATCCACTGATAGCTCGGATGGAACCTGCTGCCTGAGTGCTGCTTCTGCCCGGAGACATTGGGGGGGCCCCGCAGCATCACAGTGGCAGTCCGGGAGCAGCCCGGGAATCTGCGGTAAGATGTTGAACTTTAAATAACTTGAGAGTCTGTTTCATGGAAAAGAGCGCTGCTGTCACTGCGTTTGGGTTAGCGCTAGCTTCGTCACGGGGATCATCACGTGCAGGCGCTTCTCGGAAATGGCGCAAGGTTTAAGAAGAGCTCGGGAACCTTTGAGAGGGGTTGCCTGGTTTGAAAACATAACGGTCTATTAGGGAGCGGAGACTGTGCAGGTCGAATCCATCTACAAAGTCTGGAGAGGCAGCCAGTTTTTTCACCTAATGACTAATGATTGATGGAACTATCAAACTACCTCACTTGCGAAAAGTAAAAGGAGGAAAAGGGAAAGTTGTTTAGGGTCATTGAGTGGAATCCAGTTAAAAAACCTTCGGGTAGACACATTCAGTCTCTTTCAAGTGGGAAAGCTGCACATGTTGAAAGAAGAGAAAGAAATCTAGTTTGGCAATAAATGTTTCAACCTTCTATTTAGCACTCTTAAGCTGGATTCCATCATCATCATCATCAAGAATGAGCATGATCTTGGAGACTCCTCCTGTTAGCTGTTTAGTTGTTCACCATCATTCACAATTAATTTTGGTGGGATTACCCTCCTTTGATTTGCACTGGTGATTATGAGGTTGCTCAGTGTGGCTTACTGTATGCTGCTTTTGTTGTTTAACATGTATAATGCAGTTGTGTGTGTGGATATACACCTGCATAGTTTGCATTCTCACGGTGACTGCATTTTTTTCTTCATTTCTGCTACAGGGTAATTAAGTTACCTGACAAATAATTCAAATGCTTGAAATAACAATTCATATTCTATTATTTAAATCCCACTAGAATATGGAATCTAGGAGAAAATTTGCGCTTGACCATAAAAAAACTTACCAATTGTTGCTTAAAAATAACATATATTTCACTAATGTCCTTCAGATGAGGAAGCTGATCTGACCTAATATGTAACTCCAGACCTGCACCATATGTTTAATTCTTAAAATATCCAATGGAATGACCGAGCAAGTGATCTTCTTAAGGGCAGTTAAAGTTGGGCAATAGACCTTCCCAGTGATGCCCAGTCACCCCAGAAATAAATTAATAAATATAAGAGAGTAGAAATCTAATAATACAGAATCAGAATCAGTATCACTGGCATATGTCATGAAGTATGTTATTTTGAGGCAGCAATACATTACAATACATAATAAGAAAAACTATAAGCTGCAATAAGAAATATATACATAGGTTCATTGTCCATTCAGAAATCTAATGGCGGTAGGGAAGAAGCTGTTCCAAAAATGTTGATATTGTGTCTTCAGGTTCCTGTACCTCCTCCTCAATGATCCCCCAAACGTGTGCGTGCACATAACTTATGCTTCTAGTGTACAAAGGAATTTAAACTACCTTCCTCACCCTCTACCTCGTTGCCTTGTTAAGTACATACTCACATTTCCTTTTCCAGTGTCTGATGTAGAAGGTGTTGACAACACGGAATTTGTGATGATTTGTCTGCAGATTTTAGAACTGACTTACTTATGCGGTTTTTATCGAAGAATTTATTCAGTGCACACATGTTATTATCACTGGTCAAAAAGTTGCACAGCACAAGATTTTTGCGCACAGTGGTTGTTACAAATTAGAGGGAATATTGTTCCTTCTTGATGTTAGCAATAAGAAGAGGGCATGTCCTGGGTGATGGTAGTCCTTAATAATGGATGTCATCTTTTTGAGGCATCGCCTTTGAGATATCTTCAAAATGCTGGGGAGGCTAGTGCCCATGATGGAGCTGGCTGCAGCTTTTTCCATTCCTATGCAGTGGTCTTCCATACTAGACGGTGATGCAACCAGATAAAATGCTGTCCATGTGTAAAGATTTGCAAGAGTCTTTGGTGACATACCAAATCTCCTCAAACTCATAATGAAATATAGCTGCCGTCGTGCCTTGCCTTCTTTGTAATTGCATCAATATTTTGGGCCCTGAATAATCTGAATCATAGATTGTAGGATATCAATATTTGAATAAATGTAGCAAAGAATTACTAGCTCTTACAGATTGCTCAGTGAAGCATTATCACTGTTTTATTTCTAATTTTTCCTCTCTTCAGACTGCATCTGAAACCTGGTTTCATTGAGTCAAAAGAAGCAGATTGGATGTTCGAACAACTGTATAGGGAAATACCATGGCAGCAAAAATCTAACATTGGACAAGGTTGTTTTGTTTTTCTTATAGTTTTGCTGTTTTCTAATATATCTTTGACAGAAAAGTTTAATCTTAGTGCTTCAGATGTACTAAAAACAGAGATTTTGTTTAGTTTCATTGGTTTTTTCTCTATGCAAATACAGGGTCCAAATCTCAATTAATGCTATTCAATAAACACTCACTTGATGTTGTGAATGACGTGTTGTCACTTTTTATCACTTCAATGAGCTACTGCAGAGTTCATTATCCCTGTCATAAATGCAACATGGCACCTCATATCTTCAGCCCCCTCCCATCATCGTGCCACTTGATGTCACTTTCCAAGTTGCAAACTATCTGAAGAAACTTTTTTTTTGGCAGTCACAGTACAACAAGAAAATAAAATTATTCTTTACCAAAACTGCAGATGCTGAAAATCTAAGATAAAAGCAGAAAATGCAGGAAGTACTTGACAGGTCAGGCCACATCTGTGAGGTGAAATATAGTAAATGTTTCAGGTTGAAGAAGTATGATGAAGGGTTTACAACCTGAAATGTTATATCTATTTCTTTTCCCACAGTTGCAACCTGACATACTGAGTATTTCCGGCATTTTCTATTTTTATTTTGCTTTCTTTACCAAATGTTCTTGCCTTCAGAAAGTCAGTGCTCATGTGAACAAAAATTCCACAACAGCCTATTAAGGACAGAGAAGGCATTAATTGCCGGTGAAGCCTCAGATCTACCACTCCTAGATTTGCCCCTTTGACTTAATATGATAACTGATGCAGGAACTTGAAATTACCCCTGCATGCATTTGCACTAGTAGGAAAGCCTTGAAAAAGGGGACATGGATATAGATAAAAGATCAGAAATTTAAGAAGTAAGCAAACATTTCCTCTTGCTTAGATGGTGTATCTCTGGAATTCTGTACCTGAAAGCCACATCACTGAAAGTATTTAGACTGGAGGTAGATAAGTTTTTTGAATGTTGAGGAATTGAGGTCTAGGGAACTGGCACAGAAGAGATATTAAAATCTATATCAGATTAGCCATGATCATGTTGAATCATCAGGCAGGCTTGAGGGTGCTGTTCTTGCTCCTATTTCCTTGTGTTCTTATGAATTAAGTTTTCTGTCTAAATAACGAAGAATCCCAACAGATGTGATACTGGCCTATATTATATATGCTTCAAGACACTGTTGAATCTTGCAATCTCTGAAGGTTTTTTTCTTGGGTCTCTGTGTTTACAGAAGGAAGCTGACAGTTTGAATTTACCTCAATGTGTCATATAGAAGGTTTACTTACAGGAGTTATTTAAATAATCTACAAATAATTGCTGACATTTTAAAATAACTTTTTGAACTGCATTAGCAGAAGCAAAATGAGTATTTACAATACCGATATCTTGTAACTCCACTGGGGAAAGAAAGCCAACAGTGCTAATCTCAGGCTGCTGTTAAAGACTTCCTGTCAGTTTTAAAGAACACAAGCAAAAGTGAAACCTGCATTCAAGCCCATGGTGGTTCCATATAGAAAGTGCTGTATTAAAATACATACAAAAACAAAAAAAATTAATTTGGGTATGTTTTTCAATACAATGGTGTTATGTTACTTGTAGACAGATATTAAATTTAGACTGTTCAGATTCAGATTCAAATTCAATAACCTTTACAGATTTATTCAAAATATTTTTAATGGGCACTTATCTTATTTTCAGCATTTATTGGTTAATAAACATAGGTTGCATATTGAGGTGGTAATTATCAAGATCTACTGAGTCAAAGTTAATGGAACAGCTACACAAATGGTGAACAGTACAATCCTTGTTTTAAAACTTGGTAAAATATGCATTCACAAGTTAAAGCTACACTTGAACTCAGTGGCCACTTTATTAGGTAAACACGTAAGCCTGCTTGTTAATGGAAACATCTACTCAGCCAATCATGTGGTAGCAACTCAATGCATAAAATTGTGCAGTCAAGAAGTTCAGTTGTTGTTCTGACCAAACATCAAAATGGAGAAGAAATGTAATCTCAGTGACTTTGACCATGGAATAATATTTGGTGCTAGATGGGGTGATTTGTTTATCTCAGAAACTTTTGGTCTTCTGTTTTTTTTAATGCAAAGCAGTCTCTAGAGGTTCCCCATGCAAGGTTCCTTCAGAAAGTAAGGAGGCATGGGATCCAAGGAGACCTTGCTTTGTGGATCCAGAATTGGCTTGCCCACAGAAGGCAAAGGGTGGTTGTAGGTGGTTCATATTCTGCATGGAGGTCGGTGACCAGTGTGTTCCAGAGGGATCTGTTCTGGGACCCTTCCTCTTTGTGATTTTTATAAATGTCCTGGATGAAGAAGTAGAAGGGTGGTTTAGTAAGTTTGCTGATGACACAAAGGTTGGGGGTGATGTGGATAATCTGGAGGGTTGTCAGAGATTACAATTGGACATTGATAGGATGCAGAACTGGGCTGAGAAGTGGCAGATGGACTTCAGTCCTGTTAAGTGTGAAGTCGTTCATTTTGTTAGGTCAAATTTGAAGACAGAATATAATAAATGTAAGACTCTTGGCAGTGTGGAGGATCTGAAAGATCTTGGGGTCTATGTCGATAGCATACTCAAAGCTGCTGTGCAGATTGACGTTGTTGTTAAGAAGGCATATGCTGTGTTGACATTCATCAACCATGGGATTAAGTTCAAGAGCCATGAGGTAATGTTGCAACTTGGAGTACTGTGTTCAGTTCTGGTCACCTTACTACAGGAAGGATGTGGATACTATAGAGAGAGTGCAGAGGAGATTTACAAGGATGTTCCCTGGATTGGAGGGCGTACCTTATGAGAATAAGTTAAGTGATCTTGGCCTTTTCTTCTTGGACCAACAGAGGATGAGAGGTGACCTGATAGAGGTGTATAAGATGATGAGGGGCACTGATCGTGTGGATAGTCAGAGGCTTTTTCCCAGGAATGAAATGATTAACTCGAGGGGACTTAGTTTTAAGGTGCTTGGAGCTAGGTACCGAGGGGATGTCAGGGGTAAGTTTTTCACACAGAGAGTGGTGGGTGCGTGGAATGCACTGCCAGTGAAGGTGGTAGAGGCGGATACCATAGGGTCTTTTAAGAGCCTCTTAGATAGGTATATGAAGGTATTTGGTAGGGAAATTCTAGGCAGTTTCTAGCATGGTCAGCACAACATTGTGGGCCGAAGGGCCTGTAATGTGCTGAAGATTTATCTGTTCAGTGTTAGAGTTTTCAGAGAATGATGTGAAAAACAGAAAAAAATGCAGTGAGTGGCAGTTCTGTGGGCCAAAATGCCTTATTAATGAGAAAGGTCAGAGGAGAATGGCCAAACTGATTCAAGCTGCCAGGAAGGTGACAGTAACTCAAATAAGTATGGTTTACAACATTGTGCAGAAGAGCACCTCTGAGCACCTAACATGTTGAACCTTGAAGTGAATGGCTACAGCAGCAGAAGGCCATGAACATGCATCAGTGGCCGTTTTATTAGATACAGGAGGTTCTGAATAAAGTGCCACTGAGTGTATGTATATAGTCTCCACTTACATATTTGTAGGAACATGTTTGGGATAATTCACTTCAAATTAGCTGTTAGCTTCATATTTAATGGTTGAAGTTCAATCACCAAACATAATCCTTTACTAAATTTCATATGTTGAATAAGAATAACCTTTGACTTCAATTACTTCTTACAGAAGCTGTTAAATGTCTTTTTAATTCTTTTAAATAAAGATTGTACTTTTTATGTCACTCCGAGGCAAGTGATTTGCTTTAACATCAATGTGCTGATTTGGAGACAGTCTAACTCAAATTGATTTATTCATTTGTTCTTTTTTGGAGAAAGACTCAAAACATGAAGAACTGTAATCTAACATATAGATAATCTTGTTTGTAGACCCATATCTCGTCACTCAGTGCCACTGATCTGTAGTGATCTTCCCCAAAAAGCAACCTCATGCACACATGGAGAAGAATTCATTTTTCCTTGTTTATCATATTCTTTTTCACCAGATTTGGTTATTTACTTCGTCTCAGGAGTCTCTCTGCCTATTGTAAGGAATTGCAGTGGGAATCATCTATATAGAAACCCTTCATGAAGGGTTAATAAATTTTGCATGAAAGCATTTTTTATTCAGTTGCATTTTTCTAATGTGCTATCAAATTATATCCTTAGAAGAAATATTGTACTCACACATCTTAATTTTGTAAAATTCCAGAATTTAGGATTTTCTTCCTAGTGGAAGTAAGTAACCATTGAACCACATTGAATGCATTTAGGAAAGTTAGAAAGATATTGACCCTCATCCAAGATGCTTGAAAGATGGGCAGGGTTTGAATGCCATAACCTCCAACAAAATTAAATATTGCAACATAGGGGACAGCAGAGCTTCATTTCTAGACGAGTTCCGTGCCTTCTATGCTCACTTTGACCACTAGAACAGGGTGGAACCATTGCGCACCCACCTGTCTCCCAATGATGCTTTGGTCTTGGTTTCTGAAGATGACGTGCGAGCTGTCTTCAAGAGAGTGAATCCAAGGAAAGCATCCAGTCCAGATGGAGTACCTGGCTGCACTGAAGACCTGTGCTGACCAACTGGCTGGTGTGTTCATGGATATCTGCAACCTCTCGCTCTGGCAGTGTGTGGTACCCACCTGCTTCAAGGAGTCTTCAATTGTGCAGGTGTCCAAGAAGAGAGTGGTAACCTGTCTAAAAGACTGTCACCCAGTGGCATTTATATCCGTAGTGATGAAGTGTTTTGAGAGGCAGGTGTCGAAACTTATCAGCTTTTGTCCCAGTGGTGACTTGGATCTGCTCCAATATGCCTATAAAGCAACAGGTCTACAGCAGGTGTCATCTCATTTGCTCTTCTATCAACCCTGGAACAATTGGACAGCAAAGATGCATACGCCAGGATGCTCTCTATCAATTATAACTCAGCATTTAATACCATCATTCCCTCAAAACTAATCAATAAACTCCAAGACCTGGGCCTCAGTACCCCCTTTGTGAATGGGATCCTGGATTTGCTCACTTCCAGACCCCAGTCAGTTTAGATTGGCAAAACATCTCCTCCACAATCTGTATCAGCACAGAAGCACCACAGGGATGTGTGCTTAACCCCCTGCTCTACTCACTTTACACCTATGACTGTGTGGCTGAGTACAGCTCCAACAACATATACAAGTTTGCTGAAAACACCACTATTGCAGACTGTACCAAAGGTGATGATAAATCAACATACAGAAGGGAAATTGAAAATTTGGCTGAGTGGTGTAATAGCAATAACCTCTCACTCAATGTCAATAAGACCAAGGAACTGATTGAAGACTTCAGAAGAGAGAAAGTAAGAGGTCCATGAGCCAGTAATCATCGAGGATCAATGGTGGAGCGGGTCAATAACTTTAAATTCCTGGGTACCACTAACTCAGATGATCTGTCCTGGACCCATCACATAAATACAAATGCAAAGAAAGCATGACAGCGCCTTTACTTCCTCAGGAGTCTACGGAGATTCAGCATGTCATCAAAAACCTTGGCAGACTTCTACAGGTGTGTTGTGGAAGGTGTGCTGACTGGCTGTATTACAGCTGGTATGGGAACACCAATGCCTTTGAGCAGAAAATCCTAAAAAAACAGGTAGTGGATTCAGCCCAGTACATCACAGGTAAAACCCTCCCAACCATAAGCACATCTACATGAAACACTGCCTTAGAAAAGCAGCATCCATCATCAAAGATCCTCACCACCCAGGCTATGCTCTTTTCTCATTGCTTCCATCAGGTAGAAGGTACAGGTGCCTCAGAACTGACACCATCGGGTTCAAGAACCATTACTACCCCTCAACCATCAGGCTCTTGAACAAAAGAGGATAACTGCATTCATTCAATTTCTGCTGTTCCCACAACCAGAGGTCTCACTTTAAGGACTCTATCTTATTTTATGCTCTAATTATTTATTGTTATTTATTTATATTTGCATTTGCACAGTTTGTTGTTTGTTGATCCTGTTTATAGTTACCATTCTATAGATTTGCTAAGTATGCCCACAGGAAAAAGAATCTCTGGGTTCTGTGTGGTGACATGTACATACTCAGATAATAAATCTTGCTTTGAACTTGGAAGGGGTCAAAATTGTTTTACATTTTTTTTTATCTTCCTATCTTTGATTTCAACTTTTTTGATTGAAAACTATTCTTTAGTGATAGAACATAGTTCAGCACAGCATGTTACAGGCCCTTCGGCCCATGATGTGCCAACCCTTTAGCCTACAAGATCAATCTGATTCTTTCCTCCCACAAAGTTGTTCATTTCCTTCCATCCATCTGCCTATCTAAGAGTGTATTCATTGTTCCTAATATATCTATCTCTGCCACCATTCCTGGCAGCGCATTCCACGCACATAACTCTCCGAGTAAAAAAAAAACCTACCTCTGACATGCCCCCTTTACTTTCCTCCAAATACCTGAAACTTAGGCCCCCTCGTGTTAGCTATTTCCATCCTGGAGAAGGCTTTCCAATCTATGTCACATCATCTTGCATACCTCTCATGCCAGTTGTATGCTTTTATTGCAGATTTGAAGTAAGTATGCATGCTGAATGTTATGTGGCAGTTTTATAACTCTCTAGTTAAACCATATCTGGAGTTTCAATTCTTGTTTCTTTGTTATAGGAAGAATGTGGAGGCTTAGGAGAAGGTGCAGAAGAGGTTTGCTAGGGTGTCGTCTACATTAAAGGGCATGTTCTATGAGGAGAGTTTGGCAGAGTTGAGTTATTTTCTCTGGAGTGGTGAAGACTTGGAGGAAGATCTGATAGAAGTTTATAAGGTTATGAGGGGGATAGATAGGGTAAATTAATGCACGCTTTGTCCATCTCAGGTAGGGTGGGATGAGAACTAGAGGTCATAGATTTAGGGTGAAAGGTGAAATATTTAAGGGGACAATCAGGGGGAGCAACTTCACTTAGTTGTGAAGCAAGTGGGATCAAATTGCTAGAAAAAGTGATAGAAGTGTGTTCAACTGTAACATTTAAGAGGAGTTTGGATAGGTACATGGATTAGAATCGTACGGGAGGGTTATAGTCTGGGTGGAAGTAGATGGGACTAGGCAAAAAAATAAGACTAGCATGGACTTAGATGGCTGAAAGGCCTTTTCCTGTGCTGTAGTGCGCTGTAACTCAATACTTATGAGGAGCGTAAGTAAGAGTGCACAGCAGTATCTTTTTCCTAGGGTTGAAATATTTAATAGTAGAAGGCATGCATTTAAAGTGAGAGGGGGTGAATTCAAAGCAGATGTGTGGGGCTAGTTTTCCACATTTACATGTGCATGCCCAGGTTCTGATGCCAGGTATGATAGTGGAGGAAAATATGATATAGATATCTAAGAGCCTTTTAGATAGCACAAGCAGATGGGTGATAGGTGAATCCAGGTGAAGGTAGGTAGGTGGAGGAAGGGGAAATTAGAACTGATCTGAAAAGCTGAGAGGTGATTGGTGGATAAGAGGGCTGAAAAAGTTGGAATCCGAAAGGGCAGGACATTCGACAATGGAATAAAGGGAAGTAAGGAGGGAATAACAAGGAGCAAGTTGTGGATCGTGGCAGGACATGAGGGCAGGGAGGGGAAAGAGAAGGGTGAGAGGCCTGAAGAATAAGGGAAAACAAAAATGGTGGAGAGAGACTATGGAAAAACAGATGGATGCAGTTACCAGAAGATGGGGAATTTGACGGTGATGCAACAGATTGGGAAGTACCAGGATGGCATATGAGTTGCTTGTTCCTGCAATCTGCACCTAGCCTCAATTTCAATTATGTACTTTTAATCAGGCCATGCTGTCTTTCAATTAAGTTAATGCTGTATAACATTGAAATCAGTATGATCAGCTCTATATCTTGACCAGTTAAATGGTGTAAACCTCTCTTTCATAAAGCTATCTTCTGACTTTTTTTTGTTTTGAAGCAGGGTTCTATTATGCGTGTGTGTTATGTTGTCCTATGTGTGTAACAATGTTCTATGAAACAAGCTTAAGATTTTGTGCTGTTCTCATCATTCTGGAAATGTTTTGTGAATATTTTTAGTTGTCCCAGCATTTTTTTTTTTATTTTTTTATTAGTTTTTCAAAACATTTTACAAATTAAAAACCCCAAATCCCAATGAGGAACATTAAAACAGTGCAAAATTAAGCATACAATAACAATATGTTACAAAGGAAGAGAATTTAGCAAAAAAAAAGGCACCTAAATTAAAGACAAGTAAGCTTAGTGTCCTCCCCAAGCCCCACAACACAAGAAAAAACAACAGCAACTCCAGACCAACCACAACACAATATAGAGAGTATAAGTCAGGACAGCCAAGCTCCCAGACTGTGAATACACTCAGCAACAGAGGATAATAATGCCTTCTACCAGAAAAAAAAAGGAGCTGAAAGCAAAAAAAAAGAGAAAAAGAAGAGAAAAAAAAAACCCTAGTCAAGAGGAAGGTTATGAAAGTACTCGATAAAAGGTCCCCAGGCCTTATGGAACTTTAGATCTGAATTGAGAACTGAATAATGAATTTTTTCGAGGTCCAAACAGGCCATGATGTCGTTAAGCCATTGAGCATGAGTGGGCGGGGCAGCATCTCTCCATCTGAGGAGGATCAAGCGTCTAGCCAGAAGAGAGGCAAAGGATAATATTTGGCATTTGGTTAGACCCAGACATAAATCTGTCCTGCCCCAAAAACCGAACAGAGCAATTTAAGGGGTTTGGTTCTAGGTGCTGATTCAGAATACACGATAACGTAGTGAAGACATCTTTCCAGAATTTCTCCAAGCTAGGACAGAACCAGTACATAAGGATGAGAGAGGCCATGCCCCTCTTGCATTTATCACAGAGCGGACTAACGCTAGGGTAGAATCGAGATAGTTTAGATTTAGACATATGGGCTCTATGAACAATCTTAAACTGTAAAAGGCAGTGGCGAGCCCAAAGAGAGGTTGAGTTAACCGATTTGAGAACTGAATCCCAGCTCTCCTCAGATAAGGAGATATTTAAATCCTGCTCCCAGGCCATTTTGATTTTATCCATGGGGGCCCATCGTAAGGCCGCTAGTTTATCTCGGATGATTGATATTAAGCCTTTACCTAGTGGATTCATGGAAAGAAATAGGTCCATAGCATTTTTCGCAGGCATTTCAGGGAAGTTAGGAATTAAAGGAGCAACAAAGTGTCGGATTTGGAGATATCTGAAAAAATGAGCATTGGGCAGATTGAACTTAACAGAGAGCTGCTGAAAAGAAGCGAAGCGATTATCAATGAAAAGATCTTCAGAATGTCTAATGCCCTTCCTATACCAAACCTGGAATGCTGAATCGTATGTAGTAGGTAAAAAAAGGTGATTATGTGCAATAGGGCTGGAAACGGAAAACCCCTGGAAACCATAGCATTTCCTGATCTGAGCCCATATACGCAAAGTGTGTCTAACAAGAGGAATCGCTATTGATCTGGGCAGACTACTAGGGAGTGCAGAGCCAAGAAGTGCAGTGATAGATAATTCTTTGGTGGAGCTCAGCTCCATCACCACCCAGTTAGGGCACTCGGGTTGGCCATGGAAGAAAGACCAGAAGGTAGCACAACGTATATTAGCTGCCCAATAATATAAAAGAAAGTTAGGTAAAGCCATGCCACCCTCTTTTTTAGATTTTTGGAGATGGATTTTATTAATTCTAGAGCGCTTATTCTGCCACAGATATGACAAAATAATAGAGTCTAAGGAATCAAAAAAAGATTTAGGAATAAAAATTGGGATAGATTGAAATAGGTATAAAAATTTGGGGAGAACATACATTTTAACAACATTAATACGACCTACCAAAGACATAGATAGAGGTGACCATTGTACCAGACTCTGTTTTATAGCATATGAAAGGTTGGCAAAGTTTTCACGAAAGAGATCTTTAAACTTCCTTGTGACTGTAATTCCAAGATAAGTAAATTGATTATGGACTACTTTAAAAGGGAGATCATGAAATGTTAGTTTTTGTGCTTCTTTATTAATTGGGAGAAGTTCACTCTTATGTAAATTAAGTTTATAGCCAGAGATCTGGCTAAACTGGTCAAGAAGTGAAAACATTAGAGGTAAGGATGTAGACGGATTTGAGAGAAAGAGTAATAAGTCATCAGCATAGAGAAAAACTTTATGCTCAACACCCCCTCTCCAAATCCCAGTCAATTCAGGGCAGTTTCGAAATGCTATCGCCAGAGGTTCCATAGCCAAATTAAAGAGAAAGGGACTTAAGGGGCATCCCTGGCTGGTGCCACGTTTGAGATTAAATACTTGGGATTTCTGAAAATTGGTTAAAACAGAGGCAGTAGGACACAGGTACAGCAATTGGATCCAAGAGATGAAACTTTGGCCAAGGTCAAATTTTTCTAAAACTGCAAAAAGCTAGTTCCACTCTATACGATCAAATGCTTTCTCCACGTCGAGGGAAATAACACATTCAGGAATCCCAGTTGGAGGTGAGTATAAGATACTAAATAAACGCCGAATGTTTAAAAAAAGGGAAACGGTTTTTAATAAAGCCTGTTTCGTCATCAGAGATAATGGAGGGAATGATGGTTTCTAATTTATGAGCCAAAACTTTAGCTAAGATCTTTACATCAACATTGAGCAGAGAGATCAGCCTATATGATGAACACTCTGTTGGGTCTTTGCCCTTTTTTAAAAGAAGAATAATAGATGCCTCACTGAAAGAGGGTGGCAGTTTGCCGTAATTAAACGAGTCCAAAAATACTGAAAGTAACTGAGGAGAAAGAAGAGAAGAGAATGATTTGTAAAATTCTACAGGGAACCCATCAGGTCCAGGAGATTTCCCTGAGGACAGTGCAGAAATTGGTCCCAGCATTTTTAAAGAAAACATTCCATAGTGCTCCTTTTAATGTAAAACATGGACAGATTCCAGAAGACTTCATGGGCTTAATGTTTTGAAAGAGGAGTTCTGCTGTATTGGTTGCTGGCATTACATGTTTTTGAATGTTGTTCCCAATTCTGATGTTTTTATAAAAAATTATGTATGAAGATTTTAACTGGTAAAAGTGCTGTTCTTTGTTTCATAGTTCAATACTACTTGAAGGGATCTTGATTGATTTTATGGCCAACATCAGGTGCCTTATAGAATCTCCAGTTGACATCACAGCCAAACAAAAAGGTTTTCCTATGAAGACATCCATAATATTTGTGCTGTACGGTAGTTTGTTATATACTTATTGAGAATTGTGGCTGCTTCCCCCAGTTATTTCTGGCTTGATATTGTATGTATCCTTTTTCAGAGGTCAGAACATATATATGGAGGAATTATTTAGAAGTACATGATTGTCATTTTCAACAGTGAATGTTTCATGTGTTGCAGATGGACCCTATCAGGAACCAAGACTCACAGCTTGGTATGGACAGCTCTCCTACACATACTCTGGCTCAACTATGAAATCAAACCCTCATGTAGGTTATTTCCATCTGTCTTGAAGTTAACTATTCATTTATAAATCTGTCTTTGAACATGTCAAAATATTTTAATATATAATCAGGTGATAAGTTATTGTGTTCCTTTTAGTGGCATCCTCTATTGTCAGTGCTGAAGGATCACATTGAGGAATTAACCGGATACACCTTTAATTCTCTTCTGTGCAATCTGTACCGAAATTGTAAGGACAGCATTGATTGGCACAGTGATGATGAACCATCATTGGGAAGAAGCCCAGTTATTGCATCACTTAGCTTTGGGGAAACCAGGAATTTTGAAATGAGGAAGAAACCACCTCCAGTAAGTACACATGAAAAGAAAATTGCTTTGCAAGCACTGGATATGATAAGATTACATGTTATTTGTTTCATGTATAATTTTATTTATTATAGATGCAGTAAAATCTCATTTATCTCTTGCAATAGAGAAGGAATTTAAGAGGTTAACCGAACTATTATAGAAAGGTTGATCTTGATCATATAATGTAGAAATATTAGTTTTAAAGAGTACTAATAACAAAGGTTGTCATTAAAATAGGTAAACTATAATTGAATGACAAATAAGTAGTTGTTAAAATAGGAAACACTTTGATTTATGATTCTGTTCACCATGGTTGCAAGTAGTTTAATATTCTCCAGCTAAACATAAAGAATCAGAATCAGGTTTATTATCACTGACATATGTCATGAAATTTGTTGTTTTGCGGGAGCTGTACAGTGCAGTACGTAAGAAATTACTCACAGTGACAATAAGAAATATAAACCAAATAAATATGTGGTGCAAAAAGTGAATTAGCATTCATGAGTTCATGATTTGTTATGAAATATGTTACAGAGGAGAGGAAGCTGTTCATAATCATTGAGTGTGAATCTTTAAGCATCTGTATTTTGTCATTGATGCATTGAGCATTGAGAAGAGGGCATGTCCTGGATGATGTGGGTTCTTAATGATAGATGCCACTTTCTTGAAGCATCACATATTGAAGACATCCTTGACGGTGAGGAGGCCATGATGGAGCTGGCTGAGTTTACAACCTTTTGCAGCCTTTTCAGATCCTGTGCATTGGTGTCTCCATACCAGATGGTGATACAGCTGATCAGAATGCATTCTGTGGTGCTTCTTTGGTGACATAGCAAATATCCTAAATCTTCTCATGAAATATAGCCATTGGCATGCCTCCTTTGTAATTACATCAATCTGTTGGGCCCAGGATGGGTCTTCAGACATGTTGACATCCAGAAAGTTGAAGCTACTCACCTTTTCCACTGCTGACTCCTCGATGAGGGCTGGTACGTGTTCTGCTGACTTCCTCTTTCTGGAGTCCACAATCAATTCCTTGGTCTTATTGACGTTGGATGCAAAGTTGTTGTTGCGACATTACTCAGCTAGGTGATCTATCTCACTCCAGTATACTCCTCGTTACCATATGAGATTCTGCCAACAACATTCGCATCATCAGCACATTTATAAATGGTGTTTGAGCTGTGCCTAGCCACAAGGTCATGAGTGTCAAGACAGTAGAGCATTGGGTTAAGTATGCATCCTTCAGGGGTGCCAATGTTGATTGTCAGTGAGGAGGATATGTTAATTCCAATCTGCATAGACTGTGGTCTCCCATTGGGGAAGTCAAGGATCTATTTACAGAAGGACATACACAAGCCAAGGTTTTGAAGTTTGTTGATTAATACTGAGGGGATGATGGTGTTGAACGCTGTCTTCTAATCAATAGCAGCAGCTTCAGAATCAGGTTTATTATCACCAGGATGTGACATTAAATTTGTTAACTTAGCAGCAGCAGTTCAATGCAATACATAATCTAGCAGAGATAATAATAATAATTAAAATTTTAAAAATAATTGTAAGTAAATCAATTACGGTATACATATTTTGAATAGATTTTTTAAAACGCACTAAAACAGAAATGTGTATATTTTTTAAAAAAAAGTGAAGTAGTGTCCAAAGATTCAATGTCCATTTAGGAATTGGATGGCAGAGGGGAAGAAGCTGTTCCTGAATCACTGAGTGTGTGCCTTCAGGCTTCTGTACCTCCTACCTAATGGTAACAGTGAGAAAAGGGCATGCTCTGGGCGCTGGAGGTCCTTAATAACGGAAGCTGCCTTTCTGAGACACTGCTCCCTGAAGATGTCCTGGGTACTTTGTAGGCTGGTACCTAAGATGGAACTGACTAGATTTACAACCTTCTGTAGCTTTTTTCGGTCCTGTGCAGTAGCCCCTCCATACCAGACGGTGATGCAGCCAGTCAGAATGCTCTCCACGGTACAACTGTAGAAGTTTCTAAGTGCATTTGTTGACATGCCAAATCTCTTCAAACCCCTAATAAAGTATAGCTGCTGTCTTGTCTTCTTTGTAACTCTGAGATCCTGACACCCAGGAACTTGAAACTGCTCACTCTCTCCACTTCTGATCCCTCTATGAGGATTGGTATGTATTCCTTCGCCTTACCCTTCCTGAAGTCCACAATTAGCTTTCGTCTTACTGACGTTGAGTGCCATGTTGTTGACGCAGCACCACTCCACTAGTTGGCATATCTCATTCTTCTACGCCCTCTCGTCACCACCTGAGATTCTATCAACAACGGTTGTATCATCAGCAAATTTATAGATGGTATTTGAGCAATCCCTAGCTACACAGTCATGGGTATATAGAGAGTAGAGTAGTGGGCTAAGCACACACCCCTGAGGTGCACCAGAGTTAATCTTCAGTGAGGAGGATGTGTTATCACCAATTTCCACGGGCTGAGGTCACCTGGTTAGGAAGTCAGGGATCCAATTGCAGAGGGAGGTACTGAGGCCCAGGTCAGTGATGCCCAGAGATGTGGGTGTATTGTTATCCTGGTGCTCCAAAGCCAAATGGGAAGCCCATTAGATTGCATCAGCTTTAGACCAGGAAATTCAAGTTCAGGTTTAACGTTATTCAGCTATACACATGAAAACCGCTAAATGAAATATTGTTCCTCTGGAGCCAAAGTTTGAAAACATAGTACCTATAGTTGCACACAGCATACATACTCAAGATCCAGCATGTATAGTCACAAAATAATATTAACACAAGTTCCTGAGTTGCATGGCCTGAAGATTGGCAGGGTGACATTAAGTGTGAAGTGCATATTTATGTTACTGGGACTGTATAATAAAACAAGCAGTAATATAAAAGATGAAGCAGCAGCAGTTAATGATGAAAAGGGACTGGTGCAGGATGAGGGTATGTCTGTGAGTTGAGGTGTGGTGGTGGGGGTGTGTATGTACTTTGGTTGGCAGCAGGGTGTTAAGTCTAAAATCCCATTCTGACAGTTCTGGTAATTATATCACAGTACCTTCTACCTGATAGACCAAGGTCCAACAGATTGTGGGAAGGATGGGAGGAGTCTTTGACAATGCTAGAGGCATTGCATATGCTTCACAGATATGTCCTGAAATGGGAGAGAACTTGCAGTACTCACGCCCCTCTTTATATCATTAGCACAGCAGTGGAAACTGTGAGCAGTTTCAAACTCCTGGGAGAGTACATCTTGCACAACCTCTCATGGTCCCAGAGCACATTATACACAGTCTGGAGAGCTCATCAATGCCTCTGCTTTGTAAGAAGGCCGAAGAGAGCTGTATTATACACATCTATACTGACGTCATTCTTCAGATGCGCAGTGGAAAGCATCCTAAAAAGCTGCATTATTGCATAGTGTGGAAACTGCACTACAGCAAACATGAAGGCTTTACAACAGTAATCAAAACTGCCAAATGCATTACCAGCACCTGCTTATCCACTGTCAAGGACATATGTACATACAGAAAGGTGCCAGTAAAGGGCCAGTAACATCATGATCTCACCCACCCTACACATGGACTGTTTATCCCACTCCCATCAGGGAGGAGACTATGTAGCTTCCACGCCAGGACCACCAGACTCAAAAACATTTACTTCCCCAAGCAATAAGGTTGAGCAATACCTCAACTCAGAAACCCACCCTACTACACCCCCCAGCGCCACTACTTTATCATTTCCTGTTAGAGTCAATTTATGTACCGACACTCCTGCACCTAATGTTGTTTTGTGGAGAAATGATCAATCTAGGTATATAAGCTATCTTATGTATTTGTATTTATTGTGTTTATTTTTCGGATCCAGAGTAAATAACAAGTACTTTGTTTTCCTTTACACATGTGTACTGGAAAGGACATTAAACAATCTTGAATTTTGAGAGAAACCATGATGATATTTGCAGCAGTCCTTGCTATCAGTTGCTGGGTCTTGAGAAGTGATGCATTGCGGTTCCCATACCAGACAATGATGCAGCTGGTCAGGACACTTGTGATGGTTCTCCAGTAGAATGTGGTGAGAATGGGGGCAGTGGGGTGGTGGTTGAACCTCAGTCCAGCAAGAAGACCAAAGTGATAATATTTGCATCCATTGTAAACTTCACTGCTTTGATGTTTGTAAGGTCTAAACCAGAATATTTCCAGGAGTAGCTAATAATAGTCATTCCTAAGAATAGCATGCACAAATATCCTGTGCCATGATCCAAATGGGTTGTTTCTCGGGAAATTACATCATTTGATTGTTTCAGATGTGGAAATTGCACTAAACATAAAGGTGATTTGTGGCCAGAAATGCAGATTTAACTTGCCTATTATGTTGCTTTGCCTTTAGTAATTCTGTGAATCCATGAACTGTGATTGTTTTGATAATATTAAGATTCAGTGCATATCCATTTAGTTTTTAAGTGGCAACAAATGTATTTGAGCAATGTGACTCATTTATGAACTTTGATACAGTAAATTGTTCTCTGAACATAACTTGCAATCATTTTTTTAAAATCACACATATTAAATATGTATCCTCACCAAACAATACAGCAATGCTTTGGCACTCATTCAAGTGTTAAGGCTACATCCTGATGTATTTTATCCTTATATTTAGGAGCTGGACTTCATTCTGACGCTTGTTCAAGCTAAGCCTGATAATGGAGAAAGTTGGTGGTATCTCATTGATCTTTTGCTCAGTTGATAGCTATAAACTATACACACACAAGTGCACACTTTAAAATTTACTTTTTATTTTTATTTCACATTCTCCTTTTTTATTTCACTTTTGATTTCATTCTTTTATGCATCGTGCCTTTTTCTTTTGAGAAGGGTGCAGAGGAGAGCTGACAGTAGAATCTAACATTAGGTATTTGAATAAAAAGTCATAGAAACAAATCAAAAATCATTGCCTTTCCAAACTTGAAAACCACCAAATGGAAAAGCCACCCTTAACAGAGCTATGTGATACAAATAGAAGGCATTTATCTACTCTAATTCAAGTAACATTCAGATTCAGATTCAGTTTGTCATTTAGAAACCACAAATGCAATGCAGTTAAAAAAAGAGACAACGTTCCCCCAGAATGATATCACAAAAGCATATGACAAAACAGACTACACCAGAAAATCCACATAACGTTTGGCAATCCCCAATCCAGAGTCCAGAGAGGCTGCTGCGTATTAGTATCACGCTACCGTCTAGCACATTCCCTGGAAAGGAGCTCCAAATTCACCAGACAAAAACAGGACCAAAAACTAAAGCTACAAGACCTGCACAAAACCACATAATTACAACATATAGTTACAACAGTGCAAACAATAGCGTCATTGATAAAAAACAGACTGTGGGCACAGTAAAAATAGTCCAAGATGTTAAAGGACTGTAAGTTCAAAAGAAATCACCACACAGTTTCCACAAGTCCCCAGGATCCTGACAGATTCGCCATCCCACGCCAGCGGCAGCAGGGAATACCCCTGCTATGGACTTCCAAGGCGCCACCCGACTCAGCCTCACAGATGCAGCACACAATGGAAGCTCCGTCAAAACCAGCCTCGCAGAAGCAGCACACACTGAAAGCGACCTGAGTCTGTTGAACCTCCGAGCTGACAACCATCTCCGAGCACCATCCTCTGCTGAGCATGTTAAGATGGCCCCGCCAACGGCCATCGGCAACACGACCCCAAGGACTGGGGGCCTGTTCTTCCCAGCAGAGTCCCGGACCTCACAGCAGCAGCAGCAACAAAGAAGGTCTTCCTGGAATTTCCGGATGTTTCTCCATGCTTCCTCGTCTGTTTTCAATCAATTATGATTGCGCACGGCACCCCACTTTACAAATAACATAATCAGTTCCGGAGTGGCCACTGCAAGCTGCGTCGCGCCGCCATCTTGGATGAACTAATAATGATTTGGATGAAGAAAACTCATTCAGATTATGCAATGTAAAAGAATGATGATTACAACTTATTTCAGAAAGAAAAGCTGCCCATAAATCTGGTGAACGCTGTCTCCGATTTTTCCTTCTTTGAGGTTAAATGCATGTTTGAGAGCAGTTAGCAATCCCTGCTGTCATCTTGCTAGCTGAGCAGTCAATCTTAAAATCTTGAAGTATATTGCAAGGTCCCAAAGAATGAATGTGAATACATGTAATGATCACAGAAAAGCTACAAGATAAAGTATATTTGGAAATATTTATTGTGCAATATTATGGCAGTAATCCTTTCACTTCACCTGGTTTCCTCAGTTTCATTGAAGAAAGCTCCAAAACATTGAAGCCTGTGGTGCAGAGCTGATTCACTGAAACCAGCTTATGCATTTCTTCATTGCCATGCACTGAATCACAAAATTGCAGTATCAAGATATAAGCAGAGTGAACATGAAAATTTTACCATAATGCCATCACCATTTTTAAAAATAATAAGGAAAATTTAAGATTTAAATCACAAAACAAGAAGCGACCTCTCTCTGCTGTGAACCTTAAAAAGGTGATTGGATTTAGATATTGGAATGGCCAAAGAGAAAAAGAGTAAGGCTCCAAATAATCAGTAGAAATCAGTAGGTTGAATTGGTACTTTGATAAAGGACACCAACCATTGAGATTCATTTCCCCTGAGACTCTGTTGAAGATAAAGATTTTTTAAGATCAGCTTTAAGATTACTTTATTTGTCACATATATAGATACATTAAAATATGTAGTGAAATGCGTAGTTTGCGTCAAATCAGCAAGGTTGGCACTGGGGGTGCCCTCAAGTGTTGCCATACTTTCTCTGCCAATGTAGTATGCTCACAACTTACTAACCCTAACTCTAGCCATAGGTCTTTGGAATGTGGGAGGAAACCATGCAATCACAGGGTGAACGGACAAACTCCTTACGGGCAGTGGCAGTAATCAGTCCACGATTGGGAGTCACTGGTGCTGCAAAGCAGTTGTGCTAACCACTACCCTCCTGTGCCACCCGAAAGTTTCTCATTTCCATTATTTCAATGGGTGCCCGGTTAAGAGGTCCAATAAATTAATGAATGATATTGGTTCTATTTTAGTCAATCATTCAAATAAAATGTCAAATTTGGCTCTTAATTTTTTCATTCTCCTTTTATTATTGTTCTCTCAGTCTACCTCATTTAATATTCCACATTATTTTATATCTCAAAGGTGGTATATTTCTCTCTATGCTAGGACTAACATATACTGTGACTGTACTGCCTGAGTAACAGAAACACATTCCATCCCCCATCCCCCTAAGGAGCCTTATTTTTGACATTTCTTTTGAGACAGATTTTTTGTAACTAACAATTTAAGTTTCACTAAAAGCAATGATGTTCTCTGAGTTGTACATCCATTGTACGTCCTGGTATTTATCTCAAGATTCATGTTGCTTTCATAAGAAATTAAATTGATTCACAATGTCTATGTCTACAGTCTACTTTGAAAATCTAAATAGAAAAAGCTTCAAACTCCTATGTTTTTCACAAAGCTGCTTTTAAATCAACATGTAAGCGTGTAGCTTTGGATAAATGGTAGTGGCAGTACTGGGACTACTGAAAATTGTGTGGGTGGCTTTAACAATACATGGAAAATCTAACATGATGCTGAAGGTTTCCATAGCAACTGCTTAAATGCAGGTTTCAATTGTATATGTAGACATTTCTGAAAAGCTTTTCCAGATTAAAAAAAAATAAGAGTTTGTTGCTTCCTGTGGTTAAATTAATTACACCTAATATGTGTAACACCTTAAGAATTTCAATACAGAGAGTGGTTGTTTACCTCTGAATTGCAAAAAGTTATGGATCGGATGTTGGGAATGCTCAAAAGTTACGATGTATTCATTACATTGTGGTTTTATTTGAGAAAGCAATATCCATCAATGTTGTTAATTAGAGGTGTTTTGTGAACTGCATCATTACATGGTTTGAGTAATCATTGGCTGAGTTCAAATAGAAGGTGAACACTGAATTCATCCATGGGAAAGGAAATGGAAATTTTGCATGACTGCCTGCTGTACAGGATTTCCTAAGTTGAAGAGGAGGTGGAGGGAACTGCAAACATTTTTTTTAGCAAATCATGGCAAAAAGCATACCCTTGTATATCACTGATATCACTGACTTCTCTCTTCTGAGTAATCCAAAATCAGCTATGGTCTGTGCCTGACATTTAAAACTTGCTGAAAGCTTGCCCTCCCTTGGCTTTAGGTGTACGTAATGGTGGCAGATAAACTCTTCTTGGTGCTTCCAGCTGGATACAGGTATTGATTATAACCAACGTTTCTCTGGTGAAGATGGCAGAGTTTTTCATCGAAATGTCAGTTTATTCGTCATATATGCCGGGAAAGCACTAGATCTATTTTCATAATGGTGGCATTTTTTCTGAGGGTATGAGGAAGATTGGCTACACTACAGAACACTGCACAAAATGTCAGACAAGCTGTAATCAAAATTACTTTTTATGCAAGGTTTAACTTAAGATATTCACTAGTCTGTCAGTTGCTTGTTCAAGAAAAAACATGTTAATAATATGCAAAAACATATTGTTGAATGACTGAGTACTCAGTATTTGTAGGTATCTTTTTCTCTCATGTGACAATGAGAATGAGTTGTCTGTTTTGCTTTGTATATATTCCAGCCTGGGAATTATATTTGGCATTCTTATAAACTCCTCCATTTTTGCTTGATTGTTAATATCATCCTCCATTTCAAGCATACTTAATTTTTCTGATGTGAGTGTAAAAGCAATTTGTCAGCAGTTTTGGATTGTCTGCTGGACAGGGCTTGCATTGCATATCACCTTATAATGTGTCTCACTGGATTATTATAAGCTTTGACAGTAGTTCACCTTCTGAGAGATGAGGGTAAGATTTATGGTGTAAAATTTTACAAAGTCTGGTCATGTGAAATATATGAATTTTAACCCCCTAGTATATTTTAGTCATGTTTGAAGACACACATGTTTTTGGTGCTCCATTCAGTGCTGCCTGACTGATTCACTAACTCGCTTTGCTACTACAGCAATCCATTTACCATATCTCCAGCATAGCTTTCCATCTCTGACAACCAATGTCACACTCTTTATACAGTGATGTTTGAATCTGCTTGTTCGATACACAGTTTAATAGTGATAGGATTGTTCCCAGTAGTATTGTACCCCATTGGTATGCAGTTTTCTTCCCCAGCAGTGAAGCACCACAGTACTGTACAGTAACTAGATCAGTGCTTCACCCATCTGTTCTACTTGTTCTAAAAGGGAACCACTGAATGTAGTTTATTTGGATTTCTGAAAGGCACCCAGTCTTTTTGAAAGGCACCCAGACTTTTTGAAAGTCCCAGATAGGAGAATAATTAAGAAGGTTAGAACAGACTGAAATGAGGGTGGCATGCTCTCATGGATTGAGAATTGATACCAAACAGAGCAAAAAGAGAAAATAATGAACCTTTCGCAGGTTGCCTGGCAGAGACATAGTACATCACACATCAGTGCTTGGTCCCTATCTATTCATAATCTTCATTGGTGATTGTCTGGCAGACTCAATTCTGTATTTCTCAGTTTGTGGCTGGTAAACTAAATGGACTGTGATTTCAAAGGAAGGTAGAAACATAGAAAGCCGACAGCACAATACAGGCCCTTCAGCCCACAAAACTGTACCAAACATATCCCTACCTTAGAACGACCTAGGCTTTACCCTTAGCCCTCTATTTTTCTAAGCTCCATGTAGCCATCCAGGAGTCTTTTTAAAAATTACTATCATTTCTGCCTTTACCACTGCTGCCGGCAGCCCATTCCACACACTCACCAGTCTCTACGTAAAAAAAACTTACACCTGACATCTCCTCTGTACCTACTTCCAAGCACCTTAAAACTATGCCTTCTTGTGCTAGCCATTTCAGCCCTGGGAAAAAGCCTCTGACTATCCACACCCTCAATGCCTCTCATTACCTTGTCCACCTCTCATCCTCTGTCGCTCCAAGGAGAAAAGGCTGAGTTCACTCAACCTATTCTCATAAGGCATGCTCCCCAATCCAGGCAACATCCTTGTAAACCTCCTCTGCACCCTTTCTATGGTTTCTACGTCCTTCCTGTTGTGAGGTGACCAGAATTGAGTACAGTACTCGCAAGTGGGGTCTGACCAGGGTCCTGTATAGCTGCAACATTACCTCTCGGCTCTTAACCTCAATCCCACGATTGATGAAGGCCAATGCACCGTATGCCTTCTTAAACACAGAGTCAACCTGCTTTGAGCATCCTATGGACTCAGACCCCGAGAACCCTCTGATCCTCCACACTGCCAAGAGTCTTACCCGTAATGCTATATTCTGCCATCATATTTGACCTACCAAAATAAATCATGATGTAAAGAAGCTTCAAAGGGGTATGCATAAATGACTGGGTGAGAGCAAGAAATGTAATGTGGAAGAATCTAAGGTAATCTATTTTGGTATTCCATATATAAAATCTGAGTTTTTTTTAAATAGTATTGAGTAGTGATGTTCAAAGACACCTCTGTGTTTGTAACAAGTCACTGAAAGCCAACGTGCAGGTGCAACTAGCAATTAGGAAGGCAAATGATATGTTTGCTTTCATTGTGAAAGAATTTGAATACAGGCATAAGTAGATCTTACTTCAATTGTGAGAGATTTGCAGAAATACAATGTGGAACAGTCTATATTCCAGTCACTTTGCTGAAAAAAGCATGCACTTGCCTGAGGGAGTCAGTGAAGGTTCCCTTAGAGTTTTTGAAGTCTACTAAAGGTTCATCTTAAAGTTTAAGAGGTTGGATGTAGGGATTATTTTCTTTGGTTAAGGGGTCACTGTTGCTGAAAATTTAAGACTTAGAAGAAGATAAACTCAGAGCCAAGCATGCTACAGAAATGCTTTTGATTTGATTAGCTCTTCAATATTTGTATTGATTTTTCTGTATTGGAGTGCAATGAGAGAAGAGGTAAGCTCAAAGTGGACATTATGAGAAATGTCAAAATGCAGTTTTGTTTTAATATGAAGTGCAAATGTGATTTTTTAAAAAAAATTTAGCCATTGAAGTTCAGAAATCCATTATCTGCTATACATACAGATGTAATAACCTATTTGTTTTTAATTATTTAAAGTATCAGAGAATAATTTTAATACGGACTTCTTTCTCCATCAGAAGTAACCTGCAACTGTTGTTATTTAATTTTTGAAGGAATCTTTTGCATTGTTAGCAGAGTGAGTTCAGAGTTAATAACTATTTAAAATCCATGAACAGCTGTTAGATTCTGTATTTAATGTTTCTTTCAAAAGTAACTCAACAACACTTAGTCAATTGAACCTCTTATTATCAGCTTGTTGTGTAGTATTAGCTGGTTAGTTGACTGAGTGGTGTCACAGTAATAACCTTACACTGAAAGTCAGTAAGACCAAGGAATTGATTGTGGACTTCAGGAAGGGGACTTCAAGGGAACACACGCCAGTCCTCATCGACAGATCAGAAATGGAACAGATGAGCAGTTTCAAGTTCCTGAGTGTCAACATCTCTGAGGATCGACTCTGGGCCCAACATTTTGATACAATTGCGAAGAAAGCACAGCAGTGGCTATATTTCATGAGAAGTTTGAGGAAAATTAGTATATCACCAAAAGTACTTGCAAGTTTCTACAGGCACCATGGAGAACGTTTTAACTGGTTTCATTGTAGGGTACTGGGTGAAAACACATGCACAATTCACAACCACCGACATTGAATTGGGGTTTACTTTAGCTGTGATGACATAAGGATATGAAGTTTTTACTGCATTTTGTTTTCTGCGTTTGGTGGACTGCACAGGAGTTATTATGGTTTCACTTAAACTTAGAACACCTCTGCTGTTGTATTTATGAAAACCTGCATCATCATCATCACCTGGTATGGAGGGACCACTGCACAGGATTGGAAAAAGCTGCATAATGTTGTAAACTGAGGCAGCTTCATGATTGTCACTAACCTCCCCAGCATCCAGGACACCTTCAAAAGGTGTCGTCTCAGAAAGGCGGCATCCATCAACACAGTCCCCCATCACCCAGGACATGGTCCTTTCTCATTACTGCCATCAAGGAGGTATTACAGGAGCCTGAAGACACACACTCAATGTATCTAGACCAGCTTCTTCCCCGCCATCATCAGATTTCTGAATGGTCGATGAACCCGTGAACACTCCCACAGTATTTTTCCCTCTCTTTTTTGCACTACTTATTTAATTTAATTTTCTTCTTTTATATATACTTTTGGAATACATAGTTTTTATTATTATGTATTGCAATGTACCACTGCCACAAAACAACAAATTTCATGACATATGCCAGTGATATTAAACCTGACTCTGATCCTGATTGTGATCTAAAAACTTATTATTTCTTTGGCAGGTTAGTTGAATTATGGTAGTCAAAGGCTGAATTATAATAGTTAAAATTAGTTTATTATATTAGTGATATTTCTAGAATATCTCTTTGAATAGATAGCCCAAAATATTCAACAATAACCCCTTATTAGGGAAAATAGGTTTCAAATTTTGCTAAGTTACTTAGCCATAGGCTGGGAGATTCAGGGACAGATAGCACCATCAATAGATTCTCTAAAAGTTTTCAAAGGTTACCAAAATAAATTATCCTCCATGCCTCAGGAATTATGTCTTATGGTCTTATTATTTATCCAGAAGTATTATGGAGAATAAGGGGATAAATGTGTGTCCATTTTCATTTTTCTGAACAGTTTTGAGCATTTCATGTTTTTAAAAGAACAATATTTGAAAGGAAGTTAATTGACTGGGGTGTGAGGAAGGCAACCAGAACTAGTGACTAGAACTGCACCCAGACGTAACACAACCTTGATAAATATTATCAATAATATAAACCATTCTTAAATTGTTTCATCATGTGTCTTTTTATTCAGGAAGAGAAAGGGGATTATACCTATGCAGAAAGAATTCGTATTCCATTAAGCCATGGGTGCTTGCTGCTGATGGAAGGGAGCACCCAGAAGGATTGGCAGGTGAGGCACTTTAAGTTAAACAGCAGGTGCAGCTGTAAGGTATATTTCTTGAATAAATATGCTTTCTTTATCATGAGTCTGACTATGTACCAGTTCACAGAAACTAATTTTTTGCAGGCTCATTTTTATCTGAGGTGAAAGGGACAGCAGAGGGTTGGTACTGCTGGAGGAGAAAACAGAAACACTTGTGCCCTATGTGATCTCAGGATGTATAGAGCAAATGACTGGATCCATCTTTAATAATGGAATATGGCATCCACTTTGTGCATAACAGATCTCATGTAGAGAGAACAAAGCAAAACATAACTGAGAAGGGAGTGAATTTCCTGATGTATCTTTAGGATTGTTTTTCCTTGCCTTTTTTTACATCAACAAAACACAATCATTATCTTTAAAGGGCAATGGCAGGTCATGTCAACATTTAAAAAAAAAGAACAAGATGAAGGAAATTGAGGAAAGAATTCCTGCTGCTCCTCAGCACATGACTGTTTCAGTGCCTGCAAAGCAATGCCTACAATAGTCACAACAAAATTAACTGAATGGAAGGAGACTGCTTAGTCTACTGAGGCTGTACTGATTTTTGACCCTTCTGCAGGTGGGCACTGTTTTACACAGGAGATTCTGCAGATGCTGGAAATCCAGGTTAACACATACAAAACGCTGGAAGAACTCGGCAAGTCAGGCAACATCTGTGGAAAAGAACAGAGTGAACATTTCAGGACAGAACCCTGTATCCATTAGTAAATAGATAATGAATGCAGAGTGGAGTGCGTATGTTAAAGTGCTGAAACAGTTTGAGATTAAGGAGGAGGTAGTGCTGGGTCTTCTGAAAAGCATTAAAGTGGATAAATCCCCAGGGCCTGATGGTATATATTACAGAATTTTGAAAGAGCAAGTGAGGGGATTGCTGGGCTTTGATAAAGATCTTTGTTTCTACACTAGCAATAGGTGAGGTCCTGGAGGACTGGAAAGCAGCAAATGTGCCTTTGTTCAGGAAAGAAAATAAGGATAATCCAGGTAAATATAGGCCAGTAAGCCTAAGTTCAATAGTAGGAAAAATATTGAAGACAATACTTGAGGGATAGGATTTATGTGCATTTGAAAGGCATAGCCTGCTTAGGTGCAGTCAGCATGGCTTGCTGCAGAGCAGGAGTTCATAACCAGTGCTGTTCCACAAGGATGAGTGCTGTGACCTCTGTTTGTGATGTATCAATGGTTTGGATGGAAATGTAAGTGGATAGTTTAGCAAGTTTGTGGAGTCAGAGCAAGATGGGTGAAGCTGTGGACTGTGTAAAGGACTATTAAAGAACATAGCAGAATTTAGATTCCTTACAGATATAGGCAGAGAAGTGGCACTTGAAGTTTAATCCAGGCAAATGTAAAGTCAGTGTTGCCCTTTGAAAGGTCAAATGAAAGGCGAAAGTATGTAGTTAATGCTAGACCCCCTTAATAACATTGTGATACAAAGGGATCTTAGGGACCGGGTCCATAGTTCACTTTAAGTGCCAATGCAAGTGGATAAAGTGGTAAAGAAGGCATTGGCATGCTTGTTTTCATTGGGTATGAGAGTAAGGATGTCATGCTGAGGCTATATAAAATTTTAGTCATACCACACTGAGTATTCTGTGAAATTCTAGTTGTGTCACGAGATTGTGGAAAGAGTGCAGAAGAGGTTTACCAGGAATCTGCCTGGATTACAGGGGAAAGTTTGGACAAATTTGGGTTGTTCTGCCGAGAGCATTGGAGGTTGAATGTTTTTTTAAATGAGAGGCATAGATAGGGTTGACAGGATCTTTTTTCCCCAGGGTAGAAATGTCAAATACCAGAGGACATACTTTTAAGATTAGAGCGGGGTATTTAAAGGCAACGTGGGGGGGGGGGGGCAGGTTTTTTTAACACAGTGTGGTAGGTGTCTAGAATCAATAAACCCGTCACTCCGTTGAGCAATCTTCTCACTTGCTTCTTTCAAAATTCTGGAATGTAGACCATCAGAAGACCCAGCACTACCACCTCCTTAATCTCAAACTGTTCCAACAGACTAACATACTCCACTCTAGAGTCTGATAGTGTTTGAGGCTTTTAGATAGACATTTAAATATGCTGTTTTGATGATAGACGGAGGAATTTATTATAAATTGGCATCAAGATCAGCACATCATGAGCCAAATGGCTGTACTGTTCTATGTATGCAAGATTATTTAGTATCCAACTGTGCCTTTTTTAGCCAAGTCTCAACAACACCATAGTCCCGCATGATGAATTGCACCTGCAGTTCTCCAATTTTGGTAACTCAGTTCATAGGTCTTGAACTGTCTCCTGTTCTGCTCTGAAGTAAGATAGTACTGCTTCTTTCCTGAATGCTGCCCATCTCTCTCAGTGCGTCTTTTGTTTTCCATCTCAATGCTATTTCTAGGTGCCTGCCTGTCTTTTCCCACTGAATAAATGTACCCACCTGGACACAGCAGCATTAGTCCCACCTCCATTGAAGTGGAGCATACCTGGTCTGCATAAGTCTCAGCTCCCCAAAATTACAGTATATTTAATGTACCAGGAATCTAAAGCCATTCCTCCAGTAATACTTTTCGCAATACTATCATATGCCTTCTATATCTATACGCTGGCAGATACCACTGAGTGATAGAGATTGCTATCTTTAAGGCCCTGCGTAAAATCTAGTAACTCTTTAGAACTAACTGCAGGATTTCATCCCTTACTCAATGTTGGAGCATCCATTTGGACCACAACTTTCGCTGTTAACTCTGTACTTCAGAATGCTAATGTAGAAAAAATGCTGTAGAATAGTGTCAGAATGCCAGTGTTGATGGCTTTAGTTCAGACACCTGGCAGTTGTATCTCTGATCACAAAGACGCATTCCTTTAGGCTTTTGGATCTTGAGGGAATCGGGATGAAATGGTTAGTGCAACTATACGTTCTTTGGTAACAGGTCAACTGTGATCTTATTGAATAGCAGAGTAGATAGAAGAGACTGAAAGAGCTTCAGTTTCGTAAATAATTACCTCTGCTTCCCTAACTATGGAATACCCTATAACTCTCTGTGCCTTGATCTTTCTCCTTGCTGTACAGCAGAACAATTCTTCAGGGATCTCCTCATCTACTGGACTGTACTTTTATATCTTTGTGGCAGACATCCAGCTCCCTTCCCCTATGCACACCTTTGAGCTGTGGAGGGTGACCAGCACCTGAAGTGTGCCATCCACAATTTTTCGATCATTATTCAATGTAACTTTACTCACACTTGGTAACAAATTCTGTTTTCCAACAACAAAATAATTTAGTGTGATTTAATGCAAGTTAATTACCTTGTATGTGGCACTAAGCCTTTTTAAAACATTTTTGATTATTATAGCAGCAATGTATTCTCAGTTGACTTAATCTCTTCTGAACTGCTTTTTCATTAATATTATTGTTTTGAACAACGCCAGTGTCCAAAAAAATGTTCTCCTCTCACAACTTTGCCAATGTTCTCAGTTCTTAGCCCAATATATTGACTGTAATGGTGGATTGGATCAAATCCCTAGATTGCTATCTCTAACAGCTACCCTATGTATTCCAGGCACACACAAAGTAATGTGAGATCTCTTAACTCCAATTAATCATCTTCATAGCAATAACTTGTTTTATATCAGGTCTGCCAGTTAATCGCAGTTAAACATTATGATTAATGCACTAATTTTATTTAGGTTAATATTTTAGCACAATCAGCTGCATTTGCTACTCTGAGAATACCTTGAAACTGCCTGCATCCTTAAATAAAACTCGAGACTGAGCTTTCTGCACATGTGTGGCATTGCCAGGGAGACGGCAATGTGTGGTGCAGCAGCATCTGTCGATAGTGTGCATCACAGATCCTGAAGCCAAGTGCAAGCTGGCTGTCATTTACCCCTAGGGCCTCAGCAAATCAGCTGCTTCATAAATCTACACCCTCAGTCTGTAGGGTAGAACACTGTTGTGTTCAAAGCCAAAATTAAGCACATTAAATTGTTATATTAATCACAATTAATTTTTAATTGCATGTCAGAAAAAAAATTATAAAACTTCTATAACACAGAGAAATGTTCCAGTACGCTGTGGAGAAGCATAATTAGGCAAAATCTGATTCAACCCAAAGAGATAAGGATAGTAACATAACAGACTGTTGATGTTGGGATCTGGAGCAAAAGACAAACTGCTGAGAACTTAATGGTTCAAGCAGCATCTGTGGAGGCAAACACATAGTCAATGGTTCAAGTCGAGACCCTGCATCAGGGCTGTTCATGAAAAGCTTGTCAGAAAAAGTAGAACTTAAGCAGGGTGTTGAAGTAAGAGTGAGAAACAAGAGTTTAGCGAAATTCCTACCTTGGAACTAGCTAATAAGCAACAAACAAGGCCAGAATTAGAGGGATACAAAATAACAGTTCAAGAAAGAGCCGTAGAAGATGGCTTCTCATTCCTGCTGTGCCATCTAGTGAAATCATGAATGGTTTTTTAAATTTGTTGCCACTTTCCTGTGCTGATCCAGATGCTTTCATTCAGTTAATAACCAAAAATATTACTATAATATACTAGGAGGGGAGTAAAGAACTGAAGGGATTTGAGATTTCTTTTGGCTAGACATGATATAGAAAAATACAGCAAAGACACAGGTCTTTCAGCCCAACAAGTCCATGCTGATCTCATTCTTTACCGAGCTAGATGAGGTGGATGTATTAGTGTTTTCCTTAGGAAAAATCTAGAATTAAACAAATTTTTAAATAATGCATGATTTAGGATGAGAAGGAAAGGGATTCAGTAATCCAAATCTAATGGACATAGATTTAGGGTGAGAAGGAAAAGATTGAAAAGGGACTTGAGCGGCAACTTTTTCACAGAGAGGGTAGTGAGTATACAAAACTAACTGCCAAAGTGTTTGAGGCAGGTACAACAGTAAAATTTAAGAAGTACTTTGAAAGGTGCGTGCAAGGGTTAAGCTTGGAGAAGGATATTGGAGTGCAGGAAGCTGGGTAGGCACCGTGGTTGGCATGGAATTGTTAGACCTGTATCTGTACTGTATAGCTCTATGCTGTATGATTCTATGATATCTGCAGTGGAAGAAGGCAGGCTTTGAAGGGAGTGTGAAAGTGAAAAGCACATCAGAACTGCAAAGGTATTGTGGGTTTAATTGACAACCCTTATAAAATGCAAGTTGTTTTTCAGAATCAAGTGACAAAAGTCTAGATATTTTTGAGTTCCAAGATATTTTGGAGCAATAATAAATAACTTGGGATGGGAAAAGAGCAAAAGGAAAAGTATTTTCTCCGAAAGCTAGATGTAGAAAACGTGGGGTTATTAATATGGAGGGGAGGGGTATATAAGAAATAAGGTTGTTAATGTAGATTGAGGGAGAGCCACAGAAATTTTGCTTTGACAAAGTGAATGAGAGGGCAAACCTAAGTGACTTACTGATAAGTAGAACTTAATGAGAGAAGATGAAGGAAGAAGAAATCATTGAAGGACATGATGATTTGAGATGGAGAGTGAAATCACAGAAAAGAGAATACCTCAGGAGTACTGAATAGTACCTCGAAAGAGTGAATGAGGTCACTATTAGAACAGGATGTAGAAAACAAAGAATCTTGACACCTGCACTATTAATCTTTGAATGCATTTTTCTATTGTTTTCAGCATCGAGTTCCAAAAGAATACCATGATAGAAATCCACGAATAAATCTGACATTTAGAACAGTTTATCCTGAGGCATGATTAAACTGAAGATAATGTTAGACGTGAAAATGCATTTGATGCGGAGCTGTACAAAAATAACTGAAAGAGCAGAAGTCTTCAATTGAACTTTGATAGTTTTTGTTTGAAAGCAGGAACTTTGGGAACTACATTAATAATTTTCATACAAATGTGTTTAAGAATTTGTCAGTGAGTGTTTACAATTCTGAGGCACTGGACTTGTATTATAAAGAAGCATGTCTGGGAAGTTTCACTGTTGCAAGTTTAGTAAAAATGAAGTATAAATCCGTAATTTCATTGGTGGCGAAAATTTATTTCTAAAGTATGTTATTAAGTCAATTTTGAGTTTTTTTGGGAAAAACACAATGTCAAATTGTGATTGTATACAAATCTGGAAAAAGTTTCTTGAACGGAAATGTGTCATGGAAAGCTTGGAACCTGAAAATATTTATTGAAGGTTTAGATGTTTGAAAGCCAAGGTTAAGTTTCACCATTGAATAATTAAAAATTGAACTGAAGTATAAGAGGAAGGATTTTGGTGAGATTAAACAATGAAAAAGTTGATTGTGTTTTTTTGTAAAATAGTTGCTGATAACATTATGCAGTAAAAGTTTAAAAGCATGTTCGAAAGCACATTTAATTCTGTATGATATGAAATGTCCAGAAATAATTACCATTTAAACATAATGCACTTTGAAACCGATGGAATTAATGACATCATGAAACATAAATAGGTACACACTAAATAAATTGATTCTTAATCAAAGGTGTGATTTTACTTCTTATTACAGTTTGCTTCAGTGAACATAAATTAGCTTTGCACAGAAGTGCACATCATTGCAGGACAATCATTTTAAGCTATATTTGTTTTTTTATGCTATTTAACAATCTAAAAGAAACATGGTTCTTATATTTGTTATTAAGAGATTATTTGAATATTAGGGTAGTAAGATAATGTTAATAAAAGTGGGCATGCATGGTCAACTTTGATGTTTCGGGTTTCTCTACGGATTAGCCTTGCAGAAAGATTGACTTGCTGTGTACTCATACCAATGACCATTCAACATGTTTTGTTGCTTAAGTATTGTGTGCATCCCTAGTTTTCTTGATCTCTGGATGGGCTATCATAGAGTTACGGAATGCAAAGTTGTTTCAACAAGGAAAGAGGTTGTTTGGCATTTTGACCTTGCAGTCTCTCCAGACCCAAAGTTTATTAATCTAGTTCACTTTCTCCTGATTGTGGGTGTTGTGGGCAATGCCATCAGTAATGATTTCATTTCGATTGCCCTTGATAAAATGGTGGCAAATTGATCTTATGAACTGCGAGTCACCTTGGTCAATATACTTCCACCCCTTGCAACTGGGTAGCAGATTCCAGGGTCTGGACTCTGTGCTGATGATGCAATGGTAATATATTTCCAGGTCTGTATAACGTTTGATTTGAAAAAGAGCTTACTTGCAATAGCATTCCCGTGATCATTTGTTCTTTGGTGGTAGAGGTTGCCACTTCAGAAAGATCTTCAGGATATCTTGGCAAATGCTACAGTATGGTTGTATTCTTGGCTATCTCCTTCAGCCTGCAATTTTCCCTAGAAAATCTATTAGTTTCCCTTTTGAATATTCTTTGCAATAAGACCATAAGACATAGGAGCAGAAATAGCCATTCAGCCCATTGAGTCTGCTCTGCCATTCCATCATGGCTGAACCCGGATCCCACTCAACCCCATACACCTGCCTCCTTTGATGCCCTGACCGATGAGTAAATGATCAACTTCCACCTTAAATATACCCACAGACATGGACTCCACTGCAGCCTGTGGCAGAGCATTCCACAGATACAGTAATCTCTGGCTAAAAAAAAATCCTCGCCTCTGTTCTAAAAGGTTGCCCCTCAATTTTAAGGCTGTGCCCTTTAGTTCTCGATACCCCGCCAAAGGAAACGTCCTCTCCACTTCCACCCTATCTAGTCCTTTCAACGTTTGGCAGGTTTCAATGAGATCGCCCGCATTCTTCTAAATTCCAGTGAGTACAGGCCCAAAGCTGCAAGTGCTTCTAATATGCCAACCCCTTCATTCCCAGAATCAACCTCATGAACCTCTTCTGGACTCCAAAGGATATTTTGAGATACGGGGGCCAAAACTATTGACAATACTCCTGACTAGTGTCTTATAAAGGCTCAGCATTAACTCCTTGTTTTAATATTCTATAACCCTTTGAAATAAAAGGTTTGCCAACTATGAACATGAAATGTTCTTCTAACATGAAATGTTTCATGGTGACAGCATTTGATATTTTAAAGCACCTCCACACCATCCACCACAAGTGGGACTTCCCAGTGGCCAGGTATTTTAATTCATTCCCATTCTGATGTGAGTTCATGTCATCCTCTTGTGCCAAGATGAGGCCACCTTCAAGGTGGAGGAGCAACACCTTATATTACATCTTCACTCTAATGGCATGAATATTGATTTCTCTTTCCGGTAAACAGATTACCACTCCCACCTGCTTCTACAGCCCCCTCTGACCTTTTACTTCTTCTTATTTGCCTATTACTTCCCCGGGTTGCTTCCTCCTTCCCTTTCTCCTATGGTTCACTCTCTTCGTCTGTCAGATTCCCTTTTCTCCAGCCCTTAACCTTTCCTACATTTTTTTTTCTGCATTCTGTGGGTGCTGCTTAACCTTTGTAATTGGTTATCAACTAAAGTCACAGTGGAAGAGCGTCGAGCTCAGGCTAATTTCCTCTTGGAATGAGAAATGGAAATTAGGAGAGTCCAAGCTGGTATCTCTCAGCGTTATCATTACAGTTGGTTTCAAACTGAAAATGTTGGTACCTTACAACTGCCTTTTTAAATGCAGTGCTGTGAAACGGTGAAGAGGATGCAGGTAAATGTTTCCATCTTAAAACTATTGATGTTATAAATATTTCCCTTTAAAACATTCTTGAATCACTTTTTGTTTGGTAAATATATGCGTATAACTCAGCTTTAACAATTTATCTGTCAAATTAGGATGTATTTTTATGACATCAAGTAGTGGTTCCATGCTTTCTATAGAAATATTATCAACGCTGGATTTTAGTGCAATTATTCTGATAAGAGTTTTTTTTTGCAACAGGAAAAGGCAAAGTTCCTTTTTGGCAGGTTTAAGTTCTCAGTAGGAACAATTAAAACATTGCTTCAGTGGAGTGACACATTATCAACAATCCCTGGCAATTTGGCAACAGGCTGCTTGGCATGTTTGAAACCTGCAGCTCTTTATAAATAAATAAAAAGTTTACAAGCCACCTGTCACACCAGAGCCTTTGAATTAGTACATTACATAGTGCAAAAAAAAATACAACTATCCAGTTACTGTAATTTGGGGATGCTGAATGAATGATAAATGGTTCCCAAGGTATCAAGACAAAATGTACAGCTCTCCTTTTTGAGGTACCTTTTTGATGCAGGGATCTTTTATAGTCACCCAAACAGACAAATTGAACCTTGGTTTAAAGTCCCATTCAACAGGGGAGGGGGGAGGGGGCTATTCTATGTGAGTAATGCAGCATTGCAACTTTGTGCAATGCATTTGCTGCATTAAATTGTGTACTATTTACAAAGGAAGATATGGACAATGATAATCCTGTGAATGCCAACACTGCTCCCAAGATCTTATCTTTTCTTATTGCTTACATATGGTGCACTATTAACCTGAAAACTGGAGGTTTCCTTTTAAATCTGATATTTTTCATGTTTCAATGAGTTCTTATAGTAACTGTGATGTGGAAGAAGACCATTTGGGCAATTGAATCATTGAATTCCAGGAGAGCAATCTCACTAGTCCATTTCCCCTAGAATTACTTCTTTCCTATATGTTCATTATCACCCCTTTGATTCTTGTTTTCTATGGCCCACACCATGGGCTAATTTACTAGTGAACCTACCAGCACGTCTTTAGGAAGTGAGCGTGCAGAAGACACTCACACAGTCACTGACAAAATGTGCAAACTCCACCCAGAAGGCACCTGAGGTCATAAGCATAATATTAATTTGTAAAAACTAAATTTTGAAGTGTTCAATCTAGAATCTGTGACAGTATATGTTAGAAACTAGCAAACTGCCGACTACAACGTCCTAGTAACATATAACAGGGGAAATGTTACAACTATAAGTAGCTCCATATGATTGATTAAGTTAGCTGGATCATCCCCAACAACTTTAAACTTAATTTTAGAGGCTGACATTTTAACTCCACCGGCTACACTTGGTTCCTGGTATGAATGCGGATGTCCCTCCTACTGGAAAGGTCGACGTGGTAAGCTCTCCCCAGTTGCAGCATTGTGACCTGCAGCTAACTGCAGAATCACAGAAGAGATGAGGTGCCGTTGAGACTCACCTTTTCAGAAATTTGCTTTCTTTGAGGAAATAGAAACATTAACATTTGTTCAGGGACTAAAGCAAGTTAAAAGTCAAAATAACATAATATTTATTTAGTGATTTAACCATGTGCTAAGATAAAGGTGTTGAACTTTAATTGCTGATGTTTAGCATGTGGGGGGACAAGATAAAGGCAGCAATGTAGTATGAAGCAGAGTAAGCAATTACTCTACACAGTGTCCATTTTCCTAATATTGCACACCGTTAAAACTTGACTATTTTGTGTTGAATTTGACTTCTTATGAATTATAAAATTAGAAAAAAGTTATTTAATGAAGACCAAATTTTATACATGAAAGGGATTTAAGCAATCCAATCAATGAATAAGTATGACCATAAACTTTCACTTTTCCAAGGTTTAATTAGGAGTGAAAACTGAAGCAAATGTTTGGATTTTACATTAGCTTAAATGTGATCATTTTAGGAAATGATATTTTCACTTAATAGGTTGTGCCATTTAATTATCTGCACTTAAACATAGGGAATTTCCTTCTTTTGCAAGCACACTTCTTGGTGTCCTCTAGCAGCAGCTGTTAGGCTTCTGTGGGTGAAATGCAAATAAGAATAATTAATTAGAGCTTAAGTGGTTTCTTCTTCAGAACCATTTCCCCAGACTATTAAGAATAACAAGTAGTAAACACAAAGTACACTGCAGATGCTGTGGTCAAATCAACAAATACAAACAAGCTGGATGAACTCAGCAGGTCAGACAGCATCCGTTGAAATGAGCAGTCAACGTTTCGGGCCGAGTCCTGACGAAGGGTCTCAGCCTGAAACGTTGACTGCTCGTTTCAACGGATGCTGTCCGACCTGCTGAGTTCCACCAGCTTGTTTGTACGTGTTGATAAGAATAACAAGATTAGTTCTTATCTGAGAGTCAACCCTCGGCAACTTTTTCCAGTCCTGTGCATTGACCTCCATACCAGGCAGAGATGCAACCATCAGAATGCTCTCCACAATACATCTGTACAACTTCACCAGGAGTATTTGATGACATACCAAATCTCCTCAAACTCCAAATGAAATTGCATCAATATGTAGGGCCCAGGATAGCTCTTCAGAGATATTGATACCCAAGAGCTAGAAGTTGCTCGTTCTTTCCCCTCAATGAAGATGGGTGTGTGTTCTACTGACTTTCCCTTTCTGAAGACCATAATCAATTCCTTGGTTGTACTGATGTTAAGTGTAAGGTTGCTGAATTACCCCACTCAACCAAGCAATCTGTCTCACTCCTGCATGCCTCATCATCACCATTTAAGAATCTGCCGAAAATAGTTTTGTCATTGATGAATTTTAGACAGCATTTGAGCTGTGCCTAGCTGTGCAGTTAGGAGTATAGAGAGTGTAGAGCTGTGAGGTGCACCCATGTCGATTGAGAATGGAAGGTGATCTCATTCAAACATAAAAAATATCTTTAGGGACTTGATGGAGTGTATGTGGAGTGATGATTCTTGACATTGGGGATCTAGAACCAGTGTCCTATTCTCAAAATAAATGGTCAGCCATTTAGTCCAGAGAGGAAGAAATTTCCTGGTGGAGATGTAGTGCTGAGGACTGGAGGCTCAGTCACTGGGAATATTCAGAGATATTTTTAAATGTTAAGCAAATCAAGTGATGTACAATTAGTGCAGAAAGGGAGCATTGAAATAAAAGATTAGCCATGGTCTAATGAATGACAGTGTCCACGTAAGGGGCTAGTTTGTTTTATTCCTACTATTTTTCATTTTCTTAAGTAAAAAAAAATTGGTACTGAAATATTTTAATTTTAGAATTTGAAAGGATGATGAGACTAACAGTTTGAGTTAGCTTTTTAAATTTAGTTAGATACAGCACAGTAATAGGCACTTCTGGCCCAAAAAGCCCACACCACACAATGTTACCCCTGACCAATTAACCTACCAGCCCGTACATCTTCGGAATATGAGAGGAAACCAGAGCACTGGAGAAACCCCACACTGTCACGGGGAGAACGTACAAATTCCTTACACAAGGAGAGAAATTGATCCTGGGTCATTGGTGCTGTAATTGCGGTACGCAAACCACTACACAGCTGTGCTGGCCATGAAATTGAAACAAAGCAATACTTGGTCAATTGTTATATATTTCCCATTGATTTATCTAGCTCATATTCTCAAGCTCAATGTACACTGAAAGATAGTGAGAAATTAATTGTAAATAGTTTTTATGGTGGGTTGCTTTTTAAAAGGTGGTTGTGCTGCTTAATCTCTATGTTATAAATAAGTAAAAGCATTTTCATTTCTGGCTTTAACTTCTTACTGCAGTACTTCAAACTACAGTTGAAATTAGAATGTTACTGCGGCTGTCTTCCCATCCATGTAGTGGTGTGCAGGGGTTTGTTTTAATATTTAATTATTTTTCTGATGATGTTCCTAACTTGAAGAATAAAACTGGCTAAATTTAGCCAATGAGAAATGAAGTAGTGTGTTAACTCAGGTAGTCAACTAGTGAACAGATTTCCTGCACACTAGGGAGCCCTGGCAGAATTTGTTTGATATTAAACATTTCAAATGCACACTTTCCAAAGGATTTATTATGTAAGGAGCTTTATGCATTGCCTGAACTTAAAAAAAAAAGAAACCGAAGCATTAAATATCCACCTTTTATTCCTGTTACCTGTCCTGCTGTTCAATAAAGCCATGGTTGCTCTTTTACTTCAGCACCACTTATTAATGCAGATATCTAATCAGCCAATCAGGTGGCTGCAACTCAGTGCAAAAAGCTCGCAAACATGGTGAAAAGATTCAGTTGTTGCTCAGATCAAACTTCAGAATGGAGGAGAAATGTGATCTAAGTGACTTTGACCATAGAATAATTGTTGGTGCTAGACGGAGTGGTTTCAGTATCTCGGCAACAGCTGACCTCCTGAGATTTTCATGCACAACAGTCTCGAGTTTGCAGAGATGATGTTGAAAACAAAAACCATCCAGTAAGTGGCAGTTCTGTGGTCAAAAATGCCTTGTTAATGGTCAGAGGAGAATGATCGGACTGGTTCAAGCTGACAGGAAGGTGGCAGTAACTTAAGTAACCGTGCATCACAACAGTGCTGTGTAGAAGAGCATCTCTGAATGCACAACACATTGAACGTTGAAATGAATGAGCTATGGGTGGGGTGAGTAGTTGATGTCTTCTTTCATCAACACCTGTGGTCTTTCTCTATTTAATGGCTGTCTGGAGTAGACAAATATCAGAGTTGGATTATACATGACAACAAACAACCATAGAATCTACAGCAGCATAAGACCATGGAAATGCACTCAGTAACCACTTTATTAGGTACAGGAGGCAAGCACAGTACATAATTCTAAAACATACACTGTGACTGAGTCTACATTATACTCTTAGGGAGAGAATTCTAAAGATTCTTTACCCTTTGGTGAAGAAGTTACTTTTCATCTCCATTCTGAATAGCTCTGTATAGCCTAAGATTGCGGTTCCTGGTTTTAGACACTGAAATCAAGAGAAATTGACCTACAAAGTCCATTCAGAATGTACTTTTCAATGACATTGCATCTCATTTTATAAATATGCAGGGCCAGCCTGCTTAACGTGCTTTCACATGACAGACTCAGCATCACGGAATCAATCTGGTGAACCTTGACAATGCTCCCTCTCATGACTAGCTGATTCAAAGCAGAATTTAAATGCATTTATCTTTAATTGGGCTAGAGTATCGAGGACTATATTTGTTTTACGATTCCATCGTTGTTCAATTTCCACATTAAAAGATGTTGCAACAGCTGGCGTTTGTCATCAAATTGTTATCATGTGATATAACAAGCAGTCATCCATTGCTTGGCTATGCACTTTAAAAGGCTCACTGAGCTGTGGCGACCTGACTCCAGCACGCTCGTGCTGTTTCATTCTCAGCTTATTGTCACCTCAGTCTCAGCTTTATTAAAAGTATCAAGCTATTTTAATTAAAGGCATCGTGAGAGCTCCTAACATCACGGTTTTCTGCAGTGCAACAAATTATGTCTTTATATGGGAATTGCTGGTTTAGCAGCCGATCAATCCACCTACTTTTAAGCCAACATGTTATCTAAATGTTATTTATTACTAGTGGTTTATGTCATTATGACCAGAGCAAAAGAAAATATATGACAAAGATGCTTTTTTGAATAAAACTAAACATTATTTTCAAGGTGTTAAAGTTGTTCCATGCATGTAATTAAGAAAATCTACATTTTGGATTTCTGATACAATAATTTTCAAAATATTCACGAGTGCAAAATGTTTGGATCTAATCACTAAATACATAAGTTAAACAAAATTAATGTACTTTTTCTGATCTCACTGACATGAGCACTTCTCACATCCCTCCTTCTCTGTGTAGCACTGTGGCCGGCTCTGAGGAGCAGCAGAGCGATAGTGATAGGAGACTCAATAGTGAGCAGGATGGACAGCAAGTTCTGTGGCCGTGAAAGGGAAGCCATTATGGTGTGTCACCTCCCAGGTGCTCGGGCCCAGGATATCTCAAAATGCCTTCAGGAGATTCTCAAGAGGGAGAGTGAGCAGCCAGAGATCTTAGTGCACATTGGCAACAATAATACAGGTAGAAAGGGGTAAGAGGTCCTGCACGGTAAATACAGGAGTTAGGGAGGAGGCTGGAGAGCAGGACCTCCAAGGTGGTCATCTCTGGATTGCCACCCGCTAATCAGGGCAGAAAAATGAGTGGCTGACAGAGAGGTGCAGGAGACAGGGTTTCAGATTTCTGGATCATCATGAGCTCTGCTGCGGAATGTATGACCTGCACCAAAAAGGAGGGGTTACACCTGAGCCCAAGAAAAATCAATATACTTGCGGCACGTTTCTTAGAGCTGTTAGGGAGGGTTTAAGCTAATCTGGCAGGGGGATGGGAACCGGAGTGATAGTGCTGAAGATGGGGCAGTTAGTAATGCTGTGTGTAGTGAGATTGTGAGGAAAAACAAGCAGATGTGTAGTTAGTGGGATTAGTTGAAGTGTAACGTGTGGGGAAATTCAAAAAAGGTGACGAATACAGGACAGAAAGTGTTATATTTGAATGTACAAGGTATATGTAATAAGGCAGATGATCTTCTAGCACAGTTAGAGACTGGCTGGTATGATGTTGTGGGCATCACAAAGAAGATCATAGTTGAGAGCTTAACATCCAAGGATACACCTTGTATTGAAAGAACAGGCAGGTAGGCTGAGGGGTTGGTGTGGCTACGTTGGTCAAAAATGAAGACAAATCCTTAGAAACAGGTGACATAGGATCAGAAGATGTAGAATCTTTGTGGGTAGAGTTAAGAAACTGAAAAGGCAAAAAAACCTATATAGAAGTTATACAGTACGAGTGTCCGAACAATAAAAAGGATGCAGGATGTAAATTACAACAGGAGATAGAAAAGGCATGTAATAAGGGCAATGTTATGATAGCCATTGGGGATTTCAATATGCAGGTAGACTTGGAAAATCAGGTTGCTGCTGGATCCCAAGAGAAGGAATTTGTAGAAAGCCAATGAGATAGCTTTTTGGAGCAGTTTGTGCTTGGGTCCACCTGGAAAAGGCAATTCTGGATTGGATGTTGTGTAATGAAGCCTTTCAAATATTGAATGGGCTAGACAGAGTGCATGTGGAAAGGATGTCTCCTATAGTGGATGAGTCTAGGACCAGAGCTTCAGAACAGAGGATACCCATTTAGAATAAAGGTGAGAAGGAATTTCTTGAGCAAGAGAGATGTTCATTGCCACAGATGGCTGTAGAGGCCAAGTCATTGAGTATATTTAAAGCAGAGTTTGATAGGTTTGTTGTTTAGTTGTTTAGTCAAGCTGTTAAAGATGTGGAGAAGGCAAGAGAAAAAATTTGAGAGGGATAATAAATCAGCCATAGTGCCATGCTATATGATGCTATGAATACCCTTACTGGGTTCCATATATCTAAGCAATCATCAATAGCAATTATTTCTCTGCCTGACAGCCTTATGCACAAAAAGCATTAACTCTGTTTCTCTCTTCACAGATGCTGTCTGACCTGCTGTATCCCCAGTACTTTGTTTTTATTACAGCATCCAATTATTTCTGCTCTATTTCTCTCCGTTGTATTAATTTGTTTATCCATCTGTGTTGTATTTCTTATATATTAAGCTGCAGCATCAGGTGGTTTCAAGTGTGTCAGATGCCGAAAAGGAGAAATACAGCTTGTAATCATATTTTCTCAACTTTTTTTATGCCGTGGATCAATACCATCAAGCAAGGGTCCATGGACCTCAGGTTGGGAACCCCTGACTTAGAGTGTTCAACAGAGACATACTGGAAGATTGGGACAGAGCATTCATACCCTCAGAAAAGATGGATTCTTTCTGTTGAACAATAGGTGGAGCTCTTTTCAAAAGCAGGTGTGGGGCAAAAACATAACTGAAAAAAGATAATATATTTTTTATTCTACAGCTTGGAAAAATATGAACAGTAAATGCTATGCTACAAAAAGAAGATCCAAATGAACTTATATGTAAAATATGTTCACTTTTAAAATTCTTATTGAACTTGTGCTGTTAAAAGGTTTTGTTTGTAAGTAATGGAATCCATTTGTTGCAAGTATTTTGAAGTCAAAGTACAAAAATCAAAGACAAAGTAAAATTTATTATCGAAGTACGTATATCTTATCTTGAGACTCATTTTCTTGCAGGCATTTACAGGAAAATAAATACATTAGAATTTGTGAAACACTATTAATGACTGACAAACAACAAATCAGAATCAGGGTTATTATCACAGCAGGTAACATGAAATTTGTTAACTTAGCAGCAGCAGTTCAATGCAATACATAATATAGAAGAAAATAAAATAAAATAAATAATAAATAAATCCCATCAATCAATCAATTACAGTAATACGTATATTGAATAGATTTTTTAAAACGTGCAGAAAACAGAAATACTGTATATTAAAAAAAGTGAGGTAGTGTCCAAGGGTTCAATGGCCATACAGGAATCGGATGGCAGAGGGGAAGAAGCTGTTCCTGAATCACTGATTACGTGCCTTCAGGCTTCTGTACCTCCTACCTGATGGTAACAGTGAGAAAAGGGAATGTCCTGGATGGTGGAGGTCCTTAATAATGCATGCTACCTTTTTGAGACACTGCTCCCTGAAAATGTCCAGGGTATGTTGTAGGCTAGTACCCAAGATGCAGCCGACTAAATTTACAACCCTCTGCAGCTTCTTTCAGTCCTGTGTAGCAGCCGTCCCATACCAGACAGTGATGCAGCCTATCAGAATGCTCTCCATCGTACATCTATAGAAATTTTTGAGTGTATTTGTTGACATGCCAAATCTCTTCAAACTCCTAATGAAGTATAGCCACTGTCTTGCCTTCTTTATAACTGCATTGATATGTTGGGACCAGGTTAGATACTCAGAGACACCCAAGAACTTGAAGCTGCTCACTCTCTCCGCCCTGATCCCTCTATGGAGATTGATATATGTTCCTTAGTCTTACCCTTCCTGAAGTCCACAATCAGCTCTTTTGTCTTACTGACGTTGAGTGCCAGGTTGTTGCTGCAGCACCACTCCACTGGTTGGCATATGAACAAATGTTTCTTCATAGCATAATCTAGAGGAATCATTTTAGATCAAGAATATATCTATTTCAAACCACTGAAACTCACTGAAGCCATCTGATTACAATCAGCCAGGCCCTAGTTTATATCTTGGCCTGAATGGGAGAAAACTAGTATTTTTGTTGTTACATTTCTCTTTTGTTGACCAGGTTTTAATGTTCCATTTATTTATGGGTATTGGGTCAGTGATGACAGTAAACAAGAAAACCCCTCCAGGGTGCCTTCTTGTAAGAGTATTAATTTTAGAAGCTGACATTATTACCGTAATTAGGGTGATTTCCTTTGGTAAAGTGATACTTCTGTGAGAGAAGAGATAGGTTTACCAAGCTGACACATCTAGAACACCACTGCCAATGAAATACACATTCCTCTCCACTGACACAGGGCTGAATTAATTGATGTATTTTCCTTTCTCTAGTTTATAATTAATTATTACTACCTCAAAAGAATATCCCTGTTAACATCAATAACCAAAAATAATATGAAAATAAAATACAGACATATATGGATAGCCTGGGGATTTTTATAGGTATTTATTCCAATGTTTTGCTTTTTTGTTGTAAGTCTGAGCTATTATTGTCTGAAATCTCCCTATTATGATCTAAAGTCTACCTTTCAAAGCATGTTCTTTATAATGAAACTGATAGTGTGATAATCTTGCTGATTTTAACATCTCCTTTGTAAACGGAGATCATATGAGAAAATTTGGTGTTCATTGGGAGTTACAAACAGGGTCTGATCTAAGCTGCTGTAAGTTTTATTGAAGCCATCTGATTACTGTCAGCGAGACCTTGGAGCAATACCAGTTTAAAGATTGAACGTTTTTCATACTCACATAAACAATGTCAAATATAAAATGATGGTTATTATATAATTCAGAGAAAAAGTAACCTATCCTAGCTAATATTTCCTAAGCAAATAACTGATGTTGAATTAATTAGCCAATTCATGATACAAGTACAGGGGATTAAAGTAAGGATGAATTGGCTATTATATTTAAAATACTCACTAATTGTATATGTTTTCCTAAAGCTGCTTAATATTATGACATTCCCTTCATCTCAGCTTATTCTGCTGCTTTCTGCACTCCTCTAAGTTACTACAGGAGCCAAAAGTCTGCAGTGAAGAGCAAAGAGCACTGGTTTGTAAAAGCAGGTGTTTCTTCTTCCTTTAGAATTGGGGATGACTTGCTTTCACTCTGATTTGGTGGATTCTGATTTGACTCTTGATACTTGTGAAGGAACTGCAAACTCTTCCAAGCAGGAGTGAGTTTATGGGTAGTTTGTGAGTTGGTTTGGTCCTTTCTTTACTTAAGCTATTACATGGATTCATGTTTCTTAAGCTGTGCCACCATCATACCTTCCAGAAAATCAATTTGATGTGTGACAATAAATAATGGTGGGAAGAAGCCAGTGCAATAAACATGGATGTGTTAAAAGGAGCAAACAATGATACTAAAGCTATGAAAGAAAATCGATTTGGTGAGCAAAGTACTAAGAAGTGACGATTACTGCAGTCCGAAAGATGAGAAGATCATTCTTTGTCTAGAATGATAGCACCATCACAATGATCGCACCTAAGGCCAAATGCAGAAGGAAACTGAAACCATCACCTGGTGATGCGCAGACCCAAAGCATAAAGATTCTGAAGAGCCAGATGGTGAAATGAATGGATGACTAGCTTTATAAAAATTGCTACTTCAGATTGCCATACCCGTATGCTTTGAAAACAAAGTAGAAATTCACAGGAAACGTGATGACCAAGATACAACCCAGAATGGCAAAGCTGAAGTTATAATTAAAATAGTTAATTGACTAATGTCATATTGCTGTGCTGCTATCTCGCATCTGCTATTCTGCCATTTCTCTTGCTCCTCCTTTAACCATAAGTACAATGCACTGTCAAAAATATCCTGATAAGCAAGAGCCCTGAGCTTTGGCATTTGCCCCATTAGGACCAAAATCAGCCTAGTATCACTGACATATGTCATGAAATTTGTTGTTTTGTGGCAGCTGTCCAGTGAGAGACATAAAAACTACTTTCAGTTACAAAAAATAAATAATTAGTTCAAAAGACAGATAGTGAGTTCATGGATTCATGGACCAATCAAGAATCTGATGGCAGAGATGATGAAGCTGCTCCTAAAATGTTGTGTATGCATCTTCAGGTTCCTGCACCTACTTCCCGATGGAAGTATTGAGTATGTCCTAGATGTTAAGAATGCCACTTTCTTGTGGCACCACTTTTAGAAGATGGTGCGGAGGGTTGTGTCTTGGTATCATCTAAAATATGGTCGTCTCTGATAGGAGTGGAGTGTAGACTTCCATTTACATCTGGATGATTCTCCAGCTAGAGACTTAAAAAAAACTAATGAATTGTCTAAATCAACACACACAAAAAGCTGGTGGAACTCAGCAGGTCAGGCAACAACTACCTATTTGTTGAATTGTCTATAGGGACAGGGGATCCCCTTTAAAAATATGAATCATATTGGAAGAAATCTGCAGCTAGGCATAACAGAGATGTGTGAACTCCCAGAAGAAATTCCCTTTGTTCATAACTGTATGGCATTTGTCAAATATGAGAATGAATTTCACGACCAGCTTACAGACACAAAATGCTGAAGAAACAAGACCAGCTTGCTAATTTACAGGGTAAAAGGGTAAAGTACACAGAAACTATGTTCTATGTTCTATGAAACATTTACCCTCTTTTGCCCCAGACATTGCTGACTAAATCGTTAGGGAATTAAAAGTGAGCACTCAGAATTCATTGACCTGGTAATTTCGTAAGAATATGTAAAGCCAATGCAGTTGCAAAATCAAAGTCGAATTTATTGTCGTTTGCACAAGTACATGTATGATGGAATGAAAAGCTTTCTTGCAGCATTACAGGCACGTCACAGCATATAAGTAGCATTCGTAAGATAAACATAAATGTGACATAATTTTTTCACGTTTTCCACAGGAAAACGCAATTTACAACAAAAATCCATTTTCGAAAAGTTCATTTCAGTGCAGCGTGGTCCTGGTGTTGCTCAACTGCAGTGATTAGGGGTTTGTCCGGTGATTCAAGTACTGAATGTTTGAAGGGAAGCAACTGCTCTTGGACCTGTTGGTGGACTTCAGGCTTATATATGCCATGCACGGTGGTAGCTTCAAGATGATGGCTCGGCTTGGATGGTGGGGATCTCTGATGATGGATGTTACCTTCTTGAAGAGCGCCTCATGTGATGAGTGAAGTAGATCCACGACTCTGAGTGGCTCCCTGCGTTCCTGCGCATTTGAAGTGCCATCCCAGACCGTGATGCAACCGGTCGGGATACTTTCAACTGTAGAAGTTTGTGAGAGTGTTTGATGGCAAGTCGAACCTCCTTAATCTCTCCAGGAAACTCTTCCCTATTATTGTACCTAAGTGCTAGAATAGGTCATACAATGTGCTAACGCCAGTAAGTTAAAGCCAGGCGCTCTCCCCACCGCCCATCCTTCCAATGTCAATCTGAGCATGTTCACCCTCCTTCCCCTTCCTGAAGTCAACGATCAGCTTTTCTGTCTAAAGGAGAGGATCAGTCCCCCTTCACCCAGGGCATGCCCTCTTCTCATTGCTGCCATCAGGAAGGAGGTACAGGAGCACACTCAACGATTCAGGAATGATTTCTTCCCCTCTGCCGTCAGATTTCCGACTGGACATCGAACTCATTGCCACAACCGTACGATTGTTTTCTCCCTTTTTGCGCTACTTATTTAACTCTCTATATTTTACTATAATTTATAGCTTTTATTATATACTGCAATGCCCTGCTACCGCAAAACAGCAAATCTCACGCCGTATGCCAGTGATACTAAACGCGATTCTGATCCTGATTCTGAAATGCATTAGATTTTTTAGAACAACCGAATATATTTTTAATTATTGGTCAAAAAAACTGTCATTCTAAGACAGACACTCTTTGAACTTGTCGGTGGACGTCGTCAGGTAACCAATGGTTCTGTTGGTACAGACATCCACCCGCGCACTCTGTCGGAGAGTACACGAAGCTCATTCGGATAGGTAACCATATCTCCACATGATTGTAATGAATGGCATCAAAAGCACTCAAAACGATGAAGAACAATTGCTGATAAACGAAAGAGGAAACTAGTTTGTTGGGAGGAGCCTGTATACCTACGTTGGACTTTTGAATTTAATTATATTATGGGAACTCGTTTGTATGGAGGGGGGGAGGTCTCCATAAATCAGGCATTTGTAACCTGGGGACGGCCTGTATGCGATAAACAATAAGTCCCTTTACCCGGGTTGCTCCAAATCACTACCTACTACTTCTGGTCAAACCATCCACGAAATCCCCTCCCAGTAAAACTCCGGGAAGTCGAAACGTGAACAGAACAACGCATTCTGGAAGATGCCTCCAACTTGATCGTCTTCAGCATGGCTCTTACAATGGTTACTATTACAGCCCCCTTACTGTCTAGCAACACCTTTAATACATTTAATGAAGCTTGTGCGCCACTCTTGCAAGCAGGCTATCTTTCATAAGCCGCTTTCTGCAGCTCTATTCAGTATCACAATCCCATTCCAGGGAAAGCGGGAAAGACTGGGAAAAGGTGCATCCGGAAATAAGCAGGCAATGGATTAATAAAATCATTTCACTTCCAGTACGTCAGCCAAAAAAAAAACAACACGGTGTACGGGAACGACAGGATCGCTTTAAAAGGCAACTGTTGTCATCAGAGTCTGCGCACACGTGGGTCGAAGTCTGTATAAATGGTGTCTCCAGTGCCCACTGAGTCAAAGTTGCGGCAACTCGCCGAGGGTGAAGGCGGTGCGGATGGCAGCGGGCAAGCAGGGCGAAGTGGCCGGAATCAGCACCAGTTACCAGGCGGTGATGCCAAGCTACGCCGGGATAACGGAGGAATTCCCGCAGTCGCTGCGGCGCCAGCTGCAGAAATCCAAGCTGAAGCAGAGGCGACCCCGGGAAGCCAGGTTCAAGACGCAGCCGGTCACCTTCGATGAAATCCAGGAGGTGGAGGAGGAAGAGGTCTCGGCTCTGGAGGAGGAGAAAGCCAAGAAGTCGTTCCTGCAGTCGCTTGAGTGTCTCCGGAGGAGCGCTCAGAACTCCCGTGCCCAGAAGGCAACTTTAAGCAACTCAAAGCTGAGGTACAGCTTGGACTCGAGCGACTCGGATTCCGCCCACTGATCGCCGGGGCACCGAACCGCCCCTTAAAAGTACTGTGCTTCATAATGAAGTTTTAAAAAGCTGTATTTTGTAAAAAAAAATCTATTTTCAAAGGAGAAACCTTTACGCATCGATGGGCACAAACCAGGAATAAATACTGATGAGAGATGTTGCTCTGTGCTTGGATGTTTGGTGGTGGTTGATAAAGGCTGTTCGCGGAATCTTGCTTCTGCCCAAGTCACGAAGAACGCAGTGTTGGAAAGGGAACGGCCCATTCCTTTATTGGACACCAGTGAAGTTGTGATGAGGATATAAACGCAGCTCAACTGCAGTTTAACTGTTGTTTTTCTATTCTGCTTTGAGAATTATTAAAATGCAAGATGCAATTTTTCAGTAAAATTCCTTTCTATACCTTGTTGGATTGCACTACAGATGTTCCAAGCGTTAGCGATTTAATAGCTCGGCTCTTGCCAAATTTCATTTATGTAATGCTTTTATTACTCAAATCGGTAATTTATATGTTTGTATTTTGTGAAACATGCAACAAAGCAAGATTGTAACGCCTCGTGATTAATAAAATTAGTGAACACTTGGTATCTTACAATGTTTTTTTTTGGACAAAATGCTTGCTTGAGTATCAGACCTCTCCGTTAGGTCAGCCTGTCACAATTGGTGGAATAGATTTTGACCAGCGTCACAGGTTTGGGTTCCATGCTTGTAATCAGATAAGAATTTGTTTTCCTCTAAAGCAGTCAGTTATATCGTATTAGACGGATTTGCGCTTTCCACTCGGTGGGAATAGATATTACAGTATTAGAAATGAAGCATGTACTTCTGTTTCCCTTCGGGTCTGCGCAACGCACTCGACAACTTCAACTGCTCCTCTTTAAATCACGTGTTTGTACTTCGTATTGCAGCTTTCAGTAGCGGGGAGTTCTGTCACTAAGCGGTCTCACTCCTGGTAGCTTTGCTTGTTTAATGTTACTGAGTACTTCAGGTGTAAGCAGACACCAGCAGGCCGAACGAGCTGTAAAATTCTTATGTAAGACTGAACCCACTGCAGTCTTTAAGAGGCGCGATTACAACTAACTTGAAGCTGCAAAGCATGTTTGGCACATCGACTGCTCCAGTTTTGCTGCAAGGTGTCAGCCCCGCTACATTTCTGATTGAAATGCGATCGGAGTTGGTGCGACGGAACCAGCCACCCCCCAATTAAAGTGGTTTCCATAAATAATCGATGCAATGTTAGGTTGCTGCAGCCCCGCTAACGTATTTTTTGCCATTTAAAAAAAAACTCGTGTCAGTTAATGAAGAAGATTAGATTTTTTCCCCCGAGTGACGAGCATTCTATTCCTAATTTGGATAGGCGCTGAAAACTCCATCGCTTTCGCCGGGTCGCAATGCTCGCTGACTGACGCCGGACAACGCGTACTGCGTCCGGCTGAGTGACTCCTCCTGCCCTTGTAGATCACGCGGGACGAAGAGGTAGTCATTTGGGGCGGTGAAAGCGGGAATTGTAATTTTCTAGAATATAAATATGCTGTAGGAACTGTAAACTCGCAACATTTTTGAAATGGTGCTTTTAATTTGTGCCTGAATAAATCACATATAATAGGTACGGTGGAATAACGTGACTTGGGCATGTTTATAGTACAATTTTTGAAGCTATATAGAGAGGTGGGGCTTGGCGGCATATGGGCCAAATTTGAATTAAATGTGTGGTCGGTATACACTTTTTGGGCCGAAGGGCCTGTATCCATTCTTACGACTATGATTACATAACGAGTAAAACAAAATCACAAAAATACTCCACTTCTTTCAAGTGATCAACTGTCAACATGTTACTCAGCTAATGTTCTATGGATTTCTACTGTATTGTTTTTGTATGTAATCCGTGTGTATATTAAAAAAAACTTAATGCCCGTAGAAAAATTGGAATCATCCTGCGATTGTAAAAGGTCATATGAGAATGTAGGGTTTTATTATTTAAATCCTTACAGATGCAGTCCTGAGTAATGATATATAATGCCCCAGATTTTATAGATGCAATAATGATCAAAGACTCTTAAGCTGCTGGCGGTGATTCAGATTCTTCTACAAGCTCTGTTTTGCAGTCAAATGGGGGAAATGTTAAATTTATGTAAGCTTATGGTATTTATGAACTAGTTTTACAATGCCATATGGAGAATGCTGGGATCTGTGTTTTAATAGTGTTCTAAGTTTTAACGCCTTCCACATTCTCTAGCTGTAAGTTCTTTTTTATGTATGTGGATTGTAGTTCTTTCTGATTAAATATTAAAAATATTTCAGATTTATTTTTAACTTATAGTTCAGTTGTGTTAATTATGAGTAAATTACAAACTTGGTATTCTAAAATTTTTAAGTGTGTTTATTGTTTTTAAAAGCTTGTGAGAGTTTGTACATTTGTTGTTGACTGTCGGGGCAGATAGATAACAGGAGCTGCCCCAGAGGCTACAGAACCCTTTGAACTCATCATTCAGTAAGATTTGTACTTTGTTAGGTAAAGAGGATTTTGTTTCACAGCTGACCATAGAGTATCATTTGTGAACAAACTCATTAGAACCGTCAGATTACATGTATTTGATAAACTAGTTTAAAAACAAAAAAAAGGAAAATAAATCTAAGCTACATTGAAAGGCTGTGTCCATCATTAAGGACCCCCATCACCCAGGACATGCCCTCTTCTCATTGTTGCCATCAAGGAGGAAGTACAGGAGCCTAAAGGCACGCACTCAATATTTTAGGAACAGCTATCAGCTACCTTCTGCCATTAAATTTCTAAATGGACAATAACCATGTAACCCACATCACTTTTTCTTTTCTTTTTTTGCTCTTTTTGCACTACGTAATTTATAGTTTTTATTATGTATTGCAATGTACTGCAGTCAAATAAATTTCACAATAAACTTTACTTCTGATTTTGTCTTAGCATCTTAATGATATCTGTGAATCTGTGTTAAGCCACCTATTAATGATGCGTGATATACAGAGAAAAGAACATTTGGACCCTTTTTCAGTGGGAGTTTCTAATCTTCAAGTGTACAACATCAATGATAAATTCATGACAATGTGAAAATTATTTTTAAAATGCATAAATTAACAATAGACAATAGACAGTAGGTGCAGGAGTAGGCCATTCGGCCCTTCTAGCCAGCACTACCATTCACTATGATCATGGCTGATCATACACAATCAGTACCCCATTCCTGCCCTCTCCCCATATCCCTTGACCCCGCTATCTATAAGAGCTCTATCTAACTCTCTCTTGAATGCATCCAGGGACTTGGCCTCCACTGCCTTCTGGGGCAGAGCATTCCACATATCCACCACTCTCTGGGTGAAAAAGTTTTTCCACATCCCTGTTCTAAATGGCCTACCCCTTATTCTTAAACTGTGGCCTCTAGTTCTGGTCTCTCCCATCAGCGGGAACATGCTTCCTGCCTCCAGTGCATCCAATCCCTTAATAATCTTTTATGTTTCAATCAGATCCCCTCTCATCTTTCTAAATTCCAGTGTATACAAGCCTAGTCGCTCCAATCTTTCAACATATGACAGTCCCGCCATTCCGGAATTAACCTTGTGAACCTACGCTGCATTCCCTCAATAGCAAGAATGTCCTTCTTCAAATTTGGAGACCAAAACTGCACACAATACTCCAGGTGGGGTCTCACCAGGGCCCTGTACAGCTGCAGAAGGACCTCTTTACTCCTATACTCAATTCTTCTTGTTATAAAAACCAGCATGCCATTAGCTTTCTTCACTGCCTGCTGTACCTGCATGCTTGCTTTCATTGACTGATGTACAAGAACACCTAGATCTCGTTGTACTTCCCCTTCTCCTAACTTGACTACATTTAGATAGTAATCTGCCTACCTGTTCTTGCCACTAATGGTATCTCTGTGCACTTGTATAGTACATAATCTACAAGTAGTAGCAAGCAGGTAATTTTACACTGAAAAATATTTATTATATCATGAGGTTACAATAATATCCTATACTTAGCATTCATTTCACACTTTAGTTATTAAGCACACTTTAAAAATGTTGTGTGATGTGTAATGTAATTTTGCCAATATGATGTATTGCCGGATATAACTGCATTCTTCCATTATTCTGCATGAGTGAGCAAGTAAAATATGTCATGGGTTATGGTCAATTTCATGAGTGATGTCACCTTGTGTCTTGTCACTACTATAATATTCTTTTTGAAGAAACTACTGACCATGTCATATAGAGTCATGTCACATTGATAATTTTACAATTCTGTCTCATCATGATTTATGTTACCTCTTTACAACTTCTATCTTCCCAATTTTCACCCCACCCTCATCCTATTTCCTTCCTTCCTCCTTCCAACATGTGAACTTATTTTCTCCATTGCTGTCCAACCAAATGTTTCCAGTATTTTAAAGTTGGTTGATTTCTTTGGTAAGAGATTAAGCTGAGACTGGTCAGTCTTTCACAATAAGTATAATAGCATTTTGGTTCTGGAATCATCCTAGTTATTACGTTTGCACCTTCTCTCATGCAAAACAGTCTACTGATCTTGCACAATATCGAGTTCAATAATGCACAATACTTAGGCTTGTTCCATTCAATGTTTTGGTCACCTTACCTGGAAAGGATACAGTAGCATTGCAGGAAATCCAAAAGAGTCACTGCGTTAATTCCTGGGATGAATGGATTGTTCTATCAAGAGAAGCTAAAACAGGTTTGATCTTAATCCTTTGGAATTTAGAAGAACAGATAAAATCCTAAGGGTAGGATAGATGTTGACATGCTTTCACTTGTGGGAGAATCTCAAATGTTAATGATATTAATGTGTTTTGATAGTTTCAGTGATTTTTGTGTTTCAATATCACCTCGATATTCATTTCAAATTACCTGGGTATGCATTAGTTTACTATTGTTTTATAATGTGAATGGACAGAGAATTAATGATTGCCAAGGGTTTGTAGCAGGTCTGAAATATAATCAATGTGTATTATTTTCTTGGATATAATTTATGTTTAGAGAATCTACATCCTGATTTACCACGTATCGATAGTCATTCGCCAGTCTTTTTTTATAGCTCAACATATCGTCTAACTCTTTTTAAAAGTTTTCTACGTATTTTTGTGTTCAATATTCTATATTTCTTGAGGCCCTTCGTTGGTCAGGGTTGACCACGGATGTTACGTTCCAGTTGTCTACGTGGTAAACAAGGCAGAGCAGTACGATTGGAGATCACGCTGTTGCCCATGTGACAGGCTCTGCCTCTCCATGCAGCTGATGGATCCAAAGCAACAGCAGAGGCCGATGCAGTTTGGCACTAGCAGTGTTGCTGGAGTTGCCAGTAGGACTGCCTTAGGGACTCCAACTCTGGATTTTTTTTTTGTTGAGGTTTACTCCCGAAGCCTTCCCAATGAGCTGGTATTGCCGCAAGGCAGTAGAGGTCAGAGTGCTCCTCCTAGATGAGCCGCCAACCACAGCTGATGAGCCCCATCCTCCCATATTTCTAGAGAAAAAAATTATATTGAAACATAAAAACATAGTTTTTAAAGGTATTTTTTAAAATTTGCATTGATCAATTAAAGAAGACAATCTCAAATTATCAACTATTATAAACTCTACCTAATTGTTGTTTTCACAGATTTCTATGAAAAGTGAAATCATGCAAATTAAATAATGGACAAACAACTGGATTTCTGCAATGTCACATGGACCTTGAAAGTCTGGGTTTTCCCTTCTATATTGGATTTTGGCTGAGGATCCACACTTGTGATCTCTGAAAACAAATCAAGCTAGGCTCTGTGATGTGAAGCTACACACAATCTGCAGGTGAAATTTGGTGGTTGAAGCATTACACGAGGGGAAAGGAACTGGCAATGTTTCATGTCAAGGCCTGTATTAGGATAGGCTATTTTGCTCCATGTTCTGGTGTTGCGCTTGTGTATCCTGAGTGCTCAGATTGCTTCTGAATGTGGCTAAGTAAACACTGTACATTCCAGTTAATTGGGCCATCAGTTAATCAGGGTAGCTGCTTGTTTGGGTCAGTAAAGAACAAATACTAATCGAGAAAGAAGCCGGGTTTACTTTGTTAATTTGGGACACTGTGCCACTTAATTGGGACAGGAGTCTATTGCCAAACAGTTTCTAACTAGCATCAGTTGTTATGCACTTGTGTGGCTGTTAGACACTACACCGTGCTTAGAATGAACTTCTTTTAAAATAGCATCAATTGTGTTTGTGCTCAAAAAGCAGGGTTTTGCCAGAGATAGCTGGCAAGAAATAAGCAGGAAGACAATTCAGAACTGTTTTGCTCACTGCAGTTTCAAGCAATCAGGCTTGGAGATGAGAGAAATGGCCAGGTTTGAAAATGAAGCAATTTCACTGCTTCCAACAAGTTAAGAACTATGAAGAATTTGAAGGTATCAACAATTATCCTGAATGTTATGTAACACTTACCCAACAGGCTGGTATATGTCTAGGGCAGGGGTCGGCAACCCGCGGCTCCGGAGCCGCATGCGACTCTTTCATCACTGTGCTGCGGCTCCCCGTGGTTTGTTAGTTTTTGAAATGTAATTCGAAATTTGAAGATTATGGTGATCTTGTACAATCTAAATAAAACGTTGTGGAGACCCCATTTCCTGGCACATCCAAACCGGCTCACAATTAGCCACCGTTCTGGCTAAGGGAGATAGCCTACGGGGGTTTGTGAGTACGTGTCTTTTGGAGCATCCGCGCCCATGGGGGGCGGGTTGAGGGAGGCTTTAAAGCAAGGCTGTTTAGTTCGAATAAAGTTATCTTTGACTGCAGTGTCGTTATTTTAGCGCTGCGTGTAGCTCACCGCTACAACGTGTTTTTTTATCGCTATTAATATACATCACCACTGCCAATGCCTGACACCCGCCAGTGTGCGCTTTCTTTTAATTCTTCGATCCAAGGTAGGCTAACTATGGAGTAACCTTCAACCCAATGTCTTTTTTTCGGAGTTCAAAATGTTTTTGTTGCATGCAGAAATGTAATTTCGTTTTCTCTGCAGGAGTTCATCAATTTCATAAATGCAACACATTATAGTTTGTTTATACATAGCATAAAGGCAAAAAAAACATTGTATGCAGTGTTATTTCATTTTAAATGTCAAACGGGTTTTGTGGCTCCCAGTGTTTTCTTTTCTGTGGGAAATGGGTCCATGTGGCTCTTTCAGTGGTAAACGTTGCCGACCCCTGGTCTAGGGGAAAAGGAGATCCAGCCACACACCAATCCCACCTCCCGTACACGCAGATGCTGTGAGAATCGAGTTTATGCCTCGTGCCCGCCCACAGCATCAAACCCACAATAAATACCGTTATGAAATACACTTTAAAGAGTTTACTAAAATTAAAAGAGTATTAGGCAATACAATATATATGCAAGGGAAAAAAACAAAAAGGCGCCAACTTATCAGTCAGTTTAGTGCACATCGTTGGAGCTCAAACATCGAACCATTCGACCCCTCGTCGCTTGCCTCCGACCTCCTCGTCTTCGCACCTAGGACCACTCCCGGTGGTCTTCCGAGCAGTGCAGCGCACGTCCACCTTCCTCGACGTCTTCCTCCCGACTCTCCACGTCTTCGCACCTAGGACCACGCTGGTGGTCTTCCACGCAGTGCAGCGCACGTCCACCTTCCTCGACGTCTTCCTCCCGCTCCCTCTCAAAAGCCCGCGAAAAACCCCTCCCCCAAGTTCCCAGCCTCACAAGACAAAATAACATTCCCCATTGGTTAACAAATGAATACAATTACCATATCAACAAGTATAAAGCAAAACAACCGTGAGAGAAACACTTATCAAAGAAGCATTCCTACTCTTAACAAACCAAAAAAACCCATTTTGAGTAACATACACAGGACATTGTACATTACAATGAAAATGAAGATTTTGGAGGATGCAATAGCTTCTAACTAGTGTCAATTGTGTGGACTTGTGTGGCTGTTAGACACTTAACCATGCTTAGATCGTTCAGTTTTTAAATGGTGTCAGTTGCTTATGCTAGTGTTATGCTATTCATTTGAGCCGACCTCAAATTGCAATTTGAAGAGCAGTGATTTCTGACACTACATGCAGAAGGGCAATGAATCAATGATCTGTACTAGATTTTCTTCTTTCATAGTCAATCAAAAGAATAAGGCAGCATGAATTCCTCCATCAGTAACTATTAAGAATTAATACATTGTAAATTGCTGTAGTAATATCGGCAGTGTTCTAATTTGATTTTTATTTAATTTAAATACATAACTTGTTACTCAGTTAAAGGGTAGTTTGTCTCTCTTAAACTATTTCCATAGATTTTTGGCTAATTGGGATAGTTGCTTACTTGGGCCAAGATGTTCAGGTCCCAGTGCGTCCCAATTAACTGCATGGACAGCCTTTCTCAGGCATGAGCCAACAGTGTAAAACCTTAATTTGGATCAAATTGCTCATAAAATAACTTTATTGGCAAAATCTTTGTTGTTTGGTGAAAAAGAAAAAGGAATTTTTTCCATATTTCTCATTATAATTTATAGTTTTTATGTATTTCACTGAACTGGTGTCGCAAAACATGAAATTTCACAACTTGTGTTAGTGATATTAAACTGGATTCTGATTCTGAGTCAAGATTGTTTGTTGTCATTCTTCAGTACATGAGAGTAAATGAGAATGAAATGATTGTTACTCCAGATGCAACATAAGAAAACACAATAAGCACTAGGAACACAATAATAATTAAAAAAAACAAAAGAACAATAATATAGCAATCCTATAAATGCAATGTACCAGTAACTGTTTGACGGTGGCCATGTACACACAAGATTAGTTTATATACATCAATACAATCAAACTTAAAACATTGTTTGTCATGATGAGGGTATCCTTACATGGCATTTTACCATAATAACTGAAAATAATTATTTATATTTCTGTAATCCTTCAACTTTCATAATATTTATGAAGTTGAACTTCTTAGAAATATTGTTTTCAAAAAAGGCTTTTATTTATTTTGGAACTTCTACAGTAAGTTGGGAAAATGTAATCAATGGTTTCCTGAAACTTCCAGTACATATCTTCACCAATTAATTAAATGTGATTGGCTGGTGTTTGCTTACAAGATATGATAATTAATTTTATAATTTATGCAACTTTTTATAAAATGGCATTTGTGTAATAATTTAGAATTGCGCTAGCTTCCCTATCCAAATGCAATGTAGCATTTGGTTTTGGTAAATTGATTATTTAATTGCATATACAATGTAAAATATTTTTGAGAAAATAGATTTCCTATAATTTTTAGGCAGTAAACATAGTTGCTTTTAGTGCTAATAGCAGATTGGATTGCCCATCCTGAAAGTCACCAAATTGATCAACCTCTTGTGTTTTGGGGTTTCTACATATTGCTATCGGAACACATATAGCAAATGACCAGAACAACGATGAACAAGAATGATATTTTAACATAAAGGCACAGCTTTCAAAGGTAAATTTCAATTTTCAGTGACATGCAATTTCAAGCAATCTCAATTTATCTGCCATAATAAATGCTGCCTAATTTTCCCTTTCATTGATTTTATACCCAAAATCAATTACTGAAACTGGATTTGTGTGATTTGCCATAGGTTGTCACTCAATTTAATGTTATTTTTTGAATTTTAAAAATTGACTTTTATTCTTGTTAAAAATTAATGTAAAGGAGGAAACAGTGAAAGGACAGTATCTTATCCCTCATGATTGTTACCTTCCTTAGAGTAAACTTTAAAGGAAAACACAAACAGCACCATTGCTCCTCAGGTAGGCCCCTGAGGGAATACCCCTCTCATTGTCTGAGGGGCTTCTCTGCCCAACTCTGCCTCAGGTAGCAGAAGCATCCTAGACTGGTACCTTCTCCACAGTGTCTTACCGAGCTTCAGTACATCCCTCAGCACGTCATCCTTTGGCATGAACAATGCCAGTCTGCAGCAGCCCAAACCTATATCTCACTGTGGTGGAAGACCAATAGGTTTTGGGTGGACCAAAGGTCATCCTTCACCAAGTGGATGACCTTCCAGCAGCACTTGATGTCTGTCTCTTCCACAAGGCAGAGCTGGTGCTGCAAATTCTGGCTGACTGGAGCATTATGCAGTCAAGGGGCAAGACCTATCTTCCACAACCCCAGGGACAGGTTGAACCTCAGGATGTAGTGACACTTGGTGCCCACATACTTTGGATCCACATTCCAATTGATAGAATCATACACAAAGGTCGTCATCGGGAGCAGGGCAACCTTGCCCCTTTTCTCAGAGGACTTGTGAATCATGGCCCAACTTGAACTCCCAGATAAATTGGAAGACATTTCTGGTGACTACCGAGACAAGGAAGCAAGGGCATGACCATACTTGTGCCCAGTACAGCAGCCCTGAGAGCACCTCACGCCTGATTCTTCCCAGTTATTGAAAGATAACACTATTTCCACAAACTCAGATTTTGTTTTACCTTCCAAATCTGCTCCGGCCAGCTCTTGTCACATGCCTCCAAGTAAGACCCTGGAACTTTCAGGTAGGGGGGCCTGATGGTGAAGGGGATATTAGAGTGGTTGGGCCAATTGTTGAGGAGCACCCTCATGCTCTTCCAGCATTGACTCTGGCCCCCAATACTGACTCAAATTGGACACAGATGCTGATCAACCTGCAAAGTGACAGTGGTGATGAGCAGAAGATGGCAACATCGTACATGTTAAAGGAGGTTTTGAACTGGGTGCCTTCATTGCCCGGCATTGTCACCCACCCTACACTCTCGTTCGTCCTAATGGGTTCAAACAAACAAGACAGGGAAGAATGAACAACACTGCCTGTTTCCAGGCTTAATGACAAAACTACCTGTCTTCTGCCTACTGATTTGAACCACACTACAGATATCTGTGTAGAACACTTGGTTCCAATTTCTGATTCCTGCCCAAACTCATTTTGAAGAGCATGCCCATCATGTACAACAGAATCAGAAGCAGCTTTAACATCACCGGTATATGCCATGAAATTTGTTAACTTTACAGCAGCAGTACAATGTAATACATGATAATATGGGAAAGAATGACTTACAGTAAGTATCTATGTATATCAAATAGTTACATTAAATAAGTAGTGTAAAAACAGAAATAAAGAAGCAGTGAGTTAGTGTTCATTGTTTCAATGTCCAATCAGTAATCTGATGGCAGAGGGGAAGAAGCTGTTTTTGAGTCTTTAAGTGTGTGCCTTCAGGCCTCTGTACCTCTTTCCTGATGGTAACAATGAGAAGAGGGCATGTTCTGGGTGGTGGGGGTCCTTATTCATGAACATCGCCTTTTGAGACACCAGTCCTTGAAGGTGTTTTGGATACATGTGGGATATCCCGTCAAAAGCTTTCTCCTGGTCCAGCTAACTAGGCAGGTATCCACACCTCTGTCCTGCACATAGGTCATGGTATCTTGAGCAACATAAGCCAGACTGTGTCAATTGTGTGTGCATGTTTGTATGTGTAAAATGTTTATGAACTGAAAAAAATATGCACAGAAAGAACTGTGCCAGACAAATTCTTAAAATTCATAAGGATTATATGTAATCATTTCCCATCATGCTTTCGATTGTAGAATCTGGCCTGGGACATTATTTTGACTGCTTTTCATTAAATAAATACAGGAATTTCTTCAAAGATTGCTTCTAAGATTATATTTCACTAATTTAAGTGTGTCTAGTTTTACTTCTGTTGAATTCTGAATTCCTTTATCTATGTCATAATGTTCTTTATAAAGAAGATTTTACATTTTTTTTAGGTCATCCTAACTTACTGACAATTAAGGATACAGAACATGTTAAGGGCACATTGACCTCTGAATCTAAATTGCTTAAGCATATTCACATTGCAAAGAGCTTTGTAGCAGTGGGGTTGGTTTACAAAACTCACCTCATATATATGTTATTAACAGTCTTTCTATGTTTTACTCCATGAAGATTTTATCAGATAATTACTAAACTGAGGTTTTTTTCTTGCATTGCTTTAATGCTTTAATGAAAGAATCAGCTTTAAACAGAGCTACTGCTTATAGAATGGTGCCTTTGTGGACGAGCTATGAAGCTTACTGTAAAATGGGAAGTTTTTAAAGAGTTTACAGCGTGTTCTTCATTGTTTTAAAACTGAGTTCTAATCGTAAATACTGATAATGCTTGATGAAAGCTGAACAAAAGCGTAATGCTTGGTGAGCTGATAGAAGTGTATAAGATGATGAGGGGCATTGATCTTGTGGATAGCCAGAGGCTTTTTCCTAGGGCTGTAAAGGCTGACGCGAGGGGTAATTGTTTTAAGGTGCTTGGAAATAGGTACCGAGGAGATGCTTTTCACACAGAGAGTGGTGGGTGCATGGAATGCACTGCCGGCGATGGTGGTGGAGGCAGATACAACAGGGTCTTTTAAGAGACTGTTAGATAGCTATATGGAGCTTAGAAAAATAGAGGGCTATGTGCTAAGGAAATTCTAGGCAGTCTCTAGAGTAGGTTACACGGTCAGCACAACATTGTGGGCCAAAGGGCCTGTAATGTGCTGTAAATTTTCTATGTCCTAAGAAGGGCTGAGAACTTTCTAGAATAGTTCAAAGTGAAATTGTAATTTTTTAACACACACAAAATGCTGGAGGAACTCAGCAGGTAGGTCAGTTACAAAGGGTCTCAGCCTAAAATGTCAACTCTATTCCTCTCCACAGATGCTGAGTTCCTCCAGCATTTTGTGGGTGTTGGTCTGGATTTCCAGCATCTGCTGAATCTCTTGTGATCGCGTTTTCCTTTTGGCAGAAGTCAATCAAAATAGGTCACTGGAAATTAAAATTAGGCCAGTAGTATAACGAACATTCAATTTGCTTGTTTGTTCACTCCAGGAGCAGCAAGGGTGAATAACATCAGGAAAATGAGAAAATACAACTGTGGAATTCACTGGATGTCTAAAATTTGTTTGTCCCTTTATCTTTGCTCTTTTAAAATGCACTTTGGAGCTTACCTCTTTGACTTCATCTCTCTTACTATCATTTTATTCTGACTTGGTATCCTGATATGGATTGGTAGTACTTCTTCACCTGTACAGTACATTAAAGCTACCTTGCAAATTGTTATTACACTGATGCCATAATTTGTTTGATCTCACTTCACCTTCATGCAATTATGTGGTAGTAGGTGGAACTCTGTAATGGAGTCAATTATGGGAATGTAAAAGGGAAACTATATTAGAGGAGGAAAAAATAGATATTGAGCTTATTTTCTTTATAATTTAAATAAATTATAGTTTATGAATAACACTAGAAATTAAGTTCTTTTCCCTCAAAAATGAATTGACTTTGAGACCTTATTTTGACAGTAGTACTTTCCGCTGAAATGCATGAGGAACTCGGTAAGTCAGGCGGCATTTATGAAGAGGTCCTGATGAAGGGTCTTGGCTTGAAAGTTTGGCTGTTTATTCATCTCCATAAATGCTGCCTGATCTCAGTTCCTCCAGCATTTTGTGTGTCTTACTCTAACTTTCCACTGAGAGAGCTTTAGATGATGTCCTCCTCTGTTGATCTCTTTTAGTGTTACGTACTGTTTCCTTTGCTGTTTGTTATGGCTTTAGAATATTATAAACCATAGATCTCAATATAACATTTTCCCTTTTATTGTCAATAAAATTGGATTAAGGGGGAACTGAAGGAGGTTTTGTCATTGATTGCAATATTTCCTGATCATATATCACTAAAACATTGGTTTTTTTAAAAAAAACATGTTGACAGTATAACGGATCTTTGATTTTGCACTAAAATGTAAAGATGGTGTTGGGGAAAAGTCTTTCTGTGCACTTAACTGAGTTTGGAAGGGAATGCGATAACTATGAGCCATATTTGGAACTATTTTCCATTTCTCTATTTATGCAGAGTCATAATTCCAATAGTTATGCTGTGAGAATGTGGCTATATTTTAAAAGTTACCTCATGTAATTTACACTGGAGAAAATAGAGAGTTCATAAGTCATTCCATCCAAACAATAGATGAAGATTCTTGAACAAATACAGCCTAACTTGTACCACTCTGTTGGCCAGATGCAAATATTTTTTAAAAATACAGACTTGTGAAGATTAATCAATCATGGGCTGAAGCGCTTGTACTGTGCTGTAATGTTCTACATTCCAAGCCTGCTCCTGCTGTGAGATCCAAACAAATATTAGGCCAGGAAGCTGATGGCTAACAACTGTCAGAACTTTATACACAATGTCTTGCAATAAATTTAAAATTAATTTACTTCAGTTTGTAGATAAAATAGCAAATTTTCCTCTACATCTTCTACTGCTTTTTAAACAGCTACATAGACAATTTTTTGTATATAATGCCTGTTTAGGAATACATCTTTCCTTTTTTGGAATACTCATGGGATCTGTCATGTTAAGCCAAACCTCAGTTGATTATCTTCTTCAGACTGTAGAGCATCCAATCTTGCTACAGGAGCTCCATGGGCTCCTCTGAACCTTCTCATAGAACAATGCTCAAAAAAAGCTCTTCTAACTTTCTAGTTAAATAAGGGTTTAACTAACTCAACTAAGCTGACACTAATGAGTACATTGGCAAAAAAATCTCCATAATTTCACTGTCATATTATTTATTTTTTCACCTGACATGTTTCATAACCCACACTGCTTAAAGGATTGGTGAGACCCATCGTACCTCTACATTAGTGAGACCTGTTGTAAGTTAGGGGACTGCTTCGTCGAGCACCTCCACTCCATCCACCAAAAGCAGAACTTCCTGGTAGCCCAGCATTTTAATTCTGATTCCCACTCCCGTTCTGACATGTTTGTCTATGGCTTCCTCTTGTGCCAAGATTAGGCCACCCTCAGGGTGGAGGAGCAACACCTCATATTCCGTCTGGGTAGCCTCAAACGAGATGGCGTGAATAACGACTTCTCCTATTTTTTCCTTCCCTGCCTGTCTTCTATCACCCACTCTGGCCTCTTACCTCTTCTCACCTGCCTATTTCCATGACCCCCCCCCCAACCCAGATTCCCTCCAAAAGGAGCAACGCCTCACTTTACATTTTGGGTAGCCTCCAATCTGATAGTATGAACATCAATTTCTCCCACTTACGGTAATTTTTCCCCCTCCCTGTCTGTTTCTTCTTCAATTGCCCACTCTAGTCCCCCTCTTACCTCTTCTCTTCTCTTCACCTGCCTACCAACCCCCCCCCCCCCCGTGGCCCTCCTTCTTTATCCCATGGTCCACTCTCTTCTCCTATCAGATTCCTTCTTCTTCAGCCCAGTAACTGTTCCACCTATCACCACCCAGCTTCTTACTTCAACCCACCCCACCAAACTGGATTCACGTATTATCTTCTATCTTGTACTATTTCCCCATCCTGCCCATCTTCTTATTTTGGCTTCTTCCCCCTTCCTTTCCATTCCTGGTCTCATCCCAAAATTTCGGCTGTCTAATCATCTCCATAGATGCTACCTGACCTGCTGAGTTCCCCCAGCATTTTGTAGGTGTTGCTCTGGTTTTCCAGCATCTGGAGAATTTCTCATGTTCAGGTGTTAGAAGGATCTTGTTCTCAGCATCCTCACCTGCCTTCTATGCCATGTGTTAAATGTTGCAATTTTAGGATTTTCCCTGTTTGGACCTTTGCAAAACATTCAATAAGATCTCATATGGTTGACTGATCTGAAATGTTTGGTCCCATGCAACTTAGAGAGAACTGGGTAGCCTCAAGCGAGATGGCATGAAAATCGATTTCTCCTATTCAGGTTCAGAGAAGATTCACTAGAATGATTCCGGGAATGAGAGGTTTGACATATGAGGAACATTTGACCCCTCTTGGATTGTACTCCTTGGAGTTTAGAAGAATGAGGAGGGATTTCATAGAAACATTTTGAATGTTGAAAGGCATGGACAGAGTGGATGTGGCAAAGTTGTTTCCCATGGTGGGGGAGTCTAGTATGAGAGGACATGACTTGAGGATTTCAGGGCGCCCATTCAGAACAGAGATGCGAAAATTTTTTTTTAGCTAGAGAGTGGTGAATCTGTGGAATTTGTTGCCACGGGCGGCAGTGGAGGCCAAGTCATTGGGTGTATTTAAGGCAGAGATTGATGGGTATCTGAGTAGTCAGGGCATCAAAGGTTATGCTGAGAAGGCGGGGGAATGGGACTAAAGGGGAGATTGGATCAGCTCATGATGAAATGGCGGAGCAGACTCGATGGACCAAATGGCCGACTTCTGCTCCTTTGCCTTATGGTCTTATGGTTGAACTTGTTTGGTGTATTCAAAATTAGCTCAGAGGTAGGAGGCAGAGGGAGGTGATTGAAGGTTGTTTCTCAGAATGGAGGTTCTGTGACTAGTGACCTGTCATAGGTGGGTATTGAGATTCCTTGTTATTTCTTATTTGTATAAATTATTTGGATGCAAACACTCAGGGAGAGTTCAGTAAGTTTTCAGATGACACGAAATGAGGAGTTGTTGATGATGAAGATGGGTATCGTACGTTACAGGGGGATCTTGATCAGTTGTGGAAGTCGGCTGAAGAGCGGCAAATGGATTTCAATACAAATAAATGTGAGGTGATGCACTTCTGAAATTCAAGCCAGCATCAGACATATGCTGTGAATGGTAGGACACTGGGGGAGTGTAGTGGGACAGAGGGATCTAGGAGCATAAAATCATCATACATTGAAA